>NC_052017.1:89864070-90483713 GCF_015832195.1 Motacilla alba alba
GTGAAGCTTCTTGTGAGCTGTGGTGAATGCTGAACATCATTGCCCACAACAGTGTAATATTTCTTGATCACTAGCAAGCATCACAACCAGCATTAAGGGTTTGTAGGGAAGGAATTATCACCATTATAACCTGACTTACAGGACTACCCAGCACAGAATAATACTGTGATCCTTTGGAGGTCTCTTGACTCATCAGTTCCCTAATATTGCTGATACATTTGGAACCAATGATATCCCAGTCACTCTTGTTACTTGCTCAACATTTGAAGGAAAGCGCCAGAAAAACAAATATTGTAGTAATGTTCCTACTGCGTTGTAGCCTGGATACTCGGGTAAAATGCAGAATTCTGAGTGCATCACTTGCAGATTTCCCAGCACACAAAAAAATTTGATTCCACACTCAGTAACATTTTCTGTGTCTCAAAACCTGTGCACATTGCCACCCACATGCCAGCATAGAGGAAGGACTAATGCAGACTGCATACTTAAAAAAAAAAGTTCTTCTGAACTGATATGTACAAGACATGCTGACGCAGTAAGAATTACTCTGTTTAACCACATAAAGGGACAAGCAACTAAACCAATGTCACTTAACTACAAAACATTTCACTGCTGTAGGGAGTTAGTCTACTCAAAAGTAATTCCCAGACACCTAGCTCTCCATCTATGATCCCTTCATCTGTGTTTCTGCACTTCAAAAAGCCAAAACTTCTCTGATGATTTATCTTAAAATGCTAAATTGAAGTACTTGGGAATGAGCATTAGATAAAACTACACACTCTTATCTTGAAATTTATTAAAAAAAAAGGTTACCACCCAAAAATTACCCAGCAATGACTGCTGGCATTACAACACAGAAAGGAATGGACAGCTAATTTTTTACTTGCTATTGTTATATTCATTTCTTTCAGATATTTTCTATTCTAGAAGACCTACCTCTTTCTTATCAGTTGCAAAATATCACAAAATTCTTGCTTAATGCCAGTTAATATCCACTTTGAACTCTTTTATATTTTTCTTTCCACCAGACTATGTTTTCCACATTTAGATTTACCAGTCTCAAAGACTGACAGTACATCTTCACGGAGAAATCAGGAGATATAAAACATAAAGGAAGCTCAAAATAGTCTGTGAACTTCCACTAGGGTTTTTTTTGTTGTTTGTTTGTTTGTTTGTTTTTTCCTTTTTTTTCTTTTAATTTAAAAGGCCAGCTTCTGAATATATTCTAATCTTAGAGGACTGTCCAACAGAATTTGACTAGGAAGCCCTTAATATCCTTATGGCAGTGTTGATAGTCAAGGTGACAGAAGTCTTGCTTAATTTATTGTGCAGTAGTTGATCCTGGCCAATGTATTTATGACTTCTGTTGAACTGCAATTCAAATTTAATTGTTCCCATTATATTGAAAACTCTGTTTGTATACTAAATGTTAGAGGACTATAACTCACAGATAAAGGGATGTATTTAGAAAAATAAGCAGTCTTATTGTGAAGAACATGTATTATCTTCTGAAACCTATTTAATTAAGAAAATGTTTTCAGATCTTGGAGAATATAATTGGCAAGCTCATGTCACTTGGTGAAAGTTGAGAATCTTTAGGAGAAATAAAGAACTATTTTACAACAAAATATTGGACCATCTTCTGTCCTTTACAGCACAGGTTTATAGAGGAAAACACAGAAGTATCACAACTTTCCATTGGCACATATGCCACTTTGCTATTTAAAAGCTGGGATATTGAATAATACTTTAACAAAAAAAAATTTGAAATGTTTTCAAACATATTCAGAATGTAGTAATTTTTTACTACAGGACAATTTTTACACTGACAAAAAGCTATCTCTATGTATTAAAATAAAAAAAAACAATAGTGAATGTAGCACAATGGAAGAGACATTTAACCTGTGAATTGCAAGGTTATTTTTGTGGCTGTGTCCTGTCTAACCAGTACAGCACATGATTTATGGTCTCCAGCAGAGCTTCATCATCATTGTTCTCACCTTTATTTCCATCATAGTTAATTAAAGGGAAGGTCATTGTCACCTTATGTTTTAAACCTTCTTAACATAATATATCACCCTGGGTATGCTTTAATAAGGAGAACTGTGAAGGAATGCTGTTATAGGAAAAAAAACTTTAGAGCATAATCTATCCTGTTAACAATTACAACTTAGATTTACACATAATGAAAGTTAATAAGCAGACAGAATGAAGGATATATCTTGATACTCATTCAAATCTTGATTAATTGGCTGTGTGATCTCGTGGAATAAACAGTAGTATGCTTTTCTTGACTTCAGGCACATGTACGTAGAGTGAGTTTCTAAAGCAAAGATCTTCCCTTGAAATAATTTTAGCATACAAAACACTGTGCCAGTTGGAAAGAAAAAAAAAAGAGAGACAAAAAAGCAAAGCATGTTTTTAAATATTACCAAAGAAACCTCTTTTGATGTTAGATGTACAAAATAAACCACCTTCAAATTTAAGATTGGCTCAGACAGATTGCAAAATATTCAAACAATCAAGACAATGGGTCTAAACACAGTTTCAGTAGGTGTTAGCTTTTTTAAAATGCCTAAGGGGAAAATTCAAACTGACTTATAATTATCTCCTAAAGAAAACCAACTCTCTAAAACACACATAGATCTAGAGGGGGAAAATAATTTAAATATATATTTAAATCTTAACTCCAGAAGAGCTCAAAATATCTTCTGTGCTTAATCTATACTAAAAATTTGATAACTAGTATGCTGTTTATATAACTGGCCAAACGTACATGGAAATTGGAGCTTCACAGCACTACTGTACTAGTTAGGTACAGACAGTCATAGAAAAACTAAATGCTGAATTCATGGCTTCCCAAACTTATGTTCATTCTAGAAGACAAAGCTGATTTTTATTGTAGTATTAGTGGACTGCATTACGAGCTCTAAAATAGGCAATGCACAAAAGTACAGTCCTTGTCATTTGCATGTACAGTGCCTTCTGTCCTCATGTGGTAAGCACAGCAGACTTGAACTTGCCTTTATGGACACACCTTGCCTAGCTGGAAGCAAGTTTGCACCTCAGCCAATTGGGCTGTCCTGGCAAATCATGGACCACGGAACCGATCTGTCTACGGACAGCTAAAAATTTCGATCCAGACATTAAAATCTTGCTTATCTGGAATTGCTAATTTTGACTTCTTTACTACACAAACTTCTAACTAACTTCTCCATCAGTGGAGAAAGCAACTTGTCTCTATGGGATCAAAACCATACCAATCCAGGACCTCCCCCTCATAGCTGCAGTGCTTCCACTACTGCCTCCAGTATGCATCTCTGACATGCTAATATGCTTTTAGATGGTGGTTGTAAGATTTGAACAGTGCCTCAGTGATTTGAGGCGTCAGAAAGCAAATTCATGGTTGACCTGAGATATTTTTATCAATCCCTTCCAATTACTTAGATGGAAACCTCAGAAGAACAGTTAACAAATGGTCACTTGGACAGCTTGCCTTTGACACGAGCAATACTTTTGAAAGTGCATCCCTCCAGACCCCGGAATTAGGATATTAACACTCTCTGGAGGCAACAAAAGTAATCTTCCCATTTGTCTTGACTTGTCTTCTGGAAGCATTATTGAAAGCTTTAGGTGTCTGAGATACAGACCTGTGAGAAGTTCTATGGAAAAGTCACAGATCAGCTATAGACAGTAAGAAAGAAAGGCACTATACACTCAGCACCATGCTGAGAAAATTGTGACACTTCAAGACAAACATATTGGAATCTTCATGCAACCACAAATTCGTTCATGCACGTGCAGAATGTTACTGTGTAACTGTGTGGAGGGTGGGTTAAATACTGTACACTGTATTAAGTCAACACCGAGATAGCCTTCACTCTTAATACTCAGATGCAAAATTCCGCTTAAACAGCAACAAATAATTTTGGCCAATAGGATTAATAATTTACTTCAACAGTATTGATCTTTACATCACATCCTGTGCTCATACATAGCCAGCTCCTCAGGAACTCCAGACACAGCATTCTTCTTTCTATAGAGCAGCCAAAAAGCAAAGCAGGGAAGTGAGCAGGGATGAATTCAGCTCTTAAAATTCCTCAGAACCAGTAGTTTGACTTAGTCTACTGTGAAGCTCTCAGCCATATTTATTAGAGCAGCTCATTTTGCTTCAGGACAGAAGTATGCCTCAAAGCCTAAAACCAATGTTAGCACTTTAAATATCCAACCAGGAAAATGCAGCAAAAGACCTCTCACCATATACATTCATAAAAGGAAGAACCCTTGCCACAAAACATAATCCACACTACACTAGAGCTGCTGGAGACCTGAAAAAACAACCAGATGTTTTAGTTCATGTTTCAGGCCTTCCAATTCTATTTAATTTCTGTCTGCTCTTGTACTAAAGGAGATGTTTAGCAAAAGAATATCTTTTGCATCAAAAGTGTATTGCTTTAGCTCCTCTTGAGATGTGAGGAGACTTCTTAAATTTTGAGGCCTTAGAATTTCTCTCGATACTAGTCTTAGCAGTCTTAAACATTTAGGTAAGTAAAAAAAAAAAAAAAGGCTTGATGCCAAAATACCACTGAAAAAACCTGTATTTCTCTAACACATTTGGCAAGTCTTCCGACCTCCCATTAAGGAAGGTGTGTGCAACTCACTGTGCCAGCTCTGACTGACAAAGAAAGATAAACCTGGCCCCTACTTTAGAAGCTCCTGCTGACTAACATGTTGAACATAGAACTTGCAGCTTCTTATCAAATCTGAGCTAATTAGCTAATTACTAGCTGCATGAAGCTTCTTGGGTCTTCATCCACCCATCAAATATCCATAATTAATACAACTTTCACAGTTCCTAATGGCTTTGCACCCCTCTTTGAGCAATATATTCACTGCTCCTTCATTTTCATGGGTTCTTCATTACCCTCTTTTCCTCCCCCCACCTTGACTTGGCACTAATAGGAAAAGAAAGAAAAGATTTGCTTTGTGCAATGACCTACACTGCCTGTCCCTTCCACAAAAACTGAGGCACTGGAGGTGTCAGGCAGTTAAATGAAGGGTCTTTCCAGGCATGGAGGCTGCTACTTCTCTCTTCTGATGGTACCCAAAGCAGAGTCCAAAATCAGAGTTACGAGGCATGTCAACTCTGACAGACATCCTACCTGCCAAGAGAGACATTATGTTAGCAAACACAGAGAATCTGCCTCTGAAGGAGAAGCAGTCTTATGAGGAGCAGCTGTGGGAACTGGGGTTGTTTAGCCTGGAGAAAAGGAAGCTCAGGGGAGTCCTTATTGCTCTCTACAACCACTTGAAAGGAGGGTGTAGCCAGGTGGGAGTCAGTGTCTTCTTGCAGGTAACAAGTGACAGATGAGAGAAAATAGCCTTGGTTGTGCCAGGAGAGGTTTAGATTGGATATTAGGAAAAAATTCTCCAGGGAAAGTGTTGTTCAAGCATTGAAAGAGGCCACCCAGGGAAGTGGTGGAGTCCCAGTCTCTGGGTGTGTTCAGAATACCTGTGGATATAGCACTGAGAACATGGTTTAGTGGTGAACATGGTGATGATGATGATGATGATGATGATGGTGGTTGGACACCATAATCTTAGAGCTGTTTTCCAATCTTAATCATCTTTAATCATCAATAGGATTCTACACAGCTATGTAAATTCTTGTTTTCAACTCATCTGAATTTTGCTGGCACAGATTTGCTCTCATGTGTCAAAAAAAGTCTCCTTTTAAAGCAATTTTTAACAAGTTACAAGGTTCACTGCCTATACACTTGACAAAATTTTAGTACCTCCACTAATCTGCAATATCCAATCAACCCTGATACTGATTATCCAGTAACAGCTGCAGCTTGTCTTCACAATGACTCTTGAATGGTTTCTCAACACAAAATATGTAAATGAGAGAGATGTCTGATAGGGGAGCCCATGGGATCCCCCCTCATACTGCAACTGTCCTCAACTCAGGTAAGCAATCCCCTTCATAGTATCACCCCTCTCCTGACACCTGGCAATAATTCCAGCTACATTAGAAAGGAAGTTCCCTAAAAAGGAACAAGCAATTGAGAATGTAGTAATGCAGTAGTTTGAGCCTTTAGAGGCAGCAGTGGGACAGATAAGAGGAGGTCTTCTTAACAGCTTTTCCAAATTCCATGGCACCATCCAAGACTCTTTTGCCTCCTCCAGAAATTAAACAACTAAATATCAGCTATCTTGAGGAAGACCTTCTGTCCAGGTGGTCATCAGCAGCAAGAATAGGATAAAATAGAAACTGTAAGAAAGGTGAGTCCTAACGTGCCCTAATTTATAGTGGAGAAAAGCACGAGCTTTTTGGCCTCAGGGACTTGGAGTCTTTACTTGACACTGGTATTTAAAGTGACAGATGATTACCCAGAGATGGAAATAATGTGACATTAAAATATTCCTCAAAAAATAGAACATTTGATAACCTAGCTCAAGAAACCTACTCCAAAATAATAATAAAAATAAATTAATTATAATAATAATCATCATAAAAGTCAGGCTGGCTTGTCGGCCAGCATGGAAAGTCTGGTTAAGTAAAGCTAGTGAAATGACCCTATGTCTAAGATCCACTCTTAATGTCTAACAAAGTCACTTAAGGATTGGGTAAATGAAATCAGTAATGAGACTCACATGGGAACCACGCTGAATGAGCTTCTCTTACTGACATGCCTACACATGCCTGCTATGAAGGAGCTCATGATCAATACTGTATCAGTAGCTGTATATCAGTCTACAGAGATCCAATCTCACAGTATAAATACCAATACATTCTCAATTAATAACCAAAAAAAAAGCACACTCACAACCCACTGATGGCCTTCATAGATAGCAAACAAATCTTTGTACCCCCTAAAAATTATGGTAGTTTTCTTCCCCCGGCCTCTGACCCTCAAATCACACCTTTTTCTATTTCCTCTCAAGTCTTAGGAAATTCACACTGTTCGAAAGTACAGCCAGAGAGTTCATCAACACAGACAAAATATCACCTGTCAAAAAGCCGCCACATTTTCTATATTTTTATGGTTTAAAATATTACAACAATGCCACCTATTAATAGTCTGAGGCTGTATTTACATGATTCTTTAATTTATCCTGATTGTTAGGTTACAGAAATCTAGCTGGTCTCACAATTGCCTGCCAGTTCAGCATGCCCCTCTCCAATGTGACTGATTTGCTGAAGAAAAAAAGTTAAAAATTGTGAAACAAGTTCAATTCTCAGCATTACACAATGGGGTTAGAGAATAGCTAGCAATAAAAAATATATACATTTCAAGCTCTGTTTACTATTTATATCTTTATAAATCATGTATAGCATCCTGCTCTATTCATATTTTTACAGCATAAATTACGTAGGTGACAAGTTGTGACAGTCATACAAAATCTGATTTTATGACATTTTTCCACTTGCTGTCTTTGGTATTAAAAAAATCAGGTTAATGTCATTCTGCTTTATATTTATAGTTCCTATAGAATGACATGGAAAAATTTCAGAGTAGGTTAGTCACATTGATATGCATTTGTTTTCCTACATAACTGAGACTGCTTACATATAAAATCAGCAAATGTACTGTAATCCATATCTCAGCAAGCCAGCTCTGTTTATACTAATTCATATAAAAAATCTTGAATACTAAGAAATATCTGTAAATATTCTCTTTGGGATTGCTAAATCCACCTGCCTCCTTAAAAACTAATGCTGTTTCTCTAGTGACTCTGAAGAGAAAACACACTGAAAATATAAAGGCCTATTTCTCCTCCCCTCAAAGCAATCATCATTGTGACTTACTTTAGTGAGAGTAGACCTTTCTAAGTGGATGTAATTTACAAATCAAGACTAATCAGTTAACATTTTTCTCTGACTTCCCCAACAAAATCCATCCTCCTGAAAAAAAAAAAAAAAGAAACATCAGCAAACAGCATTAATTGCCTCGTATACTAGAAAACATACAATATTCCTTATGCTGCCAACACCTCTATAATAGCAAATACAGGCACACACTAAATAAACATGGAATTTTATTACTTACAATATGGCAGAAACACACCCTGTAGATTCTTCAAATATGGCACAAAGTTATAGAGAAAGTGATGATGTAGTTGTCTGGCAAACCTGAACAGCTTTCTTGTTCTCAGCACAAAATTGGAAAGAAAACTATTTCAGGGTGTATCAGAGTTAGCTAAACAAAAGACAAGAACTCCTAAGAAAAAATAAATACCATTACATTTGTTTTTCACACCGCACTGGTTTAGTACAGATAAAATTTCAGTTATTACACAATAGGATGTCCCTGCACACCCTAAAAAGGAAACATGCAATCAGTTTTTGTCAAAACTGTTTTCTATTTTTCTTTTTTGGCTGATTTGAGGTTTGTTTTCTTCTGCTTAGTTTTAGGAGGGTTTATGAATATTAGGGGGAGTTGCTTGTTTGTATGCTTTTGCAGTTATTAATATTGCCAGTCCATAAAGCATGATACGCCCTGTCTGGAAAGAAATTGAAAACAAACAAAAGTTAAGGATTCTGTGCTAGCAGGGTTTTGTGACTGATTGTCCAAAATAGGGTGGGCAAGAGGAACTCAGGATATACCTCCAAAGGATCTGTAGCATGAGGCAAAAAAGAAACAAATAAACCCTTCTCAATAGCAGAAAATTATAGAATCATTTCAAAATTAGCCCACTAAATATAGCACACTTTTTTGAGGTTCTTGGACATTTTATTTTAACTGTAAGTAGTTCCCAAAAAATAACTACATATTTTGATAAACCTGAAATACTGCCCAGCACTACAGTAGCATTTTTATCTTGACACCAATACGTTGTTTAAACTCAGCTGCACACATCTTTTTCCTTTCAATTTTTGCCACAAAGCCATCAGGCTGTTTTTGAGTCCAATGAAATATTTCTTAAGTATCTGCATGAAGGCAAAACTCATTCCTTAACAAATGCTACGAACCTTTTATGAAACAAATCATTTATTATGTTGTAAAAATTGCAAGGTGTTTCTTGTATCTCTCATTTTCCACTGCCAAAGAGCACTCTAATGGCATGCTCTAAGGGAGCTTGCAAAGACACAGGCAAACATGCAAAAACTACTCCAATGATGGGAGGCCAAAAGATAAGATCTCTTACAAATCTATGCTGCTTTTACTGTAGGCTTTTCAATATGTCTCAGCAAAGAACCCTTTTTAAATCTTTCAACAGGTTATTTCTGCCCTTTCATTTCAGCCAATGCTATTCCAGCCCTCCCAGCATGTTTTTCAGAGAATATGCTGGAACATATCTAACAGCACACATCACTGTGGTTTTTAGAAGACAGTCCCTATTGACTAAGTAAGTACCTGGGAAGAAATGCATTAAGTAAACGCAAACGAAACTAGTAATGACTGTGCAACACGTTAATCTGAAAGAACTATTATCAATATCTCATGTTAATTCTGTCTCAGAGGAGCACCTTCTTGTATGACTACCATATGCTTTTATCCTTTAAAAATGTCGACTCTCTCTAGTGCCTATTAGAAGGATTTCTCCCAGGCCTTGTGATCATGTTTCAAACCACTTATACTCTTGGACAGCCAAGGGACTGCATTTGCTCTATCAGAAACCTAATGCTGAGTACTCAATACTTCAATGTGTCAAATTTATGTGTGAGCATGAATTAAAAAGCACCAGGCAGTGAACTAGCAAAACGTCAAGGCAAACACTCAGCACTGCTCCAATCTAATACATGTATCTCTGTCAAATTGCCATCTTTCATTGGTTCAACACATTATACATCTCAAAATCCACAATATACTGCATTAGCTCTATAAATATTTCATCTTCATGATTTTTAAATAAAACTTAAGTAAAAAATTAGAAAATTATATTTCAATTATGTCAGTTTAGAAAATGGAATTTGAACACTGACTCTTTTTTTTAAACTTGAAATCTGTTAGGAATTAATTTTCTATTTCCAGGAGTAAGACAAGAAAAGAGTACAACAGAATCTCCATAACTAAAACTGTCATATTTTGAGATGCATAACCAAGCCTAAGCATTATGTAAGTGTGGGGGTACTCCCCCCAAATTCTTGCTGAGTTACACACACCTCATGCACAGTGTTTCCTAGAGTTTTCCTTTCTCTTTCATTGAGCACTACATAGTTTCCTGCCCCAGCCCTAGTCCAAGCACAAAAGGAAAGATTCAAACAAAATTTTCTTCTTCTCTTTGCTGTGCAAGTGCTTCACTCATGTCCCCTTTCATGTTGGTTCTAGACACCAGCCTTTCAGGCCTGGGGTGTGATTTCTGGCAGAAAGGAATACACATGGCAGAAAGAGCCTCTCCCCCACTCTGCATGGAGGGCATGAAATCCAGGCAGTCAGCAAGAGTTTTGTCTGCCAGGCCACGATTTCACACAGCATGTCCACAGCTGAATGACAGACACAAAAGAACTTGAAAAGTGCTACGCTCTTAAGATAGATGTCACGGCTGACAGTTATGGTACGGAGCTGTCAGCTGGAAGCAAAAATACATTCACTGCCTAAATATTATTCTCCCTCTCCACCCCAGGGCTGGTACCGCCCAACTTTCAAATAACTGCAGGCCAAGATTTGGTGTTTAAGGAACGAATCATGAAAACCCATATCTTCAGATAATTCATTCCTTTCCATAGATCACCTCTTCAAGTTTTGTGAGCTCTAGGCTAAAATTACAAGTTTGGAGCATGCTTTGTCAAGCTTGTGCTGATCAAGGGAACTGACAACATAATTGTTTTATCAAGATGAGTATCTATTTGACGTTCTTTTAAGATTCTGCCCAGCTGGACTGCTAAGCAGAAATTTATGAGGTTTTAGAACAGATGTAACCAGGTTTAGAGCGATGGGGATCCTTTTCTTCCTCCAGATGTACATGTACTCCTGTACATGAGTTTCATATTTAGTTTCATCTTTCGCTCTCCCTTCCCCCCCCCGCCTACCCATTTCTTGAGCTGATAATGCCACAGACATTTTATTAATCCACAAAATGCCTAAAATAATTTAATATGTCTTCAGCAGTGGAGGACTTAAAAGAATAATAGTACTTTAAAGTACTTTGAGGCCTGCTGTGTATTGTTTCAGACCTTAGTTATCCCCTAAAGGTGCTAGCAAATTGCATAACCTTAACATCTACCAATATGCAGAAAGCATGAAAAGAAAGCTGTAATTTATGTTCCCAAAACTAAATACAGACTATTTAAACAACCATTAGGTAAAGTGTATTTCACTGTATGGCAATATTATGAAGTCCAGAGGAGAAATTAATGATGCACAAAGAAGGGTGCAGCTCAATACTATATTTTTAATAAAGATATCTGAATAATTTTCTCTATGTAATGATTGCAGTCAGCCCAGATGCAGAGCAAGTTAAAATCACATTGTCATTAATTTTTTATATATGAATTTAAAATACTTTACCAAGAGAATCCCTTGGAGGAACATTTAAAATAATTGCATGCCTTCATTAGTTAGTGGCAATTCAGAATGATCATTCTCTACTACAGGCTCTGAAGGAACTTTTATGAAGTTAGGATGAAAGCTTTAAATTCATCACATGTACAACATTCACTGAAGTTTAATGCGATTAAAGAAAATTATTTAAAGTTATATAAATAATCCAGTATTATATATATTTATCTTCTGCATGATTCTCTTCCAGAGAAACAGAAGAAAGATGATGATGGTTGGAAGATCTGTAGGATGAGTTTGATGATTGAGCTTTGATTGTGTCATCTTTGTCCGAGATATAAAGGATTAGACTTTTACGAACTAGTTTACTATCCAGCAATTAAGGGGTGATAACTGCATAAAGAAATCACTCTGTGTAAGACACACTCCATACAAAACTCTAGTTTATCAAGGTAGACATCTACTTAACTAAATACAAAAGTATTCTGCAATAATACTAAATCCAAATAATAGGAGTACTGGTAGTACTAAATAATAACAATTTAAAAATAATAAAGGAATTATTTCCTTATTGAAACAAATTCACTTAAAGTATCCATATTCAAATATTGATACATTAATTCTTAAACACTTGCATTCCTTACTCATAATTTTTTTCCAGAAATGAAGGATAATTGACTCTGGACATTGTTGAAGGATTGGGCTGACTAAAGTATTGTCTGACTAAGGGCACCGTTGAAGTATTGAAATATTTTTTATCTGGTGGGATCAATTTTATGTTACTTAGCTCTAGAGTTCTTTTTAAATTTTTTAACACTAGAAGAAACATATCAAGGAGTTCAACTGTTACTAAGTTCTGAAGAGTTACATTTTGAGAAATAGTAATTTTGGAAGAAAAGTAGAATTATCCTAGGTCTGAGACCAAATCCTGGGTAGAGGTTTTAATCCTGAGTTAACAGTACTCTACATCTTGAAAGATACCCTCAAGAAATTTTGAAAGCATCCAAACTGAAACGAGGAAAGGTGTTCTTCCAATGTGGAAACCAAGGACGAGCAACGACACAGGGATATAGTCAGAGATGAAACATTTCAAATCACAAGGTAAGCACAAAGTTCTGTCTCCGTAAGAATCAAAGGAGACTTGTTCAATCTTTCTTTTTTGTTTTTAATCTTATTTTTCCTTGTTGGGGTGTTTTTTCTTCTTTTTTAAAGAGCAAAACCAAATAATTTACCTTGTTATCTCTGCTGCAGTTTTTCTTTATCTCAATTAAATTCCTGCTTTCCCTCTGTCTTACGTTTTTTTCACCCAAGACTCTGGCACTTCAGGTGCTTGAAATGCTTCCAGATTCCACCACCAAATTCAGGTGCTTCCAGAAATGCTTCGTCTTATTACTGGAGAATCTTTTTAGGTGACAAAAGAGGATTTTACAGCCCAAAACCCCCACATATGAGAACCAGAAATCTATATTCTCTGAGCTCTCATGAATAAGAGATCTTCATCTGTGTGCTGAAGGGTAAAGAGAACTGTAATGCAAAAATTTACAATGTGAATAATTACTCCCTCATCTCTAAGTAAAAGTAGATTTTGCTCTGGTTTTAAAAGAAGGAAAATAAATAATTATTTAATAAAATTTTGTACTTGTATGTGGAGGCTTCCATTTCAAATTTTTGTCTTTTTTAATGCTCTCTTAAATAAAATATCAAGTCATTACCATCACATCATCTGGAAAAAAAAAGTTAAAAACCCAATTATTTGAACTTTGGCTAATTTTCAAACACACTTTTACAGTGAATTTAGTAGAAATGCATGATGCTTAAGCCTGAGCAGAATATGGTCCATTGCAAATGTCTCCTGTTCCATCACAATAATTTAATTCCAATAAGACAAAACTGTTATATGCCTCTATATTCAAACACAAGATAAAATGTATATTTAGATATTCAGTTTTGTTCTTTGACTCCTGTGCAAACCTTTTATTTAACTTTCGTGTATAAACCACTATGCATGGAAGAAATATATTGATTTTATTTCAGAATTAGCCTGAATCAAATATTCTCTTTTAACATACTATTTAAATTTCTATCAACAGACATTTTAAAAGAAAACTTGAGTATAGATTTTACTCATACACTCTGTTTTCTCTCCAGCACTATTATAAATCAAATCAAAACAAAACAAAATATTAGATGACAATACAAAAAAGGTAGGATTTCTATAAGACCCCATTTTGCAGCTATAAATGGAAAAACATATGAACATCTTCAATAGAGCTGAAGTTTAATATTACTATCCAAATTCCATTTTATCCCACTGTCACTTCCACCAAAGGAGGGGTTTTATGTTGGAGATAATATGATACTGCAGTATAAGCCCTCCTCAGATTTCAAACAGGTCAACTTGTCAAAGCTTTTTAAGGGAGCCAATTACATTAATTTTCCACAGCAGAGAAATACATATTTCATTTCTATCTCCCACTAGAGATGAGGCCCAGGGATTCTGTTTCGAAAGGCTCTTATCACTAAGTAACATTCGTACCCCCAAAGGAACCTTTGGCAGTCACTGGTCCATTGATATAATTGAGCAAGGTATGAGCTGTCTGACACTGCCATGGCATTGCTCAATAGCACTGTGCACTAAGCACTCGGAACAATGAAGCTTCAGCAGACGGCCACATTGTCAATAAATTTCAATTACACTAATTGCCAAGAGTTCAATGAGTGCACTTTCAAAGGGGAGGGGGAAGGACGGATAGAAGATTAAAAAAAGAGTCTATGTCTACCAGAGCTAAAGAATAGGATGCAATAAATAAACTGCAGCTTCTAATGGGGGCATTAATGTATTTTTTTTTAACATGGCTTAACAAGATTTTACAAGCTGTACCAGTTTCAGGGATCCTGTTTTACATTTCTTTCTTACTGTCTCCAAACAACCTATACAGAGACTCAATTATGTGGCATTATCTTTCAGGAAAGAATAATTTTCTTAGGTTTTTATGTTGTTTGTGTTCTGCTCAGGATGGATAATGCATTTGAAAGCAGAATGCTACAATGTCAATTCCATGAGCAAATGAGGCTGCTCACTGAACAATCATATAGCAACCAAATGCACCACCTTACTGCAGTGATACAGTCACATATTCTAAACTAATTTGGGATACTTACATATGCACACGTGTATTCACTCCAATCACTATTAAGATCACAGCAATGTACACAGCATGGATATAAGCAATTGATATACTTAACTCTTCAACACAGCCTATTTACTGCAGTGTCTGAGCTTGCATAAAAATATTCTTGTCTATTCCAAGCTAAATCTGGGAACATTTTGTTTGGCTTATAGGGGCCAGGACCCCAAACAAAGTATTTCCTGATATCTGTAGCTCTGGTTTGGTTTTTAATACAGCTTTCTCTGTAAAAGGGGTTCAAATGAAAAGGCACTTTGCTTAGTATTTTTTCAAAACTCTATAGAAATTCTAAGTGTTTAAATTAGCAAATAGATAATGAAACCTCAGAGTGAAAACTTAGAGAACTGCTAACAGCTCCTGCTTCTGTAAGAAATGTATGTATAAATGGACTGAAAAAGTGCTTATGCAATATCCAAATGGAACTTAAGGAGATCTACAGCTCAATCTCCTACTCAAATCACGGTCAGCTCTAAGGTCAGAACAGGTTACTCAGGACATTATGCAGTTGAATTTTGGGAATGCAAAGGAGTTTGTCCACCCTCCCTAAGCAACTTGTTCCAATGCTTGCTGAACTCATGGGGAAAAAGATTGCCCTCATACATGCTTGGACTGTCTCATGTTTCAGCTTGGGCTTGTTGCCTCTTGCCTTCCCACTATGCCTCCCATTGATCTTCCAACGAAAGTCCTTGTTCTAAAATCTGTTCAATGGTATAGAGAGAGTGCAACTGTTCTAACAAACACACAACCCAAATAGGTAATTTATATTACCACAGCTATGTAATATCAAGAAAAAGATTTGAAAATGGGCCTCGTCCGGGCCTCTATTGGCTCTACCAGCATTCAAAAAAATCTCTCAGCTTTAGAAAGTCATACATAAAACTACAGAAGGTTTTTCTGCAGGCCAAATTTGAAATCTCAAAGAACTCTGCAGAAGAGAATGACAGCTTCAAAATCAGTCCAGGAAACAAAATGGAGTTGTAGTCTAATATTTTTTCAGGACTTTTTTCTTTAAGACTTAATAAAGTCTGATAAAATTACTTTGATAAAATTAGTTCTTCAGCATTTCAGCACACCTGAGAGGGTTGATAATAATGACTAAAGCTGTAATGGGCTCAATAAGACACCAGAAGAATTTACAGCACACTAGCTCAAGGCACAAAATTTAGAAACAGTCACTTGCCTACACAGGAAATTTTTAACAATTTAGTCAAGAAATGTGAGCAGATAACCTCAGTTTTCTTGGTAGAAGGATAAATACTTTCTAGCAAGAGAGAAGGAAATGGTGGAACAAGTGTAAGACTCAATTGCATCCTCTGCTTCATTATGTTTATGAGTTGACAGACATCTAAAGTTTAACCCCTTTTTTACACCTCAGAGGGACCAGATCAAGATTTGCCTGTGGCAAATGAAGAAAAACTAAGGAAGGACTGAGAGCAGGACTTAAACCTCCCGGAGGCAATATTACCTAGTCACAGCATGCAGAGATTTCTGCAGCTGGGATGATAAGTAACGCAAGCCCGAGAAACGCCACAGCGTCGCAGCGTAGGAAAGGGGCTCCTCGCTGATATCACAGCTAATAACACTACATGTGCAGACTAGAGGTGAATGAGCTATGGCTAAGGATGAAGGCCTGGGGTGATTGGGGGAAATCTCCTGGAAAACTATGGAATGGAATAAATAATTTATATCTCCACCTTGCAAAGCAAGCCTTACACAACAGAAGTAATAAATGGCATTTAAGAACTATTTCCAGGAATTTATGAAGATTCTGAGACACCCAAAAATTATCCCAGATATCACAACATGTCTAACTAAAAGCTGTGCTGCTACAAAGGCGTGGGCTGTTTTTCAAAATTTACGGCAAAAATAAAAACCCATTTTGATACATTAGGATTTTCCCTAATCTAAAGAAATCAGATTTATGAGTAGTCACTATCAGATTCCTTCTTCTCATCCATTTAACCCATTACATTTCCAACAGCTAATGTGAAGGTGAAATTCAATGTGAAAATTCTAAGGAGTCTTCTTAAAAATCAGTGCATGTAAAAAGGAATAATGACCAAGTAGTTTTCCACCCAAAAAGCTGAGTAGTGCTGTGTGCTTCCCACACTGCACAGCTCTGTTCAGTCTTACTTCACTTTGCATTGCTGCTTATTTAAGGCAAGGTGTTGTTGCCAAAGTTCACAAAGTTTGTTTCTCATACAGCTCACAAAACACCTTGTTCAGGCTGAGAATTCTTTGTCAGGCGTTTTTGTTAACTATAGCATTTCCTTAGCAATTTCAGAAGTATAGAGGAAAGTTGTGATTTTAAGAGTTTTGAAGTGAAACACAGCAGACTGTTTCATTTCCACTGCATTAGATGTTCTGATCACAGAAGATTTTTGTGTACTTATGACAATATTAATTATTACTAAAACAAACCCACCACATTTACTCTTCAAAAAAAGAAAAATATTTCCTGCCCATAAATAGGTTTTCCAACTTATTCCACAAAAATTTTAGATGTCAAAATTAAAAAATCAGCCCAAGTATGTCACTATTTTGCAGCTGTCCCAAGACTACCATAAGAAAACTAGAAAGGCTAGTTAAAACAGTTAGTTCACCTGAACATTTATATTCTGCTAATCAGAGCAAAGGAATTATTCAGAGATTTAAAATCGGGAGTCACAATGATCCTTTATTTCAACTTTCTGTATAACAGAAGCTGTACAATGTCACAGAATAATTTCTGAGGCAAGACTGATAACCTGTGGTTATAATAAAATATCTGACCTTAATCTAAGAACCTAACAATGAATATTCCACCACAGTTATTGGAATTTGCTGGTGCACCATTTTACTTAAAACTGTGTATCTAGTTTCCATTGCTGCCCTTATCCATATGCACTGTTCTACCTTTTGGAATTTGTTCAGATTTTGTCTAAGAATTTTAAAAGAGCAGTAGGAATATATTTATACAAATCAAAAGAAGACAGCATCAAAGGTGCTCTGTACATCTTTTACATGAAAATGCACCATGAAACAAAATCATAACATTGATGTAAAGATTAATTTTAATGTCAAGTAGCAGATGCCTTTTCTGTTTTCCATAGGTTATTTTGTTTATGGGTTACAGGAAGCTAATGGAACATTCTATATGAAATAGATAAATCACAGATGAATTAAATTAACACATATATAACACAATCTATTTTGTATTTATTATAATAATTATGGAAAGCTATCCATCCACTGGAAAATGTTTTTCTAAGATCAAATTACGCTGTGAGGTACTCCACTGGTAAAACAATTTATGAATGAAACCCATGATACATAACAAGTCAGGAAAATCTCATTTACCTCAGAAATGAGGATTTTCCCTAGTGTAAAAGAAGAAAGTTTGCTCATGGAGTATAATATATACTGAATAATGGACCAAATATATGATAAAAAAAATTATTTCATTTTTCTAATTTTGGAATATGTTTCATGTGTGTCAAAAAATAAGTAATGGTTAATGTCCTCTAGACTACAATTCAAAGTTTTTTTTCAAGAAAGAGAAAATTATTCTTTTTTATGTTATTTCATCATAACAGCATAGTGTGGTTTATATAAAAAATTGTGGTTGTGTATTTTCTGAGCTTAATGAAGTAAACTCATTGAAACAAAATTAATTTAAGCCTAAATCATTATAACTTTGGATTACCAATGCTTCAACTTGATTTGTTTATTAATGTCATCTTTACTATCATTTTTTTAATCCACTGTACTGTATTCTTCAAAATACAAAAAAATGAAGAACACATTTTCCTGTTTCAGTCCCATCTTTGTAAGAGACCCATGCGACCAAATGAGGTTGTTACATGATTCCTGATGTCTAAGAGCATCTTTTTTTGCTTCCTTACATTTACAAGATATAATACTACTTCCACGATAATAGGGCATAGCTATATGGAACTTTCTGCATGATTCCACAACATTTTAAGTCTCTTTTGTTTTCCACAGACATAAATGAATTTTATAGTATTTACTACATCTCCTGATTGGAATGATAGCTCTCTTTTAAAACCCTAAATATTTAGTTCCTTTCAGAACTTATGTTTAAAAAAAATCTCCTAAGTGTCATTGAGAACTCTGGGAATCTATGAGAACAGTCTCCTGTCCAAGCATACTAGAGAAGTATGATATATTAAACCTGACAGGATGATGTTCATTAATCTTTGAAATGTAGTCGGGACACTGGTAATTCCAAGAGGCATTACATTAAAATGAAAAGCCCCCTTATGGCAAATGAAGGTGGTTTTTTGTTTCCTGTCATCATCCATTTGTAACTGCCAATAGCCGCTAGTTAAATCAATGCACCTGATAAATATTGCTTGACTGAGGAAATCTAGAGAATCATCATTTCTTAGCACTGGGTATTTATCTTGTTTTCTTATTGCATTTATTTTCAGCAGTTCTGTACTCTGAAAACCTGTTCATACCATTTGGCTTTTCAGCAATTAACATTGGCCTAAGGGCAAACTGAGCAAGGGAGATGGTTTCAGACCAAAGCATATACTACAACTGTTGCTGTACCACACTTCCTTACAGAGGTTTGTGGACAGAATTTCATGAGTCCTGATGTTTTTATTCAACATCTACCTCTCTTACAAAGGTATGGTAATGTTTGTAAGACTTTGAAACAGAAAAGCTCTATTTCCCATCCAACTCAGGAAAAACAAAACTAATATCATCTCTAAAACATGACTCTAGGAATTGCTCTATATCCCAGAAGTAAGTGAAGACTGAATCCAGGCAATGATTTATCCCTCTCTCATCTTTAAACCATTACAAAATTCAAGAGAAACAGAGGAAAAATCTTTTAATGTTTACTGTTTAACCTTTTAGCTGCAAGTCACACAGTTATGATTTATAAATGAAATACATAAAAGTGGGTGGAGACAAAAGAGATATACTTGATACAGTCTTGAAAAATCTCACTTGTTTGTTGTGTTTGCCTATAGTAAACAGAATGTGAAGTGCAAATTTAAGGCTTATTTGTATTTATTCATCCTAAACATTTCTGTTTCTTGCTTTTAAAAGTGCAGTATTTTTCCAAAAGTGCCCATTTACTTTGATTGTGCCATTATTTTACATGTCTAGCCTGTGATCCATACATTTGGGCAATCCAAGATTAGTGATCACCAAATACTGATATGTATTGGTGTATTTTTTTTTTAGGGGTAAAATTCCCACACGATTAAAATGCTTCCTTCAGTGACTTGCAAAAAACACTTTAAAGATGGTAAATATACACGAGGAGCAATTAGAAGCTATATAGTTTAACAACAGAAAGAAGCTCTTTTCAGTGATTTATTGATGTTTATTGCCCTGATCGGCAATGAAGTAGAAACAGCGGTGCTTTGAATGGTATTCTGAAGCACAGAGTCAGGAGTCCTCTCTTCAGAAACTCCCTACTTGATCTTCAACAATCTAACCTGAATTAGCTACCCATCTTTACAATGGGCCGACAATTCCATCCTACAAAGCACTAATAGTGTGTAGGTACAATGTCATATAAAATGAGACACACAGCTAGCAGCCTTGAGAGCTGTGAAAATACCAACAATATAATACCTAAACCAGAGAGTATCTCAAGGGGAAAACTTATTTCACAAGTATGCTATTTGGAATAAAAGAAGTAAAGCACATGTTACAAATTTGCTAATAGTTTTGGTCTATAGTTGATAATATCCAGTTGCTAAATCAGTCTTTTCTCCCAGGACAGAAAATTCATTAAAAATTCATTTTACCTCATTAGCTGAAGATGTTTCTATTTTGAGTTATACTCATACCTAAGTTTTTTACAGACAGATTTTGCTCAGAATTTGTAAAAATAGCTGTAATAAAAGCTTGGTCCAGCAAAACACTTAATTAATGCATAACTTGAAACATGAAAATAACGTCACTGAATTCAGGCCAGCTGGCTAGGTATTTATGGTTACACCCATGTGGGAACCTATGGCCTGTCAAATGAAGTCTCAAATTTGCAAGGCTGTCCTGTGCTGCCATACATTTACACCATATTGTGGAGAAGGTTACTTTAATAACTGAAGAGCCAAGAACAAATCTTTCAGTACACACAGCATGCTTTTCCATGTTTTGAAGACAAACAGCAGGGAAGGGAGGGCATGGATGCTGCACTGCTGCCTGGCACCAGACAAATGTGAAATGAGAAGCAGCCAAAGGACTGCTGATGTTCTGTGTCGCACCCTCCATGTGACAAACACAATATTAATCCAGAAAACATCATGCACAACAGCCACAAAGAGAGCTGTTGAAAAAAATCCTACCACACTTAGAAAGAAGAGTAAGGAAGCATTGACGTATTTTGTCAGAAATAACCAATGAATAGCTCATACATATATAAAATCTTCCATTCCAATTTTGCATCATCTTTTAATATCAGTTGGTGAAGTCTTACACTTTTTGTCATCACTGCCATTCAGTGGGCTTTATCATAACAATGGTCATCACCAGGATGATTTCGGAAGTACATGTTAAGGTCTGGCTTCAATACAAACAAGACAAGCTTACTCCATGCCACTGATCTACCTCAACCTGCAGGAACTGAAGGACAATTCAATGCCTCCGCAGACACCTTTAGTGGAGGTGGCTTTAGAAACCAAGCCCTGGCTGCTTGGCATTCACTATCCTTCTCACATCCTCATTTTCAGTTAGGAATAGCTTGCTCTCATGTTTGACAATATATATTTCACATTTGGTAATTATTCTTCATCACATTATCATAATGTACCATGTCCTAAGGGCAACAGTCCTTTGAGATTCAGTTTTCTTGGCCTCTCCCATTAATACAGGCCTACTGGCTGTTTTACATGATTGAGGTTTGACTCACAGAAATACAAATAACATAAATTTAGGCCACTGGCTTTTTAATCTCCCCTTGGCTCCCCAGCAAGGCAGATGACAATATTCTAATCTGTTTTCCATTATAATTAAGGCTCTCACGTAGTTTATGGTTTTATAATTGAAGCACCACCCCTCAAGAAAAATCACAGGTTCTTTTCCACTTCACAGGAAAATCAGGAAAATTCTGCACATAGC
Source organism: Motacilla alba alba (assembly GCF_015832195.1). Classification (NCBI taxonomy): domain Eukaryota; kingdom Metazoa; phylum Chordata; class Aves; order Passeriformes; family Motacillidae; genus Motacilla; species Motacilla alba. The sequence goes on from NC_052017.1 coordinate 89,885,792, forward strand.
AGAAGGGGCAATAGGCAGTAACAGAAAAGACATTTATATACAAAAAAGGACATGTTCAAAAAGGTTCACGTTTCTAGGGTGATAAAAAGCATGCCCACACAGCACAACTGGGAACATGTTAGAGAGCATTGAGCAAGCTCCAAATTTCTTTGCATCTGGTGCAATAAAAGGAAGCACTGCTCCATAAACATATGAGAAGAATTAGCATGCCTCACTGTGCAAGCTGTTTTGTCCTACTGACAGGGTTGTCTGCAGCCAACTCATTTGACACCAGCAATGGGTAATCCATGCCATGCCCCATGACATGATTTAAGTGGGCTCATCACAGCAAACATTGCTCCAGATTTAAAATAGATTTTCCTTTAGCTTGAACATTTTCACAAAGGTTAAATCTTCGTGTTGACTTTGGAGAGCTCTGTATTTGTTGGCTTTCACTAGTGGGATGTAGCCAGTTTGTCTCCTTGCAGCAAGGAAATATGAACAGACTCAGCTGAGAAAGGTAAGAAGTAGAGATAGACCAAAGGTTGTGCTACTCATCCCATACAGAAAAAGCTTGGGTTTGTTCTGAATAACATGCTTTAGTTTTTGGTATTACCAGAAGCCAGAAGTGTGTGTTTGTTCTTTCTATTGTGAGTCATTAATGCTATTTCAAAATGGGAAAACTTTGACTAGACTATTGTCCACCTAAACACACAATGTGATTAAAAAGAACACACGTAGAAAATGTCATTAGTCTTTTCATTAGTCACAGAAAAGATAACATATGATCCCAAGGAAGAAGAAAGTGGAAATACAGAATTTTTTCCTGCCACTTCCAGAAAAATAAGGGAAGAGAAACTTGAGGCAGAAACAGTGAAGTGGCACACAGACAATCTGGCACTTACATCAGGAGCAATGAGGATAGGACTGAAGTGCAGAACAGTAGTTAGGATTACCATATGTGCCAAAACCCATCATCTGTCAGCATGGGCAAACCAGGCCTGATAACAGCACTGTGAACAATGAAGTGAGGGTAAAGGACTTCCCATTCTTCCAGGGTGCCCAGAGCTCCTGGACTACACAAGTGCCAGGATCACAGAGCTGTTGGAAGGTTATATTCAAAACAAGTGTTTGCCAAAAGAAGTGCTATTATATTGGCATCTTGGGGGGCATTTCTGACCTGCATTTCCCCAAGTAGCTGTGCTTTTTCCAAGCGGCTGGAGTATGCTCAAAGCTGATGTGTAGTGAAGCTGATGCTATTGTAGCCAACAGGTGAGCTGGCCTCTCTGAGGGAAAACAGAGACACACACAACTTTATTAAAATAAGCCAGTCCCAGTTATCACAAGGTTGCTCCACGAGTCAGAACATGGTCCCAGCAAAAACAATGATAACAGGGTACTCTAGGCCCCTTCAAACACTCTCTTTACAAACCAGGATATGAGTAGCATTAAACAGTAGCTAACTGCTGTTTACTGTCAGACACACATTTTAACATCAACACACCATATGTCACTTTCTACATCCCCGTCCTCCCACATATTTTAAGTTCAAAAGAGCTGTCAATCCTTATCTAACCTTTGGTTTTCGGGAAGTGGTTCCATATTACTTCCCCTTTGGTTCTCACAGATTTCAGTTTAGGTATTACGCCAATGATATATAAAAATAATTAGGAAAAGATGTTACAATAAAGTTATTTTAATTTGCTTCCAGAGACGGGGTTAAAATCTACTTCCCTTCAACTACAGCAGTGTTGACTAGCAGTCAAAGAACTATTCTATGAGATGATCATGACTTCACATCTAGGGGAGAAATTTTTTCTGGGAATTACATGAGAGATTTACTCTCTGCCATATGGATGATATAAGAGAGAATGCAAGTAGCACTGAGAGTGTTCAAGGGAAATATGGGATACCTGTGTCTACTGTACAATATCTGTCATTCAGTGATGCCCACTGTTGGGATGGCTCCAAAACTTCTCTATAGAAATAGTGTCTAATATTTCTGTTATTATTATTCTGATGAGCAATAAATGTCTCAACTTTTCAAACAGTAAATTTAACTAGCTGTTAACAAAGCTTCAAATTGAAATTATGTCACAGACAGGAGAAAAAAAAAGTTTGGCATTCTTCTACCACACTCTTTGTTTTTCCTATTCAAAATAAAATTTTAAAAACTTAATAAAATGAGTTTTTCTCATTTTCTTAACTATTATTCTTCAACTTCCAAAAACTGCAAGAGGTTCTGAAATTGCAGATTTGTAAAAGGAACCACAGATATTATCACTTTCAATGCGAGGAACAAGATAGGGTTGAGAAAAAAGCGTGTTAGGCCCACATCACTTTGATGTGTCTATTTCATCATTATACAGTTCTTTCCACAAATGGAAAAAAATCAGGTAAACGTTGTTCTACCTTATATCAAGTTAAAGGTAAAAATTGTGAAGTTGCTTCTATTTTTGTAAAATTGTTCTGCCAGTTTTTAACACAATCTACTGAGAGGTTATCTGGCTTCATGAAACAGCTGAAAGACTTAGGAACAGAAGACAAGTTTGAACAGGCTTTCTCAAAAGCAGTGAAATATTTCCAAAGACTATTTATATCAACAATATAATACTTACTATTTAAGCCATAACAGAAGAGGCAGAAAGTCTGCATAACCCTAAAATCTTATCACTAACTACTGAGTATTCTACTCAGTTTTAATAGTGCATAAAGGTCATATACCCCAGTGAAACAGGGAACAGACAGACATTTTTGCCAGGCAAGCTGCAATGACTGAATTTACTACTGAGCTGAAATCGTTTTAAAAGTGAAACTAACTCAAATTTTACTAATTCTGCCACTCTAAAACAGATAAGCCTTGTCAATATACAAATTCATTCACAAATAGTATCTGTAAAAACACTTAGGCAAATTGATAAAAATACATTGTGCACATTCATCAGTTTGAAGAAAATTAAAAGAAGACATATTTATGTTTAAATTAGAATCATTGTGGCTTTAGGAAGAAGAAAATTAAAATTAAAATAGGACTAAGCTAACAATGGTTAATGCTGAGTATCTGAACCGTAAAATCTTAAAGCAGATGAGACTAAAAAAGCAGATCGAAGACCCCGACAGTTTAGATATGTACACACACTTCAGAATACACAGAATGCTACAGTATCTGAGGATCCTATGTCATAGTGATGTGTTGTTATCTGCCCTTCATGAAAAGCCTAATTAGTACAATTCTGCACTAGGTGTGATACCTTTACAATTAATTCACATCACGCAGTGGATGTCAACACTCCAAAGTCTCACAAATTCCAGGAAACAGAAAACTTACCTGGTCAATACTAACTTATTTTGCTATATGGTTGAATAAAAAATGTGCTGCAAAACAATAGTTGCACCATCATTTAACTCTTGAGTGGAATTTCAAAAATTTCTTGTGATTCTGCAGCAAAAATCATGTTCCATTCTTACTGGCACATGGGCCAACTGAGGCCATTGAAATAAAGGAGTCCTAATATTTAGGAATAAACACTAAACTTAAAGGTCAGTTAAAAAAAACTAATCAGGAATTATTGCAAAATACCCTTTAAAAGAGAAGACACAAAAGTAAAGGATCACTGGCAAATGAATTAGCAATAAAAATTAAATTCATTTTATGATAGAATTAGGGCCATAGACACAAAATTCTGACAGATATATTCTATAGTTAGAACAACCAAGTTAATCCAATATAAAGATAGATGGGAAGTTTTTTAGAACACTCTCTTGATACTGGGCTTTGAAGTTGTACTTGTCTGCCTCTAAGACACTGAGAAGAAATTGAAAAACTGGAAAATTCTCAAAGCTAAATTCTTCTAAGTGTCTGGGCTGGACACAGACACCACTTAGATAGCAAAGTTTTCCATTTTACAGCTGGAGAAATAGAGGAAAAGACTGAGGAACTCCTCCATGTTTGGATCCCATGTTAGTGGTTTCTCTGAAGCTGAGTGGTGCCCATTATCTCACACAACTTCTCCACTGCAGTGATTTCAAACACACATTGCACCATCAGAAATGTGAGCCTAACCTAGCACAAAGTCATGAGGCAAATAAACAGAAGACAGAGCCCACTGTAGTGGAAATAAGACCCAGATAGAGGCAATGAAAGATAAATCCAGATCTGACCACAGGACTTGTCATTCTGCCTCAAACTTGACACCCACTGGGCCTAATACAGTGTCTCCAGCAGCAGCCAGCACCAGATGCTTTGGTGAAAGATACAAGATCCCCACAGATGCAGGATAATCTGTCTCCCTCGAAGGTCTCATCCTAATCTCTTTAGTTATAGATTCCCTTAAATCCTGATGCATGAGGGGTTTTATCCCTTCAAATACTCTTTTTTAGCATTACTATCATAACTCTGGATATTCTTGTTATCCATACAAATGCCCTTTCCCTCTTTGATGCTTACAAAATTCTTGATTTCATCTTAACCAAGAGTAAATGAGTTCTACAGTTTATATAGGAATCTTTTGGGAAGTGTTTCTTTATTCTTAAGAGATGGGAGAAACCGTAGTCTCAGGATCTTTCTTCTTTGCTGCATGCCTCTTTTTTCTTTTTTTCTCTTTCAACCACGTATTTTATCACTTCCACTCTCATCTGAGTCCTCAGGTAAACAATCACTTCGATACACTTATGTCACTAGCCTTACTCTCTGCTTTTATCTGGCCCTATCCAATTCTGCAATATTTTTTTTTCCTGGATGGACTGTCTAATACCCAATAAATTTTATAGCACACCACACTGCTGGCTGATACAATGACTTTGTATGTGATTACTTTATTTTTTTCTGTATTTCTTCAAAAGGAATGGACCTTACAGTTACCAAGTCTGAGTCCATGAAATTCCTTAAGGCTCCTCTGGACTTGATTAACAAGTAACCTACAAAGAGGTTATCTACCACTAACGTGGTGTTGCTGCCTCATTTCTCCTTCCTCCTTCCAGATAACTAATAAATACATTACACAACAGCAGACCTAGTACAGAAACTTGTGGCTATTAACCTTTTGCCATGATGAAAATGGACCATTTGCTCCTGCTTTGTCTCCTGCCTCTCAGCTGCTTTTTGATCCACAATATTACATTGCCTCACGGCTACTTGGTTTCTTTTAGAAGAGATAATATCAATCCACAGCCTTCAAAAACCCACGCATGACTAGCCTCAAAATCACATGATAGTTTACAAATCATGACATATTAAGACATAATAACAATTCTGTTTCTATCAGTGTCCAATTTCTGAGCTAACCTGATTCATCATCATGAACTTTAACTCCCGAGCTTCTAGAGAATTTCTTTTCTACAAAAATTTCTCATCCCATTTCTTGACTACTGTAATGAAGAATTTTAAAGAAACAAAATCAGGTAATATGGGCATTAGTAAAAACCCACAAGAGCTAGAAATGCTGAACAGCATCTCTTCTGATACCCTGTCAGACATCTTCTGAAAGATGCACTTAACATCCCCTCTATTCATTCGCTAACATTCACAAAGAATTTTAAGACAGTAGCCAGACAAAGTTTGCTTTGCAGAACTATATGATTAGCTATGGATTATTATCTTGCAACTCTTCCTTCTATCTCAGACTTACTTCAGCTAATATTTATCAGCTAGCAGTCCCACAGAGCTCCTCTGGAACCTTTCTAAAAGATATGGTCAGAATTTCTACCCTGTCATCATCTGATTAGTTAGCCCATCTTAAGCAACTTGGTTTTGCTAGAAATTCAGCTGAGTCATAGTTAAAACACCTAGAAAACTCTTGGATATATACCATTTGGACATGGTCACTTACTTCTTTGGAAAATTTTACTGGTTTAATACACCTTCTAAAATTATAGGTTCAAAAAACAGCCTCCACTTTAACATATCAATGAAACACTGAGAGAAAATAAGTGTAAATAATTAGATATTCTTTTTAAAGGATACTTGAATTGCATAAGAAACTTTTTTTAATTACTTCAACAGTGAGCTCAAAACAGAAAGAGAAAAAGCTCAGACAAAATAGAGACAGAGCAAAAAGAACAAGATAGTCAGGGCGAATATCATACTAAGGATTACCTTGGCAATTGTAAAAGTCATACCTGTGGCTACTTTTTTTTTTTTTTTAAGTGCCTCAAACATTTAATTTCATTTCCTCTAGCTGTTATATCTATCTTTTGGAAGAAAAGAGAGGTTTCATACCAGCCTCCACTCCACATACCAGCATCCACGCTTTGAAAAGACCCATGAGCATTCATGTTTTAAAATGTAAATTGTGATGGTTTCACTTGTGCTCAGTTGCCATTGTTCTATTTCTTTGAGTCCCGTGTAGCTGAGGGTCTGTGAGAGAAGCTTGAAGAAAATGCAAGTCCCTTAAGTATGACAATCGTCATACTTAAGGTTTGAAAGACTTAGAAGATCAGTGGGAGCACAGGATATAATTTGAGATGGTCAGCATAATTTTGTTACCTGCGGCACCTACAAGAAGTAGCAAAAAACTTCTGTATGGACCACTGCTAGTTGCTAGCAACTGGGAAGACAAAGTGATGAGGAAAGTAGACCAAGATTTCAAGGAGTTAAAAGAAAGGTAAATAAAAAAACCCTTTCAGAAAGAGTATATGATGTGGAGCAGGAAATGGTTCCTTTGTCAAATCACTAATAAAAATACTAGCAAGAAATTGGAAAATATACCTCACTTGTTTCAGTAAATAAATAAAATATTTTGTGTGACAGAGTGCAAAGTTAAAAGTTTATCTTGTATTACTGTACTTGTTCTACCATATATTTTAGATGTGGTTTCCAGAAAATTGAAGTTTCACAGTATTGGAAAAGTGGGATTTTTTTTAAAAAAAAGAGAAAACAATTCTCTGTCCACTTTGAAATGGCAGACTGTATAAGTTGTACTTACCTAAGCTCACAAATCAAATGGAATTTCTGCTGCTTCCAACTTCCATGCCGATCAAAAACCTCCCCTGATCTGGTAATTCCAACTGCCAATATTGAGAAGTATAAGAGAGTACACAGGCCAAATCCTTCCATCTTTGTAAATCTCCTGAATTTGTATTGTATGTTTTTATATTGTTAGCATGATCCCACAAGGTCACCATTCAATGCCATACGTGATGCTCCTGCACCATTTTGGGAATGAATTGCTTACTTCTCCTGCATCTGGAAAGCACACCTCATGGGAAATATTGGTTTACATATCATTTTAAAGCAAAAGCTGATTTCCAATAAAGACTGTAATTGCAAAGATATAAATTTATTCACAAATACCAGACAGCACTTAAAATTTTCGGATATTTCTGGCACAATAGTTATATTACAGTGCCATCCACTGACTCTCTCCTGCAAATACGTGCACTGACACACAGCTGCTGTTCTACACTGAGTTGGCTTAATTCCCACTGAAGGGACAAGCATCCCCAGACAGATATATTCCCAATTCATTTCCTTTCTGCAATGATAACTGTGAAATTTACCCAGCTCACAAAGGAAGAGAAATAATTTCTGTAATAGCCTTAATGGGTTTTTAGAGACTTTGGCTAGCAGCCAAGAGAGACTTAGACATGGCTTTGCAGGCAGCATGAATACAGAGGTTACTTTCCTATGTGTGTGTGTGCATGTGTGTTGTGTGCATGGTTTTATTGTGAGATGCGTTTCAGGCAAAAAAAAAATATTAATTGAACCCCATCAGCACTGATGCGCCCACCAATAGTTTTTCCTCACTGACATCAAGGGATATGAATGAAAACTAATTGTGCTTCAAAGAAAAGGCAAATCACAAGTCTGTTGTAGGATTAGGTTTTTCTTTAATTAAGATTGTTGAAATAAACAGCAAGAGAGCTGTTATGAACTTTTTAATGTATACTTTAGTTCCAGTTTTTCTATTGAAATGTGAGACTATCGTGTTATTACAAAAGAAGATCAAAGAAAAGAATACACTAGGAAAGCCTGAAAAGCTTTCAGAAAGAAGAAAAAAAAAGCTGAAATATTAAGCTTGTTTTAACTAAAATTCGCTGAAATAGTCCTCTCAAATATGTTCTCATTATTTCAATATTTCAGTTACAAAGAGTTCAATAATAACCTCTTACAATTAGAATTTCCTTGTATGTGCCTTACTCATATTCTCTTTCAAATGGAAGCAGAGTATTTAAAGACTAATTTTAGAAGGAATAGTTTTGACAATTCAGAGGCTGCTACACTTAACAGTAAACCACATTTTCTCACTTTTTGTTAAAACACGTGTTCATCAACTAGCACATTGCATGCCAGCATGGGCGGATGTGTCCACACACCAGCACAAACACACTGCAGAGGCTCTGCAGAGCTCTAAAAATCCTACAGAGGAGGATCTGGTTTTGTGACAACTCCCATACTTGGTCACTGAGGGTCACTGAGGGTGAATGAGCCATCAAGAGCTTCAAATTAAAAGCAGGTTAGGAAGAAAGGAGCTTGAGGAGTACAAGGACAGTCCAGCTGGTTCGACTGTTTTGTGGCAGTTCTGCAGCACATACAATCCATGTTCTCACAGAGACTAAGGGGGTCACAAAGCACAATGTTCTGTACTCCAGCATGCCTGCAATGCGTACAGTGTGAACAGAGCTTTAAAAAGCCTCCTCTGTGGCAGACAGGCCGTCACTGCTACCAGCTGGATTTAAAGTCTGTTTAGCCACAACCATGTTTTTAGAAGTTGATGCCCACAAAATAGGCAGAAGAAACGAGCCAAACTTAATGCACATCCCCAGATTATCTGCCATAAATACCTGACCTGGCCATAGAGATGGTCAGAGAAGAAATTGTGATTTGGAGCACTTCAGCAAGTGTATGTTTTGTATCACTTGCCAGTCTCTCAGTCCTCTCTATCTTTTAATCTTTAGCCCCTTTTGTATTCTGCTGTTGACAGTCATCTGTGACACACACTCTCATGTTTTCTAGTTCTACCTACACTGACAGTGGAGCCACCTTTGGGCTGCTTCCACACTGCACGCTGGCTACCTTCTTAACGTGTGAACCTCTACCAGCCAGGTTTACAGTGAGCCAGGAGCTATCCATCAGACAAGGGCTGTAGAGCCTCTCGAGCACCAGCCACTATTGTGCCACTACTGCCATTCAGTACCTGGCAATTGCTTTGCTGTATGGCATTATCTGCTACTGCTCCCCTCTGCAGTAATTAAAGAACACACCCAAGCAGCCCTCAGCCACAAAATACGAGAGATTTGCACAGTCTGTGATCTTTAGGTACAGATCAGGAAATCTACATAGCTATTACCATTATATCAAAGGGGTTTAGCACACTAATACTGATGCAGTGCCCATATGAAGGAGTTTTAATAATGGCTAAACTTCTTTACTTTATGAAAGCTGGAAAAAATTCCTCAAGGGAAAAAAATATAGTTGTAATAGAGAAGCTGTCCCTAGGAAGCTGGGTTCTGGTTAGTATGGTAGATAAAAAATACCTTCTTGGGACTCAAGTTAGTTCAACAATACCTGACTCCAGGGTCCAATTATGCTGAAAGTCACTTATAAAAAAAAACAAGAAAGTAGTAAGACACAAAGCTATAATATTTGAAGGAGAGGGGAAGAGGAAATCTTTGTTAACAAAGACAAGGGTAACGAAGACTGCATTTGTGCCGGAATCCTGAGATACTGACTTTTAAATTATTCCTTTTATTGTTACAAGAATAGATTGATTTTATTTCAACTAAATTTTGTATTTTCAACCATCCTGATTTTTTTTTGCTCTCAAAATACATGAGTTATTGTCCACAATATCATTGGAAATATAGACTAATTTTGTGCTCAGAGAAAACAGAAGTCCAAATTCACTGATTTTGCTTTAAACAAAAATTCTTGCTCAGACCTCTAGTCTCAGCATAGAAGAGATTAAATGATGGTTTAAGCTCAACCCTCTTGAGATAGGTACTTAAAGGTGTTTGAACATTTCTTCTTTATCCCTTTTCTAACAGCTACAGTGCTAGAAAGAATTTTCTTCCTCAAAGACTATTGAGGTCTGACAGAGATAATATCAAAAATTTGCTGGGTTTTAGGACTCATGAAAGTTGGAGACTGAGTATATACCCTAGAAGCATACCATATAGATGCATCTCTGGTGGCAAAATTGCCACAAGTCCACAGTAATAACATTTTTATATTTGTTTCCAGCACCTGGAATCCCATCTTCCATTTTCTCTGCTTTTTCCAATATCCTTTAATGTCTTTTGCTACAGCTCCTACAGCATATGTATATCAGATGGCCAACATATTACTGTTACCTTTTAGGGGGAAGAAACTCAAAATAACTTTTGAATAGCCACTAGGCATAAAATACACATTACACGGCCTCGTGTGTTAAAATTGTAAAATAAATGGCTGTGATTGGAACATAATATGCTCTATCTTGGGTCCATAACTTTCAGTGTCACATGCCCAACACTGCTTATTATTCAAAACTACTGCAAACTTCCCAGGTCTAGCCCGGCCAGATGAAAATCTAGTGCCCACAAGTACATGCAATCTGTCATTTGAAAGAAACTCTCTGCTCGATTCCACAGTCACCATCTATCTAGGTAGCAACCCCAGACATGAAGCCCTAGGCAAAGCAGAAGGCCATGCTCTAAAACATGCAGAAGCCTATTTCCCTAAGGACTCTGGAAAGCTTTGTATGGTTAATATGCTGCCAGGCATACCCAGGCAAGGTTTTCCTCAGCTGCTTGCAATGCCCAGGAGGTGGACAGAGTGCAGAACACATCATGTCACAAACACTTTTGTGGCCACTTATCAGGAAAGCCTGGAAATCTATATCAGGAAAGCCTGATATAGATTTAACCAACAAATCCTAACCTTAAATTTAACCAACTAAAACCCCATTCAAAACATTCTTAGTGTTTTGGGCTGGTTTTCAGTTGAGTGTTTGTAAGATCACTGCTTTACCAATTAGACTGTGTTCTGATTAGGTTTCCTTATCTGAATTGCCCATGTTGAATTACTGTTTTGGTTCTACTTGGCTAAAACACAATAGCAATGTGTATTTATACCTCTGCCAAACAGATAGGAGAGAGACCAAACCCACACGTGTTCAAATGTATGTCATTGTTTCCACATCATGCAGGTAGGACAGTTTCTCATTTTTCATTCCAATTGCTGAAATAAATTCATCCACCTTGTTTACAGATTATAGTTACACTCATCTACCTACATGGAAATAGATGTGCACTGACCTGCAATACTGTGTTCTCCAGACACTATTATTGTAGTCACATAAATGGCTTTTCTGGCATCATCTTATGGGAAAACTTTAGACCTTTCCTGTTTTGGGCTAGCTTCAGAATTATGCAGTCCTCTATTAGGATCTCTATCAACATTATTTCTCCTTGAACTTAAAATTCCATCATCATATTTTATTCTATTGAATTCAGTAGGTGATATGTAAGTGTTTCAAATCTGACCTTTTTTTTTTTTCAGCAAACCCTGTAAAAGATTATGACAGAGAAGTATAATCTTGATTGATTTAGCATACTCAGACCTTCACTTCTAAATGTCAATGTGTGGGCCCGATGTGCCTAATAACCAAACACCCATCCAGCTTCTCACTCCCACCTGCTCCCCAGTTGGGCAAGGTAAGAAAATAGGATCAGGAATTTTTCTGTCTGCATAAAGAGAATTAGAAATAGGTTCAGGTGAAGCAAAGACTTCACATGTCCTCCCCCTTTTCCCCTGCATTGCATGAAGTCCACTACTCCAGACTCCCCTACTGCCTCCCCTGACGCAGCAGCACAAGGAATGGGAGAAGTGTGCATTCAGTACACAGCAGCTCCTCTCTGCCCCCGCTACCCCCTCACACTGTTCCACTGCTCCATCATGGACTGCAGTCCTTCAGGAACCTGCCTGCATGGCATTTTTTCACCCTTTCTTATCCAGGTTTTGCCCACGGTGCCACCACTTTGGCTGCAGGGCCCAGTCACGCCCTGTGGTGGAGCCATTGGGGCTACCCGGAGTGAGCTGTGTCCAGCCACTCCTCAGAGAGGCTCGTGCAGCATCTGGGCACCTGCACCTGGTATAGTCAAAAATATCAGAATCTACATATATTAAAGCCAGAAAGAACCAGAAAAAGGATCAGTCTAACACAAAGTATTACATTTTACTCAGATAGGCTCTGGTCTGACTAGAAGCTTGCAATTATCAGAACAAGAGAAAACGGCCTAAAGTTGCACCCATGGAGGTTTAGGTTGGATATTAGGCAAAAATTCTTTACAGAAAGGGTGATTTGGAAGCACTGGAGTATGCTGCCCAGGAAAGTGGTGGAATCATCATCCCTGGAATGCAGCACCTCAAACTCACCACTGCTGATACACTGCTTTAGGCATCCTGAAGTTCTTATAACATTTAGTCCACAGGTCCTTAGTATTGCTTATATTTCACCAAATCTCTGACAGCACAACACTGGTCACTATTTTCTCAGCTGTCACAAATTTTATTGTTTTTTCACTAGATTTGAACAACTGAAATAAAGCTTGCTAGGTAAAGTCTGTCACCTACATGTTTCTAATCTCCTACTTTCTAGGCAGTGTTTGCCTCAGCTCAGCAGCCACCTCCTTTGGGGCTTTTGCCACTAATAGTCCATTCTTTTTTCTCCTATAGAGATTATAGGTCCATGAATAGAAAAAAAGTATCATTTTCTATATGATTACTTGTTTCATTTTAATTCTTTACCAAAGCCTATCCTTATGGGCACTTAGAAGTTGAAAGGAGAAAGAAATATTAAAATCCCTCTCTATAATATTGGTATCTACAGAGCCAAGAAGAAATTAATCAGAGCATTTACCCAATAACATTCACTCACTATTTTGTTTCTTTCAGCAAGTGTACAGTAAACAGAAATAGCTATGGTAAAGGAATCAATAATAGCTTTACTTAAGAGAAGTAAAAAGCCTAGCCTAGCCAGCATTAAAATAAGTAAATTGTCCCCTACTAAAAAAGTCCCACAATGTCACCAAAATAACCAGACACAGAATTAGACCCACCTGTCCCAGCACATTGTGCCCAATGTGGCACTCGGAAGAGAATCCTCCTTCCCACAGCAAGGATTCAGAACTAAGGAACCCACACTCTAAATGTAGGGTTAATGGAGCAAAAGCTGTAAGATAACAGTCAGGACTGCTGCATAAAGCAGCTTGAATCTAGAAGTGTGGAGCCCTTCATCTACCATTCCTTGCAGGAATGCCCTTCCCTTTAGTCCTGAACTCCTAACATGCACCGACCTCACAGTACCCTCTGAAGCTCTACAGCAATGTCTTATCATCCCCATTATCTGAAGCTCAGCTGCATTTCTTTTCACACAAATCCCACATTACTAAATGTGCCTCACCTCCAGCCATCTCGACGTGTGTCACCCCATAGCCCAGATGCCTCTCCCAGTTGCACAACAAGATTATTCTCAAGGAAATACACAACCTCTCCTCTGTCAGGAGAGTTTTCCTGATCCTGAGCAGAACAGGCTGCTCAACCACAGGCTTGTTAACAGAACAGAGCACACGGTGTGTATTCAGTGAGCAAAAGAAATATTTCAACCATTCATCACACTGTTCTTCACTGAATTCTAAAATAATACTGAGCAAGTGTGATTCCAGGTTAAGGTTCAGGTACAGACAGACAACCTTTGTGGGCTGCATGTTAAGAAACTCTGTTTTATACTTTGAAGAGCATTAGGTCACCACAGTGGACAAGGCAGACAACAGCTAATAAAAAGGACACTTGAATAAATTTCACATGGGGCTTTGGGAAGTATCTGTTGATGGAATAGCATCAGTCCAATATGCAGTGCTTTAGAAATTTGTATCTTTGTGTGTCATCGTATTTTTTCAGTTGTTTCTGTTAATGTGGTCGCCCTGGTTCATGCCTTAATTTTTTTGTCCTTTCCTTGTGTTTTTGTTGTTTTGTTGTGGTTTTGGGTTTGGGATTTTTGGTGTTTTGTTTTTGTTTTTTTTTTTTGTGAAATGGGAATTCTGTTTTGGTTTGGGGGATTTTTTGAGTACCTCCACCACTTTCTGGGTACCACATTTTTTCTGGCTCTCAGCTCTTACATGCCCCAAACACAAAAGTGGTGCTGCCCATTCCTGGTGAGCAGTAGTACTGTGTATGCCCTCTTCAACTCACTCCACAGACAAAGGAAAGGAAATGGCTTCATATTAGAGGAGGATGCACTTTGTCAAAAGGATTCATATTTTTTAATACAGAGAGCAAAACCTAGGATGATTTACTACTAAGATTTAGCTTTCTACATTGAAATAATCCATAATGCTATGTCAAAGCAGTGCAAAATCAGAACTGAATGTCATCACCAGGAAATAAAGGCACAGAAGGATTAAATTAGTCCAATTTACACACCATAATAACAAAAAAAAAAAAGTTAATGGTTTTCTAAGGCATTTAGATTAGATTGAGTTGTTGGTCATCATGATAGTACATTGCAGTATGACCATTGTCGTGGTACACAGAACACAGCCAAAATAAAGAAAAGTAGATTTGAGATGAAGAGACTTAGCCCTTATTATTCCTCACCCCAAATTCTGTTTAAAATGTTCAGCGTATAGTTGTATGTTTCTCGTGTAGTTCATATAGTAGCTAGCTCTGACTCGAGCTCTTTATTTTAATACTAAATCACAGATCTCAATTATGTTTCATTATTATATTGAATTATTACAGTATTCTTAAGGCTCAAGTGACTACAAGAGACACAAAAATTTGCTCCACTGTACATAGTGTGAAAACTAATTGGCCTCCAGATACAGAAAAGTGGAAATGTATTGTAGATAATTAGGTCAGTCTTGAGGGCCTCCTAGGCTTGCCTTTTTCTAACTCATGGATGCAGTTTGAGTAAAACTATTATAGTCCAGAGGGCATGCAGATTTAAAGGTCTTTGCCTGTCATACCATTTGGTATTTTCTCAGTTAATAAAAAAAACAGAGATCAAAACTTGTAGAAATGAGGATTTAAATTATATATTCATTTTGGCATTGTAACCAAGCCTAACAATATTGTTTTGCAGCTCAGAAGAGATCCCGATTTGTAATATTTTCATGGTTAACACTGTATGCAATGCTGGGGGGCTTTGACAAACACTAACACATTTGTAATTCCAAATTTAATTAATTTGTGGAATAAATATATTTCTCAAATCCTCAACACCTCACTTCACTTCTCTGCTCAACCCACTCACCAGCACAAGCTCATTTAAAGAAATCTGAAGGGTGTAATTCAGTAAAATGTGACTGCTTTTCTCCCTGCCTTTTTAAATGAGAAAGTATAATAAAACTCCAATTTGGTTCCATGATTATCTAAAATCTAACGTGCTGCAAACCTACTACCATGAGCAATAAGTAGCATGACTGTTAGTGTTTTGTTCAACTGAGATATGCACCCAAGTAACTGTGTTTCCATTTGTGTTGTGTAGCACAGAGTCTATTTGGATGACATTAAACTAGAAAGTGCTCACTCCTCCCCAGCAACACACCTAACGCATATCAGATGAAATTGGGCATTTAGACCACAGAATCATTCTAGAGCCAGCCAAAAGCAAACCTCATGGAAACATACAGTAGGGATGTCAGATCCTCTAACCCTAGAAGGATGTTGTTGTTATGCTTAATACTGTTGTTATGGTTAATACTGATATAGCCTGTGAGGCTGTGCCTGTAGGCCCGACTTCTGAGAACAGATCATCTTGACATGCTTCAGCTTCACTACATAGTTTCATAAGGCTAAAGCAGTAGAGTGTTGTACATAACAACAGAACAACCTGGGCTAATAGAGGTTCTAACGCGAGGTTCTGGGCTAATAGGTTCTAACGCGTAGAACCATGCCCAGGTACCCTACTTTCCAGATGTGTTTTATTGTGTTTATTTTATGTTATAGTTTAGATCTAGTTTCCTCAGTCACGTTCACAATCTCTGACTGTAGTTCAAATGGACTGTGCAGGGTTGCTTGGACACATCACATGCAGTTAGTCCCTTGCCAAGTATTGGGCAGGATGAACCTCCAGAGTAGGAAGTGAAACATAAGTCCTAGACTTCTGAACTGAATAAAAGCACAGGAATGAAGAGTCAAGCAATCACAATCTGAGCTGGCTTGGATTAATTAAACCTGCTGCTGCTCTGAAAGTAGCAATTTACCAAATGCCCAGACAATTCGGAGCGAATGAAGCTCAAACAAGCTCACACAAGAAGGCCAGTACTAAACCTGCTCATTCACACAATTTCAGTCCCTCTAAATCTCATGGTCTGTAATGCTTCCTCTCTCACTTTTTTGCAGCATGACCTTACTCTTCCACAACCATAACAATGCTTTTTAAGAGCTTGAAGTCAGTCCCATGTTTACTCTGGATCCAAACAACTAGAGCTGTCCTTGGTTTTCAAAAGTCATTAAGAATACAACAACTTCCACTGTCTTCTTGGAGCTGCTGGATAGATGACAGAAGTGCTGAATTTCTTGCAGGACGTCCTGAAGGACACAGCCAGGTTACCAAGGGAAAAAAATAAGAGAATAAAATGTCTACTAAGCATTAAACAAAACAACCAATTATCTATGGATTTGGCGGTCCTGCAAACTCAACTTTCAGAAAATATTAATGTTATGCAACCACTGCAAAATATTCACCATTCCTGAATTCCATGTATTAGCAAGACATACTAAATAACTGGGTTTTAAACTGGTCTTGTGTAATTAGAGCTTCCATGGCCAGTCAGCTGAAAGTCTTCAAAGAGTCTAATCTAATAAAAATAGAACTGGTCAGGTAGTCTTTGCCAAATGTATTATTCAAAGAGTACTGCTATACTCATCAAAGTTGTTCTTCGGCAAACAGCTTTTAGCAGCATTTGACCAATTGGGCAGCTGGCTGAATATCATTCACTGACTAAATTAATTAATGTATAATAACAATATTTGCTGAATATTTTATTTGAGGAAAATTCTTTTCAAGTATTTGACAAACTCCATTAAATTTCAATAAAATCTAAGACATCACCAAATTAAAAATAATTAAAAGTCTGTTCATAAAAATTGGCCTTATTCTTTGGTACATGCTTTATGGCATTTGACTAATTCTGCAGTTCCCAGAGAAAGTTATAACTGGATAATCTGCACAGGAAAGCAGATTCAGACTGCTCAAAGCTTTAAACTTGTATTTTCATTACTATTTATACATGTAAAATACATGCTTCTCACAGAGGCCACCCCTGTAGCCCACTTCCACTACCAAAAGCCAGCCACAAAAAATAGATACATCCTATTCTTACCTACATGTGGCATGCAAAATAGCTCAAGATATTTCAACAGAGGAGCTGTGTGTTGATGTGTCTCACTCCAGTGAGACAGGGATAATGGACCCCAGGCACGGTAATGGGTCTAGGTAAGACACGGCTGCTTAGTCAGTTGTTATATATAATAATTTCTACCTAAAACAAAAGTCACCTATCTTACAACTTGTGTAACTGTAAATGTGTCTGTGAACAAAATATTGCTCCTTTACAGACAGAATACTTTTTTCTGAGCCATGTCTTCCATGTTTGTTTTTTTTTTTTTTAAAGTAGCCTTCAGATGTCTCCACTAGATATGCTAATGTCACTGCTGAGCAAATATGCCTCGAGTGAGTTTCTGCCCCAAGAGGAGGATGAAGTATGCAGAATGCCCAAAGTTTGAGTGGCAAATCTACAGTTGCATTTTTGATGGAAGTGCAATCTCTATATTTTGGGCCTCAAAAACAGAACCTTTCACACTAGCAGCATCTGATACTAATTGGAAATGCCAAAATACTGATTTGGACAGAACCTTCTGGAAAGTATCTTGATTTTGACCTAAGTTTATTTATTGACTTTCCTTTCCACATATGTTCATACTGATACCTACATCCCTGAAAACAGTTTCTGTTTTGTCTAAATCTTGCACCAGTGAAAAAAGGTTCCAAAATTTTGTTATTGACTATTTACTTGAAATACAAATAACTTGTTAAACATGTCTCTAAAGTTTCCTGCATGGCTTGAGGCATAAATGATACCTATTTTTTGCCCATCTTGTAGCTTTGTACTCCATTCTAGGCTCTTATTTTAAATCCAGTCTAAGCCAATCTCTGTAACTGTACAAAATGTAACACTCATTGTAATTGTTTGCAGCATCATCTTGCTGCTCACAGGATTCTCAGCTGCCCATTGATGCAGAAGAATCAGTGGCCACCTTTTATTATATCTCAGCATTGCTCCATTCATTAGAAACCCTTTTCCTAACACTGTCTTTTACTGATGAGCACTTGACGTGTCTCCTGGTTTTCTGCCAACCAGTCTTGCCATTATTGCTGCCAGAACAACAGGACTTTCAGGACTAGACTATATTTAAATCCTGTGGCCTTTACTTCCCACTTCTCTTTTGTTTTAGTGGCCATTTTGTCTCCCTGAAGCATCCATTCAGAATTTGATCTCCCAGTGGTTAATCTCATTACAGATAATCCCATGTACTGAAAATCCTTCCAATAGGATAATCTTGTGAACAGCTTCCCTCTGCTGCCTTCCCACCATTCTTTCAGGGCTGAATTATTTTGATCTATTAAATAGATGAATCTCACCTACATGTAATAGTTTTCCCCTTAGACTAATTGGTTGGTACTGAAGTACTAACCTCACACTTTGCATTCAGTCTTATTCTTTACCGGGCAATAAAGAACCAGGCTGATGTTTTGGTCACTCACCACTGACATATATGAAAGAACTGCAAGATGTCCAACTAGTCCCACTCAAAGACTGGTAAAAGGAAGCACAGGCTTCTGAACAATATTATTAGTCAGTGTATTAATAATTATCCTTTATCTGTGGAATATGGAGATGGTAATAATTATTATAATTTCACTGGAAATTAGCTACATAGAAATCTAAATATCATTTTTCAACTAATATATATGAGAGCATACTAATTTATAACTTCAAGACATACAATTCAGTATTGTAGTTGTAAAGTTTAAGCAATACCTGCTTAATGCAGTTCCATGCAAATAGGCACTGTAAATCAATTCGTAAAACTTTTGTCATGTATAAGTGAAATAAAATTCAAATTTAAACAGTCTCTACATAATCCATGTTTATCAAATTTCTGTATTCGCAGCAATCCTGTTTACTCAAGGAAATATTATTCCTACTGTTGTATTAGAGTGAACAAAAATTCCACAGGCTTTAAGTAATTAACATACTCAAGATTTAAAGATTGAAATGTTGTTTTCTAATACAATATTTCTGCAGCTATATGCATGCTCTACTAAGCATCTCATTACAATATTCCTGACAAGCACTCTATACCCAGTCCTTTTCATTACTGAGCCTTTGAGAAGCTTGACTTTCTTTCTGAAAGGAGACTGGATCAGGTAAGGATAGCTTTGTTTGCAAAATCAAAAAGTGGAGTCAGATATTTGAGACCAGTTGTATATTATTAAATGGAGACACTTTACATTTTTTTCTAATTTATATTTTAACATACACTGAAAAATAATTAGTATTCAGGCACCAGATATGAATCCACCATTCCCATTCCTCCATCTTCAGAGAACTGAAAAATCTAGTTTCTTCTGATTTGATAGCTAACTTTTAATAGCTGGAAAATAATCAAGAATCTGTCAACCTAATAAAACTAATTTTAGGGTGATATAGCTCAATACATCCATATATTTTAAGTTAGGAAAACCAAATACTTCCAGCAACTAGAAAACTTGTTGCCATACAGTGTTATTGAAAACTTCTGTTTTCTATATGATCAAATGATGACTAATCTATCATATACTTTGTTGCATTATGCAGTATATGAACTAAGGAATTAGCTAGAAGCAAATCTTTTTCATTATTTATCATGAACTGTTTTCCTCCCCAAATTAGCAGTAGCACAGTAGACACTAAATAATGAAAAGCTGCCAAGAAACCCCTCTAATTCACTTAAACTTATTACAGTATTGAATAATTCTAATGAAATTTGAAAGCTGTCAAAAAAAAAGAAAAAAGGAAAAAAGTGGATTATTCTTAATGTGTTTTCAGAAACATTACATATTTCAATTGTTTTGAAGCATTAGCAGCAATAGAGAAACATTCAAATTTCAACCAAGTTAATTATTGTTTTCTCACCTGAAAAGGGAACTGGCATTTTACTGACAATATACAGATTTTTCTCTGTCTGAAACATAATTTTAGAGCACTCACTAAACTGTAGTCATACTTAAATCCTGTATAGGAGTGACTGTGGTAGTATATGTTTCATGGTTTTCTTAGTAGCAAAACTGTTTCAACAATTGTGTCCTTTAATTATATAAAAATTACTTTTATTATTTATGTTTGTATTCTTTTTCTGCATCTGGCAGTCTTTCCTGTGGTAAACTTTGAAAAACACTTTGTTCATCTTTGTGGATAATGCAGCATTTATTCTCAAAAATAATCAAGCAAAAAGTAGTTTATACTTTCTGACTATTTTATGCAGAACATTTGCTCTTCCTCTGTTTTGGATTATCTGTAGCCCTTGAGTTATCTTTGTTCAAAGAAGTCTTTTTTTTCTGAAGGAAGACTGATGCAATATTTCTTTAAATTTACTGTCAAAGTTATGATATGGTCTCATCTAATTTACCAATCAAATAATCTAAATAACACCGAGGCGCAGGTCTATGTCAATTATCGCACATAATCCTATGTGGTGTACTGAACTAATCATTCAAAGTATTGTTTCCCATAAAACCAATATGACAAATATAAATAAATATACTAGAATCATCTTTAAATATCCAGCACACTGACTACACAGCAACTGCTCTACAAATACATTTTAAATATAACTTTCTGAATGTCAAAGCTAAGGGTGTTTATGGCTTCACAATTCTTTTACCATAGGACCTTGTTTTTTAAAAAGTCAGTGCAAGTATAAAGTATGTTAAGCCTATGAGTGTAAAGTACTCCTATTTGAGAAGCCTTGATCTTACACCAGCTGGGCTGAGAATATAAAACAGCTTTCAGAGCAGCAGCTCAGTATGAGTCATTCTGATATCCCCACGATGGGGTGAATACTAATAATACATCTCTCCGTTTGTTATGCTGAGATTTTTTTTTCCCCTCACTCAGACAAGGGAGGGAAAGCTTTATGCTTCTCTCCTCATATAAATGAGTCCGTATCTGGATTAAAGGAAGTTTTCCACCACAGTTCTCTGAAAATTTCAGCTGGGCCTTACTGTAAGGTCAGAAAAAGCTGACTTGTTTTCACAGCTCAACATCACAGTCCAGAATCTCCTCTCTACAACCCTCTCAGCAGTGGTACAGTGGAGTGAAGATGGAGATGTTCTTCACATACAGGCTGGAAAAGTCAAATAAGAGTTCAGAAAACTCTGTTAAGTCCCTTGACCCTTAAAGTTACAGTCAGAGACTTTTTCCCTTCTCAGAGTACTCATGCAATCTTTGCCATAAAGTACTTCTACAAACAGTAAACATCCACATTTTACAAGCCATTAGTCATAAAGGCCTCTTCCTTGCACAGCTCTACCCTGCAGTGGTGCAAGAGAGGAGGAGAAAAGAGCTAACAGTTACAGTTTTTGGTATGTAGCTCTGTGATTTGTGTTTCAGGTGTGCTGTTAAACGATTACAAAGAAACTTAATTCTTTTGTTGTTTTTTAACTGCTGGAAACATCTTTCTGGTGTTTCTATCAAGTGTTGCTTTTGGGACCTTTCAGGTCTACCTGAGAAACAGCACCAGTATTAGACAGCTGCTCAGAGGGAAGCACTTTTCAGACCAGAGTTTCGCACTGAGGTACCCAAGCCTTAACCTCTGGTATCTGCATAAATACAGGAATTTCAGCTACTTCAAGGCAAGTGTTTTGCAAAAACAGTTGCAGCTTGTGCAACCCCACTATTACACTTTAATGGAGATTTGCATCTTAGTGGTCAATAGATAAATAGCCACTAACAGTGGTTTACTTTACCACAAACTAATATCCTTAATTCTCTCTCCTTTCCAAAAGACCATGTCTTGCTGCCGTCCCTCTCTAGGAAGTCATTCACAGTTAAGTTCCTGGTGACTGTGTCACATCAGCTGTTCAAAACACTGTAAGGAAGATAGGTTGAATAACTAAAAATCTATCTGGCTGTATCTTTTCACAGCATTGTTCATTAAATTAGTACTAATAAACATCTGTAATCTACTTCATTATTTCCTTTTCAAAAGGACATGTGACCAGAATCCATCTCTAATCCAAGCTGAATATAACTTTGCTTTCAATAGTAAGATGTCAAGCAGTCCTAATTTTGTATGATTCCTTCGCAAGAAAATATAAGCTGTCACAGCATTTGCCAAAAAGGAACAGATATCTGCAGGGACATATAATTAATGTAGTAACTAATAGTCACCACAAAGAATCACATTATCAAATAACAATCTATTACCTCATAACGAATATTTTAAATGAACTACATTGAAAGAATTACAATGAAAGGTTATGCAGAAGCAAAAGTAACTATATATCTTCTAATACTTGTGTTTCTTTTTAAACATCTATTTTTCATTTTGTAGTTTCTCATTCCCTTAGGTACAGCATGAACTTAAAAGCAACCTAGATTCTTCACAGGATTTTTAGAGTATATGATGGATCAATAATTTGTTGGTTTGTTTATGAAATATGCCAACTTACTGGGACAGAGTCATTTTTAAGAGGAAAGAAAGATCAATATATATGTGCATAGATTTATGGGTGTTTTTGTTGCAATCAAAATAAGTCTTTGTTTAAAGAACTCTAAAAGGCAAGATTGGCTTTTCTTTTTCATCAGTGTATGGGCTTAAGCAGATCACTTTAATACTAAATGCTGATAAATAGTACTTGTCAATCTTTCATTCTGTTAAAATCCCTTTGGAGTTTGATTTAAATAGAGTAAGTTCTAAAAACACAAGCAACAAGCCTACTAAGACTTTTTAAATATGATGATGTCTACAATGTGTTCACTTCTTTAAATATGTGAAATGTTTGCCTTGAACCAAGGATCTTATCCACTGCTGTATTTTTTCTTTCCTCAGGTTACAATGATAGAAGTTTCTCAGGAGAAAAAACCAACACTAGATGGGTGGAACAAGGGTTTGGAACCCCCATTTTCTTGTTGCATCCCCCACACAGGGCCACAGCTTGTTCTTTTCTCTTGCACCAACAATGCAAGTGTGACATCTGACTCGCATTAGTTTTCAATGTCCTCAGTGCCCTGTTCACTCTAAAATTTTAATATTGAATTTACCTATTACCTGCTAGTTTTAGTGTCAAAGCTGAAGACACAGAAGCATCATGAGCACTCTGAAAGGGTCCAAAGCTAAGTTGGAAGAGGGTTTAAGAAACCTGATGTAGTGAGGGTCATCCCTTACCGAGGCAGGGGTTCGGATGGTATTAGGGTCTTGTCCAAGTCAAACTATTCTCTGAGTCCCTTGGAGTTTCAGTGATCCTAATACTGTTCTCTAGTTGCTTTCCTACCAGCCATGAACGTAGGTACACATCTTCTGAAGGCACACAGGACTTTTGCAGCCACTCTACACACACCAGCCAGAATTTGAAACTATGTGCATCTCAGGCTATGCCACCCCTAGGGTCCACTTTGAATATATTTGTATTCTCAGAAGCCATACAAAAAAATAATGGCAAGATGGTGATAGTGCTGTACGTACAATACCTACCTAATTTACCTAGCAGATGTAGCATTCATCTCTCACAGAGGTAAGAATAGTCAGTCTTGCCTCTTCTTGGGCAGGCCTGGTTATAATTCTGTAAAATAATCCTAATAAGAGGGGTATAATCTCCTTTCTAAAATTCTGAGCAGACCTTTCGTATATGCAACCAAAGGACTAGGTCCTCTATCTCCTAGGTAGTTTACTGTAAGGTGACCCTAAAAATAATGTGAGTTTTGAGGACTGTTTACCATGAAAGTATCCACAGTCCTTAAAACCCACACTGGCAACTTAGCATCTGCTATCTCACATGCACAAACAGGGATGATGCATTCCCAAACTGAATGAGGCATGCTTAACCCTTCCATATGTTCTTCAACAGGGGATCAAATTGAAATATAAAAATGGAGCTCACTGTAGTCAGTTGTTCCCTAAATCCTAGTCACCGGATAGACTCTCACTGAACACAACAATCCGGGATCTAGACTTTTCATGTAACAGTGCATTCTCTTTTGTTGCTGCTGGTATGAATGCAGTCTTGATTTACTGAAAAAAAAATCAGAATAAATTGGCCACTACCCCCTTAGCAGATCTGTTCCACTCATGGCAGGAAAGGTCTGTATTTCAAATCAGAGTAAATACTGTAATCAAAGACACTTTTTTTTCTTCCTCATTTTATACCTAAAGGATGAAGATGAATACATACTATTATATAGAGATTACATAATAATGGAAATAAAATATGTATTAGAAGAAAATTAACTATTTTATTTACTGGATAGATAACTGTACTTAAGTGATAACATTTTTTGTTTGAAAATGTCATTAAGGAATAGAATTTAGAATTCTTTGATAAAGAAAAAAGATACAGTTGCATTTTTGCTGTTCTTCATGCAAGTTAATTTTTTGCACACTTTGTCCATAATTACAGTGTAATTCCACAAACTTTGCTTAGAAAGCAAGAGACCACAAAATTGATTTTTACTGCTTGAGCAAGTAAGCTAGTCTATCGATCTCTCAATTCTTTGTGTGATTTCAGATAGCTCCCTTAAAATATACTAGAACAGTCCAGGGTTTTCTGTGGGAAGAGGATAACACAATGCAAGTCACCTACTAAACACAGTTTATTCAAATGTTTACCAAATTCTGTTTTCTTCCTCAATGAATACTTTCCTGTTTTACCTCTCCCACTTTCCCTCTCCCCATCTCAATAGATATTAAAGGCATCATTAAAGAAGCAAAAAAGAGAAAGCAAGGGAAAAAAGCTATATAACTGTGTTTAAAAAAATTCAGATTAGCTACTAAAACTAGAAGAAATAGCAAATAAAATATTTTTAATGCTATTAAAATTTTAATTGTGATGTGCCTCAGTCAGAACTAAGAAGTGCAACTGTCCCCCCTTCATTAGAACACCAAATGTTCCCCAAAACAGCCATTTAAACAAAGTAATTTATTAACTTCCACACACTTTTATTCTCAGAATTAAAAGAAATGTGCAAATTATCGAGGAGATTTATTTTTCATTGCTTTAATCTACAATTTTATTACATTATCTATGAAACAATAAGAAAATCATAAAATAAAAAAAAAAAACAAACATTCCAACCTTTCAACTTTGCAGAGCTGCCTGTAACTTTACAAAAGTATCTAGAGGAAATTTACCTTGTCTTGTTCTGACTCTTTGGCTGTCATGGGTAAAATTCTTAGTTGCAGTCCTACTGATTAAAAAAAAAAAAAAAAGCATCAAACCACAACATTCAATTCTGTCAGGGCTGTCAGAAAGGTGGAGAAAATTACCCAAGAGTTCTGTCTGTTCTTTGAATAAAATAAAGAAAAAAAAAGAACACGTTTATTTCCTTCATTTATATTTTTATTTATTTTGATATGCCTGTCCAATTTTAAACATAATTAATTCTTGGGGTTTTTTTTCCTACCAGTGTTGATTTTTTTGCCTGTTTTTTAAATGAATTCAATACAATTTAAGGAAATTACATGTCACTAATAAGTACATTGGACATGTCTGACTACACAAATGGTGGTCAACTTCAGCAGATAATTTACATATATTTATTGTTCTCTACATCAACATGGCATGCTAAGTGTTAATTATTAATAATAACAGTTTTATTATTAATTATATTTCTGTTAAGTGTCATAACTTACAGTGAGCTAAGCAAAGTGTGAAACTGTAAAATAGAATTTTAAAAATACAATGGAATTAATAAATAACACTTAACATCCCTCTCTTTTGTACATTACAGTTTAATTAACAAACCTACTTAGAGGTAATAAAAAAGTCTTCATCGCCCCAGAAAGTCTATGATGTTGTGCTAAATTTTGTGTTTATTTATCCCATAAATCTTTAGATAAATTCTGTTTGTTCAATTTGAGTTAATTAAGCACATACACAGTCAAAGAATACATTAGACCTTAACAATGTCCAGCTGATTAATGAATCAACTTAAAATTACCACACTCTTTGCAGTAGCCTGTATTAGAAATATTATATTCACATTTTTTTTATGTTCACATTATTTTATGCATGACTCTCCAATATGTAAATAGATCTAATCTATCAGTATTTGATCTCTTTTTTACTTTTTATCTGTCCCTGTTACTTTTAGACAAAAATACTTCAAGATCATGTGGTCTTTAGTACAGTAACATCTGCTTCTCCAAGTTTTTACAACACGAATAAATAATTCCTAGTAATAAAAACAATCTAATCTAATATAATCTATTCTAATCTACTCTCATAATGCAGGTACTGTTTTAGGAATTCTGCTATAACATAAAATGTCCAAAGCAATGGTGAGGTGTTTACCTATCTTTGAACTTTCAATATGAAAACTAGAAATGTCTTCTTGAAGATGCTAATTTATGGATTTCATTAGGTTTTGTTGAGCTGAGTAAGAAAGTCTTGGTTGTGTTTTCCAGTTTGCTGGGAAAGATATTCCATTGAGTGAGTAGTTGTTGATTGTGTTTAATGTTAGAATGTCTGAAACAATGACTATTTTTGTTAAAACCCTTGGAGATCAGATCACATCTCACCTTGTAAGTCCCAAAGGAATGAAATTCATTACCATTGTGATCCCATTCTTTGTGCATGTTGACAATGTCTTGAGAAAAAAAACAGTGATTGAAAAGACCACACAAAACAATTTCAAAATGCTTTAGGCACAAACTATGTGAGTGACAACTACAAATTTAAGTGCTGTAATTCTTTGATTAATAGAAAGAAAGTGATTTAGATTATTTTGATAACAGCCTTTAGGGAAAAAAAAATGACACTTAAAGGACTATAGAAATTTGAGGTTTGAATTACTTGCCTAAGATGTGTTTTTAAAAATAACCTGTCACCTCTATTTTGGAAGGAGAAGAAAAAAGCCAAGTTATTGCCTTTTTACAAAGTAAACTACCTCCTGTATACTCCAGAAGTGACACTTACATTTTTTCTTACCATATCCAAAACCCTAAGAACTTGAAACATATAATAACCTATTACAGAGCCAGAGTATGGACATGATAAGAAAGCAAATTCAGAATCTACTTCTAGTTCACTAAAAAAAGCAATGCTATGGTGTCTTCAAAAAATACCTCCATACAAAGACTTGACATTATTAACAGCAGTTTTGAAGACTGGCTACACAAATCAGTAATGCATAATCACCAAGTGCCAAGTACACAAAAATGAAATAGAATTACCAGTTTTAGCAACTGCATTTGAAGTCCAAATCTGCTCTAAAATTCTACTTGTGTCACATAAAGGAAACCAATTGCACTGATTTAGGTGGTCAAATGAAGAATTAGGTACCTAACTGAAACTTCTTGTTTTACAGTTAATTTTCCACAACGAAAAATCTGGAATGTGTCAATGCTTTTAAATAACACTTTTTGCATAACTCAGCATCCCCTCAGGAAGGAGAAGCCCAGGAACTCTGTAGATCTGTAAAGAAATCCAACATGCAATTTCCCTCTATTCATAAACCTCTGAAACAAATTTGTGTCCTCCATGCTGCCCTTCTTGATTGAAGCTTGGGCACTAGAATTATTCTGTCCCTCCCTTTGCTGTACCTGTGGTCTGATTTTATATAAAAAGTTAAAGGAAAGTGAAAGATCCTGAAAAAGAGTACATTCCTTCTGTGTCACTTGCCTCCCTATCTGATAATCCAAAAGATCCTTGCTTAGAATAAGTTTCAGCTGTTAGACCAATCAATCAGTGTTGACATCAAGAGATGTCCCTTAATAGGAAGCAAAAGACAGCATTTGCTTAAGTTATCATTCTCTCATTTTCGTAACCACATTTACACTGTTTTGAGCCCTCACGTTACTATTCAAGAAAATAATTTGATCTCACCCAAATAAGACTTCTTTTTTAGTACATCTTCAGAAAACTCTTTAATGAGATCTACCAAATAGATATTTGCATATTATACAGCTTTTAAAGAAACACAAGATTTATTTTATTTTTTTAGCTTTCTTTGTGCAAGTAAAAAACCTACAAAATAGGGGATTTGCAGATAGGCCTAACAAAGAGTTCAAAGTATTATGTATTTTCTATCTCATAATTATTTTGCTTATAGTAACTGCAAACTCTGATGAAAATTTATAGCATGACTTATTACTGAGGGAATTAAGAAACAAAGTTCACCCAGGTAGTGAAACTGTAAATTTCACAGGTCCCCATTGAGTCAAACAGGAAGAATAGTAAATTCATCTTTGTGAAGGCACCACAATTTTTCTCTTCATTCTTTTCAGAGGAACAGACACACATAGCAGGAGCATTCACATAGAACACGTGTACTGTGAGTGTTTGGGATTGTCCACTGTGAAAAGGATTCTTAGCATAGAAGTGATGGTTCTTTGGACAACTCAGGTTAGAAAGGATGTCAGGAGGTCTCAAGTCCAACCTCCTACACCCTATGTTGAACTTCAAAATAGAATAGAATAGTTCAGTTGGAAAGGAAGTACAACTATCCCTTAGTCCATCTGCAACTTACACCAGTTAATCGCTGCCTTCCTCTAGATGGGTTCTACAAGTGCTGAACAGCTGGGAATAATAAACATCCAAATTTTGCTGCAGTTAGCATGAACCTGAAACTATTTCAGTTAAAACCACAAAAGGTTTTCTGGTTTATTTCAGGAAAGGAAAGAAAGAAGATAGATTTTTTTACAAATTTATATCTGTTGTCAGATGATGTCAGTTTTGTGCCAGAAGACTACTTGTTAGTACCTGGAAGCTTAGAATTTTAAAACACAAAAAGTCTTTCCTGAAATCCTGAGAGGCATAGAGAAGTGGCAGTAAAGGTCCCATGAAACAGACCACATAAACTTAAGTTCATTTGAGAACACTTTCAGTCCACCACAGTCCTTAAATTAGGCATCATCTTTAATGAAGAACTGTGCACCAGCTGTTTTAAACTCTATGAACAAGAAATGGTAAACCTACATAAGAAAACTGAATCAATAAAACCACTGACATTAATGATAAGTTTTTTTGTAGCAGCTGCAATTGCTTCAAATGCAGCTTTGGAAGATCTGTGGTTTCATTTGGAGGCAACTCAAGCCTCATCTTTCTATCCCTTCCTAAACACTTAAAAGATGATCAAATTAGAATTTTTACCCAGAGATTTTACAGATGTACTGGCAGTGTAATTTGGGTCATTGCAGAGTCATTTAGGTGTGAAGGGGTCATGGGAGGCCATTCAGTTGAGCATATGGTTCAAGTCATGCTTAACATCAAAGCTAGACCAGATTGCCTAGGGCCTTGTCCCATCGCATTTTGAAGCTCTGAGGATGGGCATTTCACAACCTGTCCAGACAAACTGCTCCAGTGCACTAATGCAGTGACAATGCTATAAAACCGACCAGCACTACTGCTACTACTGGGACATTAAAGATTCCCTCCTTCCAGCAGTAAGTGATGCAGGGCTCCATGTCCTATAGGACTGCTTAGACAGAGGATTCCCTAGAAGTAGGCTACACACAGGAGTAGAGACTTCCACAAAGACTGAAGAGTATAAGGTTCCGCAGCCACATGCAACTCCTGGCCACATGTGAACCTAAGACTTTTACTGGTGGCTGAGCCTGCCCTAGTCTGAGGGGGTAGAATAAGTGCCAGTAATACCCAAAAATTGATCTGGCATATTAGAAACTGGCTTATGTGCTGTTGTTGCAGGTAACAAGAGCAGGGTGGAGAGGAGCTAAAAAGCTGGAAACAGCCCCAGGCTCCCTTCAACTTTCTGTATGCTACCAAATGATGCTGTAAAAATGGGTGAAAACAAATTAGTTGCACAGTGCTAACACAAAAGAAAGTATATTGCTTTGAATAATTTGTTGCACAACTGGTTCTGAACACAGACTTGATGTCAGTCATAAGACTTTCTGTTTTGGAGGAGAGAGTTGGCTTCATAATAGATAACTGTATCTTAATAACAATGCAGTTCATTTATAAGCAGCTCCATGACTCCAACAGATATTTAGCTTTTTTCACATTCTTCCTTTTACTGCCCTTCAATCATTCCCTTACCAACTTCCTCTGCTTCTCTTTTTGAATGATTCATCTCCTGCTAAAATTAACTGTGGAACTGACAAGATAAGACCTGCTATCAGCACCTTACTTCATTTATGCTTTACATTATTTTCAACTAGTCCGTTTAGACTGTCAACTTTGTGTTTGTACAGGGCTTAGCAAAATGGGGATCAATACTTGGCTGATCCTTAACCACTGTAATAATAAATATGATTAACAACAATGCAGGATTATTTTTCAGTCTAAAAACACTACGAGAAAAAAAACTCACTGAAGAAAGATGAAAACCACAGTGGTTACCACTGCTCTATTCTCTCCTTTCCACCTGTTGTTTAGATCCAGATTCACAAAGCTAAAAAGACAGTCATTCTGCCTCAAACTTTGCTCCCTTTTTTTACTGTATGAAAGATAAGCCCCTGATACTATACAGAGAGCAATAGTTCATTCAGCCTCCAATATCTGATATCCTTTACTTCCCAAAGTTACCTTTGGATCATTAAAGAATTTTATCAGCCAGACCTTTTGCACTCTGATACTCATCAAGAGGAGAAGGGATGCTACAATGTCTGCACACTGATAAGAAACTCCTGCTCAGAAAAAAAATAAATTACTATATTTTGTCTTATTAAACACTTCTATTTTTTTAACTGTAGTCTGTCTCAGAGCATGATCAATTAAAATTATTGCTTTTCATGCAAAACAAGATCATTATGATGTTCTACCACCTTCCCATTCTGTATTTAGCTGGCTATAGTCTATTGTGCTTGTCATAAAATTACCTTATTAGCATTTGCAGGCAAGAGTATTTATAACATGTTATACAGAGCCTAGCACTTCTCAATCAGAACACTTTTACTGTAAATGCTATCGATAATTTATAAGGGGGGAATAAAATTATTATTTTACACTTAACTAATTACATTATTTCTGTTTGAAAATATGATGTTCAGGGACTGATAAATACTCCTTTGAGGTAAAAATGAGTCAAAATCACATAATACCTTCCATCTTTATGAACAGAGGTGACCCAAATTAGCAATTTTTGATCTATTGATATCTCTTCTCTGCAATTAGGCAGAATCACTGCCATGGCGGCAGTTACTATCACCAGATGCAATTTCTTGCATTCATATTAAAATCAGAAATGCAAGCAACAGCCACTCTAGCCAAGACTAAATACATGTGGCAAAAGCAGCTTCTTAACTGTGTTAGTTCCTTATGATAATTTTGCCATAAAGGTTTTTGCATAGGGAAGGGAAAAATGTATCAGAGACACCTGCTTTTTGCCCTCCATAGCTAAGTGAATTTTTACCTCTCTTCTCTATACACTGATATGCTTATGATGTATTCCAAAATAGTCCAACAGCTCACAAATTGATGGATAACAGTTTTTCCCATGAAAATTACTGTGATAAAGGAGTGATGCAGGCATGGACTTAAGAAATGCATGTATTCTAAATACATACAGCAAGTGTGCATGGGTGGCAGATGCAGAGGCAAGAGACAGATCATTCTTATCAACTGGAGATGTTGGAGTTTTTTACTGGCTGCTTTTACAGCAGCTGAGATCTTTCTAAATCATCCTTCACCAATCAATTCACACTGAGCTCTGCTATCTCTTGTCACAATGCTGTTTTTCTGTCCTTGCCTCTGGATGGTCTTGCTGACCTTGATTCAGTGGAGGAAGATGATGAGGAGGAAAACATAACTATTCAGACAGAGAGGAAAAGCACTCAGACAGAAAGATTTACACTGGGTATTCAGGCCCACATGTGAGGCAGCCGAGTCCAATAGCGTATCATGTTCAGAAAGGACTCAGGTGCCGAAAAGACAGCACCTTCTCCAGCAGGCAATCCTAATGATTAGGCTGTATATCTAGAAAAGAAAAATCAGAGCTTATGGTGACTGGGAGAACTAACAATTAGTATAATGTCAAAGCTAGTATACCAGATGTTGAGTGTCTAATAGAGGAAAGACCTTTCAGCCAAACTGTTTCAGTTTTGATTTTGTTCTGCAAGAATTATTACCTGTAGCAATATTATCTTAATTCAAAAATAAAAGAGTGGTGAACTTTCTATTTTCACTCATTTTATTACAAGAATACTAATATTAAGTAAGGGTAATATTTTCTATTTTTGATCATTCTGTATTTACAGTACAATAAAAAAGTCTTTAAATACAACTATCTTTCAGAACACTTATGTCAAGAATTGGAAAGAGAAAATAGCCCATTTTTAAGTGTTGTGTAAGACTGAAGAAAATCTAAATGTATCCTCTGTCATGGTCAGACAGGCAATCAAAAAAAAATCCCCCCCAAAAGGCCAAAACTTGATAATACAGATTATTTATACTAATGTCTCTGTGCAACATATTTAAGCAGATTCTTAAAATATGAAGTAGTCCCTCCAGTTCAGTTTGATTTATTCATGTCATCAAGATTTTCACAGTAAGTATTTATTATATGAATGAACTGTAGTTACAAAGAAGTAACACAGTGCTATCATGACCGTGAAAAGCAGCAAAACCTGCTCTGGATGTTGTGACCAGGTTTGCTGCATGATGTCTTCACACACAGCTTTACAGCTACTCATTTCTACGGAGTGCCACAAAGAAAGGAATGCTGAATCTCACCCTCCACTTTTTCTTTTCTTTAATTTCTTTATGTTTTTTAAAAATTTTCTCTGCTCTACTGTAAAAGTAACTAATATGGGGTTAGAGAGAGGAAGACAGCCATATATCAACAGAATGCAAGGATTGTAATTCTACATTGCCTTTACAATTGTGGCTTAGTGGCAGATGCTTACCTTAGCTTCCAGACATGCCTACCTTAAGATTCCAGAAATACTCTGGCCTCCAGAAAGTTTGCATGCTAGAAATCAAGATCCAATTCTGATGCATACAGCACTCAATGCCTTATGCTAACAATATTCTTCTTTCAAGTGTAAGGTAGAAGATTCCTGACAACACAGTTTCAGTAGATTTAGTCAGTCCACAGATGGTAAAATGTGACCACAGTATTCCTACCATGAATTCCTCATGAACACAGGACTGTGAGTTAAACTGTGTTGCCATTTGGTAAGGACCAACTCTGCCCAGCTCGGCCAAGAAGAAAAGGAAAAGTATAAAATGGCATTGGCTAGACAGAACAGGTATCATTGCCTGAGAGGGCTTTTGTTGTCAACAACAGCTCTAAAATCAGTGAGAAACAGAGAGCTGGATATCAAGCCTGAGGAAAGGCAACTAATAATGATTCCATATTAGCTGTAAAAAAAAATTCATTCAAGACACAAGATTCGGGATCCTGTAGCACTGCAGAGTCTTTCAGGCTTCATAAAAACACAGATTCAAGGTTTTAATTAGCACTGTCACAGTTCCGAAACTGCTGTCAATCAATCTTTGAGGAAAAAAAAATGTCAAGTTTGCATGCCCAGGGAGACTTAAATTGAAATTAAAGTGAATTTTAAAAGATGGGAAATAATTAGGGCACCAGGAAAAAGAATTCAGAGAAAAAGAAAGCTGTAAGAGGAAAAGTATGTTTCTAATTATGCTTTTTACTTTTTATAATTAATCCTCATTCCAGTCCCAGCTCACCTTTAATAAAATTAATGAATGATTATACAGGCAGTGTTATACTGCCCAATATTTGGTTATGCAGATTTCCCACATCTTGTGCACACAAAAAAGCATGCCCAAATGACCAAGTATGTGCCCATCAGAAATGCAGTAGGACAGTCTACACTGTATGGATAAGACTCCCAAACTCACATGCACAGTTTATTAGCATATTCACTAAGCCCAGTTTCAAGTACAAAAGCAAAGTTGTGCATTCCCTAAAGCCAGCTCGAGAAGATTACAGAGGATGTTCACACAGAACAAAAGGCTATCAGCATCAAACATTCCCATTCTTCAGACAGTGCAGCTCCAATGCAAAAGCTGAAATCTGGGAGGATTGTAAACCTTAGCTTGTGAAAGACAATTGTGGGAAAGACATAAGACAAATGTGAGACAGGCACCCAAAACAGTGAGCTAAGAGTCTACACAAAGCAAAAGCAACGAGGGAGTGAAACATGGAGGAAAACCTGACATTTTGCTCTGAACAGACAGCTGGGTGAAGGGAATGCACAAGAAACCCTCACTGGAGAAGATAAGCAAGACTTTAATTCACTAAAGGAGAAATGTTAATGATTTTCATAGCTCCTGAAGATACCACATTCATATAAACAGCTCTATGGGAGTGAGGAGACATACACACATGGTTTATAGACAGAAACATATACAAATGTGCAACGTAACTACCCCTCTGTCTATAAGGTCAGTAAAGAGATGCCTACGCTTTTTAAAACAACTAGCTGTTGGTGCATGCCTGAAATTCAGCCTGGCTGAATTGCTGTAAGGCTAAGATCGCTATGCTATTGTCTTTGCAGAGAGGTCTAAGAAACAGAACTAGTTTACATACCCAGTGAGTAGGAATGATATCTGTAACTGCTGAGGTTGTCCTGAAGCATGGTTACTACCCTACATCTGACTCACTAAGCAAAAGGAGCAGCTTTCTGCAATGCTTTGTGAACCTGACAATTAAGCAGCAAGTAAGACAGAAGTATGAAAACTCAGATCCCAGCTAGCAAAGTTGTTCAATTCCCAGGCACTGTCTTACTTTATAAGCCCTAGCTTCAACTTTAAAGAAATATGTGAGGTCACTTCAAAGTTTTGCAAACTGCTAATACTTCAAATTGCCAAGATAAATAGATTTCCATGACCCCTGCCTGCCCCTACTCTTATGCATGTACTCTTCTTCAGCTGACAAATATATATTATCTGAAAATAAATTTCAAACAAAAATAATATGAACTATTTATCTTAGCCCTGTGCATTGAGGCTTTATTTGTTGATACTTCTAATGTGTGTCCTGTGAGAAGTGTGTTTCTAAAATGTATACTTTAGTGTCTACAATTTTAACAGACATGTCACTGCAAACAAGCACAGACAAGTACTGTGACACTTGAGTTCTTCATTAGAACAAATACTGATCTATACAGTTTTTCTTTTGTGTATAGAGAGTAAAGCATCAGATAGCTTCAGAAAGTCAATTAAAAAGAGAGATGGTGCATCTTAATCACAGTGCTTTTCCTATCTGTTTTTTCCAGTAGTTACTTAAAACCACTAACTTGAAATCACTCACACGCTGTCTTCAGAAGTTCACTCAATCAAAGGGCCAAGCTCTGAGCAATCAAAGATCTTAAATCACTGGAGCGCCCAACATCTGCCACAGGAGGATTAAAAATCCAGTAGCCAGAACTCAATTCTTCGATCTAGCGAGCACCAGCGCATTATGAGAAGTCCCTAAAGCCCTAGATCACAGCCCAGCCTTTGCCTACTGTGGAGCTAAGTGGAAACCGTCTTTAATTCCTTAGGAGATCCTATCTTGCCAGATGAAAATAGATATTGGCCTCTGTGTGTAGGATGATTAGAAGAATGGAAGAGGATTAAACAAGATGCAAGGGGAAAGGCTCAGAGTGGCTCATTTACATGGTATTACTGCTGACAGATAGGTGTTAACAGAACAGAGCAACCTAAAGGCAAAACTGTATCTGAATTAAAGCTGTATTTATTTACTCAAGTTATAAAGGGATTAAGTCCTGTTTATTTTACCACATCCAGCACTGTTTTATCTATTAAGCACTTTGATGCTTACTCAATTGTTCTGTGTCATGCATTGCACAGATGTTTAGGGATGTGTTTATCTTTATTTAAAACAGAAGCTTTTAAATGTTTCAAACATAAAATATAGATGCTAATGGCAAGTTAAACATTCACGGATGTCTTCTTGTCTCCCAAAATGGAGACATTTTTAAAACAGACAATGGAAAAGTAAAAAACACATTTATAAGTACTTTGTAGACTGCTGACAGAAAGAACTAGGTGCAGCAGAGTATATGTCACACATAAA
Organism: Motacilla alba alba; assembly: GCF_015832195.1. Taxonomy (NCBI): domain Eukaryota; kingdom Metazoa; phylum Chordata; class Aves; order Passeriformes; family Motacillidae; genus Motacilla; species Motacilla alba. Next base: position 89,921,963 of record NC_052017.1, read on the forward strand.
GGTAGTGTCACTATCCAAAAAATCATTGTATTTTGATTAATTCCTCATGATTCAAAAAGCTTTAATTAGCCAGGAAAATTATTTAGCAAAAATTCCATCCTAATATCAGTCATTCTGGTACTCAGTGAGTTTTCTCAAAAGAGAGTTTAACACCTCATAAGGTAGCTACCATTTCACTCTGAGTGAAGCCCTGTAGGGGCTGTTCTCAGGTGACCCAGTTCCTAGAGGACACAGAAACATTGACTCCTTGGAATGTTATACCCTTAGTTGCCTCATTTACCATCCCAAGTTCGCTCATGATAATTCTTATCTTCTGGGAACTGAAAAGCTAATTGTACCTCTTAGCTTTGCCCATCCCTGCTTGTGCTCCAGCAAACCTGCTTCCCTCCTCCTCTCTTTCTTCTCTTCCTGCTCATCGCAATAATGATACTTTGCAAATGTTTGTGTTCTACTCCATACCTTTCTAACCCATTTTGCACAAAGAACGGTGAGAGTGGTCAGAGAGGATGAAATTGGGCAGTGGAATAGAGAATCTTTCAAAGTATGATTTTTCAGGACTGTTGGTGCTCAGTGCTGTTATGTGTTTGCCCAGGTTCATGTTCTCCACAAAAGAGTATTTATACAGCCATAGGACTTACTCAAGTGCAATTACACTCTTGATAATCTTGTCAGTAACACCAAGAGTTTTGTTTTCTGATGATACATTTTCTGGCTCCTACTGGGACAGAACTGATGTGCTAAGGCTGTGAGAATGGGCTTCTTCATGTTTCTTTTCAGCAGAGAAAAAAATAGCGAGCAAAAGACACTGGAAAATAAATTCTGTCCCAAATTGTACAAGAAATCATAACATGTTTCTACAATCTGATCATTCAGCTTCCCACAAAACTAAGCTAATAATGAGCCCATTCCAGATGAAATAGAGGCAAAGCTAAGTACTTAGTAGGAAAAGCTTTCAAGTACTGCTTAGTATTAAAGCATACCAGTATTCTTTGTGGAAGGCTTATTATTCATAGGAAACTACCAGTGCCATGATGGACAGTAAAATCTGTGCAAGCACTCATGAAGCCAAACCAAATTCCCCAGAAAGGTTATCATCAAATGGGGAAGAAAAAAATAAGCAAGCAAGCAAACAAACAAACACCCTCCATTCTCACCCCACCCTGAAAAACAGCAAACAGAAAAATGGATTTCAGACATAAGTAATAGATTCTGTCCTGCCTTGAGAAAGCACCTGGAAACCTTCACGCCCTGTAGGGAAAGCAACCCCTTGTAAAAGGATTGAGCAGCATATCTGTAGATGGATTCATCATGTAGATCTCCATGTTCATCACAATTAGGTCCTCATCCCAGTCACCTGAGCTGTCCCCACTTCCCTCAACAAGCTCCTCAACCATCCCAAGCACTTTGTGCAGTAATGTTCTCAACCATGCCTGCAGCTGAAGCATGACCTACTTACCGTTCATTTTAAAAGACAGTGTGACCCTGGCATTGTTGAAGACTTTTTTCTTGGTAGTGCAGTTCCTTGTAGTCGCCTACACTATCAGACTCTGCCATTAATACTTTAGATGTGAATACTGGCCCTGTTACATCAGGTACACTATTATGCACAAAGGAAACAAGATTGAAGTAAACAAGATTTCCAGGCATTAAATAATAAAAAAGAACCCAGAGACTTTAACTAGCCTGTTTATAGAGTTTTAATGCCTCTTAAAATAAATAGGTCATTGTTGATAAAAGACTGGGCTCCTATTTTATCCGTCTGTATTTTCAGAATGCTTTCCGGCATTCAAGCACAATATGAAGAAAATCCACAGGCCTATCTGTTCATGCTTCTCTAGCCTTAGTATTGATATTAATGCCAACAAAATTAGTAATTTGACAATTAGTTTTCCACTTACCTGAAAAGACATGAAAGGCAGAAAGAAAGTAGTTTAACTAGATTATAATGTGGCTGTGACAAGTCAGGTTCCTGTCATGTTACAGCCTTCCAACTTTAACATTTTCATGTCTGCTTGGCAGGTTATTAAAATAAATGAGGGTGTGTTGGACTGCTGTTGCACTTTTCTCTAATGGGAGTTCAGGAATTTGCAAGCCGCTACTGTAAATTGACCGATCGTGAAGTCTGAAAGAAGTTGGCTAAAGTGGACAATTAGGAGCATTTCTCCACAGCTGAGTGAAATACTCCTTGTTATTTTAATAATTCAGGCACAGGCTAATTTTCAGAGGCTGAGTTTGTCAAGATAATGTGCCTTGTGCTTGTCTGCTTGTCATTTTTAACTCAATCCCACATGTTACAGGTGCACTCTAGCTTACAAAACAGGCAAATCACTCACAGTGGAATTTGCATATGGAATATAGATATATTGTACTTAATAAAAAACAGTCCAAGAAGTCAACAGATAGCTGTGATAGGAATGCACATGATGGTAAAAACTTTTGATGTTTGATAGCTGTTGTATCCCTCTTTATGCTGGTATAATTAAAGGTTTTATTCAGCACTATGCATACACAAATATGTATAATGTAAAGCATCATGTAGATTTCTTCGTAAAGGGAGATGGTAAGGCCACAGGAATCCCATGTGGCATGCAGATGTTCTGGGCAGACACAGTTACTTTTTTCAACTGAAAACATCTCAATGTTGAAAGATGTGGAACATGCAGGGAATAGTTACTTCCTTCAGCTGAGAGAGTGAAACCTTATAAAAGATGAAGCAGTTTCTATGTACATTATTATGCCCAGCTTCTGGAGGCAGTGGCCACACAACTGAACCAGAATTTTGAAACCTCCAATTATTTTTTCTCATCTATATCACTTAGCAGTTTACTCTTCTCTGTGAATGGAATTCTCACCATGTATTTTCCTCTAATTTCCTCAAGCTTGATTTCTGACAATATATAAGTGTTCAGGTTCAAACTGGTTGAGAAATTCTTGCTGCAGGCTTCTCCTGCTGATTTAATCCCTAGCACTGAGCCAGGTGAACTCATACCAAAACAAACCAATTACAAACTTACAGTGGATGAAGTCTTTCTAGGACAGCTTCTTGAAGGTCAGCACCAGACCAACCAAATACCAGTTTATATTTAAGACACCAGGAACTTTATCATCCTAAGGAACACCTTCACACTGCAGCAACTTTGGGGATGGCAACTGTGTACATTCCCTTATGTTCCTTGCCAGCTTCATAACCCCAGAAGCCCATTAGGAGGACTGTCATGAACAGACAATCAGGGAGAAAACACTATACACTTAGGAGAGTGCAGTTATGATTACACAGAAGACAAAGAATTTCAAATTACCTGTGAAGGCTGGGCAATAGGAGCCTCTCAGTCCTCTCCACCATGAGATACACCTACACACAGAGAAATGCATGTATGTGCCTATGTATCATTACATATTTATGAATACATGACTGTATATATATATGTATATATATACATTTATCTATTGTAAGATGTAGAAAAATTCAATTCATTACTGCTTTTTAATCATCCAGATTTCTCCCTCAAGGTCATGCAAAAGAAGACAATACAACATACCACCTTGAGCTCACCAGTTAAAAGAGTCACAATTCCACCTGATCTCTGGTGCTGCCATCACCTCCCTATATTCCAGTAGCAATGGAGCAATACTACTATTTCCCTCTATAGAACAAAATTGAAGGCAATCTCATGAACTGGATTGAGGGATGGAGGACATAGATTTCCAGTGGTAACAAAGAGTCCATTAAAATTTCTATGACTTTTAAAGGTGTGGTGGAGAGTGTACCTATACTTAACAGTGATAGGGCATGGATTCTTAAAGAACGCACCATGAGAGTTTTTGGTTTTTTGGCCATTCCTAGATATACCCTAAAACACCAAAAGCAACCTGAATTCTAATATTTGCATGCAAACCAGGCTATCCATGTGTAAATATGAGCATTCATCATATATTATTAATTTGTGATTGCAGTTTGAAAGTTTCAGTCGCTCGGTCAGGGAGAAAACTCAGTCCTTGGCAGCTGAGGTAGCCATTCATGCAGCATGAGGAATGAACAGCACAAAGCGAACAGCTGAAGCAAACAGTTCAACAGTTCAGTCTCCATCCAAGACTATTAATACAAAATTGTTCATGTAACAAAGCATACCTTAAACAAGCTACTTGTACTCATTTGCATAAGAATTCATGTAACAGAATCCCTGTTAGAAATTAGTCTGCACAGCTCTGATCTTCCCACATCAGGAGCAACAGTCTTTATGTTAGACCTAAGACATTGCTAAATTATGAAACAGTGGAGATGAGGATTTTAAGTCTACGCACACTATCACTTTCCAAGAACTTAACTTCAGAAGCTTCAGAAAGGGAACCATTGCTGCTGCATCTGGACTTCAGAGAGGAAAATGTCAATATATGAGCCTAAGTCTATTCTCAAGGAACTAGATAAGTCTGCAAAGAAACAATAAGAAGGTAGTCAGCAAAAGTCATGTCTGGTCAATAAGAGAATTAAACCTAAAGATCAAGAATCAGAATGAACACAAATGTCAGACCTCAACTCAAGAGGTGTCAACAGAGAATAAACCAAAACTAAGATGCCACAGTGTTACTGAGATGGCAAAAGAAATGTCTACAGTCTCATCCTTACAGCTATCATCCCATGGTTCTTCAAAATGAAAAAGTTAAAATCTTTCCAGTAAAGCAAACAAAATGGGCGGAAGAAATATGCTATTTGGTGCAAATCTCCTGCAAAAGAACAGTATCTAATCAAGTTACTGATGCCTATTCACTCATTTAGTTTCCCTTCTCTCCAGCAGATTTTAGCAGAAAGCTTTCTTTTCCATGTATTTTCCAGCCCCACCTCCTCTCTGAGAAGGACTGCATTGCTGATGGTGTTTCAAGCTTATACTAATGTAAATACAATAGTTGTGGAGCTCTATATCAGGTTTCAGGATGAAGAGGTATGATGTCAGTTCTGGTAGTATAGATTCCATGCCTTTTCAAGACTAGATAATACTTGTGTTTCAAAAAAGTAAAATAATTCATTTTTATTAAAGATAGGCAATTTAATCCAACGCATGTAAACAATACAAATTAAGTACATGATTTAAATGTCAAGAACATTACACCTGACATTTTGAAGTTGTAACAATAGAAAATACAGTGCACCTTAGGCATAAAAAAATGTTTTAGAGGCCAAGGGGAAGAAGGGAATGGCCATTATTAACAAATGAGACCAAAAATTAACCATAAACAATTCTGCAATTATTCAGAGGTTAACAAACATAATCACAAATGATAGAGTTTGCATAATTGTTTGTGTGGATACCCCTGAGCAAACATGAGTTTACATGCACTTTGTATCTTGAACACTAGATGGAAGATCCTAAAATGTATCAATTTGCAGATGTTACTTTACAGAATGAGGGAACACTGATGTCTATGAATGCAAATATTACCCATATGTACAGACAGAGGTAATATTTTAATGCAGATGCAGTGAAGGCCCTTTTGTGAACTTAATGTTAAATTAACTTGAACTCAATCTTAAAAATACATCTACTTAAATATTTTAATGTAGAACTGATTTTGAATCCATATATGTACATTCTTATGCATTGTTTGCCTGGTTAACACCTGCAGCTTTTATTTGCAGAAGCACACAATTGTTAATGTCTGCATTATTACAGAGGTGTAGATTCAGAACCCTGAATTTTAAGATAGAACTACAGAGCAACTACATTTTCTCTTTTCATTCAGTGTAATTACTAAACAAGCTTATTTTCAAAACTTCATCTGGTATTCATTAAAAAGAGACTGAAAGTCTAAACAAAAGATGATCAGACACCTTCTTTTAACAGGAAAACCGTAATTCTTTCCGGTATCCATTTATCTATAGATAGTTATATAGAGAAAAGTGTAAGACCACGCCCAGTTAATTCTGCATTGTTACACATGATGAAGTCTGAAATATTTCAGAGAGAATAAGCATTTCCCATTTATAGACACATTTTAATATCATACACATGGCATGACTCACCTTGTACATTTGTAACAGAAATGTTAAAGATAATTAACAGACGGGTTAAAGAAGTCTTGATATTTCCAAATCTCCTATAGAACTCTGAACTGTCAAGATATGTACATGGACAAAAAGCATGACAAAAGCTTAATGACTTTTGGAAGCCATTATTTATCATTAAAATAATAGTATCTGACATAACCACTGTATGTTTTTAAAATATATATGAAACTTGAAGCAATTGTGATATAAAGGTAATATTCCTCAGAGTATGAGATTTCATTTACCTCAGTCCATTGCAAAAATATTTGTCTAACACCTAAAAAGTGAGCCAGTGGAAAATGTAGAAATATGCTAAAATGTATTTTCATATATTTCTCCCCAAACTTCAAAGTGACTGCAAAACTTCCAAACTTTGTTTGGAACTGACAATTCAGTCTTTGAACACTCTATAACCACAGACTGGTTATATGACAGTATATTATGCCATGATGTACTTGGATGATAGTATACATAATATTATTATTATAAATTTATATAACTATACAAAATATAAATAATATTACATAATAAAATTAAATATAAGCTTTCTACCAAGAACTCTTCTTTTAGTGTCTTTTCCCCTTCAGGAAGCTTTTACATAGAAACCTGTCCTTTACGCAAAAATTGCAGTGGCTAGTTCCAATAACTTAGACAGCTAAATAAATATTTACAATATCAGAACCTACAGTAAAAACTCATTTGCATGGAACTAAGTGGCCTCATATGGATTATCAATTTTTGCAATTAGTGTGTAAATAAACAAACAGGATTTAAAAAGTCAAGGATACTACACCACAGAGGGTACTTTGTTCCTTTATTTTGACAAGCACAGCTTTGTTTAAATTGTGAAGAATAATACTACCAATCAATTTATTGTAAGTTTAAGTATTATGGGATGTTTGATGAAAAGAACATTCTTTAAAAATACATCAGCCAGGATAGAACAAGGAGATAAGTTCAAAAGGAAATTTGATATCTGTCTTTTCAAGTGAGTTTGAATCTTTTTCCTTCCATTTCATTGAAAAATTTCATTATATGTTTTCATTTCAATAAACCACAAAGTTTTTTTCCAGTTATCAATTGCTGAGGCAAAATTTTTAGGGTTTTTTTTTTTTTTATTTCACACTTCCACATGCTTTTTCCTTACTTTACTCTTTTTCTGGTGTTGTCAAGGGTATTAACTTAGTTGTACAATGTCTGGCAAAGCAGATTCTCCATGCTTTGGCTCACTTACCTACAAAAACTGTGTAACATGCTGGTTGTGCAGAATTAGTATGATGTTTAATCAATCTTCGTAGGAGCACTCAGCCTGAGAATCCTAGTAGCACATATGTACAAAGTACCAACACATTTGATTCCTATGTTTGAAGCATCAACAGAGTTGTAAGAAAAGGAGTGGAGTTCCACTTTTTAAATGTTGAAATTATTAATGAATCATGCTTTCCACATTTCAGAGACAGAGCATTTCTTCAGGTCAGAGCTGCCATTTTGCTAATGCAGCACTGAGTATTCTGGAAGTGTATTAAGGTAAAAATGCAGCTCTATAGTAGTGCTCCTGAGAGAGAAAGATTGTCAGAGTTTTTACAGCATGTTCTGTTATATTTTTCTCCAGTGTGTAAAAAATGCTAATGCTGAGGAACAGGACTGGCTATATGTCATCAAATGGTCTTTTTAACTGTCTTTAAACCCTGTTCTGAACTGTTTCCTATGACCAATATTGTTACAGCAAACACAGCAGCTGCCTCAATAAATATTAAAGATTATTTATTGCCATTATTTCACAGAAGTTCCCAAAATACATCAAATGCTAGAGAAACTTTACAGCAAGATGTCCCCATCCTCAACTCCCCCTATACAAACCCCTCTCCACATGATGGGAAAAAGTGTTTAGAGATGTTCCTAGTTCATCACCTCTGAAAGTTAAGGGACAATTAATCAGGCTACACTCTTGCAGCTGGAGGTCACAACTGGAAGGTTTGTAAAACTTTACTGCTTTATAGATGAGTCAGCAGTTGTAGTGCAGATGCTTAATAAGTAAAACAATATTTTTCTCCCCATTAATGTTGTTTCTACTTGTTAAAATGCATCTCTTTAAATAGATTTGTTAGTTAGTAATATTTTAAACTAATGTGTTCTGTTGATCATTAAGGAACAGACTGGAAACTGAAGTAGTTGTGCCTAATTGAGTAACTATTACTACCCCAGTAATGGGATGTGTGAAGCATTTTATCGGCTTTCTTTGCAGATTGTTAATTTAAATGGATGGCATAGCAATAAACCAGTTCAAGTTAATCAGCTGAACAAAACTGTAGAAAGACAATGTAAGGATCATTTTAGTGCTAACCCAGAAAACTACAGCTGTTGTAAAATATGATAATTAATAATTAATAGAGTTGATGAGAAACTAATTTCTGAAAAATGGAACATCACTCTAAAGCTACTCATGGGTAAAAGTCCCTGAATTTTTTCAGCATAACAGCCCAAAAGTCTCATATTCTAATGAGAAAACTGAACTATAGCAAAGAAAGATAGTATTTTTCAGCCTCCATAACTGCAGTGAAAGCAACTGAAAAGGCTATGTACAAACAAATAGCCCCAAAGGGTTAAACTTTGAATTGTAAACACAGAAAGGTACTTTATGTGCTTTCAGAATTCATTAGAAATTTTACTTCCACCTCCTCAAAGTTTCAGTTTCTCATGGACCCTTAACAAAACAATGTGCTTTCAAATTACCTGTATTAAATAGTGGCTTTTGCACATGCTTTCTCAAATGTGAACAGGTTTGTTTTTTTCTTTTTTTTCCAGCAGTAAGAAATAAATAGTACATATATTAAAGGACCAGGACCCTGGCCCTGCTGTAATTATTAAAACTCACCTACAGTGTGACACCAGTTCTATCAAGGTTTTAAAAATTCTCAATGTCCTACTTCTGTTTGGAACTGCAAGGGCAGGGAGGGAAAACTCTTGTCTCAGTATTAACATCTGAGTAAACAGATCATCCTCTAAACATTTAGTATTGGATGCTCATTGCGATACTTTTTTTGGGAATATTTACCTATGTATCCATCAGAAACTATAATTGAAAGGACTACTGGAGATGTTCCCAACCAGCGGTTCTACATCAGAGTATATGAATAACAAATGGAAAAATATGTATTTTTAACAGGCAACTATTTCAGGCTGCAAAATTCTTCTTGAGGTTTACTCACCTTGTGGCCACCACAGCAATGTCTTTTCCATAACAACTGTTCAACAAGTCAATAGAAAAATACTGACAGAAATTTGGTCCCAAATTTTTTGCCTCACATTTGTTCAGTTTTCAATTGAAAATCACTTTAAAGTTGGTGTATTGTAATCTGATTACTCAAACTTGTAGGGTACAAAGGATTACAATCTGTAAACATGGTTTCTAGGGTAACATACAGGGATCTCAAGGGGGGGCACATCAAAACACAAATACACTGAAATCACTAGGACCAAACAACAGTAACAGGCAGCTGAATCTCAGCCAAGTTTAATACTGGTCTGGATTTTAGGCTAAATAAAATCACTGTATTCTAAAAAGCTTTTGCCCTGGTTCTGTGGATGTGTATGGGAGTTCCTATGCAGAGCCACTCTCTTCAAATCATGTACAAACCTTGGACTGATAGCTAACACTGCCACAGAATGAAATTTGCAATACTTGGGATAATTTTAACCAAACAGGCCATGACTCACATATAAGCAGTTTTGATGTATCATAAATCTATACTAGAGAAGAAGAAAAATCTTCAATGAAGTTATGGACACAACAAATATCCTCCCTCTTCAGAATCTGCAGGTAACATCTTAAGAGCAGGGATTGTAGTATGATATGGTTTATAAAATTCTTCTTAGAGGAATAGAAAAAAAGAGGAAAGCTGGCTTATTTTTGTTATATTATATTTGCATCATATTTTTGCATAAATTTGCAAAGTGGAAAAAGCAGCACCTATGTTAAGGTACAGACATGAAAAGTATTTGTATACAGGTTTTTAAAGAGTGACATATCACAGACATTTGCAGAAATACCCACTGAACCACTTAACCCAACAGAATGAGGACTTCAAGACTTAAAATCCCTTGTCCTGAGCCTTCTCAAGGCCAGCGAAATGTTTTAAAGAAGCTTTGAGGTGAGGAGAAAGAGAAGAGCAAATAAGCCAAATGTTGCACTTATCTGTGTTGTCAGCCTCCTTTGAACCAGCAGGCAGAACAGCTATGAACCAGCACAAACTCAGAATGCCACAGAGATGCAGATGTCTGTAAAATGTGTTCTTCTTAAACATCTGTCTGGGCAAACAGATCAGGAAGGCTTCTCATCTCACCAGCCTTTTCAGTCTGACACTGAAAAGATGTCATTTCCATGAAAATGACAGTCCTTGCTCAGAAATGTATCCAAAGTCTCTGTAAGCCCAGAGAGGTCCAGACTCTTTACAAGCATATTTCTATCACAGAACTATACTATGTTTTGATGTAATTTGATATATTTATTTGCTGACATACTGGAAATGTATAAAATATTAGTCCTCTTTCCCAGCTGTAAACTACTTACAATTGGGAGCACTTTTTAATTATTATCGGTAAGAAAGGCAAAAGCTAGGTGAATCGTTACTACATACAGCAGGCATGCTTCTTCCTTGAGCTGGAAGCTGCAGCTTCCAGAAGCTGCCACTTCTTCCAGTGTCAGCTATTTTTTTGTTCAGGGATCACTCAAATTTCTTCATTAAAGACTTCAGTTTTTAGAATTATTGTCCTCAACCTCTCAAAAAAAAAACAACAAAAAAACCCCAACCAAACAAACAAAAAAACCAAAAAACAAACATGGTGGTTTTACTCCCATCACGGAGAAAGAAGAAAAAAGAGTCTGTTCCTTCCTTTACTGGCAAAGAGAACTCTGGATAATGTGGTTCTTTCAACTTTAACAGCACTCTTAGATAACATGCCTTTCAATTTATAATGTTGACATTCTTGTAGAATTCTCCACAACTGTATCAAAAATCATCCTGTCTTTAGATATGAAATAAAAATCTCTCATTTACCTGCTTACAGTGTGGCATGAGATCAATCTGGGTAGTCATGTTCATGAGGACACAGGTATCTTAGCAATGAACAAAGTTTGCAGAGCAAAAGCTCTTGCTTTTTAAGAAGCAATCTATAGCAGTCAACAGCTGAATAGCCAGAGAAGATCATAGTGAATCTTGCCTAATGCTACATGTATGGGTGACTCCAAATAAAAGAAAAGCATAAAGTTTAAAACTTACTTTTAAGTTTAAAATTACTCTTATCCTGTGTTCATGTCCCTTTTCTGCTACTGCAGAAGTTGCAGAGTGAAAATAAGAATGCAATGTTTTGAACCCTTAGATCTCATTCAAGCCTGTACAGAAATGTAGCTATTTTTGATGTTGAATATTTTCTGGCATCAGTGCTTGCTTGCAGCTAACTACCAAATGCTGCCAGAATTTCTCCCTCTCTCCCCCATGCAGTATTTGACAACACAAAATGCTGCTCATCCAGACATGAAAACCATATATGGATGCAGCCTTCAAACAAGTGCTGAGCACTCCAAATCTTCTTTCAGATCCAGCTGCTATATACATCTGTCTGTAAGTACCAGCTAAAGCTTATTTATGCTTTGTCAGCAAGCAGACTTTCTGTTCCAGGCTTCCTCAATACCCATATTATTAGTCCACTGAATGCTGAATTATCAGAGGATAAGCAGGATGCAAAACTGCTCTGGTTGCTTACTGAAGGGAAGAGGTGGAGGAATAGCAGAAAATCAGAACATTCAACAACTGCACACGTAGGTAGATTCTCCTCTGAAAATCGAAACCAAAGCAGGGAGGAAGAAATCATTCCTTCACTAGGAATCTTCTTTTCAGTTCCCCTAAAGGGAGCACGGTTTACCTCTTCATTAACATCAGTCATTTCCAAAAGTCAAATACAATTCTCATCAAAGGCCAAACCACAACCACACAAAAAAAACCCCAAACAAACACAAACCAAAACACCCTGGCAGAAATTATTTAGACAAGAAGCCATAAATTTCAGAAATTTAGCACCAGTTTGGACTTTTGCAGCAAGAGCTCATTGACGCTTCTTCCTTGTTATCTCGGGCTCAATATGGCTGCTGTGCTCCCTCTACCTCAAGAATGCACTAGAAATGGTTTCTTGGGATTAGTACCTTATCCTTCCTGCCTCAGAAAATCCCTGCCACGTTATCTCTCACTGTCTGTTGAGAAACCGGCTTCTCTGTTGAGTACTCAGTGCCCTGCAACATTTAGGAGTCACTGCAATCTCTAAATAACTAATTCTTGAGACTTTTGAGAGATTGGTAGAGTAGCAGAAGAGAAACAGTACCTAAAGAGAAGGAAAGGGAAGATAGGGAGAGCTAAAAAACAGCCTTATTTCAAGACTCTAGGACTACCTATTTAGCAATCAGCATTTAAACATTTGGAAGACAAAGAATTTGTCAACATATCAAGAACCTATAGCATAGCTCAAGCTAGTTATCTTCATTAACAGCATAACTGTCTTAATAGAAAGAAGCAGAAGATGTGATACAGTCTTTTTTTTTTTTGTTAATTTCATATTTTCCTTTGTGACAGTCATGTCAGAGGACTAGCAAAGGCAGTGGAGATTCATTTAAATTAAGAGTGAGCACTTGATAGAAAATGTGCCTATTAGTAATATAAAAGTTAGATTGGGAATACATTTCAATTGGAATAGAGTATGAATTTGTCTTTGGTCAAACTCTTTTCAACACAATAATTTAAAACTTGAATGTCAGAGAAAACCAAATTACCAGTTTGCAGATGTCACTGGTCTGAAGGCCTCACACCAGAGACTGAAGTGATATGAAAATGATCCTAGTATGTCAGGAAGACATTCCATAGGCAAATGCAAAGAACTATGGCCTGAAGAAGCTAAGTGTATAATAGGATATAAATAACTGAATAGCTAGAGCATAGAGGACCATAAACTGACAGACTCAATCTGGTGATGTTACTGTTGCAAAAGGAACATCTTTTTTAGCATAATACTGGTAGGACTGTCATATAGATGACCAAAGTGATAAAGATCATGCTACTCCATGTTCAGTCATCTTGACTGGAACACAGCAGCCACTTCCCAGCTTCCCAGAATCATACTTCAAAAAAGTAGAGAAATAAGATAAATCCTCAGGAGAAGAATGGTGGTAGGTTTAGGAAACATGGCCTGTAGAGACAGGTGGAAGGAATTATTGTTCAGCCTTGGAAAAAAAAGTACTGAGGAGAACCTCTAACACCATTTTAAGATTTGCAGCAAAACATAACCTTATCAATACTCTCTCATATTCAGAGAGAGGGAGACAAAATGCAATCAGCTTCAATGGTATTGTGGAATCACAGAGTGGCTCAAGTTGGAAGTGACCTCAAATATATCTTGTTCCAATCCCCCCATCACAGGCAGGGATGTCACCCTCTAGACCACACACTGAGTTTAAAAGCAGCATTCAAGCAATATAGAAAAAAACCCAGCAAGACTTCTCACAGCTCCTTCTCAGTCTTCCTTGGCAGCAGATAGGCCTAAGGCCACACTGCTGCACTGACCTTAAACCCAGGCTGCTAAAACCACAGCGTGGAATAGATGCACTTGGAACCTGAAAAATACACAGAAAGTGACATGGAAACCAGTGCAGCATTCATTTACCTTTCTTCAGTAGGTAACTCCTAATGTTTTTGTGGTTTTAAGAAATATTATCCACAAATTAGTACTCTGGCATAAATTAACATTTTTAGCTGCTGCTTCAGGACTCCTAGTACAGTACTAGGGTGAAACAACTGAATCAGCATAGTAGTATAAAACCTTGACATATTCATGGATAATACTAATACACTAAAAGTCTTGTCTCTTTGGAATGAATACTTATAGGTAGAATATATATATATATATATACACAAGTAGAAAATTATAGCAGATTAATATAAATGTTCTGATTGATGACAGCCAACATTGCAATGTTTTTAAATGTTAATATTGATAAACAAGTCAATAGCAAATGCATTCTTGTAGCTGTAGTACCATTATTAAAATCAAGAGAGGTTTGCAAGTATTTTTATTGATAGAATAAATGAAATTCCTTGAGAGTATACCATCTGTTGAATAAAAATCACAATGTAAAGGTAATTAAAATTGTATTACTAATTAGTAGCAATACACCAAATATGTCCTTTTAGAAAAACTTCAGTATTCAAAGCTACACCACTGCAGGAGGGGCACACCTGGCTTCCATCCGGGGATCAACTACATCCCTTTATAGTAGATATTTCACCTGACCTTCTAATCTAAAGCTTGTGCTTGCTACTTTACAGTCAGCTTTTCTTCAAGTCAACTTGTCAAACACATGGATCATGTTTTCCAAATGCCAGCAATAATCTGAAGTACAATCACCCAGAATACGTTATCTTCACGAAAGCAATAGGTGGGGTCATTCTCTTGTGTTAAGAAAACAGAAATAAGTGTTCAACATGACAAGCCTCAGATCTCAGACTCGGCTAGCCATGCAAATCTTCACTTATCAGGACCCACATTTCCCTGTCAGCTTGGGTTCCTCTCTCCTTCTGACCTAAAAACCTATCTGCTAGCCTGAGGTGCCACACAGGGCCTGAGCTTCCACACAAAACAACTGTAAAAAAAAAAAAAAAAAGAGCTGTTCCCTAGGCCTGCCATGCCCCTACAGGAATCTCAGTAAGAGTCAGAGATGGCTGATGAAAGACTGGTGAGAAAAACAAATGGCAACTCCAGTACCAATTACTGGCTTAACTACATGCAAGTTCCAATGCTGCCGAAATCAGTTAAGATGGCATCACCTTTTGATCTTTATAACAAATGTGAGAAGTTCTCCCCTGTTTAATTCAAGTGTTGCAAATTTAATGTGTTATCTGTTGGATAAGACTGTGATTTTCAGAGCTAATCTAGGTCGATGATGGAGATGATTATCTGTCCAGCATTAATCTTTACATGAACTGGCACATGCTTGAGGAACTGTGCTGCCAGGGTAACTGCTACCAAATCATTCAATGCATACAATATATGCATCTGAATCCTTTTAATAGTCTATTCTAGAGTGTATAATTTGAAGGATTAAGTCAGTTTAATTGATGCTTAAAATAATAGAATTTTCCAAATTATATGGACTTGGGATGTCTCAAAAATGAAACCTAGAGTTTGCTGATAAACCAAACAGATTATGAGGTGTTGTGTTGATCAATCACATTAGGATTCCTCCAACTCTCTTTTTACCAGAGCCCAGAGCAGTTTTTGATACCTTGGCAGATTTCTACAAAAAGGCCTCTGCATTACTAACTAAGAACAGTAAGTGACTGAAATAAGGGCTCAAAGTTGTGAGATCACAGTTTGTCAGGTAACAATATCTGGAGACAAAACTCTGCCTGTCTTTGTCTGTGGAGCTGTGAGCTGACCAAATCACAGAATCAGCTGAGTTGGAAGGGATCCACAAGGATCATCAAGTCCAACTCCTGTCCCTACACAGGACCAGTCCCAAGGAAGGACAAATGAGAAATTTTTCCTTTGGATTTGAAATAGGGTAACATTTGATGTATTATATAATTCTCATACTTTTCTCAATCTAACACTTTCTAAATCATGTCCCCTCCACCCCTCAAAAAAGGTGTTGAAGTTTTTCTGGTTTCAGTTATTCCTTCTACATCCTGGACTCCAGTTCTTCCTCTCTTATTTTCATAAAAACTTACTGAAGTGTTTTCTCTCGTTCTCTTTGTTTAAAAGAGACATGCAAGATACTTTTACTTCATGAAAGTTACAAGCAGGTAAGAAGTTAACAATTAATAGTATGTTTTTCATACTAGTAGTGCCAATTATATGCTGTTTAAGCTTATCATCTAATTGCATGGTAGTGCTGGCTTCAGAGATGGCATGACATTAAGTCAGACTTGTGCTGCATTTCCCAGCAGTGGAATATTCAATTATTTGTTCTGACTCATGTAATTCCCTGTATTCCAAGCTTGTTAATGTCATTACAGGGCTGAAATAAAGTGATTACTCTAAATGAGTATTTATCCAATAGGCAATGCAATTCCTGCCTCCTCTGGCTGACAACAGATGATTGCAAGTGTTCTCTTCTACTCCCTCACCTGCACTTCCCCCTCCTTCCCCTGTCAAGGAGGAAACCATAACATTGTGGTGCTCTGTGAAATACTGTCAGATGGCGTAAAATATATATAATAAAATAAAAAGAAGCGCAACCTTCCCCAGCAGAGTTAAAGCTAATGACCACTGCTTCCACTCCCAGTCAGTGATGACAGGTTGAACTAACTGATAATGGCATGCCTGCTGTTGAGCTGGCCACTTATGTTATTTCTCTTGACATGGTTCTGGGGAAGGCCTAATTTTTTTGACATTTGACCATGCAAATTTGAGTCCTGATACATTATTCTGCATTTACATCCTCCCAGTGTTGCTGTTTAAAATGTGCTACAAGCTCCTTGAGCTCAGCTAATAAAGGCCACAGAATGAAAGAAAGTTAAATATGAATGTAAAAGGAGACCTAAATGAAGGGCTAGCTTGTACATCTCAGAGATGACCTTCTGGAAATGAGCAAGTGGAAAATCCTTTTTAAAGCAAATGGTAAGAAGTGTAACACCAATTTTTTTTTCTTCAAAAATTTTTTAAAGATTCTAAAATATTCACAAAAAGGAAAACATTAAGTTTTACATAGACATTTCTTCGGTCAGCAATTCAGCTGAGTGTATTTTAAGACTAGGTTCCATTAATGACTCTTAGTAATACACCTTTCCCAAAGAGCCAGAAATTCACAGTGCTTCATTAAACATAAGGAAAAAATACAGCCTGCTCTCTCTTTCTTTTTACTTGCTCTTAAATTTTTCACATTGTTCAAGTCCAAATGTGTTACCTGTGAGCAAACCCAACTTTTTTCCATCTCTTATAATTAATTTGTATACATTTACTGCTTATGAACAGCAGTAACTTGACAGCTCTGAAAAAAAACATCTCCTTTAGCTACAAAGAGGGTGCAGATTGGGCCTGTGGCTCCCCTGCTAAGGCTTTACATTAAACCTGAATGCATCAAATGCAGGGAGAGGTCAGCATTGCATGGACCATCTATACTTCTGTAAGTCAGGGAAGTTGTGGTAAAACTTTCAATCCCAGGTCCTTCTCTGTTAACTTCTCTCTTTCTTATTGATTGTTTACTACAACAAAACTCTCCGTGCATAAGCCAATATAGAAATTTTTCTGGCTTGCATGTTCTGCCTCGCTCTCACATAAAAACTCCAGTAATGAGATGGCTGTGAGAAGATTATTCTGCATCCAGACTCCGGTGTCTGCCATGCAGTTAGTACAACAAATATACCAGACTTCCCCTAGTCAATCACACTAGAAAACAATGCATTTTATAAAGAGCACAAATGAAGATCTCTAAAGACAAAACAGAAATTTACTCTAAACAAGAAAATTTTAACCACTGTGCAATCTGTACCTCCAATCAACTCTAAAGCTACTTGCTGTAGCTTGTTTTTAACTATATTCATTTATACTCTCCTTAGTTTCCCTCCACGTTTATTTCACGTTTGCCAATGACTAATACTCTGCAACATGAAATATAAGACACAGTCCATGTGATCTCAGTATGTTTCCTCCAGAAAACTTGAAGATGTTAACATTGCACTTTATTTTGTGGCAACTACATAATAGTACATCATATTGTTACCAGTTTGGGATATTATGTTACCTTATAAGGAAAGCAAAGTAACACCAAAGGGCTGGGTTTCTTTTATTTTTATTTATTTTATCTGCTGGTATCATGACTTGGTTTTCAAATTCTTACTTGATACACATTAAATGGGTATCTTAAATCTAACTCAGACTGTCCAACGGTTGAAAAAGATCTTATCATCAGTCACTAATCACATAAATCTGAAGGCACTTCCACCAGTTTTCAAATAAGTTTCTTTTAAAAGCCCAACACCAGCAGCAATTTGATCAGTCATCTTGTACTCACACCAAGGTCAAGGAACATGATTTTCTTCCTTACCTACTCTAAACAGATGGTCCCTCCAAAAGGCTCAGTCAATTTGCAGATGTACCTGATTGTTAATCCTTAGTATTTCTCTCTCTCACCTGGTCCATAAGGAATAGCTCCAAACTAAGGCAGCCATTTAACCTATCTTTTCCCAAGATGAATTTAGAGCCATTCACCATCCTCTTATCCTGTCTCTGTGGCTAACATGGACAACAGGGAAATGCTCTCTCTTGCCCTGTGGAAAAGGAAAGGACTAGCAGGCAACTGCCAAAACCTACATCAAAAAAAGGAATACAGCAGTCCAAACATCTGTCTGCATATGCTCATTTTTACCAGAGAACCCTTGCTTCTCCTATGATACCTGCTGTGTTTAAAATTCAAGCTACCTGGAATACGCCAGTTTCTCCTTTTCTTAATCTTTGAGGAAACTTAATTAAAAATAAGTGGTGGATTTGTAGTGCTGACCAGAATTTACACATAATTTAACACAAGTAAATGAAACCAAAACAAAACTGGACTACATATTCCCTGTGCAAGACAGTGCTGTAAGTGAAAATCCAGGGAGGATGCTAATGAACAGCCAATAAACTAAATCAGAAATCAATTCTATTTCTACTCAAAAGACGCCACCTGAGCAAATATTAGTATCTGTAGCTGGTCAGAAAGTAGCAACAACAGCACCCAACACCTTAAAAAATCCTGTAAACTCTTTTGTTTGTACATCTGTATAAAACACATTCTCATCCTGCTACAGCATGAATCATCTTGAAAATCCCCCATCTCAAGTGCTGTGTCATCCCAGAGCAGCTGAGGTTGCAGGGGAAGGAAGCCATTAAAAACAGCTGGCTATGCAATATCTTCTCACCAGTTACCTCACTTAAACTATGCAGTTACAATCTAAGACACACTCCAAATTGAACAGCATTTCCCTCTGCAATTCTTTAATTCCACGAGGACTGATACCTGAGATACAGTTTGAACATCCATGCCAGATACTCATGTGACAGCTTTAAAAATGACAGTGTGGGCATGTCAAGTCCCAAATTTGCTCTGTAATTTCCCTTTCAAAACTCAACAGACACCTGAAATATTTGCTGTGCAAAAGGCAAAACACATTTTAGCACTGTATTTCCCTGGAGGGAAAAATCATGAACATACCAGAATTCATCACCAGTCTGGTTTTTTAATCCAGTAACACAATAGCCATGAATCCAGTAAAACAAAAAATAAAAGATATGAAGCAAACAGATACCAGTTTTTCAAAGAAAAGTGGTGCAGACGGTTTTTAAACACAGCAAAGTGTGTTTCTCTGGGGGAAAGAAATTCCAAAGGCACAGTGGCATGAGTGGAAACCAGAAAAAAGAAAAAGGACACAAGCCAAAACTACAAACACCTTCAAGATCATGTTTCCTCTTCTTTTACTATCGGAAAAAATTCCACTGAGCACAAATGCTGCTCAGTAGTTATTTACTTAGAAAGGCTGATGTCCAGCAATGCACTATCAAGGGTTTCTAGACCTACCCAAGCTGTCTCCATTTCACTTCCAACATTTCTCACCTTAGAACTTGCCAGGGAAATGAAGGACTAAAATAAATGACATGACAAAGGAATGGGATCATATTTACTCCTTAGAAAAGTGTAAAAAACATGAGAGTGGCTATTTTGTTCCAAATACATAGTCTCTTCTCATGGTCAGATTATTACACCTTTCCTACACCAAGAAAGAAGACTTGGAACTTGAAAATCCCTTACAGTTCCAATCTAATTTTTATAGCTTGTAACAGCACTGCATAAATTGCATGGGCTGTCCAAGATGAAAATTAGCCTATTTCTACAGCAAATTGCTTTAAATATTAGCATTTTCCTATTTATATCTCAGCAAATAACCCAAATTGTGTAGCCATATTGAATAACAGCTACCTACTATTCAATTTATCATCTTTTTTTAAGTCAAAGTGACTTAAAAAAGAGCAATGCAAATATTTAAGTATTAGATACATGTACACATATACTGCCCGCTGCAGAATGAAATTAAACCATCTGGGATTATGTATTTCAAGAAAGAGTATGTTAATAAAATATATACAAAAGATTTAGAAATATTCAACTGTTGTCTAAGTATTCACATAACTTGAAGCATACTTTTAATTATTTCCTAAGTTAGGGCCATGTTTTATGGAATATCCATTCAGATGTTCCCAAGGTAATTGAAAAGTATTTAGCCAGCAGCTGCATCTTTAAAAATATATCCTAAATTACTGACCAGTTATGAAAACATCACTAAATATCTCATAATGGAACTTCTAATGATCAGAATTTAAGGTCTATTACAAGGATTTTAAATAAAGTTAGAAAATTCACAGGTAAGTGAGCAACAAAGCTGGGTTGGGTTATCAATAATAAAATCAGAATAACAAGTTCAGTTAATGCCTAAAAAGAGATAACTGGTCTATGCAGAGCAAGCAGGTAGATCCCTTCCAAAGACCATTACTTCTTAAAATCCCATCTCTTTACAAGATTAATATAGGATTAATATCAGTGCAGCTGTATTTTTGTCACTTTAGCTAACCACAAATATTCTGCTTCTACATGACATTACCTTAATGCTAGCTAAGTATAACTTGTCATGCTCTAGGGTTATTTGCTGCTGCAATTTCAGCTTGCACTCATACTTTGTCCCAAGCAATAAATAAAAAAAATCCTACACGACTAAAATAACTTTTTCCAGAGCCATTTTGATCTTGCCTGTCCCTACCCACAATTTCTGCTATCTTTGCAGTCTCTGTTATTAATATATATATATATAAAACCTCGATTAAGCAATAGAGTTAGGCCACAGGCTTTCTGCTCTATTAGGCCTCGAGCTCACTCAGTCTTTATGCTTAGCTAACAGAGTGATGTGGATTTTCCATTTTTCAGAGGATATGTAAAGTAGCAGTTAATTAATTTGGAGAGAAGAAGGAACAGCAACATACAATGCCAAACTAACACTAAAGCATAAAGAAATGTTTAGAACCCAGCCTGATCCAGCAGAGAACAAATTAACAGCCAGAAGATGGGCAGCAAAGACCAGATAACTGACCAAAAAGAGCGAGAATACATTCCCAACAAAGAGGTTACAGTGACACAAAGTAGAAACGATACAGCAACATGGAAAAGTGAATAAATTCTCAGAGATTCCTGTTCAAAATATACTCACTGGTTGTTGCTTTTAAAAAGAAAAATCTACATCAAAGTAAGACAAAGACCAAGGGCTGCTAGTCCCTGAAACACAGCTCAGCACTGCAAAAGGAAATACTCTCCTGGATTATCCATCAAAAGTTCTGCCCATTTCTCCCTGACCTTGTCCTGGGAAGCCTGGGAAAGGTTGGCCCTGGCAAGTCACACACTACTTGCTACTTGAATCAATTCATTTACTGCTGCTCATTTGCTCTCACTACCAGCCATAAACATGAACAGGAAGCAGTATGTATTGAAAGCAATATGAAGGGAGATAGGGGGGCAAACTGGAGTGAGAAGTGGAAAGAGGAAAGCTTAAACAGTGAAGCACGTGCTCCAGATAACTTCAGGCAACTCGAGTAGCTGTAATAAAGCATTACCAACACTTCAGACAATTCTGAAGTAGCTTTACTGTAAAAAGACATCCTGATACAGAAGTCTTAGAAAATCTAAAAAGCACCAGCGCTGTTTCTATGTACGACTTGAATGACTGGACACCCTAGGAGATGAAGCATGGGAGACAGCAATGTAATACAGAATGTACCATAGATAGAGGGTATTTCAGAGATTTGTCAAGAAGCCACAGGACCAAACACAGTCTGATCTCAATACATGAGTGTATTCTCTTATCAACAGCTGTGTCCAGCTTTCTTGACGAGTGGCTCTTAGTCACCCTTCCTGTGTGATGATCTGCTAACTTCCTGTGTAGATGCCACATGCCTGATCTACCCCAGATACAACTCCTTGTTCAACTTGTACCAGTTTCCACTGGTCCCACAGGAAAAAAAGGGATTTGAACATTTTTCCCGGAGTACAGAGCAGAGGCAGTAGTTTGAACTACTTGCCAAATGCCCAAAACTCCATCATAAATGACTACTGTGTGCATGCATGGCAACCTGGATTTACTAGTCAGGTGCAGAGGAGACACTCTGGGCACACGGTGAAAGCTCAGTGAATTGAGAGTGTCAGATTTGCTGCACACACACAATCTGCATGCTTGGCAAGACTGGCACGCCCTGCTTGTCACGGTCACTGCACGTGCCCAGCATTGTGTATCTGGGTGCTGAGCTGCTGGGCAAGTGAAGTACATTTGCAGGGTCACCATCTGTATATACAACTGACTTGAGGGTAGCAGTAGGGCAGCCCTTTGGAGACAGTGCAAACCTACCTGTGAATCCCACCACATTCCTGATCCAACAGCCCTGCAGTCAAAATGATCATGGAACTGTAGAGAGTAGCAGGTGCCATTGCAGAAAACGAAGGGACTTCCCTATAAAGA
This sequence comes from Motacilla alba alba, assembly GCF_015832195.1. Taxonomy (NCBI): domain Eukaryota; kingdom Metazoa; phylum Chordata; class Aves; order Passeriformes; family Motacillidae; genus Motacilla; species Motacilla alba. Next base: position 89,944,577 of record NC_052017.1, read on the forward strand.
AAAATAGGGATGGAGTATTTGTGAAAGGAAGTGTCAAAATTCTACCCTCTTTCCCTCAGTTTCAAGAAACTGCTTGAGTACATGGTGAGTAGATCTCCTTAGTTTTGCTAAGGATATAAAATCTGTGAAAATGTTATGTCACTCACAACCTCACAGTCAAAAATGACAAGGCAACAAGCACAATGGAGATGGTTTAGTCATAATGCAGAGAGACTGTCCTAAAAAAGGTGTACTTTCATTAATCCAGCATAGCCTTCTGCATAGACCAATTGCCTCTTTATGGAGCTAATCAGAGCAGAGCACATTAATCCAGACACTCTCCTTATCTTGCCAGCTGCTCCACTGAGATGCAGAACACACTTGTGTCCCCTCAGTCAGCCACAAGACAATTGCATGAATGTCTGCTATGAAAAATTCATTTTTAATACCCACTCTGTAGCTGGCAAGCCATCATTTGTTACCAGTCTCATGGAGTGACTTCAAAAGATGAAGAAAATGTCCTTGCAAAATAGAGAATCTGGCTGCACATTTAAATATGACAAACACAAAGGTGGATGTATTAACCAGACCTTTTCATGGAGACAAAAGCAGAACAAGCATCAGGGAAATAAAGCTGGCATCCAGTCTACCCAGCTGATAGCAGGAATGCTACATGAGTCAGTTCAGATGCTTTAACAGGGCATTCACATGAATCAGAAAAAAAAAAGAGCTAGGGAACACAAAATTCTTTCTTACATGTAACAGCCTCTTAACAAGTGCATCTGGAGTGCACCTGTCCTGCTGGAGGGAAAAAAAAATCACAAACTCTTCCTTCATGAAACTTGCTGGAATTTGCTCAGAACCGACCTTCATATTTGGTTACACTTCTGGAAAATTATTCCATTTATATACAGTGGAAGAGGTATAACTCACTTCAGTTTCCATTTGAAAGTTGTCCTTCTGTTAAGATCAGTATTGGTTTTTGTTGTTTTAGAAGTCAGATTCTGACCATTTCATGGCTTTGCTATAGTGGTCTGTTGTGGTTTAGGAATGGTATTCTCCAGTTTAGTACTCCCACCAAAACCTATGTCACTGCCCCTCTCCTGTGGTGCACTTTAAGGGGAGTTGGAGGCACAAAAGGTAGAGAATAACATGCTAAGAACAATTTCCTGGAAACAACAATGAGAAAAGAAAACTAACAGTAACAGCAACTTTTAATAATAAAAGTGTGCAAAAGAGTGATTCATGACAAAATGCTCACTGTGAAGCCCACAATTCCAGCCATGCCACCCTTATGGCAAGAGAGCCCTTCCTTTCAGAAGGGAAGTCCCTTCCCTTTGCTCCCTGAAATGAGGTACAGAATAACCTCTAGGTCCTAACCATGCTCCCTCCTGGCTACTGCAAAATTAACCCTGTCCTGGCCAGAACCAGAACATGCTCATAATGGAGAAAACTGGGGTTTCTAAGTAATAAAACTGTAAAGCACAGCAGCATTTTATGATATTAAACCTTACACGTAAATATTGGGTTGGAACCTTTTAAAATCTTTGGATTGCACATAAATTTTGAAAGCTTTTTTTTTTTTTTTTTAATTCTCTCCTTGCACTGCTACCTTTTGATAGTTTTGTCAGGATTAGGCTGAATCAAACTTCAGCCTTTTCTTTTCCTTTTTACCCAAAAGGAGCTGGAATTTGTTCTGGAGCCTCATTTGTTACATCTGGAGCTACTATCAGGCTTTTGATCAGACCAAGCCTTACAGATAGAAAAGTTCTACTTTAAAATTCCCCTCGTGTTTGGAGATGTCAATAAAGTTCTTTTAAAGTGTCAGAAGTGATTGCTCTGTTTGTAGTTTTACTAATACCAATTACAATGGTATTGTCTCCAGTCAGAAGAAGGTATAAAGAAACAACTAAATAAGCCCTTCTCATTCCCCTATCCACTCAGACACTAAACTGCACACAAACACCTAGGCACAGAAAGACATGCACACATGCACACACATGCCACCCTGCTTCTTCGGAAGGAATATATTAAAGTACTGGCCCTGTGGAATAATGAAGGAAGTATGTAAATACAGCACTCTATTCTTTCAAGAAAAGCTTTAAAAATGCACACACTCCACTCCCCCTAAATTATGGTAGAAGATGGGTCATAATAGCTAATGTAGTAGGCAAGAAGGGAGAATGGAGCACAATTCCCTAAACTCGATAAAATAAGCAATTACTCTTGTTATCTGAATGGCTCTGTCAGTGGAGAAGTTGTCTGTGTCATGACAGAATCTAACAAAGGCTGTTGCCTTTAAGCATCAAAGGCTTTGGCCTTATTATCTTTCTAAGATGTGCATGTATAATAAGTTTTCCTAACAAATGGCGAGGAAGCATCTCTGGCAAAATATAAAATGGTGATAAACTATGTCCAAATGATTAATTCACAGAAATTCTCCATCACACTGCAGCTACATGTGCCCGTCTCTTCTGTTATGCCCTTGGAGATTTTCATACTAAACGTATGTGCATATTTTTCATGGCCACTGATATTTGAATTGCAGCCTGCTCCCATGCAGAACATAAAACACTTCAAACTGCATAATGCTGACTAAATTATAAGTTCTCCAGTGGCCTGAGGTAGCAAGGGCCATAATAATGAGTGTGCTTAAGTGGTTTGTGTAGATTTTTTTCCCCTTTAATTTTAATGCCCTAACTTGCTGCTGCCTTTTCTAAAGCTAGGGATTGTCTCATACAATCATAACAACAGGGAAATAGAAACTGCATTATGCTTTGAAAAAATGTGGCATGCAAAGCAGAAGCTCCACTCATCAAGCACAGTGATAGCCGATTCAGCCCTGTTGGTCACATGGATAGAAAATGCTTTGGTGACTTTGTCCATACTTGTAATTATATTTGAGCTGTTCTATGCATAAAGTCACACTTACTGGGTAGAAAGCTGCAACCCTTCCAATCACATTCATATGCACATGTAAAAAAAGAAAAAAAAAAAAAACAAAAAACAACCACATCTGAAGTATCACTTGATTAAAAAGATAATAAACTAGGTAAATGAAGCCTGCAAAATACTGAGAATTTTACTTATGGTATTACTATAGGTCAAAGGGGACAGCTGTATGAGCTGTAACACTTAGTGATTTTGCAATGCTTTCAATGTTCTGGTATTGGTTATTTTTCTTGGGTTTACTCAAAAGACAAATAGATGAAAATGCTTACACTGCAGCAATGCTCACTTCCATGGTAATTGGAAAAATATATACAAACTGTGCTAATATCCACGATGTTTACAGTCAGGCAGATAAAAAGAGCCTGGGCACATGTTAACTGTTTCTATCAACTTCCCCCACCTCTAAATAGAGACCATTTTTGGCCAGAACATTGAGGAGCAAGGAGTTATTGACTTCACAAATCAATACAAAGGAAGATTTGGAAAATCCTTTTCAAGTGCCCTTTTGTTCCACAATGTTTTGGGAAGTTCATTTCTACATTCCCTGCTCCACGGGAATGAGGTAGATGTTTAAACTCACTTCTCACAGGATTCAGACTAATCCCCATCTGCACCTAACCACTTCACCTAGCCTAAGGTCTGAGGCCTTCTTGGCAGATGACTGCAAACTTATGCAGCTCAAGTTCTCCTATGTCAATATGGCTACACAAATCTTCCTCTGGCAACAGTCTGTGGACCTCTTCCTCTGAAGAGGAAAACATGGAGTAAAATACTTTGGCAACAGTATCTAGCAGTATCTTAAATGGAAGAAGTGAACATGATGGATTTCTGCTCCACCTACAGATTTCTCCAGAATCCTAGTGTGGAGCTCCTGGGTCAGTAAGCAGTAAGGGTGGCTCTGCTGGTGTAGCAGAGAAAGATCAGCAGTGTGTCACAGCATAGGTCACAGTTGAGATGACCACAATACACAGAGTATCACCACACAATTTCAGAAGGCTTCAAGTATCAGCCTGTTCAGATTAACACCATTTCAGAAGGCTTCAAGCACCTGCTCTTTATAGTGCTTCAGTCCAACCTTTTATACCCTTCATCTTACATGCCTTACACCTGTGTGCCCTCTGTGCCCTTTGGTGATTGGTCAGCACACCTCGGCACTCCATGTCCCATTGCCTTCAATGCTGCTCTCCGGTCCTGCACAGCTGTAGCCATTGGGGAGGAGGCTCCACCACAGCCCCACTCCCAACCACCACAAACTGTGTGCCGACAGCAGTGGCTCTACCAACTCTCCAGAACAGGTAAGAACTCCTGAAGCAACACCAAGACCTCCCAGGAAGGGAGGTTTCCTCTCTCTGGCCTCTCTTACACATTGGAGATACTCTCCTTCCATAACAGAGAAATGAATACATCTTTCATGTGACTCTTTAATTCCCCATCATTTCGGATACTGTCCAGCCATTTTACTTACTCAAAGTGAGTCCAAAGTGAAAGATGAAACTACTTGTTAGATGTCAGAGAGTACAACCCTACTTGTTGCAGTGTCTTGACCTTCTGCAGCTCTTTTCCTCACTTTCATTTTATACTCTGTGATTCAGTCATTGACTCATTGGGTTGCAAATATAATTTAGATTTATTTATTTATGTATTTGATCTGTCTTCATCCCTAAAATGTAAGCATGGTAAATTCACTGGGTGACAGCTTGGCTGAGGTTGGAAGGGACCTCTGGAAGTCATCTGGTTCAACCCCCCCTACTCTAGGAGGGCCACCTAAAACTAGCTGCCCATTACCAGGTTAACATGACTGTTGAGTCTCTGCAAGGATAGAGAGTCCCCAACCACCTGGTCTGTCTTCTTTTCACCTTCCTTTCAAATATTTTTATGTGCTGACAAAATTCCCTTAGTGGTCCTCTGCTGGACTCTCCAGTTTTCATCCGAGCTCATTTTCTGTTCAGCCAACGTATACTTCATCACCTTCTGCATGACAGTCTTGTGAGAGACAGGGTCAAAAGCCTTAAAGAAATTGAGGCAGACAATATCCATTACCTCATCTACCACAGCAGTCATTTCATTATAGAAGGTTATCAAGTGGTCAAGCATGACTCCCCGGGGTGATGACTTGTCCTTTATATGCCTGGATATTGCTTCCAGGATTAGCTGTTCCATCACATGCAAAGGAATTGAGGTGAGGCTGTAATTGGCCAGTAGTTCCTGGGGTCCTCCTTCTTGCCCTTTCTGGAGACAAAATGACTCTTGCTTTCCTCCAGTCCTAAGACACTCCTAGTGACTACGTCATTCAAAGATTATCAAGAGTAGCATCTCAATGATGCCAGTTCCCTCAGATCTGATTGGTGCATCCCACCAGAGCCCATGGACTTACATATGTCCACTTTGATTATTTTCTAAACTGAACGTCTTCCATTAAGGGTAAGATTTCTTCGCTCCTCAGTCTCTCAGTCCTCAGATTTCTGAAGGTCGGTCTTTCTGGAAAAGACTGAGGTGAAGATGGCATTCAGTGACTCAGCCTCTCACACATCTTGTGTCACCAGGGCTCTTGCCCCATTCAGCAGCAAGTATGTATTTTTCCCCAGTCTTCTTTTGCTAATTATGTACTGTGAGGAGTCCTCTTGCTACCTTTAATATCCTCCACTAAATTCCGTTTTAGAGAGATTTTGGCTTTCCTAAGATAATTTCTGCATGTTCAGACAGTGTCTCTCTTTTTTATGCTTGAGTTTTGCCAGGAACTCCTTGTTAACTCACATAATCATCCTGATATTTTTGCCTGACTTCCTGCTTGTTGCAATAGACTGTTCTTGACCTTGGAGGAGATAATCCTTGAATATCAAAACAGCTTTCTTGGGCCCCTTTTCCATTCAGGGCCTTATTCCACGAGATTCTGCGTGAACAGTCTCCCTGCAAGGTCAAAGTGTCCTGATGTCCAGAGTCATGATCCTTACTCTCTTGATATCCAGGGTCATGATCTTGCTTTTTACCCTACTTACTCTTCTCAGGATTCTGAACTCCACTATCTCACGGCCACTGCAGCCAAGACTGACTTCAATTTTCACATCCTCAACATTCCTCATTTGTAATTATGAGGTCCAGCAGAACACCTGTCCCCAGTCAGTCCTCTATCATTTGCATCAGGAAATACCATCCAGGAATCTCCAGGATTGCATATATCTGTGTTGTTTCTTTGGAAGATATCAGGTGGGTAAAATTTCCCCAGGAGAACCACAGCCTGCAACAGGAGCTGTCTTCAGTCTACAGAAGATCTTTTCCATTTGTTCTTCTTGCTTATGATTCCTGTAGTTTACACCTACTACAACATCACCCAGTAATCAGTAACTGATACCCAAGAGCACTCAGCTGGCTCGCAGTCCATTCCCTAGGCAGAGCTCTATACACTCCAGCTGTTCATATTAAACAAGGTCCTGAAAGCCCAGTAAACAGGAAAATGTTTGGTGTCTAAGCACTTATTTTGACTATGAGCATACACTGCTTCCCACAAGTACTGACATATATAATTATTCACTATTGTTGTACAGGATATACCACCAAAAGTAGGCATGGTTTATTCTGCATACCTGGTTTTACTTCACAGGGCACCAGGTAAATTTCATATCTCCTGAAATATCTGTCTGCATATTTGGTTACCGTGAGATGTCTGAACAACCAAATTTCCAACCATCCATTTAGTTTGGGTAACTTCTTCATTGTATAACCTGCTCAATACATTGCTTTTACTGGCAAAATTAAGACAGGCATGTATTTTAACACATGGAAAGTGAACAGCTATGCTGATTTATCAACCTGAATTCATGTGACAGAGATTCTTAACAGGCAAAAGCCCTAATAATATTGTATTCAGATACATGAAGACCCTTGCCTGCCAAAGAAATAAACGGGCAGTGATCTGGCTTCAATCTCTTTCTTCATCTCTTTCTCTGGCATAACTTGTCCAACATTTTAGAGTGTGAACACCTGCAGTACTTTAGTCTTCCTCAAGTCAAAGGTGCTTCACCCATTCTAAGTGGACAGCTAACCTTTAAAGAGGAAAAGTTTCAGTTTAGATTTGCATCCTTAGTCAGAAAGCAGTGTGCTGAGGACTCATCTGTGGCTTCAGGCAGATTTCAATTTAAAACTAAAAATACTACTACTACAAGAAAAACCAACTCTACTGATGGTGGGATGTGTGGGTATTACAGGAAACACTCTCCTAAGGCAGGCATTCCAGCTCCTAAAGCTGAATAAAATGTTTTCTTTGTCATACCAAACCTTGCTTATCCCCAGAGGTTTTTCAGAGAAGGTTTGAAAAGAAAGGTGTGTTTCAGGAACTCTCATTTACAAAACAGTATGTAAAATAGTCAGGTTTCAGTACCTTTTAATGAGCAGGTGAGCTTTGTTTAGTCCTGCCTTCAAAAGTGGAATATTTATACCACCTTCTTCAATAAAACAGTGCACCACTTACCTCTTGGGCATTCATATGTGAATCTTGTCAAGATCTACTGCTGAGTTTTCAAGTGTCAGATTTAGGATGAAAGGTTCCTAGAGAAGTATCTCATAAACAAACTTTCAAGAGCTGATTGATGTTTGAGACACCTTTCTCTGACTAAGACACCGCAGTTTGTTCAAATTAGTTTACAAGATTTCTTTCTCATTTCAGCTCACTAAAAACACAAATGCTGGATACTAATAACTTATGGAGGGTGCTTTTTATGTATCCCTTTGGAACATGCCCTATGTTCCCTAGCACTCTTTGCATTTAGTATGTGATAAGGGTTGAATTTAGAAAACAGAAGGCTTCCACACAGTCTTTCAAAAGAGTACTTAAGTCATGTCTTTAATGTTCTACCTGAACTTTGTCTTAAACATGCACATTTTCAATCCCATAGCACTACATAGGTTTTGAGCAGCAATCTCCTCCAGGTAAACTAGATATATCCTTTTCTAAATCCAAACCTAATGATTGTGATTATTCTTCAGAAAAAATCTCATAAAAGAACAGAAACATATTTTTCAAGCAAAATACTATACAAAATGGTAAAACTGAAAGGCTGATTTAACAAGGCCCTGTTTGTGTGGCTCAGCTCCATGTTGGAGGATTTCCTTTCCTGGTAAGAAACAAATTCACCTTTCTTCCCAAAACCATCCTGAATGAAACACTTATCAAGAGCAGGAAACAAGCTGATAACTTGGTGGCCACCTGTCAGTTGGGCACTGGTCCAGTGTTACTGATTTCACAGAGGCTGCAGAAAAAGCTGTAGTAGAAGCTGTAGGCCACAGAAATCAGCTTGTAGTAACTTTGAGGTGTAACTGACATAGAACTAATAGATCCAATTTCCCAGATGGAGTAGTTTACTTATGGTGCAAAATTTTAAGTCTCCCCACCTTGGAACATCATCTCTTTGCAAGCTGAAACAAACTGCAGACACGTGTTCCTGTTTCTTAAATTACCCTTGCTCTCATGCCATCCATGGCATGATTTTAAGACTGCTTAAATAAAATACATGCCTGAATGTTAACCAAGCACTGAGCAGAAATATGAGTGTGAACTGATTCTGCTCATGACTCTAAGTAAATGTAAGCATCGTAAGACTTAGTTTCTGGCTTCTGTGTAACACCCAGTAAAACCCTTGTCCTGGGTCTATGAAGAATTACCTAGAACCAAATGGAAGACACAAAAGATGGGTACTTAAATTAACTCCTCACACATGCCCAAGTAGTTAGGCACCTCATTCAGCTTAGATTTACAGTAATGCCTCCCACATGTTAGAATTACCTAACAGCTCTCCAATTTTTATCTTAAAGCCAGTCAGACCACTTCTTTATCCCACATCTTGCCACCAACTGAACAAGTGTATTAGCTACAGCTCCTGTGGTTCAAGAGATGCCATTGTCACTATAAAATTTTCATATTAGCATAATCAAGCAGTTTCCAGAGCAGTTTGGCCCACCTTAAGGAGCCATTGCTGAAAGACAGGAAAAGGAATAACTGCTGAATACACAGATATTCTATTGTCAGAATTATATAGAGCACTTGCTCTTTACGTTGTTTAATTCAGTTTGGAGACTGCACCCTTCTGATGATGAAGACAGGTCACAGAGCTTTAGAGATGAAAATGAGCACCTTCAATCCCCTTAATTTATAAAGTATTTAAATCTTTGTACTTCTGCAAGAGCTGTCACTTGCATTATTTGTCCTTCTCTCTTTAATGGATAGTTGTAGTTCCCCTACGTTGATCTGAAATCTGACACATTCTTTTCTAATTAAGGACATCTAATTGGAAAGTTACACTTTCCCATGATGCCTACTACAATAAATCCTTCTAATTATTAATGTATCTAGGCAAGTGACATCTCATTATTTGGGTGAGTTCACAAAACCATTTGACAGGGAATAATGATGACTCAACGCCAAACCTAAATTTGGAAGAATTTAAGCAGATCAGAGATTTTTCACTACCATAAATATTTTTGAATCAAATGGCTTAAACTAACAGATACTCAGGCTGGAGGGTTCAGAACAGTTATACCTCTTCCCACTGCAATGGGAATACCAGCTGCAATGGAGAACAACACTGGCATGTTTTGAAGCACACCTGCAAATACGCTGTTCCTGTCACAGCTCCCTTTCTTGATCTTTCTGTACCTTATTTCTACAGCAAATACACAGCATAATGACTGGAGCAGAGAATGCACTAGGGCAACTTTAGATAATACAAAAAACTTGATTTGGTATTCACTCACTGGTATAATTTTGTGAGTTCTCCTTTCCTGTACGTAAACAGGAGAGGGCTTGGATCCCGGGGCCTGTTCGGAGAGTTCACCCACTACTCCGTGGAGCTGTCAGAGCATCAGCCCACACAGAGCAATTGCATTATGTGCGGGAGAAGCTGCCAGCCCACACAGAGCAATTGCATTATGTGCGGGAGAAGCTGCCAGAAAAGGCTCCGAGGGCGGCCTTAGCTGTGCCACTGCGGGTGGGTTCCTCAGCCGCCCTCTCCCAGTGAACCTGGGGGCTCTGCTCAGGGCACAGCAAAAACAAGACCTTGCAGTCGCTTCAGGAGCATCTCTCACCACCCAAGCCACGCTGCTGCTGCCGCGGCAGCCACAGTGACCTATTCCCAGCCCCGTTCCCGCTCCTTGGGGCACAGCTCGGGGCCAGAGGTCGCACCACTCCTCCCGCTATTTCAGAGACCCAGAGCGCCCAAACCGCCCGTGGCGCTGGGGACGAGGCCTTCGCCCCTGCTGTGAAACGCGGGGATGAGGCGAGGCAAAGCGAGCGGGAGAGCCCATTAGCTCCACAGCAGCTGGCCGAGGAAAGCGCCACGCCGCCGGCTATCCGCCCCAGCCATGCCGGCGCAGCTCCCGCCCGGCCCGGCGCTGCCGTCCCTCACTGCCCGGGTCCTGAGGGCGGCCAACGCCGAGCCGGCAGCGCCCCCTGGCGGGCGGCCGCCGCCATGGCGCCCCCGGCTGCGCGGCCGGGCCGGGCCGTGGCGCTGAGAGGCGGCCCCGGCAATGTCGCCTCTGCTCCTCGGGCTGTGATCATTAATGTCAGGGTGCTGCAGCGCGCCTCGGCTGAGGGGACTGAATTTGTGGGATTGTCGATAGCAATGAATAATTCAAGGAGCTGCCGCGGAGGCTGAGGAGGCCGAGATAAGGGTACCGAGAGATCAGCGGAGGCTCCAACTTTTTAAAAGTGAAGGGGGGAGTGTTAAACTCGGTCCCTGGCGCCCGGTCCGCCCGTATCAGCCGGTCCTCGCTCAGCAGTTCACATCCTGGAATGCTCTGTCACCCCTCCAGTCGCGGTGGGATGCTGAGGATGCCGGGTCCAGCAGCTGACTTCAGTTGGCCCAGTGGTCCTGTCCGGCTCCCTGCCCAAGGCAGGGTCAGCCGGGAGGTACGAGCTGTCTGTCCAGGCCTTCATCCCCTCAGGTCTTGAAATCCTGCCAGACTGGGAGCTGCACAGCCCTGTGGACAACCTGCTGCGCTGCTTGGCTGTCCTTGGGGAGGAAAGCATCACTGATCAGCAGTCTTGTTTCAAGACTGTGACAACTGACTCCTGTCCTCCCACCCTGAAGCACTGAGAAGCGCCTGACTCCATCTTCTTGACAACCTCCTTACAGGAACCAGAAGGCTGCTGTCTTCACTAGCTGCAGCTATCAGAGGGTCCCATGTGGCCTTCTTTACACCATGCTGAATAAACCAAATTCCCTCAGCCTCTCCTAACAGGGCAAGAGCTCCAGTTCCCAAGTCTTTTAATGCCCTTGCTGGATTCATTCTAGTTTATCCATTGCTTTCCTGCACTGGGAAATCGCCAGATTCGATGAAGTGGGGCCTAATAAATGGTAATCAGAGAGGGATTGCCTCCTCTCATTCTGTGGCTGCTGGCCTTCTTTGTAGACAGTCTGTGCTCCTGCCTTATGTCCACTGACGCCCCCAAATCCTTTTCCACAGAGCTGCTTCCCATCACTCTGCCTGTATTGTTGCTCAGGGCTCTTCCTTCCCTGGTGAGGGACTTGACATTTATCCCTGCTGAATTTTGTAAAATTTCTGCTGGATAAACCACTGAGGTACTATTACTACTATTATCTAAGCTTGAGCATCCAACCAGTTTTTTATCTGTCTAGTTATCCACTCATCCAAACTGTGGTATCTCACCTTGCATATAAGAATACTGTGAGACAGAGTGTTAAAAGCTTTGCAAAAGTCAAGGTGCTGCCCTTGCATCCATAAATTCAGACATTTTGTCACAGAAGGCAATCAGATTGGTCAAGCAGTTGGCAACCTTATGCTGACTCTTGCAGCTTTCACCATGAATCTTGGGAAGGAGCATGATCCAAAGCCTGGGGATGGTGGTGCTCCTATCTGGGCACCAACACAATTGTAAATGTTTCTGTAGTGTTTTTACTCTCTTATTTCAACACCTAGAAAATATCAAGAATATCAAAGTCTGCTACTGATGCCAATGTTAATTGTTCCTGGAGCTTTCTGTTGACAGTGTTGGTTGCTGCATAGCTAAGGATGGAACATTACCAGCTGTCTATCGGTGAAGGGCAACTCTGGCAGGAAAGTGATTTACTCAACATCACACAATGTGTTGTTGTGAAGCAGGAACAGAACTCAGGATGTACTCCCTTCTAGTCACATCCCCAAACTCACCACATAACTACTGCCAAGAACATAGTCTTCCATTCAAACTTTTGAGACAATTAAATACTTCTTCCATCCAGTGACCTCAGCCTGAGGTTTCATTGCATTATAAATATACATGTCTAACATGTATAACAAAAAAGCAACACAATGGTGAATTATCTGGATTGCAACATGCACTTGGCTCTGATAATAAGCTCTTACAGGGAACATGAGCTCATTGGGGAATGTTAAAAAACCTAGGATGACAGACTGAAAAAAGCAGGTACATGAACAGAGACAGCAAAGCTGACGAAAATATTGTTGTTGCAAATGGAAAGTAAACATTTATTTTATGTTTTTATGGGAAATTTCTAGATGTGTGTGGTTTTGGTTTGATTTTAAAAATACTGCATTTTAACATAAATATAGCTCTACAGCTCTCATTCATGTTTTAAAACTTTCTGTGCAATTTTTAACTTTAAAATGCAAAAAGCATAGGGCAGTGTCTTTCCCTCTTCTTCCCTTCCTGAATCGTCCTTGTTTCACCTAGGAAATAACTGGTGTGTCTTTGCCAGACATCTTAAAGGTAAAAAACAAAGAATCTACATTTTCTCTCTGTGTGTTAAGTAAACTAAAAGGAATTTAGTGCAACATGGGGAGCCAGACATAGAAGGTGAAAACAGCATAGTACGGATTTCCATCCTATCATCAGCTCTGCCTTCTGTATTTGCTAGTTGTTTGGCATGCTCTGCTTGTGAAATGGCTGTGCAATGCTTCTAATGTTGCATGTCGTCTCCAGGAGAGAAATGAGGAGTTTCTCATGCTGTGCTTATGCACAGTTCCCCCAAATTAATTTAAAGTATTCACATGTACATAATAGCTAACATATGAGAAGGCTATTGCTAATTTCCACATAGTAAACAGGCTAAATCATCCACTTGGTTTTGTTGATATGTCCAACCAAGTCAGGGTTTTCTAGGGTTTTGTTGGGGTTTTTTTGTAGTTTTCTTTTGTCCTCTTTGTCCCCTCATCTCTACAAATGAACTGCTGTGTTGCTTTAATCCAGTAGAAAAGAAAGGTATTATAAAACAAGTCCATTAATAACATTTGTAATATTTATCAAATAACTACTCATCAGATTAGTGGCAAGGCCTTCCAAGGTGTTAAAATAATGGCATACTGAATGCCAACAGGGAGGCGAGACATCAACAAAATTAAAAAGGTATTTAAAGCAACACAACAAAGACATTCTGCAGCTCCTTGTCTAAGAGCATACCTATGCTTTCCTTGCATGTACACTGTGTTTGCACAGAAATTATGCAACAAGATGTGGTAAGTGGGATATTTAATTTCTAGATTATTTTAGCCCAGATCATTCTTCAGTTCCCTGCACTTCAATCCACTGTGGCTTGGATGTGGGAGTTACACAGGTACAAATCAGGCCAGTATTTGGCGCTTTACTTCAGTACTTATTTACTGAAAGGTAAAAAGGGACAATTCTTTTTATTACAGTTTCTCAGCAAGCATCTTGCCACAAGTAGAAAACCATTATTATGTTTAAGCAGTGCTATCACAAAACCCAGCACATTTAGGAGCTGTCATGGGGCGCTGCCTAATCTGAGACCACCAATGTCCTCTAAGTTAAACAAAGAATTGACATTACTAATGCTAGAAGTCAGTATCTTTGTCTAATCATCAAAGTTTACATTTCAGGATACTTGAGAAGGTACATCTCTCCTCACACAGAGGAAATAAGGAGGAGCTTGGTTGCAAGTAATTATTGCTGTGCAGAAAACGGCACTTGGAGCAGTTGGCTTCTCTGGGAGTTGGACCCATGTCTGCTGGCTGGCTGCATCATAGGACTAGTCAGCATGACTTCACAGTCTGTCATCTGGATAAAACACAGGAAACCACCTGTGCCTACACTAAGGAGGGGCATTCTGTTATTGCAGGATTTGCTGTTTCTGAATCTAATAGCCTGTTTCCTAACTGTGTACTGATTTGAATTAGTTTTATTGTACTTGGAGGTGTGATGAGTGCCAAGAGTCAAGTTATGTGCGGCTAGGAAATATAGGGTGTATTGCAGTCTTCAGTATGTACTTCAGGTCCTTTTCCTCAGAATATTCAGAGCCTAACAAACTCTCAGCATTTTAAAAGGCCGTTGCCCAATTCATCATGATGCTGGATTTGCTTGAATGCTGGTAATAAAAAAAAGTGTTGGCAAATTTTAGCTGCAACCTGTTCACTCTCTTTGTCCAAGGAATTAGAAGGAAAACCCCAAAGTTTATGTATCACTGTGTAAACTGAGAAGCAACACAGCGTGCCCAGAGAATGGTAACCATGAATGCTGTTGCTGTGCAATGAAAACAATGGGATGCTTGGAATAGAGCTGACAAACCACTATGAAATTCACTGTAAGAGGATGTCTATAAACCACCAAAGGACTAGCCAAGGTGTGGTATGCACAGCGTCCATTGTTTGAGTGGCACATGTAGACAAAATATCCTTACATGGCATTCCAAGAGATGTTGTATGACACAGACAAGTCCATGGGACCTGATGTGGTGTGCTCTACAAGTACTGACGGAGCTGTTTGGTGCCATTGCAAACCTGCAACAATAATCTTTAAAAGCTTGTGGTGATTGGCCAAGGTTTCTGCACAATGTAAGAAAACATGTCATCCCTATCTTTATAAATTACAAAGAAAGAGGATTCAGGGAACTCGACCTTATCAGTCTCACCCTGACTTTGGGGAATGTGATGGAGAAAATAACCCTAAAAATAACTTCCAATTATTTTAAGATGGTGTTTCGGAGTAGTCAGCACGAATTCACAACAGAGGACATCATGTCTAACGAATTTGATAGCTTTCTATGAAGAGCATCTCACTGGATGATGGGACACCAATGGACAGGGTCCCAGACAACCAGATCTAGGTGGTCTGCTTCAGCAGGGGGACACTGGACAAGATGTACCCCAAAGGCTCGTTCCAGCCTCAGTCTTTGTGTCATTGTGTAAAATCTATCTGTGGCATTGCTAAGGACTACAGTTTGTGTGTGTGCTTGACACATACACCAAATAAGCAATTCAAATGCATGATAGGAGATAGGAGAGAATACAATGTTTTAGGAACATCTATAAATTGGAGCTCTCTTTTGTATTCTGTGCCCCAAGCAGCTGGAAAAGTGGATCTCTGCTTACACCATTTAATTACTAGCACAGAGAATGACACCTTCTGTTTGCTCTAAGTAAATGTGTATGAGCAACAGATTTTGAACTAAGTCTGTGATAAACAGTAAGTGCTTTGGCATCCTGAGATACTGCAGTAAGTGAATCCCAAGGCATTCAATATTAATTCTGAGTATTCAAAAAACAAAACCAAAACCCTAAAAGAGAGGTGGATCCTGGAAAGAAAACCAGAAATCCCAATCTAGTAGTTGTACTTCTATCTCTAGCTTTTATTCAGTTGGTTTTCCATTTATTCATTCTTCCCATTCTTAAGAAGAATGCCATTCTTAATGGCAGCAGAGAGTGACTTAGAAAAAACATAAGATGGAGAAATCTGTAGAGAACAGTTGAAATCAAGCCCATTATGATCAAACCTAGTACACTGTTGGCTGCTGACAGTGCAATGGTTTTGTTCCACAACTCAGAAAAACAGCAAATCTCTGCACCAACTAATTTGAGGGTACCAATTCTGTGGGGTAAAAAATCACATAGGCTTATTAAAAACAAGAACTCACAGCTATGCATCAAGTGTATACATGAACACAGAATATTTTTAGGTTATTTATAAGGAAGTGTCTTGAATGGGCCTGCTTTCCAACACTCACATTAACCTGTTTATCACCTTCAAGAACACCGCTCCTGTACAGGACTAGCCTGTGCTTCTGCTAACAGTTGTGATATCCCACTCCTCTTAAGACCAGACAGACCTATTTTGAACATACTTACGAATAAAAACTCAAGAGAAGTAAGAGACCAATTAAAATGCTATAGGTGCAATGCTGGGAATAGGGCAATCATACTTCAAATATCTGTTTGCTTTTGTTTTTATGACTGCATGTTAACTCCATTAAGTTTTAATGCACACTGGAATGCTGTGAATGACAATTGGCTAAAATTGCTTTGAACAATTCCTTGCTGTGACACTTTAAGGAGGACATTGCATTAACAGTTTATTTCAATAATACAAACTTCTGAGAAAATGGAAATTAAGTGTTCCAAATGAGCTTTAAATATAGCACAAGAAGTTTCGGTTTTAATGGACAAAACCTGTTCCCACTAAATGTACCCTTGTACTGCCAAGAGGGCTTTGAAATAAAATAAAGTAGCAAGTTTGAGGCTATTAGTGTCACAGTCAGACAAGCTAAGCAATTGTAAATTAAGCTGATCTCAGTATTAAAGAAATCTCTTTGCATGAACTCTTATGTTCCCCTTCACTCTGGAAACCAAAGTTATTCCCTTGAGAAGGTACCTGGCTTCTAAGGCATTTGCTGAAGCATGAGAAATACGATAGATGACTGCTTGAATAATTTCCAGATAACAAAGTATCTTTATTTAAAATCAGATCTTCATGAATGCTCAAAGTACAGAAAAAGAAAATTAAATTCAAAGAAACTTATAAAAGCTCCTTGTAAAATTAACAGTACTCCTCAGCAAAATATTAGGTTAATAACTCCAGATTAGTCAAGCCTGTAAGGCTAGACTGAATCACAACAAAAACTGGTTTTTGCAGGATTTCCTTCTTTGGTAAAACCCAGAAGGTATCACTTTTCATTATGAGGTAAGCAAAGTTTGCCAACAAAGATTTTCATTTAAACTGAAAAGGAGGACACAGAAAATGAACAGTAAACAAGAACAAATAAAAGCTTTCACCTTTGAAAGTCTGTGACAAATCAGGACAAGTCAATGAAATTACAGTCCCCATCTCTGAATGGTCTCTTTGTCCAAGTGGCTGCAACGAATAACCTGATCATAACCCTCATTTAGTGTCATGTCTGGCATCCCTTCTGGGTGTTCTGGATGCCTTAGGGCCTGGCAAATGCCACTGAAGGTCTGAACAACTGAATCAAACTTCTGATCTAGCCCAGTGAGATACTGGGTTTTGAGGCCTTAATGATGGTACCCACCAGACCTCCGCTGCCTACAGCAGTTTCAAGAGCTGCCTGTGCCAGCCCTGACACACAGACACACAATACAGGATTCTGTCTCAAACTTACCTCCTCTCAAAGGCAGAAAAAGCAGCCATGAGCTGTCAGTACAGTGAGGAGCATGGAGAAATGTAAAATCTTTAGTTATATACTGAGAGCACTCAGGTAATGGGAGCTCCAAGATCTTCTTGCCCTTACCTGCAGTACTTGAGTCTTCAGAAAGATAAATATAGTGTCTGAGGTTTCTGATGAATTGTATTTTAATTCCTGATAATTTGCATTTTAACTGCTTACCAAAAATGATATTTACTAAGCAGAAAATTATTTCTACTTTTAATTACTGTAACTTTCATTTCCAAATTGCTAGAAAATTAAGTTATAAAAATGTATTTTTAAGGATGTGCTAGTGTTACTATTTAAAAAAAAAACAGCCAATATAATGTAAATGCTTTTATTCTCAAAAAAAATAGTCAGCAATATAAAATATTTTTACATTCTTTCTGTTTAAATATTGGTGATAGATTATGCATTTACTCAAATAAAGTGCTGTTTTTACAAATAGGTATTTTGTTTTTACATTTACTGCTCTTCTAACCTCATAATATTGAATAGATAAAATATATTTTGGTTATTGAAGACTGCAGCATTACTTCTTTATTTTTCTTCCCAAGAAATCATTACATTTTCAATCTAAACTACTTTATCTGCATCCAATCAAAAGAAGCATATTCAGCTTATGTATTTCCCCATGTAGAAGGGGTCACAATTTGTGGTGTCCCTCTTGCCTTCTTCCATGCTTTTTCCTCTTGACTTGTGCCCATGTTGATCTCCTGTGGGTTCTTCACCCATGGGCAAGAGTGGAATTAAACATCCATCTTCTTGCATGTTCACCCATTCTTCCTGCTCTTCTGACTTTGCTCTCCTTAAATTCAGACCACTGATGCCTTGAACAATTCAACACTTAGGTTGAACTAGAGAGGCAATCTCTATTATTTTCTTTGACTTTCGTGGGTTTTGTATTTTAAGCACATTACTGCAGAAAATCCTATGTCAGTGTAGTCACGACTAACTTTTTATATTTTCATTTGTATGGATTTAGTCAGATGCCAAACTGCACCATAAAAAATAAAATCCACTTTTGTTCCAGTAGCTACCTTTTAGAAGAAACAGCTTCTTGTGGTTTTAAATAGCAGCCAGGAGCTGTAGGAGGGAAAAAAAATAAGTCTGAAAAACTGTAATCAGCAAGA
This sequence comes from Motacilla alba alba, assembly GCF_015832195.1. NCBI lineage: Eukaryota > Metazoa > Chordata > Aves > Passeriformes > Motacillidae > Motacilla > Motacilla alba. The sequence goes on from NC_052017.1 coordinate 89,963,040, forward strand.
CTCACAACTGTAAACAAGAGAGTAATTCCACAACTATTGAAAACAGGCCCGCATTTCCAAATGTACATGTTATACCAGTATCTAACAGTTTGATCCTGTAATTCATTTTACTCATCTTAAGCCATCTCCTTTAAGAAGGTATAAAAAGTCAAACTCATGTGTGAAAAGGTCACCTACTGCCACAAAATTTCAAGTATCCCTCTCTTTTCAATGTGCACCTTTCCAGTGAGTGATTATCTGAATCCTCTATGATTTTTATATGGAAGTCTATATTGATTTTGCTCCTATTTTTACTTCTCTCTCTTCAATCTCTAACTCCCTCCACTGGATAATTTCCACTGGATATTTTTGAGTCTGAATCCACAAATGAAAAGTAAATACACAAACAACTCTTTATCTGCAGATACATATGTATCTATCAATATATATAACATACTATAATATGTGAAAAGAAACTGGAGGACCAGAATTTTCACTAACGACAGACTGCATGGCATCATATTCTTTTTTTCATCATAGATATAGTTACTCTTCATTTGAACTTTTGTCTGGAGAATATTCAGTTTATTCTTCTGATATCCATCTCCCGCCTTTGTTCATTGCTGCTACCAGATGTTTGGATTTTTCTCTTTTCTTCCCACCTATCAGAAGTGTTGTTTAGATGGGGGAGAGCAGCTGGATGCCCGTACTAAATGGTAAGGCTGATCTTTCTCTTTCAGACATTTCAATAAACTTGGCATTAAAAGGCAAACTACCTCCAACCAATCTTAATGGGACTTTTCATAATGAGTTTAAGAAATATCCTAGCAGAAAAAGATTTTGTCCTTTTGAGTACAAACCTTGGATGCTCTCTCGCATTTTTCATGTAATTTTTGTAGAAATGGCAAATTCTGTTACAAGGCATAAATGGGCAAGGGAACTTCCATGAAGTGTTTCCATTTTTTATCAGAGGATTTAACATGTAACACTTCCTTACACATTTATTATAACTACAATAACTAGCACATAGGATTTTATGTCTGCTCTTCTGGAGGAAATTATTTCAGTTGCTTTTCTCCCCTTCTCCTTTTTTTTTTTTTTTTTTTTTTGTAAGAATTCACATGACCTTTTTTCAGCTTTTAATTTCTGATTTGGCAAGTTTGTGTTGAAATGCAACTCTGTCTTTGGTGTCATTTGTTTCAATTAACCTGCAGACCACTGCCAGATCTGTTCAACCTCTTGATTGCACTCAGTTAATGGGAGTGTGAATCTCAACACTGCCCCCAAAATAAACCAAACAATTAGTCCTGGCAACTAGGCATTCAGAAAGTCCAATTTTCTTTTTTACCAGAATCCTGTAAGGTCACCTCAAACCACAAAGAGAAACTCTTCCTGGGATAATATTATTTGTTAAATTCCGTTCTCTCAGACAGCTGGACTTCATGCTGCCACTTGCTGTTTCACTGAAGTTGGAATCCAGACAAAGGATCCAGACATTTTGTTCCTCAGAGCCTCATGCCTCTATGGGCTGGTTATCTGCTCTAAATGGCAAAGCAGCACAGTAATTCTGTGTTTGCTGGACACATTCACTGGGCTATAAAGAAGCAGTATCTTCCTAGTAGTTTCTCTTATCATGGACAGGGTGCATTGTCAATTTTCCAAGACGTAATAGTAGTCAAACCACCAAAGTGTCAAAACCCGCTAAAACGCTCACTCTTGGAATGAACAATTTTATCAGAATTTTCTAAAAACGACCAAATAATTTCCATTTAAAAAATATATGGAGGCAACATTCCCCATGCAAGTACTGTTTGCCTATTCAGAATTCATGGTGCTTCCAAACCTAATGGCGTGGGAGTCCAGTAACGTCTGAATCATTTATACTCCTCTGCCTTATGCAGGTCAGGCAAGGACTGGAGCAAGGAATTCACACAGCCTAACCTAGTGTCCGTGGCATGGGGTGGGGTGGAAGGATTCCATTTCAGAAACCTTTATGTGGGAGTCCAAGACAGCTTAACCTAAAGTACTAGCAAAAAAGATTATGAAACAAAAAATACACAAAGCAAGTAATAGCAAATTTCTAAGGCAGATGTCCTAGAGAAGCAGAATGATTAAGCAGCTAACTGCTGTGTACAGAACACAGGTTGTTGTTCAAACTGTCATATAACTGAGACGTGATAACAGTGATGCAAATCTTTTTAATGGTTCAACAGGAAACGTAGGGAAACAGAGACCAGTGAGTTGGACAGTTAACACCAACAGATTAGGAGAAACTGTAACAATCTGAAATTTTGTTGGAAACAATCAAGAAGGGATTTTTGAAATCTTGCCTCACCAACCTACTAGAATTCCTTAATTCCTTGAAGGTACCAACAGTCTTGTAGATTAAAGAGGTCCATCTGATGCTTGGATTTTGACAAGGCATTTCACAAAGTTCAAGGTTAACCCTTAAGATAATAAGGAACCCACAGGGTAATAATACAATTTCTTGTGTAGATAAATTAGGGAGGCAGAGGAGAGAAGTTTGCAGTACACAGTGATTTTTTCCATAGTAGAGAGATTCACCACTAGTATTTCATAGGCATCTGCATGAGAATATGCAGGATATGAACAGTATACTCAATATATGATTTTGAAAGGGCATATAGAGTGAAGGGAAAAACCTTCCTAAGTTATGCATGTAAATAATAAAAAAGGTAAACAGAAGACTGGCAAAAAGACAGTATGACATCTGTGCCTAAGCAATAAGATAGTGACAAAATTTGGTGAAGATAAATATGAAGTAATATGACGTAAGGCAAATGGAAAAGATGATGTATGTGTGTTTATATAAAATTACATAGGCTGTGAGCTCAAACTCAGTAGATCAGCTAGGTTGTAAGAGGTAATTCGAATTAATATCAATTCAGTCTTCAATTATAGCCAACACAGCAAAGTACCAAAAATAACTAGGAAAGTACAAGAGCATGGAAAGCAGAGAACACAACTGAAAAGCAAACATCAGTCTGTCATGTAAATCCATAATATGCCTACATATTGAATACTGTATGCTAGGCTGGTATCTCCCAAATCTGGAAAGATAATAGCAGAAAAGGAAAAGAGGTTAGAAAACCTATTGTACATGGAATGACAAAGCAGCCTATAAGTCTTCCCCTCGAAAAAAACATGAATGAAGAAGGATATCACAGTGATCTGTAAAATCATCAGTGGCATGGAGGCAGTGAAGAGGAAACAACTGCTCACTGTATCTTCTGATCCAGTACGATGAAGCAAAGGAAGTCAGGACATGGCAAGTTCAGAGCAAATGAAAGCAAGCAGCTCTTCAAATCAGTGTCAGATGAGACTGGATGAAAAAGTTGAACACAACTGTATGGACCTTGGATCTGACTTGGTACAGCTGCTCTTATGCTCTAAAATATTACACATTCCTGGAAATTACTTCACGTTCCAGAGACTGCATAAGGATTCCACTGCTACTTTTCACAATAAAAAGCAGCTTACCTGGTGCAGAAACTTCTTTTAGCTACATGTTGTCTTCCTCTTCTCTGTTAGTGCTTCTGTTTCTGTTTCACAGCCAAATCTGTATCATGGAGCTCTCATAGACAAAAACCCATAAGCCAGATCTCTGATGGCAGCCTTCTTGCAGCCTCTTGTCAAAAGCTCAACAGGAGCAACTGTTGCCTCCATTCTTACAAAAGGATGTTCTCCCCAGCTCTGAGCCATCATTCTTGTCCTTTGATGTCTTCAAGACACTTAAGGTCAGCAAGTTGCTTGGAGATACATTACACCTCTACGCTTCTTTGGTTCTTGAGTAATTCCAGTTCTTTGCACCATGTAATCAAATCCCAAACAGCTTCTGCTCACCTAGTAATACCTACAGAAGAGGCTCTTCAGCTCTGGGATGTTACTAAGAGACATCCAGAAGTTCCCACACATGCTGACTATGCTGAGAATGGAAAGTTGCACAATGCATACAGAGACACCTGATAGTGGCTTTCAGCCAAGCAGACTACACAGAATACTGAAAGTGGCCCACATTCACTAACTACCCAACAATTCCCAGTTTGTCCCAAGACATTAGTAGGTTAACAGTTAGCACCTGCTTTCACATATCTAGTGAAATGCAGCTGACTGAGATCGGAAATACTGGGACTGGCTCATTATTAAGGTTTCCTAAAGCATACAATACCTGAATTATTTAGCATAGCCCCTAAGCAAATGAAATTATTTTGTGAGTAAATTAAAGCAGCAAAATAAACAATTGAAGAAGAAGCACTTTTAACGTGGTTGAACTCCTCAAGGCTATTCAATGGCTTTCGTTGTTTCTACTAAGACATGGATACAGAAGTATATGTGGGAATAGGTTACACCTTACGCTTTAATCAGGAGTAACAGATGAGTATCTGCCTTTGTTTCAGGTGGCTGGCAGGACAGAGATTTGCAGGTTTTATATCGGAGAGTGTAGGAAATGTATTCAATTATTACAGGTCAGCAACACCTTCCTGTATGTTTTGGTTACAGACAGTACATTTTAAAAGGCGGTTTCTCCAGCTTGGCTAGCAGATAACACTGGTGCTTGGAATATATGTATTCCAAAGAAACCAACTATAGATAATCATATAAAAATATCACCTATGCAAAATAACTAAATACATACATACATAAATATATAATTAACATAGCTGCGTAAATCGTTATGTTAAATTGTAAATCTTTAATATATTTATTTACCTGATCATCCTAAAGTGTCTCCTATGAAGAGTACGATAAAGTTAATTATGTATCATACAGGAACACCTCCCACTGATGCTACATATATACATACAGACACTATAGACAGTATACTGTATACTCTGGTTTGCTATACTTACATCCATGTTCTGTGTTTAGTAATGCACAACAAATATCCTTATTTCAGATAGTAATGAAGGCTGCACAGACATCTTACAGATACCTCTACTTTTTATATTGAAATCTTCTCTACAGTCTCAGCAAGAGACACACATCATTAGCCAGGAAAGCAGCTAACTGTCTTGTTTGTCACATTCTGTCTTCCAGCCAGTACTAAATAAAATATCCACACATTTGGACATTAGGAAGATTTCTTTCACTGAATGAGCGATTAGACATTGGAATGGGCTACCCAGGGAGATGATGGAGTCACCATCCCTGGAGGTGTTTAAGAAAAGACTGGATGTGGCATTCAGTGCCATGGTCTGGTTGGCATGGGGGTGTTTGGTCATAGGTTGGACTGTATGATCTCAGAGGTGTTTTCCAACCTAACTGATACTGTGATTCTGTGATTCAACCTGCAATACATTTTAAAATTAATTTCAAGTACTACTTACATTGGGAATGACCTGGTGGTCGTGTGTTACTGACACTACTCTCAAAGGAAGAGTGGAAGTTGTGTATAGTTTCTTGTAAAATCTGTCTCTCTCGACCCTGTAAAAGAAAAATAAAATAACATAAGGTATTCTTAAATTTCTGTCTAAAAAATGAATTTATTAAGAGTACACAACAAATATGTAAATATGTGTGTCTATGTTCAGTATACTATCAGAAATAATAACAAATCCTTACCTTACAGACATACATAGAAAATCTTGTAGTAATCTTTTCCTGTAACTACCAGACAACAATAGAAACATTTCCATTATTTTCTTCCTATCTTTATGGCATATCTGAGTATGGAACATCAGCCACCTCCCCTAATTTTTAGCCTCATCACTACTGTTGATACTGACTTAGAGAAATTGTCTTTGTGTTTTGTTTGTCTGAACTTCCACTATCAGAGAGGGAATGGACCTCAAATCTAAGAAAGCGGCTGAGAAGCATCAGCAAGCCTAATCAAAGACATGTTCCAGCATAAAATCCCTCTGGCAAGAGCATTGTTTACTGTACACCATTCATAGCAAATTAGTTCGTGTCAACATAAAATTCAAAGGCAATAAAAGTGCAAGAAACGAGAGAAAAGCTATTCACATAATCACAGAAGAATCAAAACGTTTTACGTTAACCAAAGGACACCCTTCCTCTTATACTGCATTCTCTAGCTGCACTATTGCAGCCAGATGATTCTTTTTAGCACTGCTGAAATCAATAGTCAGAAACTTCAAAATTGCTCATATTTACAAGTAGCTTGTTCACTAGACTAGGAAAGTTATTGAAAGAGAACAGGAAGTGCCGCAAAGCAAGACTTTTTACTAGTCAAATGAAACACTACATTTATTAAAAAATATTTTAGCTTTTTTAGCTTTTCTAACTAACATCTATAACTGAATTTCAAAATGTGTGCTGTATTAATTTTATAAAAAACTCTGAAATAATTTACTAAGTACAGTACTTTAAAATATACCTTTCCTGCATTCAGTTCAGAAATAGCTGCCAAAATTTGCTGCCTTGATCCATCCGTTTTAATACCCAACTCTTTCAAATCACCATCAGTAAGTGTGAGGAAAGCTTCCATATCCACCTGCATTATTAAAAAAAAAAGAAATAAAAGAAAAAAGGTAAGACAAATTTACCTATGTGAAAATTCATTACTACAGGTTAAAAGTGATTTCTTGGGGTTTTTTTTATTGCATAGATTTAATGTAAATATTGTGGAAAAAGAATTTTTAATGAATTACCAGCACCAAATGGTAACACTTTACCACTCTGTTGTAAGGCTTCTAATCTGCTGTTAATCATTCAACTAACCATGATAGTACATCTAAAATATTAATGGATTTTTTTTTCTCATCAAGTTCTATTAATACAGAATAGATAGTCTCCATAGAAATTCCTCTGCCTATAGTAGCAGCTACTTGAATAAACCTAAGGTTTCTCTCTTTTCTTCATGCTATCCCCCTAAGTATTTCTGGAACTTCAGAATATTGTGTTTACTTTTCTAGTGTCTCCTGAGAAAAGCCTAGGTTTTGCTCGTGTAACAGTTTTTAGTATTACAACATATCCTTAAGGTTGTGATAAGAACAAACATCAGAAACTTTTCATATTGATAGAACACTAAGTATATTAATTTCTACACAATGCTCCCTTCCCTATCAGTAACCCAATCTATTGTGATGCAGCTAAATTGTCTGGGCTTGTGCTGAATTTTGAACTCTGCAGCAATGTCAACTTAGTGCATGTCCATTCACTACCCTTTTCTTTGACCAAATAAACACCCAGTATTTGCTCACATCTGATCCTGCCTTAAACATTGTAATGAATTAATTTTACTTATTTTCAGCAACATTTCCTGTCATTGAATCCTTCAGCAAGTCAATGTCGGAGCTCTCATCTACCACGATGCCTATGCTCCCCACTTTAATTCTCCCATTGCTTATGCACAGTGGATAAAGAAGATAAAGCAGCCATCTCAGTGACTCACACCCTGCTGTTCTCCTTCTGAAAATGAGGTTTCAGCTGTGATTCCAGGGATGATACAGTATGTCCTATGAACTGTTTAGCCACATTGGATACAGACATATATAGAAAAAACAGTGTAACAACAGAGAGAAAAAAAAAAACCAACCCTATGTATAGAAAAGCTGTAGGTCAATTGTAAAAAGCTCTGCAATTTGCATTACTCTGGAGAATGCCACAAATACTATTTGGTCCATGTTTCAAGGTTCTTTCTGCAACCAGGATTGGTGGTAGAACTTGATTCTGGATTACAAATCTGATGCAATGTCTTATACCCTACTTTCATTAAAACAGTAAAAGATCTTTTGGAAAAGACATACCTCCTGTTCCTCAAATATAGGCTGATATTTCTCAAGTGACAATTTTTTAAGAATGCCAGTCAGCTCATCTGTAATAACAGAAAAAAAGTCAATTCCATAGATTAGAAAATATTGTAATGACCTCTGCATTATAAATTGAAAATATATATTAAAGCCTATATTTCCTATAGTCGTTTATGGCAAGAAAAAAGCAGCCCCATTTATTCTCCATCAGAAACTGAAACATTGGCTTACTCTGTTGTCAACTACTTACATATACTGTAATTCCATCTAGTCTTACCTTGCTAGGATATACACCACTGTATTGCCCTTTCTACCTCATTAAAAGGATCTTACAAAACCAAACCAGTAAGGGCAACTAAGGCACTTGAATGCCTAAAGTGCAGGTGCTTGGCCCCAGATGGCTGATCCAGATTGTGCAGGTTAGACAGCAGAACTCCTCAAGCAGGCAAGTGAAAGGCATATTTCTACGTCATCACCCAGGAAGGCAAAGAGTAGAGCAAGCAACCACACACCTGCTCATTCAAAACACTGATAAAGCACAGGTCTTTCTGAACCCTCTTCTCCTTATGTGCCCAACATCCAGGCATCTTGAACAAAGACAGCTGAAGCCCAGCTAAGACGAAAGCTGGACAGATTTTAAGTTTTACAAGGCCACCTTCCAAGGCTAAGAGCAGTGAATACTGTCTTTCCTCTAAAAGCCTAAGAAAATTAAATGTTGCAGGACCTGACAGTGACTCTTCCCACACATTTAAAATGTGATTAGCTAAAAAGCATAAGTGCACTTTCAGAATAACCTGACTTTACCTTTCTTAATTACACATTACATCTCTCAGCTAAAGTTTTCTTTTTATTACTTTGCTATCACAAGAAACTAACTGTTTTTTCTCCTTAAGTACCTAAGTGGTCAGTTAAACTAAGTAGTCAGAGTCAAAATTAAGAACATGAATTATTACATTATAAAACAAGACTGTATTTAATATTCTGCATAAAAACTCACTTTCATTTTAAATACACTACTAGTCCATTACCAAATATACTTTGCTTTCATTTATTTCACTTCTTTGTCTTTTGACTTTCTCCTTTCTTTTATCATGACTAGAAACATGAAAGAGAATCTCATATTCTAAGCTTCTCAAAAGACATAAAGTACCTTGGGATAAACACACTTCTTTGTACTGTTTTGGAAGACTTCTTTACTTTTGGAAGACAAGACTGTCTTTACACAGACAACTGAAGAGAAAAATTCTAGTTGAGTCTTATTTTCTGCTAGGGTTTTGTTGGGTTTTTTTTATCTTTAAATTCAACTAACTTGGTATGCCTAACATGATTTGCAGAAGTTGACATGGTCTCAGGCTAGAAGTTAGTACCCTGACATTAATCCATGGGAAAATGCAATCAGTTTTAAAAATGTATCATGGGAACGTCACCATATTGTTTGATGAAAAAATATCATCTTAGACAAAGAAAACAGAATTCTCATTAGATGACCTTTAGGTATATTATTAAAGTTTTTTTCTTATAGGTTGTTAGCTACCCTACTCATTTTTCATCATGCTGGTGTGATTAGAACTGTAGGCCATGATATGGGAAGAAACTTTCAGGGTATCTGAGCTCAGTCTTATTGTCATAAACAACTAGAACACCAAACACCTTTCACACACAGAGAACACTTTCAGGGGTAGGCCCTTCATGTTTTCTCTTCCTCTACTCCTCTTCCAGTTCCTGTACTATTACTCTAAGGCTGAACAAAACCTGAAACCTCTCAGTTTTACAACTCTTGCTTAACACGTTTGTCCTGTGCTTTACCACTCTATTTGCTCTACACTTACCTTGTCTCCTTACCTCCATGCCAGGAGCAAGCTAAGGTTCTTGGAGCTCTTACTGCTTTTGCCATGTTACTCCTATTTAGCACCTCCTTTCATACTGTTCTGTAGTAGTAAGGTAAGATTACCTTTTTCCAAGTTTTCAGAGCCTTCTTTTACTTTCACATGGTTTCGTCTTTCATAATTCTCTACATCGCTGGCTCTCAGAATAGGGCCAATTTGTTGATGGTCCACCAAATGGTTGCCTAAAAAGAAACAAAGAACACCTCTGAATGCTGCTGCCTACTGTTCCTTCACAGTGACAGTTAATTTAAATCAATTTTCTTACTCATTTAAGTTCACTTGAAAGAAAAGTTAACACTACAGACCTTCTGTACTTATTCTTCTGATTACTGCTTGGCGTATCAGCATTTGTACTGCTGCTGCTGAATCAAACTTCAGCAAGAGAAGCCCCTGAATTAAAGAAGCACTTAACTACGAAAGCTTACAAACACAATGAACCCAGAGCTACTTGGGTTTCTGACAAACGACCTCTGCTACAAGGGAACTCACAGTATCCTGGCATTAGTGCACAGGACAAAGCACAAAACCAAGTGCACAAAACCGAGTGCACAAAACCAAGCTTCACTGAGTGAGATGAGAGCAGCTGATGGCTTGAGGAATTCGCTTCATTATCCAACAGTGAGCTCTCTTGCTTTTATGCATCTCTAAATCAGCAATACTTATGTTATCAAGATCTCATTATAAAATGGCACTAAACATGAAAGATTTGCTCCAGCAGTCACTAGAATATGTTACAGCTAAGCCACAAGAAGAGGACAGAAAGAAGGTCAGGTATCACCTGTCTTCAGTGTCAAATGGAATTAGTGTTAATGGACAAAGCTGGCATAAGTGAAAATAAACCAAAATCAATAGAGACAATTTCAGAAAAAAACAAAAATAGTACTAAATGCTTCCATTCCTTATTTAAAAGGTTCTGAGTCATATTATTTTCTTCACTTTTTTTGAGATATTTACAAGAGAAAACAAAGTTATTGATATCCTGTTTCCAATGCAGTAAATGACTTTTAAAAAGTTGTAATCTAGACCTAAAAGTCTAATTTAAAAGATACTAATCTTACAGGAAAAGTAATAACATCATAATTCTTTCTTAGGACTTTAAGTTAAAAAGAGGTTGTAATAAGGTTATTTTCACGATTCAGAAAAATAAATGCACTGCAGCTCTTAACTTCATGTAGCTCTGACTTGCTGTGGATGAAAAATGTATCTCTGTAGTGATGTTCTTCTCTGCATTTACTAATAAAAAAAAAATCTAGTGTGGAGAAAGTGCATTTTGTACCCTCAGCAAAGAGTGGAAAGCAGGACTTAAGCCATGAAGGGGGAAAATGTGGCCACTTAAAGAGTGGCCAACCTATATGCTAGCTTTGAAGTGATACCAGTCTCTGTAAATGCAAAGAATCTAGGTTTTGGGAGAGAAAAAGGCAGTTAGCACAGGAGCATCAATCTCACTGTATGAAACACCATAATATATTTTCTAGAAAGAAGGGAGACCTCACTCTCATGCAGACACACACTAGTCCAGTATAGTTATAGCTTTAAACATGTAGTATTCTTGATGAATTAGTCTGTAATTGCAGTGAGCTACTCACCATCCTCTGTAATAGTACCACTGCTGGAGCCATTGCTCTTGGCATGTCTGTGAGAAGAAGAGACAGAAGACTCTGTGTTTTGAACCTTAGGAGATGGGGAAGGTGATGGAGAAGGTGTGAGAGTTGGTGATGTGCTTTTAGATGTAGATGAAGTCCCAGATGGAGGTCTTTTGTTCATCTCCAGTTTTTGCTGCAGTTAATGATACAATCCTTTGAGTTAAAAAATAATCACAAAAATGTTTACCTTTAAATGATGCTTCAACATTACTTAAGTTGTGTATCATTTCTGAGAGCATGTAATCACAACCAGAGGTTTCTGCTTGACCTATATTAAAATAATAGAAGCAATAGTGATTTTATCCCAGATTAAAGTCTCTCTCCTCAAAATTATCAACAAAAGTATATTTATTAAGGCTGTAATTTTGTAATAGGAAAATTATTTCTTGTGAAGAAATACTGCCCACAAGTTCTATAATTTTTCTTTTTCTAAAAGGACTATCTTGGTTTAAGTACAGCACCTATGCACCACACAGTCTCTCACTCACCTCCCCACCTCCCTTGGAATGTGCAGAAGCAGAAGTAAAACTTGCATTAGAAATAAAAACAGATTAATAACAGAAACAAAGTAAATTACTCTGACTTGAAAATAGGGATTTTCATTTATAGATTTAAGTCTCAACTAAAGATTTTCAAAACACATGAGATGCTAATTTAAAGTAGCACTTCATGCTGGATTAACCAGAAACATATAGCAAGCACAAACTAAATTCTGGGTGCATTAAACCCCTTGCTGAACTGGAATGGAAGTTTCCAGCCAACCCTCAAATTTATTATTACCTAACAGGAGTCAAGTGATTTATTAATAATTTAGCAAATATTCAATACATTTGTAGCCATGGAAAACAGGAAAATATGTGAGATAAAATAGGTAGTAAGAATATATATATATATATATGTAAACATATCAACAGTCTTTTCCAAAAACAATCAATGTACCTCATCTTCTAAATTGTTTGATCTACATATATATTTTGATGTCTGCACTGTATGACCCAAAAAGAAGGTGATTTTTACTGGATTCCTGAATTCAGAGTTTAAATACCTTTTGTCACTCAGGCTACTACAACAAACTGATAAAAAAATTGATCTAGGCAACAATGCAAGAAATGAGAATGACAGTGGTTCCTGTCTTTACAATTTTGCTTCTGTGCTGTGGCATAAATGGAACATTTCTAGTTAATGAAAAGATGCAGATTTAAAAGATAAAACTCATTTGAGTGGTAACATTCTTCCATTACTCTATCCTCTGTCAGAGTGTAAATACTTCCTTAGCCCTGCACTGAATTGACTGGAAGTAATGTCGTATGATACAAACTTGAGAGCTCCTTGAAGAGCATCATGAACTCATTTCAACTTTCTGTGCCAAATTTCCATCTAAATTGTTATTGGCCATTTGTGTTGCAGAATGGTCTTCCCTCTCTAGCACACTGTCTGCATTTATTTAAATTACATCATCCTGTAAAATTATTTTTTAAATCCTGTTATTCATTTTTTTATTTTCCTTTCTTTAAATCTTGCACCATCTCACCCCTCATGGGTAAGATTTGCAAAATTGATCAGTGTAATATCACTGCATTTTTAGATCAGTTATTTCCAAGTTTAGACAGCATGATCCTAATGGGAGGACACAAGCCATTCCTTAATGGATATAGACATTAAATTTCCACCACTTACATTGGTGATTACAATAACACACTGCTAGCCTTTGCAGCCAGTGTGGATCCATATTTGATTGTGTTCTCCCACCAGGAATCTCCAAAAATCGCCTCAGTTGTGGGATACATTAATATCTATAGTGAGATCCACACCATGACATGTTTTGTTCCTGGTGGATAGAAGAAAACTCTAGACATCTAAACCAAGAGCACTGAAAAAGCTGTTGAATTTCCAAAGTGGCATAAATGTTATTTAAAAATCTTTTCAACAGTACAAAGAACAGCCTTTCCAGAAGATGATCTGCAGCACACTGCACTTCACTACTCTTTTATTCCCTAATGTATCCCACTGAGAGTGGAAAGAGCAGTTAAACTTCTCAGTGGCAGCATTGTTGCAACAAAAGGCCATGGGATCTGCAGCCCAAAGCTCACAGGCACAGGTATTATCTCTTGGTGGGATGATTAATATAACTGGAGAAAAATGAGACTTTTGGGGGGCACACAAGGAGCTCTTCTGAAATTATTTCCAAGTTAAAAACAAGCTGAGAGGACATGCTGAGAGTTTAATTAAAACATACTGGCCAGACCACCTCTGAAAGAAAAAGCATTTGGTAGCTGCTCTGCAGACAAGACTTTAATGAGGGAAGAGGATGATAAAGGGGTTTTGTCTACAGGAAAAAGAGATGGATCATTTATAACACAGGGAGCAGTTACACGAGATAGAAAGGGAGGAAAGATTACCATATGCCAAAGAATTGCTATAAATCCTCAGACTGGTGGTCCAGCTGAGTTAGAAATTTTAGCTCCCAATCACATCTTTGAAAAGCAACCAGTAGCCCCTCCAGAATCAAGACTGACATACCAGAGGCAAGGTGACTATTCATGGAAACTGTTTCAGCATTGGTAGTTGCACCTTTTCTTTTTCTGACTTTTGTCCTCCAGAAATTTCCATGTAATTTCTGAACAACTTTGCAATTTCATTTATAATTTTTATGTGCTGATTAAATATAAATATTGTGTACTGTTGCCATACAAGACATCACAGAATGAGATTGCAAAAGTATTAATTTTATACTCTGGTCATTTTTGTTTCCTCAGGTAAAATTTGAAGAATCTCACTGAAAGACGCAAACAAAGCAAAACAAAACAAGCTGCTTGGAGATTACATAAGCAAAAGTTGGAGAAATTTTGCTCTTGCTCACGTATTCTAACATTTCCATAATGTCAGGCATTAAGAACATAAACCCCAAATTTTGTTTTCCTTCTCTTGCTCTCTGAAATGCAATGTTTCTCTATGTAAATAAACCCATCAATTTCTCAATAGCATGTCACATCTTCTGTTATGATGCTGCTTTCTAGTTTGTGTCTCTGCAGATCTTGAAGATTTAAAATCTTAACCATCAAAATGTTGTACAAAGCAGTTAAGAACTTCAAAGTATGTGCACAAAAATGTGCAGGTCGTGAGAGCAAAGCTAATCCAAGGAATTGACAGGTAAGTCAGCACAGGTAGTATGGCCTCAGGAGCAAAACCTGACTTTGGTGACGACCTACTGTTTAAAAATAACACCAGTGGAGCAGACTGGTTATGTGCATATTGTTGTGGTCACCATATCCTGGTACAAATTACGTCATAATCTGCATTCAGATTGAGCCTTTGAAAGGAAACTAGCTGGAGAAACTAACTATACCACTTCAGGGTAAAATCCAGGAATAACTAACATAAAACACTGTATCTGGTCCATAGAAAGAAATAATGAGAAACCCTCATAGCACAGATCTACCTTAAAATCAAGCATTACATTTACTTTTTTGTAAAACAGAGTGAAATTAATAATAAAGTAAAATCATGTTTTATTATTAGGTTTCATCTTCTGTGGACTTGCACTTAAAAGTAAGGTTTGTAGAGCTGGAAAGTTTCCACTAACATAACAAGCGTCCATTCTTTTCTGGCTGTGCAATGTTGTGCACCGGCCACCCATGACTGAGATATGACCTATTGGCCAATTTGCAGTGCAAAATTTTACATTTCCCATTACCTTTACAGCATGTCCATTGCCAACAGTCTGAGCACACTGCAAATCTGACACAGTAGATGAAGGAGTTGACTGGACTGGACTGTGCTGTTGGCTGGGTTTCTGTTCAGGTAAGCCTGCTGCTTTTCTTCTTTGGGCTGCAATCTGAGACAAAACATTATCTGCACTGCCACCTATAACAAGAAATAAAATAAACCCAGTAAAGGAAACCATAATTTTGAAATGTTTGTTAACTCTCCAACATTCATTTAAAAACTGACTGGATGAAGCATGAGACAATTGCAAGGTTCAGATCTCTACAGCCGCTTCCAGAATAAAGAACAGAAATCAGTAGCAGAAGAGGGAAGCCAGCCCTGTCTATACACACACAGAGCTGACTTTCATACCTTTGGACATAGTTTTCATAATCCACTTCACCATATTGTCTTCAACAACTACCAGGTACAATGTGTGCAGCTTTGGTTTTACTTGAAAACCGTTTTTTATTTCAAACAAAAAGTAAGCAACAGGCATAGGAGTCAGCTCTATGACAAGCATGGTGCAGTGAGCCAGCATCCACCTGATCCACCATGGGTGAATCCAGTAAAATCTGCATGAGACGGGCTGACCACTGAGACTTCTGTAACAGATGTCAGGCTCTTCTTCCCTTATGCAGGTGTTTGAAGTCTAACCCCGTGTCTACTAAATTTACGGAAGCTTTGCTTCTACAATGGTAGGAGCACTCAGAAAAGGTTTAATATCTTCTACCATTATCACAAACACTAATTTTTTAACTGAATCAGATACAAATTATTTTCTTATTAAAAATGGTACCTGATCTATTATGCAGTTCTCCTCCATGCCTGCTAATTCCTGCAATGTTATTAGATCCACCAGAAGAATGGGGAGAATGGTTGAAGTTATTGGAATTTGAAGGAGATGCTGGTCTTCTTGCAAATGTTGGCAATTTGACTGGTCTAGTACCTTTGCTAACAGATGTCTGGAAAACAAAATGAAAAATAATTTGTTCTTTCTTGACTGAGAAAAATAAAGAGCAAACTTCAACTGCTATTTTCTTTATCCCAAGTTCTGAAACTTGCACTGAAGAACAAAGGAGATATCAGAAAGAATCTTATTCTACATATACACTTATATAAATATATATATACTGAATACATTTATTCAGTGAAATATATTACACCACATTAAGCCATTATTCTTCTTAACCTTTGGCCAACAAAAATGAGCATGTATGATACACCTGAGATATGATATAAACAGTATTATGAGCAGTAGGGAAGAAAAAAATATATTACATGTGAAATTTCTTTCCTGCAGAATCCTGGCTTTGTCTCTCCCATCTTACAAAACAGCTACCACCTTCCCATCCATATCTTTGTTTCTTACAAACTAAGCTGCAAGTGATATAAACTTTCTCTCCACCAGTTGCATTTTTATATTCCCTGCAATCTGAACAGCCAGCTGCACTATTGAGTTTTATTAAGTGAGGCACTACTGATCCAGCTATACACTAGCCAAATCCTCAGCCACATTCTCCTTCATTTCTTTTGCTTTTACACCATTGGCCACTGCCAGCCACTTGACAAATGAGCTTTTGCAGCTCAGCTTTTTAATGTTTCTTATTCTGTTGCTCAAATCACTTCTTCCATCTCTGATTTACTGTTTCCCTCCTTCCTATACCTTCAGCAAGATCCTTCTTCCCTCACAGAAGGACTGATGGCTAGTCCTCCCATACTCTCTCTGCTCCTCACTTTATACACATGCCAATTATCCAGCTATGTTATTACAACCATCTTTTTTGGGATGATAAACACATACCTTCCTGTTACGTCACTTTCCTTATTCTGCCTTATTCCACCTAAATCACCCCTACTGGTATTAAGCTAGTATCCACATATAAAAAGGAAAGAGGAAAAAAATTCCTCCTAAATTCATTGTCCCATGTCTGAAACTGACACTGAAACACAGTTCTGGACTGGTCTTCTCTACATCTAGTTATTACAGTCTATAGTTAGGGGAGTAAGCACTTCTTTTTCTCCTATTATGAAAGAGAAGGCTGTCAAGGTTGTTTAATTTCCTATCTCAAGACAAACCACCTATTTTTCTCTTGGTTTGCATTTTGACTGAAAACATTGCAGAATCAGGCAAGCTCCTTCTATAAAAAACCAGAAATAATCAAGACTTTTTCCAGTTTTACAGTACTTCCAATTTAAAGCTGCATGCCTTCAAGTCCAGTTGATCACTACTTGCTACAATTTTATCTATTGCTAATCTTTCAGAATATTACGTCTGTATATTGGTCTTACTGATATTTCTTCCCTCCTGCTCGGTTCCTAAAAATTGAGCAATTTTCATTCTTTTTTACTGTCCCTGGTCTTTTTTCAAATCAGAGCAGTTTCTACCACACTGTTGGTGGTTCTGGTTAACAGCAAAAAAAAAAAAACAAACCAAAAAACAAACAAACAAAAAAACCAAACCAAACCAAAACAAAAACCAAAAAAACAAACCAAACAAAAAAATAAACCCACCAACCAAACAAACCCACAACAAAACAAAAAACAAAATAAAATCAAAACCCCCCAAAACCAAACCAAAAAAAAAAGTTGTTTCACTTCATACAGAACTTTTGTTTCATTATGCTCCTTCCATACAGATGTGCATTCTTCCTAAGCAGCACTGCATAAACAGACAAGCCATTGCTGAAACAGTGGGTTAAAAGAAATTTCTAATCAGAAACAGAGTGGCTCACCAGCCAAGAGGGCCAGGGCATAACACAGTATTTTCATACACATTTAGTTTGCTTACTATATCAGAGTTCCCACTGCTGTTAAAATCATGCTTGACTGCTCTCTGTGGCCAGGCAGTTCTCATCTGTTCAGCTCTGCCGTCTTTGCTGAGTCGGGTTCGGTCAGAATTCCAAAGCTCAAAGCTTGAGGGTGGTAAGAAAGGTGGTATCACTGCTTTCAGCTTATCACTGGGCAGCCTGGTAAATGGAGCACTACTCCTCAGCTGAGAAAGGGGAACAAAGAAAAGAGTGGGGGGAAGACTCGTTTCTTAAGAAAGTTTACTGGGATTAGTTTCAAAATATTAAATTAAGCAAAACGATGAAAACACATTTAAACAGAACAGAAATAAGACACAGAAGTACTATCTGAGGATAAGTACAACACACAATAACAAGAGAGAAACCAATGAACATTGTGGTACCCCTCAGTGTTATGCTTATTCATTTCATGCAATGAATATAGCTCATTAAGTGGCAGAAACTGTCTCTTCCTTTACTGGGCTAAATATTGATCAAGTTGACTTTCACAAGAATAACAATGAATTTCCAAAGAAATAACAATGTAGTCCTCTCTGTATTCCCAGACAGGATGACTGGAAACAGTGAGCAACTCCATGTTCCTGATGTATGTGTACTGCAGAAAGATATAAAAACACCACAACTGATTTTGCTCCCTGGAGTTCTGTCAGTCAGTCATATCAAAAGTTCTTACAAAAGAACTCAAAACTTCTTACAAAAGAACATAAAGATAATAACCAGCCGAATTTAATGACATCATCAGGGAGTAAGCTGCAGGGGAATATAAAGCTACAGCATAACAAAAGAAATAGAATAACACAAATACACCTCCCAAACTAAATATTTCATGGTTGCCTCTACTAGTAATTTCACATCCCCATTGTACCATGTTCCATCCATGTTTTCCTCACTTCATACTGCTTGTCAGCAACTAAGCAGCTGCTCCATCTACTTTACTATTTCACTGCTGATCAAACAAAGGTATGGGTAACTCCTGAAAAAGGTCAGTACAGCTTCCATATCACACTACTTTTAGTGTTTTCTAGTCTAAGAACTACTGGTATATAAAAGCCTATCAGTTCATGTCTAGTGACTACAAACAAGCTCTTTTTCTAGAAGTGACTTGAACAGGAGGCAAAAAGCTGCAAAAATTATGGGACCTAATGACCCTCTGAATTAGCGTGAAATACCAAAAAACACTACAACTTACCATAGTTGTCAATAATTCATCATCCTTTTCTCCTTTCACAGTGTTTGCACCTGAAAAATATATAAATTTTGTTGTTTACATGTTTCTACTTCTGTTTCTAAGGCTAGCTCATTGTTTTTAAACAATTAACAGCTTTACCCTCAGTATGCACACAGTATGAGGGTTTCCAGTGACACTCTCATGCACCTCAGCTAAAGTTAAGCCAAGTCTTACTTTCCATTGCAGACAGTGGGGGATTTTTATGGAAGACACTAACACTTTTCAGTGACCGGTCTTAATTTAATGGTGTTTACTAAAAAACAGTAACATGCTTATATTAATATTTTCCTGCTTAAATGCTACTGCCCTCAGCATGATCAACAGGGAGTACAAACATCTCTCTTTCTACAGACTACAAATACATCACGTTTTTTCACTTATATTAAGCCAAAGCAGGACTAAACCAATAAATCAGAAATAATATCATTCTGACCACTCCACAAGAGCTCATTTCCCACAAGATAACTCTGCCTTTACCACTAGCTTTGTTATTTGTGTTCCAAGCTGTAGCAGCATCAAGGTTTCCAGAAATGTCTGTATCACTCTGTGAGGCTACTTTTATAGTGGAATTTAATGATGGTTCAGTCTCATCCGGAAAAGGCACAAACTGATTAGAAGGAAATCCGTGGCGCAATGTCTGAGTCAACTTCAGCTTGCGGAATCGATTGGACATTCTGCTCCACCAGGACTAGATTGAAAAGAAGACACAACAATTTAATTCCAACTAAAAGGAAAAAAAAAAGAGGAAAAGAGATGTATAATTAAGCAATCCTTACAGAAGTGATAATTTCACCAAGGAGTTTTAGAAATAAGCTAAAAAGCAATGTTAAAGTGGTTTGCAGTTACCAACAGAATCCTTCAGTGTAATTTGCATGTGTAATAATTATCTCTTCCCCTATTTTTTACCTGGAAAATATTTTAAAATGTTTTTCCACAGTATCTGGAAGGCCAAAGTAGATAGAAGTATTAGGGCAATTTGAATAGGGAATTTTTGCAGCTACATAGAAAATATTTAATTTTCCCATTAACTTCCAATTTCACCATCGATTTTTACTCTCTCTGGAATCAGTGAGTGGCATCTTTATTTTCTGCTTTTTAGAGGTGTGCATATGAGCTTATGTAATCTGCATCAAAGCTTCTCGCCAAGATTTTCAAAACCAGTGGCAAACCAGAAGAGTTCTGATAGTATTCCTGTCAAACCAAAGATCCACAATCCATACAGTGCTGCTATCCAGATAATTTAACCAGACTGGGAAGACTATAAACTGAAAAAGAGCAAGGCAAGGAAATAGGAGCTGTGAAAACAACACAAACCTTAGGACTATGTACCTATAACCTCCATCCTTACAGACATCACATATGTGGAAACTGTTATGCAAAAGGACTTTGCATAACAAAAATAAAATTTATTCAAATATTCACAGACCTGCACATTTTTACAGGCAGACAGTGCAAGTTGCTTCAAGTCTTCAGTAAGATGTTTCTCTAGACTATACAAAACCTATGCCATTTGCACCAAAAATTATGTAGCTTCTGATTAAATCAGATTGTATGTACTTTCTGATTATCTCTTAATAAAGTTTCTCCTCTTTCTGGAATGCTTTTTTAAAAAACTAATGTTAAAGTATCAACACATCATCAGGGTAGCTTTAAATGATAGGAAATCCAGGTAACAACCCTTTCTCACAATACATATTCTTCTCTCTTCTTGGCATTTAATATTTTTCAACTACTCACTGATACATGTCTTTGCAACTTTTTTATACTTATCCTCTACATATTAATCCTTGTAGCAGAAGACCATTAAAAACATTTTAGATCTGCACAGAGCATTAGTAATGTATAGAGTTCTCAGACCTCTGCATCTCTTTGGTGTCACAACCAATAAAGACTTCCATTACTTTCAGCAACAAAGATCTGATGAAAAAAGGCAAGAGAGACAAATAGCTCTGAGAAAGCAATAAAACCCACAGTTCAGCATTTATTCACCTTCCAAAAGGAACTGGAAGTTCATCCAGTTTTAACATAGAGTACAATGAGCTTACAAAAGAGAGTGCATGCACTTCTTGGTTTTGGTCACTGAAGCTACCTTGCTTTCTGTAAGAAAGATTACTTCTAACTGTCCATCATCTCTGTTACTCCTACTCACAGTTCCTCTGCTCCCTGAATATACACTCACAAACTACCCCAAAATGGAGTAAATACAGCCACAATGCTACCAGACAAAAACCACTGCTCTCTGGCAAGAAAGTAGTGACACTGGAGAGGTTCACCTTGTCTTCTGGTGTTCATAGTATGATGGTCTGATCTCTGGAGATTTTAGTTTGCTGTTGTAGGAATTTGCAGCCTCTCCATATACCCCTACCACATCACACATGTACAGAAGCTGTAATAAAGGGCTTTAAATAGACTGAGGCATTCAAGTAACAAAAATTCATTTCTGGTTAAAAATAATGTCTATAAAAAGGCTGAAATCTAGCAGCAGTGGGAGAAGGCAACAGTATGAAAGAACTAGAAAAATGGTGTTGCCATTTTAGAAATACCTTAGACATTTGTAACAATGCTAGGAATAAGAGTAAGGGGGAGAACTGGAAATCTCTGCCCTCAAACAATTTAAATCCAGAAGAGAAACTGAATGTGGTAATTCACACTGCTCTAATACTGACACTGAGAGTGTAATTTGCTTAAGAAGAACAGGCAGGAAGAAAAATAAA
The DNA here is from genome assembly GCF_015832195.1 of Motacilla alba alba. Lineage (NCBI taxonomy): Eukaryota > Metazoa > Chordata > Aves > Passeriformes > Motacillidae > Motacilla > Motacilla alba. The sequence continues at coordinate 89,984,738 of NC_052017.1, forward strand.
GGAAATAAAATTTTTGCATACGGAGAAGGGACAACTTTGGTTTTGAGGCTGTTGGGAGGAAAGGGTTAAAATCAAATAAGAGGAGAGAAGGGTTCCTGCTCAAAGTGACCTTTCAGCTGAGAATGTGAAAAATGTAGGTGTGGAAAACACTACATTTATTATGTCTAGTATTGTTCATGCTCTGCCTGATTGGAGAAGTAGAATTCCTGTGCAGATGTAACACACTCTCACAGCCACACCCAAAGCCCTTACTTATAGGATCAACTAAATCTACTGGAGCATGAGTCCCAGTGTGTCTCTGGCACCCAGCCTCGTTGTTGAGGTAACAAAATAAATCTTCTCCTTGCATTTCAGCTGTGGCTTGGTGGTTGCCTTGGTTACCCATCTGCGTTGATTCACACAGAGGCCATGAAATGGTAAGAAACAAAGCAGTTAACAGTTCTTGTGTGATAGAGGTAAGAATGAGATCATGAATATCCACTACGTTATCAGCAGGTTAAGGAACAGGGGCCAATATTGCACACAGATTAAAAATAAAAGAAACACATCACAAATTAAAAGTCGACTAGTTAATGACAAAAGTGCTCAAAGAAGAGGTGAGACTGGAAAGCTTTTTTTTTTTTAAACTTTATAAGAAGCCTACCTGTAATCAGGTATTTTAGTATGAGTACCATTAACAGGAGGAAGGCAGGAATATATGTGCATTTGCTTAACAGAGTAAGACTATTTAAATGAGCTTACACAAATTAGAACCAGACAATATTGATTAAAATTACCCCTGACTAATTATAGGCAACAAGACCTCTGAATAAATATTGATTATCTTCACTAAAAAGTATGGAAGAAGTTACAGAAATCAGGCAACAGGCAAATATACAATGACTGAAAAGGGAAAATCTGAAAATTTACTGATCAAAATGCTTACCATGAAAAGGCATAACTGAAAAATCTTAATATGTCATCACAACTCATAAGACACAGCCAGCATAGGTTTGCTGAAAATAAACTCTACCAAATGAATCTCTTTTTGACAGAATAACCAGTCAAGTGAGCAGAAGGGAGGAAAAGCTGGAATGCAGCTTGACTTTATTAAAGCTTTTATTGCTACTTCATGTAGCATTCATCGAACAATTGAGAAAAATATGGTCCAAGTAAAATTAATAAAGGGAAAAGACCACAGCCAAAAAATTAGACAAATTGCAAATTATTTGATCTCAAATTGGGAGAACATACTTTGTGCAATAGGTTTGGGAATGTTCACTAACAACTGCGAAAATGAAACACAACATATTTTTCTGCAGACTATGAAGACATCCAGCTAGACAGTTTTGTAAGCACCTTTAACACCCTAAATTTAAACACTGCCAAATTGACATTTTTTCAGTGGAGGTTCAAGCTGGCATGCAAGAAGAAATCAAGTGTACCAATGTATGAAGAAAAGCAAGCAACAAAGTAGGTGTACTAAAGAAAAAAAATCAGTCACAACATAGCAGAAACTCAGTACAGATGCACAGTGTTACTGCTGCTACTGCAAAAAAAAGTGAATTTCAGTGGTAACAGGAAACACATCTGTAATGTATAGAAATAGTCAAAAGTTTAGGAATCAAAACATATAAACAAGGAAATCTGCATTAATCAATTTTGTTTAGACTAGAAAAAAAAAGATTAAATATGATAGTTCTCAAAGTATTTATACAGTTCTTACAAAAATGAAAGTGACCACTGAACAAGACTCAATTTAATGGGCAACAAAAGAAAAAAATGCAGAGTGAGAAAAATTCTGACCCAAAAAAGCATCAAGCAGTGAAACTGGGTGCTGATGGAGAAACCGTGGGATCAGGGGATCTTCTTCACAACAGTGAAAGAAGAGTGAACTGAATACCTGTCAAAGATGTTCTTGGTATATTTATTCTGTCTCCTGATGCTAAGTCAAGTGAGCCTCACTAATTCCCTCTCACTCTCATATTTCCATGATCCTGCAGACCCCACACTCAGTCATTTGCACTGATCTAGACAAAAAAAATGCTGTACTGCACAAGTTGCCATAAGTATCTTCTGCTTACAGTTCCAGCTCACCACAGAGCAGTTGTCTACACAGAAACACAGTTGCTGCAAATCCCAGGGGAGGCCCTCTCACCACAGCCCTCTCTTCAGGTGCTGGCCCAAAGAGACATGACTGTTAGGACATTGCCCTCCAGCCAGAAAATCTGAAAATCTAATTTTTACCCTTTTGAAGTATTTGTAAGAAGAGTAAGATATGTAAGATACTCATGGTCAGACAGGCTGATTAGTAAAGCATTAAGAAGTGATGGAAGAATGGATTACATAGGCTTACTTTACAGAACTATACAGAATACAATTTCTGCTGGGAAAAAAAAAAGTTTGATAATGACTAGTTAGCACTGCAATACTGTGTAGCTTTGAGGCCAAATACTTAAATATTCCAGAATATTAAATTTGTGTCAATAGTTGTGTCTGTATCCTTATCACTGGCAAATAGTTCGGGTTTTTTTTTTTCACCTCACAATCTTTTATGACCCTAATTCAAGCCTTTGTATCATAACACTGCAAGGGTTGCAATCCAATTCACTGTTGATCTGTATTTCATAAAGCCAAAAGCTATTCTGACAATTTCCCATCTAAGTAAAATAGTTCTGTCTAAATTGACAATGAAGTTGCATCATATTGAATAACAGCATAATCATATGAAAACAACCACATGCTCCTTCATAGTTAAAACTGCAAAACAGATTTCAGCTGAAGCAGAACTTTAAATGGTCTTTAAAATTCATGTCAAAAATAGACTGGAAATTAACATGACTTTTTTCAAGATCCTGGTAATATTTATACTTAAGGGACCACATCATGGACTCCTGGAAATTCTGAGGTACACCACACATACACTATAATTAAAGATTATTCACTAAATACACTGATGCCTGGAAATAGGCAACAATAATGGCAACAACAACAGAACTAACTCTTCTTCCTTCTCTTTTGCAGTCAATGAAAGTTGGAGTATCTTTGTTTAGTTGGCATACACTTGTTCTAACTCAATGTTGTTTCCATTTTCAATGTCAATAGCCTGTTACCATTTATGGCTATGAAGGAGTCTACCCTCTGTCCAGATTTAAAAGCAAGATCATAATGGAAATTGAGTTCCAAACTTATGAACATGGTACCTTCCACTTAATCATGAGATCTATTTCTAGGCACTGAAATGCTTCAATGCAAACTCTTCCCACTGCCTTGTTGCCTGATGAAAAGGAAGCTGATTATGTGCTACACTCCACAAAACCAGAACACACTGTCAACAAGGAATTCAGAAACACACACAACTCCCCAACAAACCTGGTTACATATTAAATCCAAAACACTTCTTAGCAATTGTTTTTGTCTGCTTATACATTACAGGAATTAATGAATTTTTATCAAGAATGAATATATTTACCTTTAGGCCTCCTTTGTCATCTGGCAGCATTGGGAGATTTAAGGATTGCCTACTTCTGGAACGAGGCAGAGATGACCTGTTGTTCAGTTTATTCTTGTCTTTATCTACTTGCATGCATGCTGATGCCAGTAACCTTACAAGCTCTGTATCTAAAAGGAAGCAAATTAAGATAATGTTTGGCCTGTTTTGCTTTCCCAAATTACAACCAATGCACTGACATTTTCCCTGTAAATCACAAAGAAGTAGCAATTGATCTACCTCTCAAACACAAAGCAGATCAACCCCCAAACCTTTCTTTCTTGACCTATTTTCCCATGTCTTCTCCCCACAATTTGGGCTGCAGTCTTATCATCTCTCTAAAGGTATTTATCAATATAAATAAGCATGTTACTCAGCTGGAATCAGTCATGTGTGACCAAGTGAACTGCCCTCTCTCACACTTTGTACAAGTTAAGAACAATGTTAAGATGTTCCCTTTTCTCACCTGGCACAGAAGAGAGCAGAGAAAAATGAGTATTCTTTCTTCAAGCGTAGGTTGCAGAAAAGAAGTTCAAAAGTAAATCCCAAAGAGAAAGAAGATGTTCAGCCTGGACAATAAAGGGACTGAAAAGAAATGGTAAGAAAAAAGATGGGCAAAAAAGAAGTAAGAAAAAAAGTAAGAGGATGAAAAAAGAACAAGCATGACAGGAGACAGGAAAGCAAAAACTGTAAATCTGCATATTGTACAGGAGTCAGGTAGGATTTTCAGAAAGGCAGAGAGAACCGAACGAGAGAGAAAGAAGTAGCAAGACAAACTATTATGTCACAGAAGTTAGCTCTAAAATAATTCTCTGTATTTATTGTCTAAAATGTTGTACTATTAGTGATCTACCTTTGACACAGAAAACAATCTGCTAGTAACCATGACCACCATAATGTGTAAATTCAGAGACTTCATTAACAGTAATGAGTTTTGGCTTCAGATAAATTAATTCAGGTACCAAGGAAGGTTAACAATAACAAATTATATATGTAAAACAAATTGCAACAAAAACTAAATGTGTTTCATTCAAACCTCCCCAAAGCATGCTGTCTTGTCCTACAGCACTCCCACACAAACAACCTGAATCCTGAGGTGTGATTTATTCTCAGCCTTTACAGAACCAGCTGGAGGTTCAGTCAGGAGCTCCCTAGTTCTGTTCCTACTGTGCTCTCTCTGTCCTGTCCCTTTGCTGCTCTTTGTCAAGGGGCAATTTCTAGCTCCAGCTCATAGCTCTGTGCTAATGACACTACAGAATACCAGTGCCCCCACAATCAAATGCCCCACAGCTGGCTCTGGTGACACAAACAGCACAGTTTTCAAGCATCTTCAGAACCAAAAACAAAAGGAATGCACAAAATCTGTTATCCCATAAACGTATACACTCATCTAACCAATTAACTCAAACCCCACCACTTGCAGACAGTGTCCTTTCTTGGTCAAGTCTGGCCTAGACATGAGAGGATACTTCCTAGCAACTGCAATGTATTTTCTAGATTGGAAAGAATGTATATTTGTTTATATTGTACATTTCTCCACAGCATTTTGAAATAGCATACCTGGATCATTCAGCAGCATTATCAGGTCAAAAGCTGTGTATCCATTTTTCGCACGAAGGTTAACATCAGCTCCTTGATTTAACAAATACTTTACAACATTTTTGTTTCTTTAAGGGAAGAAAAAAAGGCACTGATCACATGAAAGAAAAAGTAAATTAAGAAAGAAGCTCCCAATACTTCATTTGCAACCTTTTATAACATTGTTCCTGAATCAGAGATCAGTTTTACACATTCTACAGCTAACTTACTGTAAAATTAGTTCACAAGCTCTTCAAAAGCTCCCACAAGTCCTTTGTCAGTCACGTTTACTCAGTATGACTTACATTAATCAACATACAGAAAGTTAGCCTTAAAAGCACCATTTGAATATCAGCTTCCTAAGCTGATCCTTTGGAAGCAACTACAGTATGTTGCTAAACGCCTTTCCAATGAAAGCCATTAATGCCTATGGTAGAAAAGCAGATGGAATGACAAAGGACATTTCAGTAGTCATCACATGCCATCACTAATACTTCAATGCAAGCTCATTTTCACAACTTGCACATTAAGAAATTGCATACAGAAAAGCCAAATTGACTGAAGATAACTTATAAACTTCAAACAGTACTTCACCTAATTACAGCTATAAATTTTATAATTGAGAGGGCACATTATCACTTCCCTGAGGAGTTTAAAATGCGAAAACAATCAGCATTAAATGTCAACCAACACAAACACCTCCAACAAAAGCCTCTTCAAAGCTAGCTGCATAAAAGACACTCACCATCCTGCTCCAGTTAGCCCCTCTCCCCTCGGATACACCTGAGTAAATAAGCAGGACTAGCCTTGAGTTAAAAACAATATTTCAATTCAGCCTATGAAATAACTGAACAGACAACAAAGCTAGGGAAAATATATTTAATACTAAAATTCTTTAACAGTGATTGCCCTTGTATAAAATCAAACTCTGACAAGCATCAGCAACAGAAAGAAAAAAAAAGTCTCAAGCACGAATAGGTAACTGCAAATTCTAATAATGAAGCTGAAAAATGGATCTCAACATCTCCACTTCAGAGCATCATTTCTTATTCAGATTACATTTCCACTCCTGAACTCGCTCCACACAAAATCAACCTGAAATAGAGGACGACTGTTACTCCTCTCTTCTAACAAAAATTCTGCTTATCCTCACCACAGCTCCTCTGCGTATTTCCTATTACTTTCCTACTCTACTTTAAAACTAACATCCCTCCATCCTGTTTTCCAGTCCTGCACCTTGCGAGCACACAGAGACACAACTTTCTAGTGCCTCTGGCTCAGAGAGACCTTGCCTGCTCCCTCCAACAAGCTCTTCACACTATTGGTGGACCTGAGGAAGGGTTAGCTGAGGTTCTGTGGAGCCCAAAGATTTCCAGATGTTATAAAAATTTGCAACTCTCCATGCTAAGAAATGGCTCAGATGCAAAGTATAGAATTACAAGGATAAGTATTATGCACATGATGTATTTCACCCACACTGTGGCAGTGTGAATGCGGCTATACACACAAGGCTCTTGTACATTTCAACTGTACTATCTCCACTTGTACTATGATTGCTCATCATAGTAAAACTTAGCACAGCAACTGTACTTCTGCAGCATTCATGCTGCTCTTCTATTGATCCAGACGTCCCTGGAGTCAGCCTTGCTGTCATTACTTACCTATGACACCATACAACACTGAGTGGGTTTCACAGATGGCTGTGATGCTGGGATTATCTTGGGTGACCAGGGACATCTTTTATTCTTCATGGATAGCTCTAAGTTCCCAAGAAGTCACACCCTTATTTCCAGGACTGGGGTGTCCTTCTGGTCTTTTCACTGAGCCAGTGTCCTTTACACAGCTTTACTTAAGCATGTACAATAACAAACACTCCTAAAATTCCACTACCTCAAATGTTAAGCATATTAACAAAATTAACTTAGAAAGTTTCATACTATGAAGACTGACTGATATATTAAGGAAAAGACTTTTCATAATCCCATCCTCCAGTAAACTAAACAGCCAGTATCTGAACACATGCTAACTTTTCTACGTGCTTCCACAAACAAGTACCTGAGTACCAGCAAAGGGACATGCTAGCAGCCCTGCCCATCACTTTGTGCTGGCTGGTCCTATTCCAGCTGTGTGCTGAGTGACTAATGCTAAGTGAAACAGCTGCACCAGAAAATCTGATGTTAGTGCACTTCTGTCACTACTATCAAAAAAAGTCCCAAGAACTACTTCAGAAAAGTTTCACAAGGCAATGACAACTTGACCTCCTATTTTTCCTCTTTGTTGCATTTACATAGTCCAAGGAGATCTGCTGACTACAAAAAAAAATCTGGTGCAGAATACATGCCTTTACACAATTAATGCACTACCACTTAAGAGAACCTCCGCCTTGCGGCGGGCCTTATCAACAACAAAGAAAGTTTTCTTTGTTGTGTTAAGTGTATGATAAATATCACACGTGAAGTATCAGCCAGGGAAATTTCTGAGGTCTGACTCCTAAGCAGCTACTTAGATTTACGAAGGAGCTTTACAGAAAATGACAATTATTTTGGTTCCATTTCCGAAAACACAATGAAAACTAAAGGCTGAACAGGAGAACATAGAAATGGTTTTACGACTGGAAAATGTGGTACATGGAAAGCTGATTGCCTTGGAGTTTCACAACTTCATGTAAACTTACAACCCTGGCAGGAGGGATGACAGACTCTCCCACAATATTGAAAAACATCAAACGATGGAAACTGAAGTATGCACCAAAGCTCCTGGGGAGTGCCTGGAGCACTGTGCTCCCAGTACTTACTGAGCTTGCTTCAGGTTCCCAAATGCTTTACTCATTCTAAAATTCAAACATCACAGAATAACCTGAGTTAGAAAGGACCCACAAGGACTGATGAATCCAAGACTGTTGAATCCCTGCACAGCACCCTCCCTAAGAGTCACACTATGTCTCTGAGTGCTTTGTTCCAACATTCCTTGAACTCTGTCAGGCCGGGTGCTGTAACCACTTTCCTGGGGAGCTCTTTTCGGTGCCCAACCACTCTTTGAGTGAAGAATTTTTTTCTAATATCCAACCTAAACCTCACCTTGCCACTTCTGGACATTCCCTTGGGTCCTGTCATTGATCACCACAGAGAAGATGTCAGTGCTGTCCCTCCTCTTCCCCTCATGAGGAAGTTGTAGACTGCAATGAGTTCTCCTCTTAGACTCCTCTCCTCCAGGCTGAACAGGCCAAATGACCTCAGCCACTCCTCACACAGCTTCCCCTCCAGGCCCTCCACCATCTGTGTTGCCCTCCTGTGGACATTCTCTAATAGTTTAATGTCTTTCTCGTATTATGGTGATCAAAACATGATTCAGATCTACTCCAAAAAGCCGAGGACAGTGCAAGAGTCATTAGAAACTGAGGTCACAAGTTCTCTTAATTTCTTTAAAGACCTCTCTGCTTCTAGAGTCAGTATCAAAAACGATTTTTTCTATTGGGACGTAAGAAAAATTAAACTTCTTTACTGCTAGACACAAAGAGAGCACATATCTTACCCATGGTACGTGGCCTGCATTAGTGCTGTCCAGCCATGAACATTATCCTGCTTATCAATATCAGCCTTTTTCTCAACAAGGAGCTGAACAAGGGGCAGCTGTCCAGTTACAGCTGCAATCATTAAAGGAGATGCACCATCAACAGTGGTAATATTAACCTGACTCAGATCTTCATCAATGATCTCTTTAACCAGCTGAAAGTTTCCTGCAAAACAGTGATAAAACATAATCTAAATGTTAGTTAATTAGTACATCTTTCCAGCTGACATAAAATTGCATGAGGCATTGTATTTTCCTCATTCTCTCCACCTGTACACATATGGTGCAATCCCATTACAATAATTATTTTCTGAAATGAACGACTAAGGAAGGTTCTATAAACTGCAGTGCATCCTGCATGTGAAGACACAAATAGGGAATATTTCTATTAAATTGCCATAAGATGATGTCCTGCAAGGAAAATTGATGATGCTCAGGCACCATGATTTTTCCTTCAAAGATCCCTGTTCCATTTCCACAGGCTACAATCACAGAACCAAAGACTTTAGAATCAAAGTAGGTGGGTACAAAGGCACTCTAAAAGGAGGTGGAGGTCATCCCTTCCCTTAAACAGGTAGAATAATGCCCTGTCTCACACTGACCAGTAAGTTCCTCTTACAAAGGTAATTTACTGATTCTAAAAACCTTTACTTATAATATTCCACAGCCTCAAAGGAGTTTATTCCAGTACTCAACCTTCTTATATTCCAAATGATTTTTTTTCTGCCTCCAATATTCAAACTACGCCTCCAATACAAAACTTCCCTGCTCCTTGCTCAAGAGTAAAGTCATTTGTTGTCATTAGTCAGCTTTACAGCTCCTTAAAAGTTAATCTAAATTTTCAGGTTTCCACACAAAGGAGCTGGTAGTCACTTGAGTTCCTGTCTAGATTACAAAAAGCAGTATGAAATATGTTACTGAATATATTTGAAACAAGGTTGAGGGGTTTTTCCTAAATCCTAAAGTAGGGCTGCTTTTAAAAACTTATGAGGTAGTCAGGATTGCCTTAAGCAGAGAGCTTAAGCTCACCTACATCCTGTATTTTTATGATGTCCTATGGCAGGCAAAAGCAGGGAAGAAGAAAAAGGAAAAAAAAAGATCTCTGTGACTGTGTGTACCACCACAGGAACAGGGGCAAGAACAAGCAAATCATCAACTGACATGTAAACGGAAAAATTTTCACCTTTAAAAAAACCCTTCAGATGGTAAACTGCTTCATAGTATAGGCTGCTTTCAATTCAATCACAGGCATGAACATTTTCCTTGGAAAGTCATTCAGAATCCCAGACAAACCCTGCAGCCACTTGCATACACTCACTGAAACCCACATCCACCAATGCCACTCAGCTAATTTCTTGGAACAGGACTACTTTTTGTATGTTTCAATTTGGTAAAAGACAGCAGGTGGCTTTTTTAACACAGACCCAGAGCACAGACTTTGTTAAACAGAAACCCTAGAACCTACATAGACACCAGAATTTACTTTGAACCCTGGACACTCCTCAACCTAATGAGTTGCTTTTTTTAACAGGGCTGCCATCCATAGCCAAATTAAAAAAGCCAAAACCCAATGGGCTGACCAGTGTTCATTTGGCCCCTCCTATGCTACTTCTTGTGACCCAGCACTAACATCTGTAAATCTCAAAAATCACAGGGATACAAGCGCACATAATCACTCTAAAAATCTAACAGACTTGAGGCTTTCCCAGGAAGATGTTTTGGTAGCTCACATGCAAAGAGTGGGAACAGAAAAATCATGTTTCCCACACTAGCAAACAGACACGCTCTGAAGTTAGAAAAACTAGGCAGGGTGGAAGAATCATGACAGAACTTACCTAGTTTCAAAGCATGAAAGACATCAGGTTGCTTCTTTTCTGCATCTGAAAGAAATATAAACATTTCTATTAGCAATCAAAACAACCAAAAAAATCTCTAGTAGAATTTTTATACAAAAAAAAAACTATTAAAAATTTTAAAGTACTATAAAACATATGTTTAGGCATGTATTTAATAGGAACAAAGAAAGTATTGACAACTTCGGTATTACCTTTGCGAAGAATGAATCACCTGTATAGTTCTCTGAGCAGAGCTAAAGCTAGAAACTATAATAAGGCACCAGCACAGGCTTTTCAATTTCCATTCTCCATCAGGAAATTGCATTTGGAAACTTTTTTTCCTGCCTGGAAGTCTAAAATACCCACTAAAGAATTACAGTATGGCTTTGTGGTCTGGTAAAATCACCTGTACAACACTGAACACTCAAATCTTATGGGATTATTTTGAAAGGTGACTCAAAAGGAGTTTTACAAGCTGCTCCAGTTTTATTTCCTCTTGAGTATTTCCAGGTTAATTTGTAAAGGTCACAAAAATAATAGTGTCAATTTAACTACGCAGCTTGTTACTTGTGAATTAATATTCTTCAGCTCACAGATAATCATCCCCATATTAAGAACTGCAATTATTACAAATTGCAATATTTTCAGAGAAGAATCGTTCTTTTTACATGGCTTAACAGTGCTTTGAAAATTCTGACACTATATATGATGAGGAAAAAATAGTGACATATTTTTCACCTTCCACTCATGCCAGAAAATACTGTCCTATATCTTCCAAATTATTACAGACAAATTATTACTACAGAATCAATGGGGTAACAAAATTTTATGGAAAACAAGGAGACACCGAGAGATTTCGTGAGCCCAATTCTGGCATTTTTATGAAATACAGAAAAGGTTTATGTTCACAGCTTTATTCCAAATGAAGTCACCTTACTACGCTGAACAAAAGCAATTGCTGAAAAGCCCAAAATACTCCAAGAAACTCTTATTTTAAGACCAGGACAGAAAGTAATGGGTCCTACATTTTCTCCTGATTCAGAAACTGCTCTTGTAGAAGGATCTGTGTATACCACTGTATATACCACTACACCACTGTAAAACAGATTTCAAAAGACTACTTTAGGAAAGGACCAGGCTCAATTCTTGTCATGTGAAAACCCTGGAGGAGAGGCAGATTCAGGAAGCAGGACACCATGAGAAGATGCCAGAAGGAAAGACTGGGATCTGGGTAAGCCTAAGTAAGGACAAGGACAGAAGGAAGGTAACACTCAAGCCATTCCAGGTAGTAAATTTGCTACTGAGAACAGATGTGGGAAGAGAGCTGCTTTCTCCTAGGAGGCAATTCAACCTATCTATGGCAATGGATCAGATGAAAAGTTCCTTTTTTCCTGTCTTCCATATGACAGAAATTATCTTTATTCTTCACAGGATATTCAAGACTCCAGCACTAGGAGGAGACTTGAAGTATGGTCAAAAACCAATACAGAAATTTGTGTGCAAGAATAATGTTTTTATTCCCCTCTCTGCCCAAATGAGTTACTACCCTCCTGATGATGGAAATTCTCCTTTAGCAGAGGTGACAAACATCAATCTGCTTTAAAGCTAAGTCCAGTCTTCTCACTTAAACAGAATCCTTCAATACTTTAAGCCGAGGCCGACTCTGCCTGAACATACATCCGGTACATGCAAACACATGGACACTAGTGAGTTCCATGGATCTCTCATTCTGTCTACTATAAGCAACTGATGTCTGTTCCTCAAGGTCATGAGCTTAAACATATAAAATGAATCAGTCCTGCCTGGCAGCATGGCTGTACGAAAGCTCTAGAGTTCCAACTCAACCTATAAATCATATCTGAGTTCACATCTTCTCTACAGCAGAAACAGATGTCTGATTTTTGTTCTTACTTCTTCAAGTACAAGGGAAGCTTGACCTGCAGAAATGACACCAAATGTAGACAACAGTTTTGGACATGTCCATATAGCAGTGGAAAATGATCTTTTTAGAGCTAGCCACATCCTTATCTTTTATAGCAAACAGTACAAAGCTGGAAAATCCAGCTCTTCCAAACCCTCTTGTTAAGAACTTCCCAGTGCTGGCTTGCATAAATATCTTGAAAAGTGTCCCCAAAACAGCCACATAGAGACAGGAATTTTATCCTGCTAACATGGAAAAAATTTGCTGAAGTTGGGCACTTGTATCTCAGCTGAAGTAGGTGTGCCTACTCCAACATTTTCAAAATCCAGCTGCAGATTACAAAGAACATCATGCCCATACAAAATAAGCTCCTCAATTTCTCAAGTGAAACAAAAAAATAACATTCCATACCTGCCTGAGGCCTAATCGTTGTGAGAGATTCCAAATAGTCCTTCATGTCTTTGTGTTTGAGGCCAACAGAGATTTCAAAAGGTGTTTTATGTAGTACATTCAAGTGATCAGGATTGGCACCTTTCTCCATGAGCTGCTGTGCCAAGCTCACCTTTCCACTAACGGCTGCCAGCATTAAAGGGCTCCAGCCCATGGTCTTTAGAGCGTAGTTACAATCAGCTCCCCAGTCTAGCAACAGATGTACCACTGCCTCATGTCCATGCTGAGCAGCTGCCATCAGTGGAGTAATATCGGGTAGGTCATCTCTGCTGCTGTTAAGTACATTTGTGCTAAAATGGTCGTAATTGTCCACAAAAGCTCCAGATTCCAGCAACAACTTCACCATGCTGACATGACCACCTCTGGAGGCCATTGTGAGGACACTGGCTCCTAACTTGTTCTGTGCATTGAGATCAGCACCATTCTCCAGCAAGATGTGGGCCACACTTAGATGTCCAAACCTTGGGAGAAAGAGACACAAGGGAGAATTAACACCTTGGATTGCAAAAACCAACATACTCTGAACCTAGAAAACTTCATTACCAAATTTGCCCATTGACTAATTCATACACCGTGGGGATCATACAAACATCTCTGAATGTGACAATGGGCACCTTGCTGGAGGAGACCAGTCATCAGCTGAGGACTGTAAACAAAACCATTCCACATGCACCAGTGACCATTTTCATAAAGCTGGCACCTCTTGAAGAGGATGGTCTGCTCAAAGCAGCAAAGTGCCAGCCTCATTTTCTGCTGCAGGGCACCAACTCATAACTTCCATAAACCATAAAGTGTCACTTTCATCCTCTTATTTCCACAGATGTATCACATTAACAGATCAAAGCCGGTTTGTCTCCAGAGATCTTTATTAAGTACTGTCATTACTATTGAACAACTGGAGTAAAAACTGCAAAGTCAGTGCTAACTAAGGAAGAAAAAGACCATTTTATCAACTGGAGAGTCAGTTTTTTATATTTGCATTATCCCATGTTTTCCAGTTGTGAACCATCAATGAACTCCCACAATGGAAGAAGACTTAGGGAATACAGATGTGTCCATGAAGCTCAGAGAAGAACACGGTGACTGGCCATCACTATTGTAAAGTTAGCTGAATTTCCCTCAACACCAAGGGTACCAGAGAGGATCTTTGAGAGATCTGCTTACCAGCAGAGTGGGACAACTGGCCATGTGAATGGCCTTCCCTATAAAAATCAATGGAAATTATTCTGCTCCTCAGTCAGACAGACCAGAATGGGAGAATCATCAACACGGTTCAGCCCAACACCGAGCACCAAAATGAAATGAAAATAAATTTTAAAAAAGCAAGGTGCTTGAGTCGGCTTTCAGCCAGGTATTCCTTCCTGATAACTGGGGATACCCAGTGCGTAAGCTGACAAAAGCAGGCAGACAGAACAACCACAAACTCACTCAGCTAGAATGCAAAGAGTAAATTTATTTGTTACCTCGTGAACCTGGGGATCCCCAAGGCAACACACAGGCAAAGATACAGAAGTGGAGAAGGAGGCACCACTACCAGTTCACGCTAAAGGACCAATGGCCTGCAGTTCACACAAGACTTAGCAAGAATTATTCCTGGCTGCAAGGTCACTTGAGTGATTTACAATCCTCCTCAACAGTCTCGAGGTTTTTAACCCATTCCTTCCAACACCCAGCACTGTGATTGATGAGCATACAGGGACTGGTAATGGATGAGCCATGGTGTCACGTGATTCGGCTGTCTGTTGCAGTTGCTATGTCAGGCTTGTGCTATGATTTCAAGAGACAGCTGTATTACAAGGCTAAATTAAAACCCTGTGTAACATTAAGCATCTGCCAATAAAGAAATACAGCACCAAACCCTCCTTGTGTGGAATATCTGCAAGAACTTGGTCAGAGTACTGAACTCTGACACCAGTTTTACCAGCAACCGAGTTTTGATATCACTTGACTATCAGAGGCTCTGCTAGTTTGTCAGTAAGCAAAAGGCCATCAGGCAAGCCACACACCCAACCAGCCAGTTGCCAGTGAGAAAATGGCAACCCCATATTTTAATATATATAATACCTTGACAAGATGCGTGCGTCGTGCTCTTGCTGCAGGCATCATGCACTACTGCATGCTCATGCACGTGTTGCTTAGTACAACCCAACTTTGACCCTGAAGGCAACTTTTGTACATTACAGCAAAGCAAACCTTAGTCCAGGAAACCGCAGAGAATGCTATTAACCACTTAAAGCAACCACGAGCCTCAGAGTCCTTTGTTCCCTTCCAGAGAGTATACAGTTGCAGGAGGAAGCTTCTGGAGCTTGTGTACTCCCTAAATCTATCCTGTACCCTTCACTGCATCACCTCAGTAGAGCCTGCAACCCCTACACACAGTTAATTTTATGCATATATGCTTACTCCTGTCCGAATGCAACAGAGCTAATCACAGCTAGAAAATTAAACAGCTACCTAAGTCTGAAGCCTACCTTTGTACAAACACTGGGCTTCCTTTCTGGTTATCCATTAAAAAGAAAAGAGAAAAATGCTCTTCTACTTTACACTTTTCACCAATATATACAGTACTTTTCAAATGTCAGCCAGTAATTTCTAGAAATCAGTAGGAGGGTTTTAGTCATCTGACTTTATTGTTTTTAGGCAATGAGAGTATGGTTTTCATTAAAGGGAAAAAAATCTGTTTCTGCAACTTTTTTCCTTTTTTTTAAACCTTCATAAAATAACCAAATTGATGAACCTTGTCTTCTTTGTTCTTACTGGGAAACCAGCTGTGTGACTCATTCTTTAGGAACTTTCTATGGCCATTAATTGAAAAGAGAAATGTTGACTTTGAAACAGATTATTTTCTTCCAAGTATTTTAAAGTTATGAAATTAAAAAAAAACAAAAACAAAAACAAAACAAATACAAACTAACAAACAAAAAGTCCCCCCCCCAAAAAATAGAAAAAAAACCAAACAAAACAAAACAGCTTCAGAATAACAAAAACCATTTATTCTCTTGATTAAGCATTGAGTTATTATAGGACAGCAATGCCCTCTAACCCTGCAAAACATGCCTGTGAGCCGAAGGTGTGCTTGTAGGAATAAAGAAAAGCACCAACCCCAGCATTAGCAACACGGGAACCTCCTATGGCCCAGCAGTGGGTTATGCAGAGGACAGCATCACCGATGCAGAAAACAACCGTTTTGTCATTAAAAACCCTCAGCAATGATTTTTTCCTATCCTCCAGCAAGCCATCCAGGCAAACATGGGCAAGCTAAGGGAAATGAATTGTTTTAGTTGGCGTTAGTATGTTTTACATCAGACATAGTTTTGAACAAGACACACACAGATGAAAAAGAAAAAAAACCAAAAACAACAAAACCAAAAAAAAACATGCAAAATTAAGTAAGGCTACGTGCATATACCTATTGTCACAGACGAGAGCAGCGTTCCGTGTTCACGTTAGTTCCAATTTTGCGCTGGCTAAACCAAGGAACAGCATGCACTGCTTCAAATACCACACTCTTAACATTCTAATACCCCAGGATAACAGCCAACTCTACACTGGCCAGCCACTCCTCACCCCCGCCCAGGGACGGGAACAGGGGACCACTCCCGATTCCCCCGGGACAACTCAGAGCTCCGCTGGCAACAACCCTCCCCGGCCTTCAACATGGCGCCCGCCCTCTGTCCCACGCTGAGCCGCCCGGAGCTCCCCGGCGCCCTCCCTCGGCCCGGGGACCGCCGTTCGGAGGGCGCGGGAGCCGAGCGCCCGCGGCAGCCCGGGGGCGGGGAAGGCAGAGCCCCGGCGGCCCTCCCTCCCTTCCCCGCCCCGGGGCTGCCACCAACTAGGCCGATGCTGCGCGGCGAAGCGGGATGGCGGTCGGAGACCCCCCACCTGGGCCCTGATCCCTCCCTCCCTGTCCCCCGTACCTGGCCGCTTGCATGAGGGGGCTCCATCCGTAGTGGTTCCTGCTCTGCACCGAGGCGCCCTTCCGCAGCAGGAACCGCACCAGCTGCTCGTGGCCCCCCGCCGCGGCGAACTGCAGCCCCGTGTTGCCGGCCTCGTCCGTGCAGTCCACGGGCACGGCGGGGGTCGGCGGGGACGACGCTTCGCCGCGGGGCTCGGCCGCCGTCTCCTCGGGGCCGCACGAGGAGGAGGAGGGGGCCGCCGCGTCGGCGGGGCCGCCGCTACCGCCGGGCAGACCCAAGAGGCGTCGGGCGGTCTCGCAGTCCCCCTGCTCGCAGGCGCGGAGGAAGAGCTGGACCTGGGGGGGGCACCCCGCACTCCCCCATGGGCAGCGCTGCCGGGCCCCGAGCGGCTCGGCCGCCCGCGACCGCCCCCGCCGGGAAGGCAGCGGGGAGGAGGGGACTCGGCCGGCGGGAGGAGGCCGGCCCACGGCGGCCGCAGCGCCCCGGCCGCTCTCGCACGCCGTGAAGGGGGAGCCGAGCTAGGCCGCGCTCCTCGGATTATCCCAGCCTGGACCGGGGGTCTCGGCGCCTCTCCTACCCCGCTGGCAGCCGCAGTGGTGTCCCCCCGCCTCGTCCAGCCAGCGCCTGTGTCCTCACGGCTCCTGCCCCCTTCGCCAGGGGATTTCTGCGCTCTGGGCTGCAGCCGTTCCGCGCCGTTACTGGCTGCCACTCAATGAAGTGTCTCCGCATTACGTGTCTTTCTGCCCGGGGTCATGGCAGCAGGCCTTCGCTATGGGGCTTATTCCTTCTCACCTGACACAACAATCCCTTTTTCTTGCTTCACAACGCGAAGCCGCCTGGCGCGGTCCCTCAGTCAGCCCCGCTCCGTGTACCTGATACTTCAGCCTTTACTTCACCGTCTACTTTGTGCCTCCTTTAGCCCCAAAGCGGTCTCTCCCTTCGATGAGATATAGGATTCGAAGTTCGGTCTTTTCCCCTACAAACACCCATTTCCCATCTCCTGACAGCGCTGATTAGTCTTTCAGTTTAAAATCTTTGTGCATAAAATGTCAATTTCTTGTGTGTCTTCTCTTCAGTTTCAGCCCCCCCAGGAAATCCTGAAATCTTTTCTAGGTTAAACTGATTTTACATCTAAAGCAAGGCAAAAAAGAAAGGATGTTGTGTTGTGTCCCTATCTGTAAATTCAGATAGGTGATTTTCTATGAAAATCAGTTACTTCAATGGCAGGACAGGGCACTTGTTACAGGATGGAGGGTTTGGGGATGAGAAGACTAGGAAAACTTGAAAGGAGTATAATAAAACTACCAAATGCCACTACAATGTAGCAATCCCCTGGTTTTAGGCAGTGGCATCCTTATCTTCCAAGTTGTACAGCTTTTTGGCTCTGATGCACTGGCAAATCCAAATTACCAGATCATCATGGCAAAGGGCCAAACAAATTACACTTGGAGAAAGTCTACAGCAAACAAGAGTCTTGGCTGCAATTATGGACACTTCTCCTTTGGGAAAGTACCATTCATATATATATTAAAAAATTGCTTATTTATTAGTACAGAAATAATAGAACAATTTCCTGGGCAGGGCACATATTCAGGGATACTTCTTTCATTATAGATAGCGTGTAGAATATTTAAGTATGTGTCCCCTACATTTATGTTAAATAATTTTCTTAAGCATAAAGAAGCTTATAGTGGCCATCAGCAGAGTGAAGGTTCATGGCTAGGGAGAATTTTGGTCCAGCCAAAACAGCCTACAGCCATCCTTACATTATAACAGTATGAGAACCTTGCTGTTGTCAATAAAGCTGGATGGTGCAATTCACTCTTTGTAAGATTTCAGAGCCTGGAAGAAGGGAATGGCAAGAGTGATTAATGTAATGCATTATTCATGATTGAAGAAAATTGGGTCATACTTACCATATCAAAGTGCATGCTCGGATACAGTCAAATTAGTGACAGGATCACTCCAGTTTATCTTTGGGATAAGCTACTCAACATGTTGGTCCTACAAATTTATGTTATGTAGCTGATGGTTATGCTATCAATTTCTACTAATGGTTTGAAACTCCAGACAAAGATACCATGAATGGAATTAAAAACCTATCAGCAAAAGATGCAACACTTATTTTAAGAATTTATAAGACATAGAAAATATTTGATGGGGTTTAAAAAATGAGAGGGAAAATTATTTGTCTGAATTCTACTGCTGTCATCTGATGGTCATTATCATTTTCAGTTGACATCCTAGGCATTTATACTGGTATGATCACTCAGGAATTTCTGTCACTGAGTGACAATCAAGGCAAGGAAAAATAATCAAATTTCTTCTGAAATTAATAAACTGCTGTGGAATATTCTCCTGGATGATGCAGTACCAAGCTCTTTGGAAAATACAGGACTTGATTTCTTAACCAATGAAAGAACAACCTAAGCCTTTCAAACAGTTCATTAGGATAAGATAATGGAGAAAACTTAGGTTGGAATATAAGATGGGACAAAATAAAACCAAGATTCTCAAGTGCAGACTGTGTGTTAGTTGTTCAGAAGATTTGTCCGAACTGCATATTTTTCCAGTCACTGAAAAATGTATTGCTTTTGACAGGAAATTAATTTACATCAGTTCTGTGCTAATTTGTATAGGTCAATGTTAGATTGCTCCAAGGTTAAAACAATTTTAAAAGACAGAAAAAACCCTAATGAATGAAGAAATTACTTTCACATAAAGAAGAAAAGTGCAAGGAACAGGACAGGCCCACTAAAAAGTGCAGAACAGATAAGGCAGGAGTACACATGTCAGGAATTGACATCTGTGAAACCTCTCTACTATAAGTCTCCACTGCTGATGATCTCAAAACACCAGCAAGGAGATACAAGCTTTATTCATGCTACTCATCATATAATGTGAAATAAAAGAGATAAATTACTTAGAGTCATTGTTCTTCAAGGCTCAGAACTAAGCATTTGCCAAACAAAGCCTAGGAAACCATTAGAGCATGTAATGTACCTGTGGAACTAGTAAAGTAAGTGTAATATGGCAAATGTGCAAAGATGTAGAACTATAAATTGGCCAGGTAACATGACAAAAAATTCCATTGCTCATACAGTAGTAATAGGATGTAATATATTTGGACACATACCATGACACATGAACAAATCTCTACCTCATCTCTAATTCAGGACCATGTAATATGGAAAACTGTAAAATTGCCATCATAATCAAAAGCCTCTCAGAAATTAAAAATACAAGTAGTCAAGCAATCTATTCCAAAGAAATCCATAAAACCAGAAACAGCTGACTCACTCATAATCTGCATTATCAAAGTCTGAGGATGGTGGCATCTCAAATCCCCAGGTATGATGGCTTTTTCATGGCAATTTAAGAGGTAAAATACTTATTTTCTACTGTAAAATCTTACTGATGTGAATCACAAGAAAGTCATACTTCTGAGTGTGGGGTTTCACCCCCGGATTGGGATGACCCCAAAAGATGGAAAAGTCCCTCCTCCAACCCGCGCCTTCGAAGAAAGACTCAGTAGTCTTCTGTTGTCTGTTCTCAAGGTTGTTTATTGTTGGTTATCTAAAAGATTCTTCTCCCTGAAATGCTGTGGCCCGTTCAGCAGCTCAGACAAAGGCACACTGCCCTCCCAGGGGGCTGGTGCCATCTTTTATATCATATATTACGTACTACATGTTTATGCTTTTTCTCCAATACCTACTATCTATATTGAATGGTGACTTTCTACTCTAAACCAATCTGTGAGTGCCAACATCACCAAAGACATGGAGGTTAGGAAGGAGAAAGAAAGAGGACAGGGCACACCCAAGTCCCTCCATCTTAGATCTCCCGACCCCCATGTACAAAACTTGGACCCCTGCGTACAAGGCTTAAAACCCCCCTGTACAGCACTCAGAAATCCTACCCTTTACTTCGTGACTACTTCTACTACAATATCTAAACTTTTGTGACTTCTTGTTCTTCCTGCAAAGTTGGTAAACTGTTCCATGGGTCAGATTCAAAGCCACAGGGGTCTCTGGCTGCATGCCAGGGTCTCAGATGCTTTTGACCTGGGTCTGGAACGTCCGAGAATTCTGTGGGACATTCTGAGTTCCGACATCTGAGAAAAAGAAAACTGAATTTTTTTGTATGTCTTTTGTGTTAAGACATCTGCCTTAATGAAGACACATATATTAGAAATACCATCACAGAAAAGGATATGCTTCCCCAGTATCACTGGACTTACGTATGATAACAGTGGTCCTTTCAGGCATAGACACAGAAATAACCTTGACAAAATAAAAAACCAAATGGTAGTAAGTAACTACAGTGTAAGGTGACATAGATTAATTTCACAACATAATATCTGCTTGACTTCTTCATTCAGAATTTTAATCATGGTCTTATCTTTGTCTACTATGACCAGCTCCTATGACTTTATGAGGAATTTACTTCATTTATTTGTTTCAGAATATGCCATAGTTTTGACAAACTTTCAAAAAGTATTTGCAACTCAGTATTTTAATTCATTGAGTCTGCATGAGACTGTATGAAAAATCAGTCAGGTTTCCAACATAATATATCCTCATTAATGTGTCACATCATACCATACTTTGTGAGCAGAACTGCAGTTTTGTTCCAATACTTTCTGACAGCTAAGCTTCCTGGCCTAGGTTTTCTTTATGTACGTTATCTCTTCCACTGCCTGCAGTTCATGCTTGCTATTTAGCTTAAGAGAAAAATTATATGCAAGTAATACATACCTACAGCAAGCAAATACATTGATTGATGGCTTTGACATGTATGTTCTGTCTGTCTGTCTGTCCTGGCTTGTGTGTGACCTTTTGAGCAGGTATTTTGTGTGTAATTTATCTGTGGGTACACATGCACATGTAAATGTGCACATACATGTCTACAGCGATCTGCAAACTGAGGTTTTGCCCAAATAATCCACTGAATGCTGCCTCATTTTAGTGACCTGTCACTAGGAGAATTTCACAGCATTCATCAGCTTGATAGAAGATCTCTGAAAGAGGTGACAGTTTCTAGGTCAGCCATCAAGTCTGTGTTTTTATTCTGTTTTATTTTTAGGGTTCTTCCTCTCATCTCAACTCCTCGATCTCTCTGCCTCTGCACTATACACCCAGCTTCCCTCTTGACCCAAAGCCTACCCTGTAAAACAGGGTTCCTGCTGAAGCACCGAGGACCCTTTGGCACTGGGAAGCAGGGTGTGGCTCATTTCGTGTTTTGCATGCGCTGTGCAGCTGTCTCAAATAAAGAGACTTTCCATCCAATCACATTTATTAAAAAAAAAAAATCCTTGGCTCTGGAAATACAATAGGCTGAATAATAATAATTTAAAAATATTTGTGCTAATAAAGGAGAGAGAGAGCAAGCAAGGTGAGAACCAGGGGGGTGTTGCAGGGCAGTGCAATTTTATGCACAGTTAAAACAATGGTGAACAATGAGCCCATAGGTCCAATGCTATCTCCAGTGGGTGTGTTTTATAGCTTGGATGATTCCTCCTCTCCTTTAGCAAATGTTCTATCTATGTCCAAAGTATTCCTACATCACGTTTCCTATCATATTCTTCTGATTTTTTTTTCTTTAGAATAAGTAATCATTGGCTTTTTCTAGAACTAGGAACTTTATTCTGAAATACATTATTTGATACTTTATTTTTACTCGAAGTGTGAATTTAGGAAGCTGTTTAACTTATTGAAAATGCAGTCTTCCCACTCTATTTCCATTTTATATTTTTGCTTTTTACACACAAAAGAAAAGAAAAGGAAAAGTTCCTATGAGGTGAATTTTAAAAATTTGGCAAAATTTAATAGCTCTGTTTTTTCTGTAATGTATATGTCATCACTAAAAATGAGAATACCTTCTAATAACTATACAGGTGTTAAACGTTCATCTTATCTTACCTGTTTAGGTATTCTCTATATGTAAACCTGGTCCTTCAATAAACTCATGTATTTTAGGTGAACTAAGTATTACCTGCATTTCAAACATATTTCAGAGAGCAAGAGATACACCCTTAATTTCAGCTATTACATTCACTATTATATGAGTTCTTGTGGACAATTGCATATTGTTGTGGTTAGTCTTTTTCTCTTAGTGCTTTTTGAAAGGTTTAGTAAATATTTTGGATACTTTTTGCGGTAAAGAAAAAAATTTCTGTTTTTAAAAATAAACTTTAAAAAGTCATTGATTATTCTACTGATCTTCTGTTTTAATTTGGACAGCTAAAGGCACTACAGATATTTCTAGATAAGTGATTAGAGTATTTATATGACTGGTTTGATTACTCTACATATCTTTGGTTGAAACTCCTGAAGCAACTGAAATTATAACTCACTAAACACTAAAAATTCATAACAAATTATTTTAACTTCCATTGTAATTCAACCTGAAAGAAACAAGAGAACTGCTTAAAAGGAACTCTTCCATGAAAATTTTGCTACAAGTTTTATGGCTAGCAGTAAACTCATTCATTTTTACCTTGTTGATTGTAGATTTTTTTTTCTCCACTGGCATTTATTTGTATGTTCAGAGAGAATTCTTTACACCTTAACAATTTCAGCTCAGAATGTTCAGTCTTCCCGTCACATTTACATCCCAAAAATGTTTGAAAAGATTTGACAAAACATGTTTTTACCTTCATAGTCTTTACATCTCGTGCAAACTTCTTTGTGAATGCAAGTAATTAATTCTTTATGATTTTTAGATTAGCCTCATTACTGTACTTTCTCTGCATGAATTTCCTCTGGTTTATGTGTTTGGATGTCATCCCCAGAGAACTTCTGTTTACTAGCAATACTTTCAAATCCTACTGCAATGGTCATCACAGAAAGTCTTCACCCATTACTTTGCCATAAGAGCATTATTACTGTTGAGAGCAGTTCTATAATTTTTGGTTCTCTGTTTCCCTTTTTTTTTTCCAGAACTTGTTTTAGTCATGTGATCATGTTCTTGTGCTGCTTCCATATTGCTCTAATGCCTAAAATTCTTATATAAAATACAGATTCTTGTAACATTTAAGAACCTCTGCAGCAAAACTCTCTGGTTTTTTCTTGGCTTTTGGGTTTGTTTGTGGTTTTTTGTTGTTTTTTTTTTTGTTTGTTTTTTTGGGTTTTTTTTGTTTTTTGGTTTCTTGGGGGGTTTTTTGGGGAGTTTTGGGTGTTTTTTCCTCACTCTTCTAAATTAACTCTTAGCCCTACATTTTGCTCCTTACCTCTTCCCAATCTACTCAGTAACTTCTTTTGGGAGTCCAGGAGGATCTCTTCTCCTTTGATTCATTCCAGGAATAGGCTTCCTTCATTCAGAAAGATGGCAAGCAAGGAGGCAAAGTGAACACTGGGCATGCAATAACTGGTGCCACCTGACTCTTCAGACACAAAGTTTGCTGGACACAACATCCCTTATATGCAATGTAAATTCTCATGTCCAACATACTGATATTTAGCAGTTGTCTACAAAGCATATTGAAACTAGATTTATGGCTATATAATTTCCTGTGATAGCTAGCTGTATAGCTGAATAAGAAATAATCTGTCTGTACACACACTCCTTGCAAATCCACCTAAATTACTTGATTTACACTAGCTTGCCAGAATCAGAATCAGTCATTGGTTTTCAGCACCCTTCTGTCCAGAGCATGGCCTCCACAGCAGCTGAGTTTGCGTTTGTTGTCACATACAATATATATTATCATGTAAAATCGGAAAGAGCTCACAGCTGTATGCTCTGACCCTGATAGTGATGCAATTTTTATCCCTTCCCTAGTGTTATTTTCCTTCACTCCTCAGTAGTGCTGGTGAGCACCACCCAGTACTGTGTACTGGGCTGAAGTTCTCTCTCTGGGCATGACCGAACTCCTCTGCTGGGTTGATCTTGACAGGCCTCCAACAGCAGAGGATGTTGCAGTGAACATGGAAAATGCATGGAGCAAATGACGCCTCAAAACCAGTTCCAGTTCCCTACTGCAAGTGAGAAACTGTATCCAGTTATGTTACATTTATGTTAAAGTATATCAAACGCAAAATCAGGAACTGTGGTTTAATCTCACAGCCTCCAGACCACAAGTTTAGGCAGATGGAGCTTGATACTGTTAGGGGATGAATAAAAGAAGCAGTATGGATATGTTCTTGAGTATGAAGCAAATCTGAAAGCTCTAACTAGCGCTACTGTCGTTATTTTCCCCATGATTCTGTCAAGCCATAGAATGGACTGCCCATTTTGAGTATAATAAACTTGGGATTTTCACTAGTATTCTGGGTTTCTCTCAATGAGGCTGCATTGGTTGACTTCTTTTTTCAACCAAAACCACTCCTTTCTTCAGCAAAAATGCTTGTCATTAATGCCTATAGCTTCTTAGCCCGTGTTCTGCTCTTCTTCTGAAACACGTGCTATTCTAGAGGCAGCAGAATGGATGAAGCCTGGTTTCCTACCAATTTGTTTCCTTCGACCCCTAAGCTCTTCCTAGTCCCTCTGTGGGAAATAACCTCCCTTGCTGTCCTGCAGCTCTGAAAATTTCTGTCCGGAGACAGCAGGTTTTGGGGTATCTCAATCACTTCCAGAGGCCAAAACAGCTTGCTGTGGCCCTGGCAGCTCAGTGCCAGCAGAGCTTTCTCTTGCTGGGGAAATGGCATATCCACCATGCAGCTACCAGGGCTTATAAATGTCCCTCAAGCTTCAAGGCGACCAGATCACCTTTCCCTTGAAGAGTGACAGCAAAAGGAACATGCCTTCCTCCCTCCTCCCCACATCCCAGCTCTGTGTGATCCGGCAGAACCGGGATGGCCTCCACTCCCTCCTTGACCCGGGATGGGTCAGCACCAGCACTGGTTCCGCCGGTTGTGTCTCCAGGGCGAATGCGGAGCAGGCTGGAGCCGTGTGCCTTCCCTGGGGTGCTGGAACCCTCGGGGGCCAAGCAGCCTTCCGACCACCAGGAAACTGAGCGACATCGTTCCCGGGAGGCGGCTGGCGGGCGGCAAGGGCGCAGCACGCCTGGGGGACAAGCGGGGCGGGTTCCCTGCCAGGGGTCCCGCTCTCCGCCCCGCGGCAGCGCCCGCGCCCGGCTCTTCCGCGCCGCGCCTCTCCGGGCTGGCCGGCGGCGGGGCGGGGAGGAGGGAGGAGCCGGCGGCGGAGGAGCCGTGCGGGCTTCCTGGCGGGGCAGCGCTGGCGGCGGGCGGGTGTCGCGTCGTGGGCAGGTCCGTGATAACTTCGCCGAGTCTGCCCGGGGCGGAGGCGGTGAGGCAGCCACCGCCCGCTCGGCATGGCCGGCCGCCTCGGCCGCGGGATGTGGTGGGGCAAGCGGGGCCGGGGCTGTCGGGGCGAGGGCACCCTGCTCGCCCTGGGGCTGCTGGCCGCCCTCGGCTTCCTCGTGTGGCGGCACGGCCCGCCGCCCCTCCGCGCCGCCCGCCGCGCCCCGCCGCAGCCGCCTTCCCCCGACTCCGAGCTGCTGCGGCGGCCGGTGTACGCCAAGCCCGCCCTGGACCCGGGGGCGCTGGGGGAGCTGGGCCGGGCGGTGAGGCTGGAGCTGAGCCCGGCCGAGAAGCGCCGCCAGGAGGAGAGCATCCGCCGGCACCAGATCAACATCTACCTGAGCGACCGCATCTCGCTGCACCGCCGCCTGCCCGAGCGCTGGCACCCGCTGTGAGTACCGCCGAGGGCAGGCGGGGCCGGGGCAGAGGAGCCGTGCCTGCCGCTGCTGCTGTGGCTCAGAGAGCCGCTCCGGCAAACTGGAGGGTCTGCTGGCAGCGGTCAGTGCGGGATAGTCGTGTCTCTCTCAAGTACCTCTCGCTCAGGAGCGTGGAGGCTTTTGGAAACTTTCCCATCACAAACGCTCTCAGAGTTGACTCGATTGGTGACTTTGCCAGGCTGCCGCACCTACACAAGGCAGTACGAAGTGGCGTGTTGGTGGCGCGTGTACAGGTTGTTTCCCCACGTAGCCCTGGTAGTGTGTTTTCAGTCCTCAAGCTACGCTGCCCTGCCGTGCTTCTCCTGCTGCTGCTGTCCTCTGGGTAAGTCACCATGGGCAGCAGCATACTTTTTCAGTCACTCCCAGCTTTACAAATGTTACGCTTCCCAGATTTCAGCTGTGCATTGTATTCAAATGTCTTAAGACAAACAGTTTAAAAGAGATTGTTTTATCAGCGGTTTTACCAGGAGTGAGCTAGGAATGGTGCTCACAAAGGTGGGTAACGTATTCTGAAGTGGGGCTGTGCTTGATCCGGGATGCACGGTTGCTGGGACCAGGTGCATTTACAAATGACATGTATAGTTATGACACCAGTGGCAGATAATGGCGCAGGCAATTGTGAACAAAGGGTTAGATAATGTTCGATGAGGTGGCTCAAGTTTACAGGCAATGGCTCAGTGCAGCTGTGAAGCCAGTGTGGTACAACAGGTCTGTCTGTTGTACCCTTGCGCAAATACTCAGGGTGGCACCGTCTGGGACTCTCCTGTGAGTGAGCTGCTGGCTGGTGAGAGGAAGGGATAGCCAATTAAGGGGATATGCTAGCCGTCACAGGGGTTGGGATGGAGCCATGGCTGCTACTGACTCCTCACTTCTGTTTCACTCGAGCTTGGCTTCAGCTGGTTTGCTCCGTTGCAGCAGGTTTGTACGATATGGTAGCGAAAAGCTGTGGAAAAAGCAGGGCTCTGGCTCTCCCATGCATTCACTTCATGCCCGTGTGTCCTGCCCAATGTTTCACCAACTCTAATTGTAAGTGCTGAATCTAAAGCATGAATCTTAGGATGGCTTTCATAAAGTTGCAGTGCAAATGCAAGGCCTTTTCATCATAAATTTAAGCCTGGCACTAGGCTTGTTTTACTTAGTTATCATTCCCTTCTTATCAGCAGTCTGTAGACTATAGGTCAAAAAGGACCATTTAACTTTCATTTCCATGGGAAGAATTAAATCATTTCAATGACTTATTTTGGACTTCTGCCATTTCTCTCTGACAGGGTGTTAGAAGAAATGGAAGGTCACAGTTGTTGAATAGAAAACATTATAGATGGGTGTGGGTGACTATTCTAGAAATGAAAGTAATTGAAATAGATTTTGCTACAACAGCAGACCCTTTTTGATTTGAATATATGGATGCTGAAATGACAAAATATATCCAAACCAAAAGAATCACAGAAGCATCTGTGACATAATCTCAGAGATAATTGCCTTCTGAAGCTGGGGCTGTATTGTACTGTTGGCAGGTGCTTCATGCCTTTGTGCACAGTTAAATCTAAATAATGGCAAAAATGTCACAGAGCATCTCCAACTCACACAGCAAATGTAAAAAACTTTCCCAAAGCAAATTTTGCAATGAAGTGTTAACTCCTTCTCTCAAGAAGGAAGACCATGTAAGAGGTTGAAGTAAAAAAAAAAAAAAAAAAAAAAAAAAAAAAAAAAAAAAAAAAAAAAATTAAGAACTTATCACCAAACCCACTGCCATAGAAAATGCATTGCATTTACTTCCAAGATTAGAGGTTATACAGTTTGAAATCTCAAGTCTAGGGGAAATCTTTTAAATTTTTTTTTATTTTAAGGTGGGTAATGCTTGACTATTTATGACCTTTAATGAACATTTTGTTGATGGGTGAGGCTACAATGATGGGAAATAAGTAGTAATGGTAGATGGCAACTAGACTTCAGTGGTCCACCAAAATCATGCAAAGGCTATATTTTAGATGTGATCAGCAAGACAGCTTTGGTACCGGAAGACCAGAAGGTGACTAATGCACCGTTTTTTTAGTGGAGTCCCAGAAGAGAACCAGAGAACTGTGTGCTGGCAATCCTTCGATCTTTTCCAGGCATGTTATCTACAAACTGTGTAAGGGAAAGAATTAGTAACAGATGGGAGGGTGTGATCTATTGAGAAAGTCAACAAGGCTTTTGTCAAGGATGACGTGTCTTACAAATCTATAAGAGTTCTTTGAAAGTCATAATTATATGGATAAAGAAGTGTGTTGTTACTTGATGAGTTCCTTAAACAACTGTGAAAAAATGTGGAAATTCCTTGCATGTATAAATGACTGAGTAGAAGCTGCAAAATAGGTTGGTTTTTTTTGGTGGTTTTTTTTTTCTTTTTTTTTTTTTTGGTTAGTTTTGGTGTTTGTTTGTTTTAAGGAGCAAAGATAAAGTCCCACAGAAATCTGTGTTGGACTCCATGCAGTTCAACTTACAGCATGGCTTTCATAAAGAAGTGACTAATTTACAGGTCTTCAGCCTGAAAGACAGGTGGCCTGCTGGAAGTGTATCTCCTGCAGGATTCCTGCAGTACATGGTTGATGCATGAAAATGGATAAAACAAATTCTGCCACCTCCCTGCTCCGAAAATCCACTTCCTGTAAAGCACAGCCCATTCACTAGAAAATTTAAATCACATATTCAGGAGGTATTGACAGATGTTATGCTTGGAGACTCTGTTCTGAGCTATGGGTTTTTGGTCTGTTTCAGCATATTCTTGTGTGTGTGGAGACAATCTGGAAATTTTAGATAAAAAAATGGAAGAATAAAAGGGAAACAGAGACAACATTACCATCACATGGATGCCTCAGTGCTCCTTTTGATGTTAATGTCCTCCCACACTGATCAAGGAACCCTCTCTGTGTGTGTGAATTGGTGAAAACATTTGAATCCAATGAAAACTAGAGTTTTGCTAATAAGATAGAGTGTATCTGAACCAGTAAGCTGTTATATGTGATACGCAGAATGATTACACAAGGTGTTGCTGTGTCAGAACCTTGTGCCAAAAATCTTTTCCTACTGCTGCATTTTGTACATCCTAGACCTGCCATGGGAACAGAAATGTGGCAGGTATTTGCTAATATCCATGTCTGGTAATACTGTACAGGAAGAGAAGAATAGTTTGGCTGAGATTACTCTCTCAAATAATGTATTGATTGATGATATTTGACTAATATCCAATATAGATCTTTCTCCTACTAATATATTCCTGACAGTGAAAATATTCAGAAAGTTGTTATTCCTTCTTGTTCCCACCACCATAACTTGCTTTTTGTGATGACTGACTGATTTCTATTGACCCACAGACCCAAAGATCTTGACAATTACAATTGTTTCCTTTAGACAGTTTCTGCTTTCTTTAACGGTCTGAGCTTGACATCAGCAACTAATAATGTGTTTCATCACACAGGAACTGTTTAGTTTTATTGAAAGTATGCATATAAACAAATAAACATTATGTATTAAGTTACTAAATGGTGATACAGTTTGTACAAGGCTAGAAGTGAAATAAGCCATAGGGTCAGAGAAGGATGGAGGTTGGAAGGAAACTTTGGGGTGTCTAGTCCAATGTTGAAGCCTCCAAGGATGGAGATTCAACATCATTTGAGCACCTCTTTAAATGCAGCATCACTGCCACAGTGATTTATTTTTATTTTTGTCCCCTGATCGTAAGGTTGTCTAGATGGCTCAGTTTGTCTTCATAACATCTACCCTTCATTTCTTGAGTTTGTACTCATAAAGGGAGCAACAATTACAGGAGGTTTAAAACCAGTGTCTTCTGTCAGACTCTGACTTTCTGAGGGCCCTGTTGGGGCTGATGCCCTCTAAGTGGGTGTGATGAGCTTGGGGCCATGGGGCTTGGCTGCTGCTGCTGCTGCTCTGCCTTCCTCCCCCTGCAACAACACGAAAGAATTGTGTCCCATGGGGCTTCTCCTTGTGTGCTTGTTTTGCAGGACTGTAGGGCTAAGCAGACAACTGATATGTTCTCTTAGCCTTTTACAGCTTATTACAATGTGTAAGAAATATATTTCCAGTTTTTCTACTTGGGTTCTTTCAGATTAAGGGCTATTTTCAAGCATTGTTTCAGATTTCCGGCATTCTACTTTTTCTTCCTGTATCACAGTAGGGATGCATTGCTCACTTATTTTGGGGATAGTTTCTGTAAAAGCACACAAGTTGCCTTTCAGCTGACTCTTGGTACAAAAGGAGCAAGTCAGGACTAGGCACTTTTGTGCTGACTCAGCATTTTATGTTTTCTCTTTCATGGTAGAAGCCTGCTTCAGCCCTTGGGACTCATTTTACTTGTGATCACAAGGAAATGGATTTTAAATTCTTTTCTGTCTTTCCTAAGTAGCCACAAAAGCCCCCAAAATACTGAATGTGGACTGCATAGTATTTTTCAGATATTTAAAAAAAGTTTTAGAGGTTTGTTCTTTAATATTAGGTAATCTTCTGTGTTTTGGAGAGATTCTTTATATATTTTTTGTATATGTGTGATTTTATGTATATCTTTAAGATCTGTGCATATATCTTTAAGTGTCTTCGTGTAGACAGCTAGATATACACAAATGCTCAAATTCCTCTGTCACCATCATTTATGCCTATAATTTTATTTATTTGGGGGGAACATTATGTTTGACTTCAGCATAACATTCTTGTGCTAAGATTGTTTTGTCTTTCAAATACTGTTTTTCCTATTTGTTCCCATTTTTGAATTTGATTCTCCCAGAGACTCTCTTTCTTCTGTGGTTTGTTTTGTTTTCTGGGCTGTAAATATTAAATTATACCAGGATGCTTGTCTGATAGTGTCTTGCTAGCAAGTTCCAAGAATAAGCCTTGCTACTAGGTTTTGGTTCCTTTTCTACTCCAAAAATCACAGCTACTCCTGCCAGGAGTTTTAACCTGCCCCTGTTCTGGGAAAAGGCATAGCAGCTGAGTGTTTCCCTCCTCAGTGAGCAACTGACTTCACCCAGGATCTTCTCTTTTATCTCTTACCTAAGGGCAAAATAACTTCAGCGACTTTTAAATTTTTTTTAAATTTAAAAAAAAATTAATTTTTTTTTAATTTTAATTTTTTTTTAATTTTAAAAAAATTTTAAATTTTTTAAAATTTTAATATTTTTTTTTTGTTTTTTAGTGTACATAGGAAATAGAACCCTTTGCAAAGGTGAGCTGCAGCAGCTTGATCTTTCTGCCACATCCCTTTCCTCTAAACCATCACCTGATGGTGCCCCTTGTGCCCAGAGCTGGCTTTGGCAATGATGTTCCCATGCTTTGTGTCTGATCAGGAGACACAGCACACTGCTTCTTACAAGCTAAGGCTTTGCATTAAACACTTAAGAGTGTGTTTGGTGTAGTAGTTTTGGAACACTATGGTCACTTGCTTGGTGTTTGGATTTTTTGGTTCGATTTCTGAGCTTTTTGGAAATATGTAATTGGTTACTAGTAAATATATTAGTTATAATACCTTTTAGTCATTAGTGTTAGTTGGCAGGATTTCTTTCATATATAAACAGGCTTTAGACCTTGAAAGCAATGTTTCTCTAAGACATTTCATTCTTTCCTCAGACAGGAAGTAGGGTAAAAATTATTTTTCACTGTAGTTGGAGTTTTTTGGTTATAGTTTAGGTTTTGTGGTTTTTGTTTGTTTGTTTGTTTTTGTTTCTCTTTTTTAAATAAAAAGGCTTGCATTTTATAGCAGTACAAAATGAAGCAATGCTTCCACTATTGCTTTGATATTCCGGATATTTTGCTACTTTTGTTTCCTGTCATCTGTAAAAATGTGTCACTTTTTATTGTCATTATGCTTTTAACAACCCCCAGCATATATTTTCCAGAAGAGCTCACATGATTATTTTTCACCATTTTCCTTTCCATCTCCTGGTAGACTTCCTCAACTTCCTTTGACATCATAGATTATTGCTTGGTTTCAGTTGATTTAATTTTTAAATTGCAAAAGTTCCCAGACCTGTGATTGATAGTAAGCAAAAATTGATTTTTTTTTCTAATTTAAAAACTGCCTTTATTTAAACAATTGTCTATAAGGATCAGGTGCATCCACACCTTATTTGTAGTGATGAATACAATAGCTTCTTTCAGTTATGACTTTGCACAATATTTTTTCTTGTCCTGAATCAAATTACTCACACTAAAGTAAGTTTTTGAATGTAGGTGTAGGAAATAGTATGTCTCTGTGGAAAGGTTAAGTGTATCTTACTATCTTGGAAGAAAAGTGAAAACATTTGAGCAAAATGCAACCACTGTTTCAGCTCAGCAAAATAAAATAAAAATCAAGTGGGTTTCCCCACTGTCACTTACAGAATTTCCTTCTCATCTGCACATCCAGAATCCGTGTCAGTTAGGAAATTCAGTAGTATTTCTCTAACAATTTGGAATTAGGAGGCTCTATCGATTTCCTAAATTTGTGGATTTTAGGATACAGACTTCGTAAATTCTCTTACTTGATCTTTCTAGACATTTATTTCTTAATGTATTTTTAATCTGTCCTAAAAAGGTTTGCTTTCTGTGTCACACCCCCCAACTTCTTACCAAATATTTTCTTCTGTTTCAGACTTTGTGTCTTTCTTGCTTGCTTCTCACAATGTTTGTGTACAAGGCAGCACAGCCCATTATTATCTGAAATCTTAAGATAGATTTTGGCAGTCTGTCTTGTCAGTACCTTCTTGTCATTGGGAGAATCATTCTGTAGAACATTAAATAACCTGGAAAACTCTTTCACAATCAAATCAGCCTCTGTTTCCAGAGACTTGATCATATCACAGTGTTGTGGCCTGTAAAGGGGTGCTTTCTCTAACATGGTTTGTTTCAGCAGATATAATTTAGGGAGCTTTTAACCAGCCTGCTGGCCTGGGACAGGTGGTGGGGAAGTAAGTGTAGGTCAGCATCCTGAACTCACCTGCTTAAGTGTTCCAGCCTTGCCCCAAATAATCTGGCCATTCTGGAAGTTATCAGCACCTTGCTGCTATGTGCTTTGCTACTCACACTAAGACACACCTTCTGTAAACTCTTAGTGCCTTTTCCTGCAATAGTTGAACATGTGGCTTGTGTAGGTGTGTAAAACCAGGTGGAGCCTCTCCATGATGAGATAAACCTATTTTTTTTTAATTAAAAAAAAAGAAGAAAATTCCTGAACTGACAGTTGGATCAAGGTAGTCTTATGTGAGAAAATAAATTTGGCATGAAAAGTTGGGTAGTGTTTGGAGGGGATAAGAATAATGTTTATCATATCCTTTAATTCCACTGGAGATGTTGCACTTTTGTATCCTGGGCTTTGGGTGGTGTTGCTTTTGACTCACATACTGCATTTTATCCACAGGATACTCTCCCACACAGAGGGGTGAGGAGTGGATGTTTAACTATGTATTCATCATGGAGTAAGGGGCACAGCCTTGGTAACTGTAGGGTGGCTTAGAAATCAGTGCTGCCGCCTCTGTCATGTTGCAGGGCTTGGTGTGCTTGTGAATGGATGTGCAGAACCCTAAGCTGCGGCTTGGGCAAAAGTAGAAAAGGGGATAGAAGATCCCAGTATTTCTGGGTCCTCTGCTGTGGCTTTGGGAAAGTGAAAGGAGGCGCTTTCTCTTGGGTGAAGGTACTTCGCCTACATTGCTGCCTCTGCAGCTTATGGAGTGGGAATGAAGATGGTGAAACTAGATTGAGATGCCCATGGGTGCTGCCATTCATCCCCATCAGCCTCATTTACTTACAGCCTACAAAATGCCACTTTTGAGCACACCTCTTACTGAAAGAGCAGTTTAAGTTGGTGTTTTAGCTGTTCAAATTAGAAAGAGGAAAGGAGCTTGTGTGCTGGGTCAGCATGTCTGTGGCCCATCACAAGCCCAGCCAACCTGGTTCCTAGCCCACCATGTGAAAGCCAGCCTCAAGTAGAACCCTGCAGTGTTTTCCAGGATGGGGCATATATGTCACATACTGTAGTCACATAAATGAAATTAAATCAGCTTCAGCAGTGACATGTGCTGTTTTGCACTTCTTGAGAGAAGCTGTGCAATCCTGAACTTGCCTAGGGCATTCAGATTGAAACTTCAAACCAAAACTTACGCAGTATAGCTTCTGAAAGCATTAAATAATTGATGAGCAGTTTGTGTTCTTAACAAATCTTTGAAAACTCAGAGAACATTTCATATTTTTTTGTCTTAAAATGTAAGTAACTGTGCATATAGAAAATCAAATTGGGAGATTGAAAGTCTGTTTTCCCTTTCTGTATCATTGTCACAGTTGTGGTGAAAGTCTCAAGTAAGAGCATGTCAGCAACCATTCTTAATTAACTCATGGCAGTGTGCCCAGTGTGCACACATTCATGCTCTCTCCCTGTGTATAGATACACATCTCTTAGAGAAACAGCTCTTTACAAAGAAATAAATTGAGTGATTACATTAATTGACACAAATGTTCTTGAAAACAACCCATTTAATTTTGTTTAGGCATTTCCTGAGTGATGTCTCCTTAGTTTCTAATAAATAACCTATTGTAAAACTTGCTAACAGAAGACTGTGTAGTGTAGTAGATTCCAAGCTTAATTTATTAAACTTGTCAGCTGTTTACTCTCGGTTAGACTGTGATTTAAAAATGCAGTGTAAAAAAGGCAAAACCAAAACACCACAAGAATTTGGATGTGTGATGATGCACTTTTTTCCGTGTTTGGCTTCAGTTTGCATTTTGTGGACTTAGATGTTTGAGTAGAAGCTGTAGTGAAACACAGAGAAAGGGCAGTACATAGTGAACATGGTTTTGTGTTCAGGTACATACCAGCATTATTTTCTCTTTCTTCCCATCGAGAGATTTAAAGATTTATGGATGAACACATTAAGAATTCTAAAATATAGAAGTTGTCTTTGTGTAAATTGATAAGAAATGCCAAAAGACAAAGCTTTTGTTTGTTTTATGCCTGTCTTATGCCACAGCGATCAAGTAGGAAGGTCCTTAGAACACCCACCCAGTGTGGCAGAAAGTGCCTGAGGGAAATGAAGGATGATGCAGAAGCACTGTGCTATCTGGAGCATTGTAGTGTCCCTGTCTGCTCCTTGGAAGATGGCTGGGGCAGTCCTGGCCATGTTTTCTCCGAGCGTCACTCTATTGTGCACAAGGCTTCTGCTTGTGCATTTCCTAGGGAATCTGCAGAGAGCAGGAGTGACCAGAGGGCAGAGAATGAGCAGGTGTCACTCCTTTGCATTGCCATACCTGTTGTGATTATTATTCATTGTATACCAGTGTTTGTCATTGAAATCTGAGTCCTGTTTAAAACTATATGTGTTTATTTTGTTGCCTCTAGAAAAGCCTCTTGGACGTGTTGGCAACAGGTTTTTCCTCAGTGACTGACCCTGGTATCTGATAACTGTTACCAAAACCAGGTTGACTAGAGATAGGTGTACCTGAAGGAAATGAACCCACTGAACATGCACAACATGCCATTTTCAATTTAGGTAATTGTTTATTTTAAAATACAAATTAAAAAATTATTACAAAACAGTAAAGTTTATGTGATTGAATAAGATAAGGAGAATTGTGAAGGAGTGTTTGACTTCAAATGCATCTGCATTTATTTTCCAGGTTTGGAAATGTCACGCTTACAAATCAACTAATTTCCTTATGTCTGTGCTATGCTTTTACCAACCATTTGGTAGTTATGATGACTAGGTTCAAAGTGATGTATCACAGACAGTGGTAGGGACCACACTTTATTCATAGAAAAGTTAAGCAACTGTTCCATAATCAAACCTCTGTAGACAAGAGGGACTCACTGAGGTCTGCTGGATCAATGCCTTAAGGAGAATGAGGAGAGTTGCCTTCTGGATCTGTCTTTATGGACCTGCAGAACCCAGATGATCAGCTCAAAGGTAGTTTTTAGGACGAATAATATGAGATGCAATTAATACTGTCTTAACATGATCCTCTAGAGTGGAAAAGACAGTGTTATGGGTTTGAGGGTGGCACTAAAGAGTGCCCTACTGAGAAGCTGAAAGCAGATTGCAGTATAGTATGCATAAATATATGTTCCCAGTGTCTGCAAAAACATATTTTGGGACTGCTGTCACCAGTTGCTGTCATTTTAATGGCATACTGTAATTGATATGCATTTGTTTTTCTGAATAATCCAAAAGTAGGAGTGAAATGATTCAGTTGGAAAGGAGGAGCTGGGGTACTTGGCTGACACATGGATAATAAAAGTACATATTGAAGTTTGCAAGTGTGAAAACAGAAGATGGGCTGCTAAGGCGCTTCTGTGGTAAACAGGAGTTGAGAAATGGAAAAGATGAGTTATGACCACTAGGCTTTAAATCAAGTTTTGTACTCGTAGTAGGCTTTTTGAAATTTTTATATCTTGTGAAGTCGTAATGTTTAGTGTCCATATGCATGCCACTTAATTGTTATTCAGCAACACTGCCAAGCATTTCCATTTCAGGGATTCATTAGCTTTTTAAAGATTTTCTTACGCTATAATTTTTCCAAGGTTTAAATGCTTTGGGTTTGTAATCTCCCGAATGGGATTAATTTTTAAGGCTTAGTGAAACTCTCTCATTACAGAAAGATAAGGAAAAGTGTGCTTCACTTTAGCAACATTATTTGAGACTGCTAACAGTTGAGATTGTCTAGCAATTTAGCAAGAAATATGTCTTAGAAATAATATCTGAGATAAACACGCAAATCTGCGCAGAAGTTGAATAATATGGGGGTTTTGGGGGTTTTTGTTAGTTTGTTTTTTGGGGTTTTGTTGTTGTTGGGTTTTTGGTTTTTGTTTTGGTTTTTTAGTAAGGGCGTCAGGATACTGCTCAGGTCAGGGTGGACGTGCTGGCCAGCAGCCTGCCCTGCTACCATGGTGGGTCACTTCTCTTCACTCCTGTGCTGCCTTCCACCACGGAGCTGGTAAATTAAACCCATTTTTTAGTGCTGGCCTCTTTCTTCACTTTGGAAACCTAAGAAACGTGTGTTCTGGTATGTCCTGTAGTAGGCTGAACTTTTCCTGCAGTGTGGGGTGTGCTCAAGGAAGGAGGCAGAAATGCACAGTGAATCACAAACAGTGTGGGGATTGCCTTGCTCTGTGCCAAATTATGTTTTCCATCTCCAGCATGTAATTTCAAGCAAATCCGTTGAAGTCTTTAATCTATAATTAGACTTACAAGCTTCTTTATACCTTTTGGGTTTCCTTTCTTTAAATGGAATACAGTATTATTTTTCCATGAATCTTCCTGACATATTTTTCAAAGAATGCTTTTCTGGTGTTTTTTTTGAATTTATTTATATTTTCCTCCAGCTTTCTAAAATGGGTATGTAGAGATCCTATTTCCATAAAGAAATGAACTCAAAATTACCTGGTACAAGTGACTGATATATTTGGATTTTTTTTCCCAAGGAGTACTGAGCAGAAACATTTTTAGTAGGCTAAATTAAATATGTATTTCTAAAATTGGATTCATACAGTGGGTTTTTCTGCATTAAAATTAAAGAAGTTAATTAAAATGTCACTCGTCACTCCTTTTTATGTGTTAATACATGAATGTGGGGCTAAATAAATCAATTCTGTCACCAGGTGTTGGTGTGAGACAATGCCCTCTGTGAAAGCCCCTCAGGACAAGTTACAGCCTGTAGGAACAGTCATCTTTGTACTTCACTACATCAGTGTGTCTATGTGTACCTACATATGTATATATGTCTGTATGCACAGGTGTTGTCACAGGGCGTTCCTGTCGTGTTTGAGAAGCAGCCTTTGGGTGCCTCCTTTGCCCGAGTGTCATTTGTCCTGTTGCTTCCTCATTTTCATGTATTTATTACAGAACTACTCTACAGACTTATTGTTTCCTTCGTAAGAGTTTTAATTTTAGGCATAATCAGATTCAGGGTTTTTTTTTTTCTTTCTCTGCAACTGGTCTTAATAGATACTGCCTAATGTCCAAAGAAACTTGTAAGCCTTTTTCAATTGCAGACACAGGAGACTTAAATAGTTTGTTAATTGCAGACACAGGAGACTTAAAGAAATATTATCAATGTGTTATAGGTAAGCAGTTTGCATCTAATATAATTTTCTTAGTGTTTTGGGGAATTTTTGTGCCCCTAAATTGACCTAAGGTATTTTCCTGTCTCATTTTCTACTGATCAACTTTAATTTCCCTTTTCAGCTCCCCATTGCATATGTTCTGGAGGACTTGCTGATGTTCTGGTTTGGTAGGAGGGATGTCCTGCCTGCCTTGGTATCCGCTGTGGTTTAGCAGTCTACAGAAGTTGAAGTCTGTCCTTCTGCCCCTTACAAGGCTCATTGACTGCAGGCAATAAAAACTGCCAATATGGAATGCTCTAAGCAAAGAGCAGAAATTGTAGAAGATGCCATTGCTATTTTAAAATTCTCCTAAACCAGGGGATTCTTTTAAGAATTTATACATTTGGCTCAGCTATAACTTTCTTGGCGTCCTTATGTTCATTTAGGGAAGTTCATATATATATTTATAGGAAATACATTCTGGAGCTTAATCCAAAGGTTTGCAAACTTTCTGGCTCTCCATAGAGCCAAAACAGTGCATTTCTATATCTGTTTTACGTTTCCGTGGATTTCACTATTAGATTTTGCCAGTTGTGTGGTCTCTCCAAATTCTGCTTCAGTGTACATACATTTCAGTTTTGTTGCTGGCTGTTTGGTTTGGGTTTTTTTTCTCTTTATATGTTGCTGTTCCTTCACAGTCATATTTTTACTGTCTAGCACTTGTTCTATTTTCCAAAGCAACAGTTATCACTAGTTTATGTTACTGTTTTTATGCACTTACATTTTACATTTCTTTTTTTTCTTCCCCTTTAATCTGAGGCACATTTTGGCCGTTGCTTGTTCCTCTATTTGAAATTGTGTAAAGACAGCTACTGCTGCTACACTAGCCCAGAATACCTCCTATTATTTTTCTTTTTAGACATTTTGATAGTTTGCAGAATTTTATTCATAATGCTTCTGTGGAAATGGAGCCTCTGTAAGAGCAACTTCCTAATGTCTTCTCATACAATTTTCCACACACATGCAGTTCTTTTAAGATCCATTCTGTGTTCTTGCTTGCAGTTAGTAACTAGCATGCAAATGGATTTGAGAATTGTTTCCTGAAAATTAATAAATGCCTCTGCACTTCTACTAAATGTTTTCCCCCTCCTTTACAGATGCAGAGAGAAGAAATATGATTATTATAGCCTGCCAAAAACCTCTGTTGTGATAGCTTTTTATAACGAGGCTTGGTCAACACTTCTGCGAACTGTTCACAGTGTTCTTGAGACGTCTCCGGATATTCTTTTGGAAGAAATTATCCTTGTAGATGATTACAGTGACAAAGGTAGGAAGAATAAGTCCAAATAGTATTGATTGTTGATGGGATTTTTTAGTCAGCCAGTTCATAGGAGAAAGAGTTATGCTGTTCAGGTCACGTACCAGAAAACTGTACAACAAAGGCCTCTCACTGAAAAATAATTCTTCTTGTAGTGTGCCAGTGAAAAATTTGGCTTATGTACCAAATTTAGTTTTGGAAGCACATCTGCTGTGCTGTAACACAAGTGCTGTGTGTATAGATAGATTACAGTCTGATCAGAGCACTTCAGGGTTTCCTGAATTGAGCAAGTTTCAATTGCACCAATGCTCCCCTGGTGTCTCATATAATGACAGTGACCTAGTTCTTTGGTCTTGTTTGAACAACAGGACATAAAGGCAATGCTGGCATTTTCCACCACACATGAATTGTGTTAAGAATAAAACTTTTATACAGAAAGTCTTAAGTAACATTTGAGAAGCTCTTATCGATCTGGGGATGTATTACAGAGGTAAATGTGAAGTGCTCGATTTCTTAAAAGTAACTGATTTGTGTCCAAATCCAAGTTTGGTGCTTTTTTCATGTCCTTTCTAAGCATGTATAGCCGAATCTGAGTTCAAAGTACCACAGTCTTTAGAGCCCTACTATAAGTAATATGCTAGTGAGGAGAGAGCTTC
Source organism: Motacilla alba alba (assembly GCF_015832195.1). Taxonomy (NCBI): domain Eukaryota; kingdom Metazoa; phylum Chordata; class Aves; order Passeriformes; family Motacillidae; genus Motacilla; species Motacilla alba. Next base: position 90,025,207 of record NC_052017.1, read on the forward strand.
CTATAGCAAGACATAAACAAATCATTTCAGACTATATTATTCTCTCTTTTTTTGGCTTGTTACAGAGCATTTAAAGGAGACTTTGGAAAACTACGTGGCTGGCCTACGCAAGGTGCGTCTTATCCGCGCAAATAAGAGGGAGGGGCTGGTTCGAGCCCGGCTGCTGGGGGCGTCTGTGGCGAAAGGAGACATCCTGACCTTCCTGGACTGCCACTGTGAATGCCATGAGGGCTGGCTGGAGCCGCTGCTGGCAAGGTGAGCTTATGCTCTGGGCTGGTTTTCTCTCGAGAAGAAGGGGCGAGACAGTTTGGCCCACTTCTGCAGTGGAAAAATGACTCATGGTTCACCAAAGGTTACTGGAGTCTGCTCCTTGAGGCACTGCGAGTGTTTGGTGTTTGTCTCCTGGCTGTGGGGGAGCAAATGCAAATGGAAGTTTGAAAGATCATGGCAAAGTGGGTTTTGGGGTTTTTTTGCTTGTTTGTTTTTGGTTGGTTTTTGGTTTTTTGTTTTTTTGTTGTTTGTTTTTTTTTTCCCTGAGGACCAAGCTGCCTCTTCAGGCAATGGAAAGTTTTGGTTTTCAAGAAGACAAGTCCTCACTTCCAGCTTTGGAACTACATCGGTAAAGGAGGCTATTTCTGTCAGCCTGGGTGAGCAGAAGGTCTGGAAAGATGTGTGCCCTGCAAGGCAATGTTTGCATAATACAGGTCAATAAACTCCATCTTCTTAGTCCTGAGCAAATCCACCTTTCCAGACTGGTTCTGACATAAAGCATCATGGTGTAGGATAGGCAGGAGTAAATGTTATGTCAACACTGACTCTTCCTTGGAAACCATCTGTCCTGGGACACTGTACTTTATGCCTGTGTGGTCTCTTGTTAATTCTGCAGATCCGTCAGGCTGTTCAGAAAACTTTCATTAATTAAAAGCAAGCAAACAAACAAAACAAAACAAAAAAAAACAAAACCCAAGGAACCTTCCCAAAACTCTAACAAAAACCCCCTAGAAACCAGAACACTAGCCTTCTGTTTCAGCTGAGAATATTTATTTTATTCTTGAAGCCTCACCCATGTGTAGCCAGCAGCCATACATTGACTTTTCCTGCTATGAGTTCAGCCACTGGCACCTCATCTCAGCATCTGCTGCTCCTGCATCCCATTACAAAGCTTTGTTGGTTTTGCCCCTTTTGCTAACAGCTCATGGCTTTACCCCCTTGGATGCCATTAGCAGATACTGATAGATACAGGACCTGAATGAGACCTCCAAAATATTGTATGTAGGAAACCAGCTCTCTTTAAAACATAATTAAAAGAAAAACAAATCTTTCGTCAAGGCTGGTGTTTTGATTTGGATCCTGTTAAGATTCCCACCAGGTACTGTAGAGTACAGAAAAGGACCAGAAAAATCAGGCCTAATACAAACTGGAGAGAGACTTCCAAAAGCACATAGTGTCTTGATGTGTGTGAGTCTTCCTCATTCCTAGTGGGACTTGTGTTCCCAATTCCCCATGTCCCTTTGAAATTGTATCTAGAATACAATTCCAGTTTTTAGTTTTCTTAAAATTGTCATACTTACCTTGTTTCTAAGTTTCACACCGAGTGTATTCCAGGTAACTGTGGGGTAGCTATGATACCGTGAAGAAAGGAAAAGGGATAAACATCAAATCACGAGCATAGGTTCAACAACTGTCCCCTAAAAAAGTGTACGATGGGGGAAAAGTCTGTGATTTCCTCACTTTTTTAGCGCACCACTAGATGGCAATCTTGAGGAAGGATTGGGATTTTTTTGAAACGCTATAGTCGCCACCTGTAAAAAGTTAGCCCTCTCTCAGAATTCCTGCCGCTCTTGCTGCAGATGCAGACATACATCTCTAAGGGGTTTTTCTGCGGTGTATCTGACTCAAATGTATGGCAGCAATACAACAGTGTTAGCACTTTGCAGTGCAAACATAGTTGTGTTTGTAAGCTGCCTGTGCATTGTACCATCTAGTTAATTCTTAACTTATGGAAAAGGTGACAGCTTTTCACTTACTTCATTCCTTTCATAATTGAAATCATATGCCAGCTACCTACTTTTTACTTATTTTCCTACTTGTGACAGGAGGAGGAAAATGTTTTTACTTTTTATTGGATTTTTTTCTTTTTCCTCTACGTGTGGATATCATTTTCATTGCTTTGTACAATGAGGATTTATACAAAGTTTTATGCAAGTGAGACAGGTGATAACAATATTTGTATAAGGCCATTTGTGTGCTCTACCAAACAAGGTCTCAATGGGAGATATAAAGAAGAAAACAGCTGTTTCACATACTTCCTCCAGCAACAAGAGGCCATTTCACACTTAAGGCAGTCTTTCTTAGCTCAGACAATACTACTTTGGAATTGCTGCTGTTCTCTGCTGCATTCAACCATCACAAGCTACTCTAATTTCACAGTATGAGCCAGTGGTCAGTCTACAGAGTTTTAGCCTAACAATCCCATGAGGAATGAGCTCCCTTTGGATGACAGATGCCCTGCATCTCTTACTTGTTTGACAATATAATGTGTTCAGTTTTCTTTCACCTCTGAAATATGTAAATACAAGATGCCGGGCTAAAGTGCATTTCTGCATCCCTAAGTGAAACAAGTTACTTCATTTCACTGAACTATCAGGGGGTGTCTAACACTAGAACAGGGAAGATGCTAAACAGTGATTTAGGAGAAAGACCTTGGCTTGAGCTTGTGTGCTTGACGTTGCTCCTTGTACTGAGGAAGGCCATTCTAGAAGGTGAGGAGAGGGCTAATAATCCCACTGCCTTTTATAAGGATTAATCCTTTTGGAAAGGAATCCTGAAAACCCTGCATGATATTGAGAAATGGGCAGAAGGGGTTTATCTCCTTGTAGAAGTAGACCTGCAAGAAATGTCATCAGCTCTGATGTTTTCCTAGTATGATAAAGATCTTGACTATCTTTAGATCACCCTTGGTATTAGAAATGTCATTCGCAGTGCTATCTTGTTTCTCCTTTTCATCTCCTATGTTGCCAGGGTTTCTGGAAGCCTCTTTCAGTTATGTTTCATTGTTGGAGGTCCAATTCCCATGTTTGAGGTTTGGTTTTTTCTAAGCTCAGGGCTTCTTTTTGAGTTACTGTTACAGTTCTCACTACAACATTTGCAGATGATCACAGTTACAAGAACAGCCCCGTGACTTCAAGGGCTAAGAGTCTGGCTGGTTTATTATTCATCACTGCAAAAGTATGCAATCAAACTGCTCTCTTAAACAGCTACCTGTACAAAAGAAAATGAACTTTTTTTTTTCTTGGTAAAGTGGTGCTGGCTATGGCAGCCAAGCCAGATGCTGAATGTGTTATCTCAAGCCATCTGGCATATCTTGCTTCCACCATCCAGGAAGGTTGATGCTTGCCAGCAGAGTCCATCGTGATACATCCTCCTGATGTCGGAAAATGGGGGTTATTCTTGTATTTATTGTATCATCATTTCCTTGTTATTGCAGCATGAATTGAAAAGGAGCAAAACTTCATGTTTGGTATTGTAAGCATTCTTTGTTCTTGTCAGTTCTAGGGGGTTTTTAATTTTTTTTTTCTATTTTATTTATTTTTAGAGATGTTTCTAATGGAAGTCACCCTTTTGTTTTAAAACCTTACCAGGATTGCTGAAGAAGAAACAGCTGTTGTCTGCCCTGTTATTGACGTTATTGACTGGAACACATTTGAGTACTTGGGAAATGCTGGTGAGCCGCAGATTGGTGGATTTGATTGGCGGCTGGTCTTCACTTGGCACAGTACCCCTGAGAGAGAACAAAAACGGAGGAAGTCCAAGACTGATTCGATCAGGTTAATTTTTATGCATCCTAGAAACTGTGAATGTGTTTTTGATTTCACCTGAAAATGCCAGGTGCTGAAAGATATTTGGGAAATGAACATATTACAAAAAAGTATGTATTTTATTTAGTTTCCCATTTTTTCCAAAATATCTACTGTTTAGCATGTTCCTGGAAAAAATAGTGCTCTAAAAGCTGAAAATCCTGTTTCATCTTCCATATGGAAAGCCTATTGCAAAGTAGTCTCCTGACTCCTCTGGACAAACTCTTACAGATGCTTACCAGCACATGGAAAGAGTGTAACTGGTTAACTAATACTGGAGGATGTCCTCTGTGCAAAGCAAAGAGCTCTGTGTTGTCAAAAAAAAATGTATCACGGGCAACGATGAAAAGGGAAAAAAAAAATCACCAACCAGTAAGAAGGTAAAAGCAGTTTTGAAGATGTTTTTCTGTGTTGTGTAGTTCACTGTGCTGTTTTCAAAAGTGAACCATTTTGCCAGCTCTTTACTAGGGTGAAACAATACAGCTCCATCCACCATGGTTTTTGTGAAGGACTAACTCGCAGAGCCCAGGCTGATGTCTTCATTATAGGTTTTAGTTTTGTTTTATTTTAAAACAAGATGCCATCAATTGGTATTATTTGTCACTCAACAGTGTATATTTAGGAGAGGTAAGAGAATAGAACAAACAAGGCATCTGGAAAATGGGAATGGTAGACAAGATCCTGATAGCTGAGGATCTGCCATGTTCAACCTAGCCCCATCTGCTGTGGAAGTTTCTGTATTTCAGCAGTTTATTGAATTAAATTAACCTGTTCAGCATTTTTAATACCGTCATTTTGTTAGTACTTTTATCTGTTATTGTATAGACCACAAAAAATACAGAATTATTAATTTTTCTCAGTCTTTTGTAAGTTGCTTATCATGATATTAATTCCCAGTATTTCACAAATATTAATGTACTTATACTCAACAGAATGAACGTTTTTTTTTTAATGGGAAAAGAGAGGTAGTAATTGATTCTTTCTCAGCATGTATTAGTCCATGTTGTCCTTAAAAAAACAAAACAAAAACAAAACCAGATGGATTAAATGTTTTTTAAAACATTTAGTTCAAATATGATGCTTTTTTTTTACTTCATGATAAGAAGAATTGTCTTTGACATGCCAAGAGGAAAATGATGAGGGATAAAGTTTCAGGGTAGCCTGAGGACTGTGAGCTTGACAAGTGTCTGGAGAAAGCAGCAGTGCTGGGAGTGGTGTCACCAACAGCTTGGTTTGGAGAGATCTGGAGTGAGACAGAAGGACTTGACTGGTTATGGAGTTTGTTATTTTTCCTTCTGTCTTGTCTCATCTCATTCCATTCTTTGAAACAACATATGACAGTGTGAGACAGTGTTGCTTCAAAAGATAGCTAGTAGAATAAGTTTTGACAGATTAAGAGTAATTGATCATTCATCTCGCTTTTGTTGATATTTACCTCAACAGCAATTTAGTAAAATTCACATAATGTCAGATAAACTTAGTTCTAATCACCATTATGTACTTGGCACTTTAAAGAAAGTCATCCTAAGACTGTAAACAATAGAGAACAACATTGAACAAATACAAATTTATGTATATGTGCACACTCTACCATAATGGAAGTACATCCCTTAAGTGTGCTGGCACTCCGGGCCTTGTGATCTTCAATGAGGACCCAGTCATGACTCCTGATTTTTTTTTTCCAAAATTATTAAAAAAATTTAAGAACATACAGACGGGTAGATCTTCTTAGAAAGAAAACAAATCTCTTTATAGCTATATTTACTTAATAATTAAAGTCTGAGAGTTTTTTCAGTTGATAGTTGTGGGATCAAGAATGTTGGTTTTAATTACTAAAGCACAAGTATTTATTTAATTATTGCTTAAGTAAAATAGATAAGGATACAGCACTTAGAATTTCAGAGCTGACTAATACAGTTAGTCGACTAATACTAATACTGCCACAAAGAAGCTAATGTTCTGTTATGTGAAGAGGCTCTTCATTTACTCACAGACACTGCAGCTGGAAAAATTTGTTTTAACACAATATTTTTACATTCCAGTGTTGTTTCAGATACAGCTTTTTAATACAAAATTAAATTCAAATAGCCTCATAATAATTGATAAATTTCTGATTGTTACTTTGTATCCAGAAAAGACTGATAAAATAGAAAATAGAAAAATATTGTATTTTTTTCATCTGTTGCATTGGCTTAATATTTTTTTCTTTTTATTCAGTTCAGAGTTACTGTTTTCTTTCATAGGTCTCCAACCATGGCAGGTGGATTATTTTCTGTGAGCAAGAAGTATTTTGATTATCTTGGTTCCTATGACACAGGAATGGAAGTCTGGGGAGGAGAAAACCTTGAATTCTCTTTTAGGGTAGGTTTCTTTTCTTCAGAATACAACAAGTTCCTGTTTCTTTCTTCATGCCCTTTTACTTAATGAGGTAGCTGTAATGTAAGCAAGTGTTAAGAAGGGAGTATTTTAGATGTATCTTGTTCTTGCACTTCAGGATAGCTGTACTTTTCTTCCAAATAACCATTTTAAAGAAATTTTTAAATACGTCTTTGTTTTGAGCTCTAGTATAAAATGTAAAAAGGGGTGTGATACTAGTGGGTGAAGTTTACATCCTGCAGCTTGAAGGAGGTCATTGGGAAAAAGATTTGTAGTGCTTTGATGTGACTCAGAGTTCTTGCTGTGGTTGATGGAGCAAACAGTTCCCAGTGGGGCAGGAGAAGGCAGCCTCTGTACTAATTTTAAAGCTTTATTCTTATTCACCTCAGAAAAAGTTTGTACAAAGGTTATAAATGGTGGAAGATCTCCAGTAACTGTAGAGTTGTGCCCACAGGAGGCGTGACCAAGTGCTCAGGTGTGAGTCAGATAGCTGTAATGAAAAGGATTTATAGCAGGAAAAGAGAGGAGACACAGGACAGTCCAGACTGATCAGCAAAGCAGTGTTCTCTGCTCAGCAGAGGAGAATCCTCTGATTCCCACTGAGCACTGGCTGCCTATGGTTTACCCCAAATCACACTTGAAGCCATCCAGTGGTGACGTAAGAGGGATGCTGTAGGGCCTCTTTTGGCTTTCAGGGAGTTCACAGCTTATTATCCTGGATTACCCTTGTCTGTTCTGCCCATCATCTGTTATTTTTGATGGTCATGTTTGCATTTCTGTGAGTCATTGACTCATGGTACAGGAGGATTTTTGGATTTTTTTACCACGTGACAACAGATTTCAAGGTTAAATAGCATTTCAATGTTACAAAACCACTTTCTTGAGAAAGGAGACATCAGCAGACTGTCTCTCTGGATGTCTGTGTGTTAACCAGAGAAGCATGGAGTCTTCCTGGCTGCTGTTACGATTTCCTGCTGCCTGCAGTGCAGAAATCATAGAAAAGAGGGTATAAAAATAAGGAACAAAAATTATTAGGAATAACAAGCACAGGCCTAGAGTTGATACGGTTTCTCTGTGGAGGGAGACTTCTCAGCTGGAAACATTCTTTGATCTGAGTTCATGACCACATCCTTTTCCACCTAGGGAACAGTTTCTGGTACGTAAGCCCAAACACAGCCTACTCAGTAGTCTTAGTCTAGTTCAGCAGGCCTCCACCTGAAGGGAGAAGCAGTTGACCCACCTCCATCAGTCCTGTCACCCTCTGAAGCAGAAGTCTCCTGTTCCAGTGTACCCAGAACTTCAACTCCTTGAAGAAAACCTCTAATATGGCACACTTGGTGTGCTGTTCTTGGCTTTCTGCTCTTTGTGTCTTGTTTTTGGGGAGACCAAGTCTTGCAGTCAGCCTGACCCCTTCCTTTTGGCTCAGAGTGCCCCAGTACCAGCTGCTGCTTTAGACCCACCCTTCCATTGCCATTGACCTCTGTGGAGCTCTGGCAGCCAGCCTCATTTTGTACGTCACTGGTTCCCTTGAGCCAGGACTCCGTGGGGTGCTGCAGCATGTATGAGCAATGCCTTTACCCCTTCAGCATGCAGAACAGAAGTCTCCGCATGGGACAGAGGAAGCCCCAGAGGTGGCCTAGCACACAGGAGAAGCACAAAGGGAGCAGCAGAGTCCCCAGGAGAGAGTGCACAAACACTCTGCAAGGGTCTAAGCCAGCATGTAGATCCAGGTGGTTCAAGCGACTCCTCGAAGACAAATGATTTACCAGGACAGGCTGTGCAATGGCCAACAAATATGCCTGGCCAATTTTCCTAGTGCAGATTGCCAGTAGCATCTGGGTATTTGTACGCAACATGCTTTGCTCTGTTTGATTTGGAGCCCTTGTACTTGTGCTCTGTGTGGAGAGGATTTTTGTGGAACAGAGCAGAGTGCTACGATGTTGTTTAACTGTGTTCTTTTGGCTGCCTGCAGTATTCCAAGAGGTCTGAAGGGATAAATCATTGTTAGTGTTGTTGTCCTTGTGTTTTCTAAACCTGTCAGACCTGAAAATTAGGAGCAGAACTACTCAAAACCGTTGTAAATTAATTTATTGTTGCTCTCGTCTCTGAAAACACCACTCTCTCCCAATGACATGAAAAGACTTGTCCTCAAGCCTTCTCTTTCTTGCACTTCGATTATTCTGAGCTGGAGAAATTCTCTGTGGTTTTGAGAGGTGCAACAAGGACAAAGCTTTCACTAAAAGCATGATGACTAAGAGAGATGGAGGCTACGTGCTGAATGCAGAATCGAGTCAATGTACCTTGATTTTGGATTGCTTAATGCTATTTGGCTGGATAAAATTTCACTTCATGGGCATAATGGGCATTGAAACTCCTCTTTCTGAGGGATTCAAAACATGCTCTTTCATCTTCTCCCTCTTGTACTCAGAGCAAAGGGAACCTGGTTGCAGCTTCTGTCCCCTCTCTGCTCTTGGTCCTGCAAGTGGCGCTGCAACTTAAGTTTGTTTCTGGACCAAGGCTTAATATGTCTGTGGTCTGTCCTTCAGCTTACCATGTGCAAAAAGGTGTTTCTTCTCAGAAATGTTACTGCCCATGAGCCTGGGTGATACGCCTCAGAACACCTGGGGTCTCTTTTCCAGTATTTTTGTATTGTTTCTTTTTGTCTGGATCTGGAACTCTGTCTTGTGTTGAGAGCAGCCAGGGTGAGTCTGTGTCTGGGGTGCCTCTCCACCCACCCAGCTTCTGGCAGAGTGTGCATGAGCATCACACTGGGGGCTTAGCCACAAGTTGTCAAGAAAAAATTGCAGCAGAGAGAGAGCAGCAGAAATGTATGGTTTTCCACATTTTGCCCTTTTATAGGATGTAGCATCCTTTCTATGTTTTTTATTTCTTCCAGATAGTCTTAAAATGTTAGAATGAGCTGGTAGAGCTTTTATTCTTTAGTATTCATTGACCCTGCACAAGGTCAATTGTCCAGAGACCCTGGCAGAGACAGCAATCCCAAGGTGAGATTTTGAACATTTTCTGTAGGTTTTCATAATGCCACCATCTGTCTCTGAAAACAAAAGAAAATATGCCAATAGTCGGCATGCATCAAGATGAAAGTGAAAGTGAAAAAAGGAAAGTCACCTTGTTTTCTTATTGAAGTGGAGGAAAAATGTGTGCTTTTATAATGAGAGCTGTGAGTTATCCAGACCTAGGAAAGAAACAGATCTACGTGTACGTGAGCTTGCAAAATATGCATGAAACCTTATGTGCTTTTCTGTTAGAGAAGGTTGAACTAGTTTTATGGAGAATCTTCTGCAGAGCCACTTACTTAGCATTTAGTAATCAACTTTAGTTTCTCTATTAAATTCCTCGCTTTATTTTATGGCAGTTCATTTGTACCTGATTTTATATAGAGGTCATAATTTTTCCATTAAAATGAACGTGAATAAACCTTTTGAGGAATTGTTTAGCTGAAGTATATTTAATTTTCTTTTGTAATAGGATGACAAGATAATTTTTGTACTGTTTTTATGAAATACTTAGAATTTAATGAGCATTGCTTAGCAACCTACAGTTATTTTTTAGAGAGCTTTAATTATTAAAAATTCAGCTGTTATGGAATTCTCTTTTTGTCGTCAGTTTAACAGAGATATGGTCAGTTTGTTTCATTCCTTTGAAATCAGACTTTATCATGGAAGAGCTGAATCATGTGCTTTCTTCTTAACAACATTTTTATTTCAGTAGTCTTTATCATATGTTCCTAATATCTTTTTTTAAAGTAGATAAATAAAGGTGAATTAATAATTCTTATGTGGAACATAACATTGGAAATTATTAAACTAATAAAATTATGGCTCAATATTTGCTGACAAATCTCAAATGGTAAATTACAACTTTAAAAAATAATCTTGAACATAGAAATAATAGTTATGAAAAATGTTGTTTTGAAATAAATCTCAGAAAAGGAGGTTGTAAAGTGAAAGTGGATGGGTGGTTTCATAGCAGCTTCAAAAGGGCAGTAAAGTAACTTACATAAGAAAATATGCAAATTGTTTAAAAGATTAGTACAGAATTCTAGATTTTTTATATAATTCCTTTAATCATCTTTGCTCAAATGACAAATATACTGCTTCCCTGAAAGCAGCAAAAAAGAGGAGAGAAACCTCACATGGAAAGCAAGAAATTAAAATTTTAAATCCAGGATGTAATAATTATCCAGTACTCCCTATAGCTGATTAATGAATTACCTATATCTTTAAAGAAACTCTCTGTTTTAAAAGTAAACATATATATTAGAGTGCTTACACTTTGGTAATTAAATACAGTATTGTGCCATGCAGGCAATCCTATGTTGTTATCCAAAACCAAATCAATGGAGATGACACTCTTTGATTTCCAAATTTAGAAATTTTAGAGAAATTCTTAGTAACTTTAAAAATCCCCCTAAAAGTTAGCAGTCTAAAACCAAGTCCTGTCTTGTGTGAGCTGAAGGCCTTTATCTTTTTAGATCCCTAAAACTCCCAGAGAGAGAGAGAGGTGGGAAAAGTCCAGCCACTCATCTTTTGGCACTGTTAGCAGCAGAGCTTTTATTTGCTACCTCATATCTTTCACTCCTGCTGTATTCATTTGAATGGCACATAATTAAAAATGTATGTCTTATACAAGAAGGTTTTCAGGGAGCAAACCTCTACCCCTTAAGCCTATCCCAGCTAATTTCCTTTGTCTTCCATTTACAAAGCAATGATGAGCTACCACTTATGCATGGTTGAATACATGAGGAGAATTCTAAATCTTTTATGGAAAATCTATCAGAGCTATTGGTGACATCCTCAAGTTAGTTCAAGTACAGCAACATATCCGGCCTTCCTCCCATCTGGCAAAATTTCAGAAACCTTGTTTCAGGCACCCTTCAGAAACAGGGCATCTGCCAAGGTGTGGTCACACACAATATTGAATAGGAAATGCATAGCTGTGCTTTCCTTTCAAGTAATCAAACTTAAGTTCAGCACGGGTGATGGGAAAGTGGCTGTGTAGATGAACTTCCAAAAGTCCTTGGTTTTCAGAAGAGAAGAATGTAATTACAAAAATGTGTACAGAGTGTTGAGGCTAATGGATCCACTTGATGGTTGTTTCTGGACTTTATCTCATGGGCTGTACATTTCCCAACCTGGGGAGCCAGAGAGGCAGGAGCATGAGCACAAGGGCAGAGTTATTTTTTTGCAGGGATCTGCCAATCCCATATTCAGGTACAAGTACTTCCTTGGCATCAAGCAGGAATATTGGTAGGGGAGGTTGGGGAGGTTGTTTCATTGTTGTTGGTTGGACCACCATAAGTTATAGAAGCACTTTGCTTTTTCTTTTCATGTGTTGGGTCTGGGGTACCTTTCCCAGGTTTCCACTGGAAAAGGTTAGTGGGATTTTATCACCACACACCTGTGCCTCCCTTCTAGATTGGTGAATGTACAAATGGGACGCTTACCTGTGTTGTCAAGTCAGCTTTCCAGTAGAATATATAGATGGTATATAGAGCTAGAAATTTCTGATAAAAATTAGTTAATAGTTTCTTTCCAAGATAGCTATTTACATGGTTAATTTGGAAAAGAAACATGCTTCTTTTTTTTTTTTTTTTTAACAATGCCTTCTTAACTTATATGGTAGACCACATCTTATCATGAGAAAATAAAACTAAGAAAGGAATATTGCGCTCCAGATAAAACCAGAGAGTGATTATCTCCTTGTGAACTCAGAGCAAATTACTAAGAGCAACAAGGATGTAATTTTATCCAGTTTAGTCATCAAATGAGACACAAAATTATTGTATGTGTTACTTGTAGTATGGTGTGGTATTCTTGAGACAGGGTTATTCTTACACAGGCTTATTGTTACTATATCCTTGAGCTTGCAAAAGACAAAATTAATGATACACACTGTCAATTCTTTGCTCAGATATGGCAGTGTGGAGGAAGTCTTGAGATCCATCCTTGCTCCCATGTAGGTCATGTTTTCCCCAAACAAGCTCCATACTCACGGGCCAAAGCTCTGGCAAACAGTGTGCGTGCAGCTGAAGTGTGGATGGATGAATACAAACAGCTTTATTACCACCGAAACCCCCACGCTCGCCTGGTGAGTTCAACTCCATTGTTCTTGGAGAATTTGTTTTCAACCTACTAACTATTGACTAAGCTAATATTTAACATGAAGTGCTTTCTATGTTTATTTCTTATTCCTTCTGAAGCATTTTCCCAGACATAGAATAAGTGTATAATTTTTAATTCTTTGGAAAAAATTTAAAATTCTGTAAGAGTTACAAGGTGGCCCAATAATAAGTGAATAAATGAAAGAATAATATGAAGTGGGATCATCAAAGCAAGGAGGAGTTGTTTAGTCAAAAATGTGCACTTCTATGACCTGGCTGATACAGGACTCTCAATTTGAATTACACAATTAATGAATGCAAATCAACAAGTTTCAGTGGACAGTAGACCTTCAGGTAAACAGCAAGGTAATAATATTTAGCAAAACTACCTGTCTTGTGATAATTGTAAAACTTTGGACTGATGTAAAGCAAAATAGATTTTTCTGTTTGATTTACTGCTGCACCATGTACAGTAAAAAAAAAAACAAAAAACAAAAAACAAACCTCCAACAAATGGAAACCAAAATCAATATTGAAAAGATTAAATTAATTAAAATCAGTCATGGCAACTCAGATGAAAACATTCCTAATAAAATGTTTCAAGTATCAGTTCTGTCGGTTTTGGAGGTTCTTATAAGTTGATGTTTTTATTTTTCTTGCAATGAAAATACAAGATCATTGGTTGCAAAATTTTTCAGGAGATTATTACTGTGAAAACTGAATATGTCAAAACAGTAAAGCAGTGTGCAAATTTATAACTTGGATGTTTTTATCGTTAGGGGCCTGAAGGCTGGAAAACAGTAACATTGAAATGTTCTCTCAGTGTCTAGAAATGAATTAAATGAACCTCTGTCACAAGGTCTAAAATTCAGGCCCCAAAGAAATCATTGTCTGCTGTTGCTTGTTTCTGGAGGTGCCTAATCTCCCCAGCATGATCTCTTTGCATGAAAAGTTTTCTAAACACTGCCTTTTGAGTTTTGTGCCTGGCATGGGCTGCTGGGCATCAGCCTCCGGCTTCACTGGATCAGACCTGTGGGACCAGTGTGGGGTACAGGGAGCCCCTCACTCATTTGAGTGGCCAACCCCAGTAGACGCAGTAGGGGAAAACTGCCCTTGAAAACATGAGGCTTTTAAAAAATACGCTGGAGGATGCTGGAGAAGATGAATTTGGTTAGCTTTCATCTTGTATTTGTTTGGATTAAATTGGGTAATTAGATCATTATAGTCCACACATTTGTAATAATTGGTTTACTTTAATGTCATAAAAGCTATTTAGGTTTTATTATTGGAGTCTGACTTGGAGAGAAATATGGGATTTGCCCATAGGCAACACCAGGCTGATTTCAGCTTGTCATACACAAAAAGAACAATAAATGCTGACAATTTTTCTTGTAAAGTGCTGGCCATCTTATGTCTGTAATGACAGCTTTAACTTTAAAGGATATTTTTGTGTTAGTACTGGAAGTTTCATGTATTGGCTTATTGTAACACAGTGGATATAAGCTGAAACTCAGGTAGGTTATTTTTCCCTGTATCAAAGCTGCTGCTGCTGAATTTTGGTTTCCATAATGCTCTGTGCACCACTTGTTGCAGCAGTTGAGTTCAGACCTTTTTACTTCATCAAACCCTAATATTCAGTTCCATAGCATAACAGGAAAAATGATTGATGATATGGCTGCAAAAATTGGTTCCATGAAGTTTCACTTCAAGATTAATGTTCAGACCTCAGAACTAATATGTCATGCTGTTTGTTTATTCAAACAGGCATCTCTGTTTTACATCTGCTTTGTGTTTTCAGTGGTATTTCCACAGCTTTGAGAAATGCAAATACATTTGTGGTTTGATGAAAGCCTGTGTCAAGTGACCTGTAAAAATCTAGGGGCTGCAAATGCTCTCATGCCTGACTATCTGAAATCCCTAGTCAATATGAAGATAGGTTTTTGAAGACAGACATAAAAAGATGTGGACTCTGCTCCAATCCATAGACAGGGAAAAGTCTACAATGAAAGCTTTTCTCTGGAGGTTTAAGATTTCATACTCCCCACCTCCCAAAATGGTGAATTTCAAAGGATGCATCAGCAGATTTTACAAATTTCATCATTTAAGTGTAAAACTGTACAGGTAATTTGCAAATGGATAGTGGTATCATATAAAATCCTAAAGATTAATTTGCTGCTTTGGAGATTTTCAATTATCCATCTAAAGGAAGTCTCATTTTCCAATATGCCTTCTCAGTCTCCAGCAATCTGCATTCAAGGGCTTTCTCACTTGCAGATTCAGGGAGTTTTCTTAGACAAACTGTCTTCTAGAATATTTTAAAGTTCTACTTGCACAGTTCCAATTCTTTTTTGTCAGCATTTAACAAATGTAAGGATAATGAAATCAAATGCAGCACCCAAACATGGTGATTTTTCCTGGCTAGAAGTCCTACTCATCACTGTAGCATACGGTTCCTAATAATGTATACAGATAATTTAAAAGAGAGCATCTGTTCTGGATTTTTTTTTAATTTTTTTTTCTTTTCTTTCCTTTTTTTTTTTTTTTCAGGAACCATATGGAGATGTGACAGAAAGGAGACTTCTACGAGAGAAGCTGAAATGCAAGGACTTCAAATGGTTTTTGGAAAACGTGTATCCAGAACTTCACGTACCTGAGGACAGACCAGGCTTCTTTGGAATGGTACATGGCTGTTGAAAAGGGAGCCTACTTGCAGTTCTCTGAGCTCTCCTACTAAGTCAGTGTGAAGGTGTTTTTGTGCTGAAATCAGTTTGGGATTTTGGTAGAATTCTGTTAAAACCAGTAGACTTTAAAATGTGATATCTATCAGAATCTTTATTTAAGGGAATGCTGTTTATGAAGGAGTTCTGTGACAGAGTAGAGAACAGGTAATATTGCTGTGAATTATTCCTTGTAAGTGACATCTTGGGAGTGTTAAAGGCAGGAAAGGATGAGATTTCTATTTCTTGAAACGTCATGTAACCAAAAAAGAGAACAGTAAAGTGTTTTCTTTTACTTGTTGAATTGAAAGGAAAAAGTGTCCTTTGAAACATATGTTCGTACATTTGATCTGATGAAAACTATGATGCTCTGGTGATGGGAAAGAGCTGGTGCTAAGTGCTTCCAGATCATAGGGGATTCTGTATATTAAACCAACATGTTAATTTTTAATCTGGAGGTCACTTTAGACCAGCAAGGGCACAGGCAATGAGTTCAATATCAGAAACCTCTTCTCTTTTAAGAGTTGACAGCTTTTTGCAGCTTCTAAATAAATATAAACTATAGCTCTGTGTATATTACATTACTGTCATCTCATCTGGAAGGGAGGAAGGCAGAGATGATGCAGCAAATAGCTGTTTCCTCTGAAAAATCACCAGATACCTGCTGCATGTTAGGAACACAAAACTGCACCTTTACACCAGGCTAAGATGTATCAAGTACCTTCCTAATTACCAAATGCCACATTGACTTAAAAGTACTTTTGCTAGGTAACTCAATCGCTCTGCACATCCAGCTAAGCTGCATTCCCACACTGCATCATCACATCCAGTGCTTGTCTTGCTGCCATCTGCCCTTCGCTAAGTTACTCAGCCTTTGCTGAATCTCCTTCAGGAAAGGGAAAAGAATTCTGATGTCTGTGGACATACAAAACATTCAGGAACCAAGTCTCCCCACAGTCTGCCCTAATAGCTTCATAACTCGTTGAATGAAAAAGATCCTAATGTGGAAATGCTGTGGTTTCCCCTGGGGAGCTGTGGGAGTTCCCACTGGGAGGGCAGCAGTTGTCAGAAAAGCCCTTAGGAGCCTCTGGGAGAATTGCCACCCTCCTCCATTTATCTTGGAGCTTGCAGGAGAGGTAGTATCTCTGTGTGATCACTGACCTGAAGGGTGTTACTCACCATTATCCAGTACCTTGAACAAACCCTGGTACAACATTGGTTCTGTTTTTGCTCTTTTGTGCTGGATTGCCACTGGCAAGTTCTGAGCCAGTTGAAGCAGTAAGGTATTATAAGACTTACCTTCCAGGAGCATTTCAGAAATTTTATCCTTCCCTCCACCTCCATCCTTCTCCCTCCAAAAGAAAGGGTTAGACTGGTGTCAGTGATAGTGAAGAGAAGGGATTTGTGCAGTTTCTTTTATGATTTAATTGTCATCTTCAGGCGAGGAGTTGACAGTACCTAGAAATAATAACTCTTGTTCAGAGCTGCTTGAGGTATCTAGAGTGTAATTTAGGTGTGCTCTATATATTTCTCTAAAAACAATTCATAAATGCTGTCACCTAGTTGTGAGCATAATGAGAATACACCATTTTTGGGGGGGAGGAAGAATTTAAAATGTGATGGAAGTATGGTTGTACTCTGAGAAATTGAGAGTGCAGGAAAGACACCTACTGATTCAGCTGATTTGTGGATATTGAGTCCCATCTGCTAGCTTCAGTGAATCACTGATGGTGTTCTTTACTCCCACTTTAGCTGTGTAGGGCTTTTCTGGTTCACAAAAATACTGTATTTAAAAGTGTCAGCTTTGATAACAGCTCAACTTAGTGTGAGGTTATTTAATTGTTCAAGGAGAATACAAGGGAATATGGAGATTTTTACCTCCCTTAAAAATCTTTTTCCATTTGAACTGAAGTTAAAAATATTTTTAAGATTACCTATAAGCCAGCCATGTGTTATTCAAATGGACTCAAGAATTGCTGAGCAGCATTCAGTGCTGTGCACTGACAAGCAGCTTCTTATGCTACATTTTTTTTCCTTGATATATAGATAAAAATATCCATATTGCCCTTGGTTATCTAAAATGTTAGCTGCCTAAAACTTTACTTAAACATACTGAATTATGAACCTTTTTGCCTGAGATATGATTTCATTCCTGCAAACTGCCTGAGACCTATAAAAGAGATAAATATCTTCTTGCTTTTCCTTGGACTTCATGCAGCTTTGGAACTTTGTGGGATGTGAACCTTCTGACTTGAGTAATTTCTTTGGGGGAGCAGGAGGAAGTGAAGCTGGTAGGCACTCAGCGGGTTAAAATAATAAGATGTCAGCACTTCTGGAAAGGCTGATAATACCTTTTAGGCTCTGGTGTAGCACACTGACATGTCTTTCTGGCACAGCCTCTGATTTGGCCATCCTAGAGCATGCACTTACGGCAGAGTACCTACCAGTAGGTAGGTGTGAAATTGTAACAAGACTTGAGCCCCAGCTCTGCACAGATTGCCCACCTAGATAGCAGAGACTGGCTCAGCTTACAAATCCTAACTACCCTGGGAAGGGATGGTGTGGGCATCTGTGGGAAGAGCTTTGAGCCAGCTGGTGTGTTCAGTGTCAGTGTGGTGACATTGCTGCATTGTGCAGCTGGATGAAAATAAAGGAACTGGGCAGCTCTGTGATCTTTTCATGTTATTGGTGACTGTGGAAGGGCATGGCTGCAAAGGAAGGGAGTAGTCAGGGCTCTTCTCTCCTTCTCTCTTCTGAGGTATGTATGGCTGGCAGTGCATATCGAAGGATAAAGATTATGGTCAGTCAGTGAGTTTGGCTTTAAGTTTGGCATCAAGATTGCTTTTAAAAAACAATGGTGACACAAAAATCAGGATTTTACTCTAATTTTCTGTAAGTTTGATCACTTGGCAGTGAGACCATACTATGTTCTGACATGATAAGTTTTTCTTTGTTCTTCTCAGTTTCTAGCTGATATTTCTTTCAGCTGAATGTAAAGCAACTAAGCTGATAGATGTCTTGTGCTGGGACTTGCTATCTGGTCTGTCTTTCTGCCTTCTCTCTGTAATGGCATCTGTCACTGACTGAGTCAGTTGAGAAGTCAAAAACAGCTTCCTTCCCCATTTTTCTCCAAGACCATCTTGTCTTCATTTGCAAGTGCTCAGTCATAATTTGCTTTTAATTTAGACTAGGTGTAATCTTTAAAAAAAAAATAAAAATTGGAAGAAAGATTTTAAACTATGCCTTTAAAACTATGAAGAATTTTGTTTTGCTGCAACATGAAAGAGACCATTATTTAAATGATCTAAAGAACACATGACATATATGGACAGGTTTGCAGAAGAAGAGAGCTATGTGGTTTAAATTATGTAATCAAAGCTATTACAAGACTGGTGCTTCAAGTTCTCAGAGATACCAGGGTCCCTTCTCTAAGGTATACCTCTTAAACTGCATTATAATCCAATTTATAGAGCTGCCACTTGAGGTTGACTTGGTAGCCAAGATTAGGACTGACTAGACCTGGAGACCTTATGCCTATCACAGGAAAATATGCACCACTTAGTTGGCTCTGAAAAGCCTCCGAAAGCTAGGCAGAGGCTTTTTAAAAGGAATTTTTGGAAGAAATTCAAGTGTTTGGTAGTGAACACACCCTTGCTTGAACCACATGCTTATAGGTTTTTGAGCTTCCTAGGGAGATTTGGGCTTGCTGGGGTGAGCCAATGAATCCAACAGCAGTGTGTCACCTTCCTTCAGAGGGTTTTAATCATCAGTGTTGTATGCCCTTTTCAGCATTGCCCTTAAGAAGTTAACAGATAATATAAAAATAGCATTCACTCAGTAGAATCATTCCCTGTGACTGCTTGGATTACCTTTGAGGTAAAAGCTGATGTTTGGTCAGTACTAGTGAAGCTGTCTGGCTTGCTGCAAATTCATATCTTACTGCATGCCACAGTATCATCTGTCCATATCACTAATAGATCAGCAGCACTGCCACTGGCAGAATAAAGAGGATTCTGATCTATTTTGTGGATGTAAAGAAAGGTTGGCAGTGCTCCATTGGCCATACTTATCAACTAATGCAATGAAGTTTTAATGCCAAAAATCTGTTGTTGATAGTTTGTTTACAATGGACTTTATCAAACTAAGACTTATTCATAGAATGCCATCTGTATTGTGTAGTTATATGCAAATGTCCAGATACTAGGAAACAATAGATTTAAATATCTCCTAGCAGAAAGGGTTAAGGTCTATGGTGAATATCTCAGTAGCTGGTGTTTATACCTATTTCAGCCTCCAAACAGTGGTAACTAAATGACATGCAGTAGAGTGACACATGTCGAGTTTCAATAGGAGGCAAATGCTGTAAAAAACCACAGCCAATAGACCTGCATGGGTACATTGTTTTAGATCTGAATGATGTGTTTCAGTGGCAAGGTGATCAATATTTTTTCTCGCTTCTGTTTCTCTAATGCAGCATTCTGCAAAAGAACTAAGGTAAGTCACAGAGAAAATTTTGTTCTTGTTGCATGACTTGTTTATGGTGGATGTGGGAATAAACATAGCTTCAGAAATGAGTGGATGATCACTGTTTTGATAGAGTTCTTGCACTCTTGCACATAAAAGATACTTAAACTGTATATTCTCATTTAACAAGAGGAAAATATTTCACAAATTCTCTCATACTTTTTTTCTGCCTTGGAACAGAGGGCAGGTGTGTATATTTTCTTTGGTTTTTTGGTTGGTTTTTTTTAATAAATGGTGCTGCAGTCAGATTTTCAAATTTTTCTGTGTTATTTCAGATCAGGTAATTAAAAAGCTCAGAATATACTATTTCCACTAATTAGGTCTTGAATACCTATTGGGCTTCCTGATGAAGTGTGGGCATGTCTACCAATGTCTGACAAAATAAAAGAACCAGGTGAACCTCATGGACCATGTACGTGCAGGAAGATGTCAGCATGTATCACAAGCATTTATGCATGAAAGTGAAAAACAGAGAACATACATGGTAACATTCCTGGAGCACAGCCTCTTTTTCAAACCATCTGAAATGAAGCTTAAGTTTAGTAAAACTTTTACACATCTTTTTGCTGTGTGTATTTGGGCATTGAGTAACATGCATACGCAAGTTACTGTAGTTCTGGTGGTGCAGGGCATTTTCAAACAGATTATTTAAAATTTCCCAAAAGGGAGCTCACACTTGAGCATGTGCCAGGGGCTGATTGCAAAGAGCACCAGTGAAGTCATTGGGTTGCCTGGAAGGACACGGTGGATAAGGGCTTTGCTGTCCTTGGAGCCAGTAGACAGTGAGGCAGAGTCATATGTTAATAAACCTACTAATGGGAGACCCTCTGGTCCTGAAGACAGCTGCTGACAACAATTGTAAGATAAAATTACCATTTTAAGTGGTTATGACTTTTAGGTTGATATTTCCTGATGTAGAATGTAGAAACATGAGAAGCTTATTGTTTGGTTTATGTAGTTATGTAGTTTGGTTATGTAGTTATGCAGTGTTAAAAATAGTCTATGTAAGACACTTCTCTTTCCTGTTTTTCTAAGGGTAATTCTTGGCTCCCATTAGGAAAGTAAACAAAATGTTTTCTCTTGACTGTTCAAGGAGGGTTGCAGTGGTCCAATGTGGGAGTGAGCACAAGGCAGTGGAAAGATGTTGGGTAGCACTAAAAGTAGAAGTTGGCAAAGCAAACATATATAGAACACAAGTATTTAATTTTCCAACTTGTGTGGTTTGCTCTGTGGTGGGTTTAGGCCCCGCAGGGTTTGTCTTGTTTGTTTAGTTCTAGCCTCTTGCAATCCCTATGTGTCCACTCATTTTCCACATTAAGAACTCAGGATATGATTATCATGACTAGGGAAGAGCAGTGAAATTACACCTTGCTGAACTAACTCTTCTGAGATTTACTCTGCCTATTCTTTTTGTCTGTGATATAATTATACTCAGTAACAGGGGCATTCAGCTTCTTGTTTACCAAACCTATTCTGCTCTGTGTACTTTCAAATTTGGTTATGTGGCTGATACCAGGAATCGGTGGTTATGTGATTGTTTAACTTATTTTCAGTTACTTTTGCCTCCTGAATACTTAAATGCAAATCCTTGTTAACTAGCCTGTTGTTTTTAAAATTAGCTAACGTAATATTTTAAAATTTTATCTGGAAGTTATGCACCTCTTCTGTCAGAGATCAGCAACATGAGTAAAGAGCATTTAATATCACACCTAGTATCTCTTTCCAAAGATATATTTTGCCCACTTTCAAGATTTCTGATCCTAAAATCTGTCTGCTTGTTCAGCCTCAAGAGGGTACTGGAGTCCTTTTGAGAACAAATCCTTCTAACATTTCCCATTTGACAAACTGAGAAAAGTATGTAGTCATCTTTTTATAAGAAAATTGAACAAGTAGATCCTGGGGGAAAAAGGCATGGCAGACTCTTTTGTTCTGCATGAGTTGATGGCTTGTTGGGTTTCAACACACTTTTTTCATAGTTTCTACCCACTTCCTTTGCAAATACATTGGAACACAGTGTCATTCCTAGGGGAAGCCATCATGTCTGGCTGCTTCAGTGCTCAAAGTCAAGATGGTCCAGTTTTATTTCATATTAGTCTGAGAGATGTTTGCATCCCTTTGATCTATTCCAGTTGCTTTGCACGAGCTTTGGGATGGATCTCAGAGCCCAGCAGGATGGGTGTAGAGTGACTACAGAATATGTTCCTTACTTTAGACTAATATTTTAAAATATTCTTTTGTTCTGATTAGCTGAAGAATAGAGGAATGGAAAACTTCTGCTTTGATTATAACCCTACAAATGAACATCAAGTAACTGGACAGAGGGTCACACTCTACCCGTGCCATGGCATGGGACAAAATCAGGTGAGAATAATGTTTTATTTTTATTTTGACTAACACTTATGGTTGTAATGTAAGGAAGCATGGTAAAGTCATTGCAATAGGGCTGAGAGAATGTGTTGCCACAGTAAGGTGATCTTAGTTTTTATTCTTGCACTAAATTCTTTTTATTTTCATGCATCTTCAGGTCAGCTTTTTCTTCATTCTGAGATGTGTCTACCCAGCCCAGGGAACTCATGCATACCTTTATTATGCCTTTCCACAGAGCTCATTAGCAGGAGTTAATAGCACATCAGTGCAGCTGTAGTGCTGTAGGCCAGTGTTCGCTCATCTCCAAAACCCCTCTGAGCTTTTGTCTGTCCATGCCTCTAAAGCCCTTAATAACAGTGGAAACCTCACTTAGTTCCACCTGGGTCTGTCATCATGTCTCTTCCTTGTGGTGCTTGTCTAACTACCCAAGAGGTTTTAGACCACATCTTCTCCTGTCCCTCTACAGAAATGTCCTCCTTGCTTGGGCTCTACAGTCCAGGAGAGCAGGGGTTCTCTTTAACGCTGTCTTTCTTGCTATCTTGTTTTTAACTTCTGAAGTTGAAAATGCTGTTTTCTTTCTCCATGTTGACTGAAACTGTGTGCAGCAGTTGTTAGTTTTGATAAGCCCCTCTGCATAATGCCATGGTGAAAGTGTTGTGGGGCACTGTGTGCTAAGCTAGAATGGCTGTTTTTGCATAGTCTTGAGTGACCACCTTCCAGAATTGAAGCTTGATGTGGGGCACGTACTTGCCTATCTATCTTGATTTTTGGCTTCTAACCCAGATTAGAGTAAACACAGTACTTGAGATATGGTCCCATCAGTGCTGAGTACCAAAGGTCTTATGAGACCTCTTGTACATAACTCTGTGACAGCTTGGGTGGCTGGACTGTTTAGGTCCTTTTTAAATGAAATTAATCCAAACATTCAGTTAAGATTGTTTGGGAAAAGGAAAAAAGGGAAAACAAAGTTTGGAAAGAAACCAGACATGTGACAGTTAAGCAGTGTATCTGCTATCCTTCTGAACTCTGCTTTAAAAAAAAAAACCATAAAAGCTCGAGGAGTGTAAAACAAATCTGTATTGGGGGAAAATTTCTAATATAAATTGCACTTTACATGAGAAAGGGGAAAGAAAAAGCAATGTACCTCAGATCTTAAAAGGAAATAGATTTGTTGCTGATAGCAAGTTTATTGCCTAAAGGATTATAACTATTATTTAGTATTATTTATTATTTTGTATTATTCATGTCTGGTTTATGTCTTAAGTTTTGTAATATTTCTGTCCTTAAGGCAAAGATGCAGGGGAAGGCAGGGGGAGAATCTTGTACCACAAAAGACAAAGGATCTCAATACTGACAGATGTATGCCAATTATGCTAAGCCCCACCTCACCCTGTTTACTCCCTCAGTTCAAATACTTGCAGAAGTTAAGAATACATCTATAGATCTATAGAGAAGTTAATAATCAGATAACCCAGTCAAGTCACTTTCTTATAAGTAACATTGATAGCTTTTGTAGATTTAGAAGCATTTAATGTATAGGATTACATGCTAACATGCCATAGGTATTTATAGATTTATTTTTCCTTGCATTGCAGATTACAGAGAGGAGAGGAGTTGCATTATTTTTGCATTCCCTGAGCAAAAAGAGTTAGCTTAAATTTTATCCCTTTCCCCAAGAAAGAATAAAGAAATAAGATAAAAGGTGAAAGCAAAAGAGAAGTACAATTCAGAGACGAATCCTCATGAGATAATGTTTTTACAGTTATCCTTTGTTTAGCTAGCGCTAAGAGATGAACTGAATTTACTGCAAGATATCACATCACTGGGTATTAATGCTCTTCCATCTCTGCTGATGGCGTGGTGCATCCGTATACCTGCCGCTGAAAGCAGCGACACTCTGGGAACTGTGCAAACCGCTCCCTCTGCTGGCACCCAAGCAGCGGGAGGAAGGAGAAATGGAGAAACCATCTGACTGCAATCTAAACCAATAAAGGAAAATATGAGATGACTCAAAAGAACTGCAGAGCCTGAGGAGGGAAGGCCAAACACAGGAAATGGGTAAAACAAGATTAGTGAAATGGGCAAAAAGGCGTGGGAGGGCTGGCAGGAGCCAGGGATAAAGGGCCAAGGTAACAAAGTAGTTTGTGACAGAGGTTGAGCAACAGGTGATGAGCAGGGCATGTGTGATACAGGAAAGAGTAGGACAGGGAGTGAACCAAGCAGAGTCATTGGAGAACATTTTAGTGGAAAGGGCCAGAGTGACTCAGTGTGGGAGCTGAGATACCAGCTGGTAAAGGGGGGCATGAGTAGGGGTAATAAGTAATTGCAAGAGAACAAGTGGTCAGCAGGAAGAGTTGTGGGTGGGGGAACAGAGGAAGACTAAAATAAGACAAGATGTAGAAACACAAGTGAGGTGGGAAATGAAGTTGGGGTTGCTGGACTTGCAGCTCTTTTTTCTGGCTCGCAAATAGCTGTGAAACCTACCAGCAGGACATTTCTCTCCTTTCTTTCCCATCCTACCACCTTATTGACAGTCTGAAAAGGTAGCAGGCTGCTCCTCATGGTGTGAATTCTTTGGCAGGTGACACTGTCAGGATCAAAACAGTCAAATGTCAAATCTTCCACGTTTATGTCCGTTGCTGTCTGCTGATGAAATGATCATGACAAGGTTTGGTCATCCTCTAGTAGCAACAACCACAGTGTCTCAGAGATGTTTACTGACAGCAGGTAGCCCTTAAATTCTCTTTGGCCCCATGGAAGGAAATCTGCCATCCTAATCCCAAACTCTTCCTGCCTTTTCTCTGTGAGTTTGTTCTCATCACTCCACTCATTACCTATATAGAGTTTTAGCAGCAAGCCCTGATTCCAAGCTTTGCTCCCATTCCCTGTCCCACACCACAGGCAGGTGGCTATTTATGTAGGGGACAACTGCAGAACTCTTCACTGGCAACAAGTCTCCACTTGGTGATCTCTGAATGTCTGTGTGCACTGTGCTGAGAGGAGAGAGCGCTGTGCTCTTGGTTATTTATAAGGTCCAGCACCTGCTCCTGTTTTACATCCCAGTGAATAAAGCCACTCTCAGAAAACTGAAGTTCCTGGTAGTTTGTTGCTGTTCTTTCTTGAATCCATGGTCTAATTGAGAGGGTTTCTTTTACTCCTTTTGTGTGAGTGTAAGAAAACTAACTGGTTTTGGGTTTGGGTTTTTTTTGTTGTTGTTTTTTGTTTGTTTGTTTTTGTTTTTGTTTTTTTAATTAGCTTGATTCTTATCACAAGAAAGTGAGGATAGCACTGCAGTATTAAGAACTGAGTGTATATGGAAGAGAGGCAGGAAATGCACAAAACACTGGCTGCTGATTGCTTGTACCTCAGGCTGCTTGTGTTTTATGTGGAAGTATCTGCCCCACAGAGGAGAATGAAAGGCTTTGAAACTCAACACCAGTAAAACCCTTTGCCCTTCTGGGTATGGCTGGGAAGCAGTACAGAAGGCACCAATGTGTGATGGCAAGAAATCAACCTCATGTGATAAGAGGATGGGAACACACTGACTGACAGTGTTCTTCCCAGAATTCTCATTTGGAGCTGATATATTTGACATAAACAGTGAGAGGGAAACAAAGAAGTTAGCAAAGCCCTTGGGTTTTCAGCAAAAAAGAGTATCAGACCTGGTAACCCCTCTGCTGGTTCTACCTGTCAAGTGCAAACCTTTTCCTGCATGCAAAACAACAGTAGCCAAGCACAGAGAAGGATGACAGTGTGTTTCAGGGTCCAGTGAGGTAGCCAAAATCTGCTGCTGGCCCCAGTACCAGAGAGACACTGATGCAGCTGAGACGTATCCTGTAGATTGTCCAGAAGCCAGAGACACTGGGTAAAAGGCCTCATCAAGTTTGCCAATAGCACTTAAGGGAATCTACTGATTCTCAGATGGAAAGAAATGCAGTAAGGATACTAGTTACTGGGCCATGGATCAGTTTGAAAATGCTTCCCTTCTGCTGACAGAATGCAAGAAAAGAGAACTAAAAAGCACTTTACCTTTTGAGGAGGAAGATATTTATTTCCTGTATTACTAGAGCTTGGAAAATCCCAAAGCCTGAAGTATTTATTCAGTTTGAAGCAGTGTAGGACAATGAACTGATTATGTTCATTGGGCAACAAGGCAGGAGTGCTTAGTTGTTAGTACTATAACCCCATTCCTTAAAGTTATCCAGAAATAAACCATTTTACTTGCTCTTTTTTGGAATCTGGTACAGATTGAGCGACCATTCAGGAAAGATGTCAGTAGTAAGAAGTGCTCTGGTCTAGAAGCTGCTCCATTTATTCTTGGCGCATCTGGTACAGTCAGCAGCTTGCAGGCTTTCACTTATAATACAAATTGCTAAAGAGTCATTATATCTAATAAATCCCCTAACGAGCAAGGCTCTAAATATGGCTTTGTGAAAGTGGCAGCTGTAAAAAGTGTCCATCCACACACAACTGAGCAGAACTGAGGCTTTTTCTTTATTCACAAGCCATGGGATTAAAATGCATGTCCCTGTAGCTCACTGTGGTGCCCAGTGTAGTGGGTTTTCCATGTGTCAATCAGGTACTGAACCTGGGAATAAAGCCTAAAGGCCAGGGAGTAGCTGCTGCCTGATAGAGTAAATAATAATAATAGGACCAATATTCACACAATTTACTTTTGTTGTGCCTGAGATTTTTTTTTGCATAAGACAAATGTAAATAATTTTTTTTTTTTTTGCATAAGACAAATGTTCCTACATTGTAGGAACAGATCTTAGCAATAGGTTTCAAGGGAAAATCAGGGTCTCCAGGGTCTGATGTCAGCAGGGAGACTTCCAACCTGATGTTGCTTTCTCAAAACACTCATTTCCCTTTGTGGCTTACCACAAATGAATGGTGGGGCAAACAGGTGAATTCTGGGGTGAGGGGGGCTGGGGCAGGGGTCAGTCACTTGCATCATTGCTGGGAAAAAAAAAGCCATGAGGCTCCACAGGGTGATGCAGCAGGCAGCATCGGTTGGTGTTTGGCTGTGACAGCCACCTTGACAGAGAAATTCCTGATTGTGATGTTAGAAGGAGCAGATTTCATGAAACAACTATTATCAGTGTAGTGCAGATCAGAGCTCTTACACTTGGAAATGGATGGCTGAAGATTTTGTAATAGCACAGTCCTGTTTATACTGAAACTCCATTTCCAACTCCTCATCAAGGTTACTAACCCTGGTGGTTGTTAAGGATGTTTTTGTGGTAAGTTCAAGTATGTACATTTCTGAATTAGTACAGCCCCCTTCACAAAGCCTTACAGTCTCCAGGGAGGAAAGAAACCAAAAGAGGATTCCTTCTCTCCTCATCCTTTTATTGGTCTCTGCTAATGCAGCTGTACTATGGATAATAAGCAATTTTCTGATGTTTATAAAACTCTCCTATACTTTATTGAGTATAATCTAAATCAGATCTAAACACACATCCGTGCACTATAGTCATCTAAATTTTTTATAAGCTTGCTAAATACAAACAACTCTCCAACTCTGCCACTCTTTAATGAAGTCCAAAAGTTGGCAAATGTCCATGATAAGTATAAAATTTTAAGGAAGTCTTCAACCATAACTACTACAGAAGCCAGGAGTTTCAGAGCATGTTCATAACACTTCTGTAGAATATCGTGCAACAAGTAAAGATAGTAAATTGTCTTTAAGGAAGTTGCTTTTTTTTCATGTTTAAAAGCAGCTGTACCTGTTTTGCTTCAAATAATATCTTAAAACTTTATAGAACAAAGTACTCATCCCCATGCATCGTTAGTGCTGGAAATGACCATTATAACTGGAAATGAACCAGGACCAAACTGCATTTGAACTATGCAGTGAACAGCTCCTTAGCTAAAAGTAATATTACTTTGTGATGAGTGAATTAAGAAGGCATAATGTCAGGCCAGAAACTGTTTTCCATCCTATTTTTAAGGCGGGTGTAGAATGTGAAAGGTAAATGTTGCAGTTGAATTTTGGAAATTCTTTAATGTTGGAATGACTGTTTTCCAGGACATTTAAGTGCTACAAGAGTAAAGCAGTGCTGTGATGAGATTGATTTTCTCTAAAATAGTAAGCAGTAGAAGTTAAGGACCCTTGAATATTTCTGGCAAAATTTCCCTTCGCAGCAGCAACTTTATTCGTGAACCTAATTATAGTATCTTAGTTTATGCTTCTTTATAAACACTCTCTGTGTACATATGGAATGACTGCTGTCCTTTGTTTCTTCTCTTGGGTTTGTAGTTTTTCGAGTACACATCCCACAATGAAATACGTTACAACACGCGGCAGCCAGAAGTCTGCGCAGCAGTCGATTCAGGGACTGACTACTTGACGATGGACTTGTGTCAAGAAAATGCCCACAGTGTTCCTGAAAACCAGAAGTTTATTTTCAGAGAGGTAAGTGTGCCTGATTGGGTTTGGGTTTGCTTTTTTTGGGAGTGGGTGGAAGGGGAATTATTGAATTTTTAAAATTTTTATCTTACTGCATGCATATCGTGCAGGCCACAACACTGGCACAGGTCTCTGGGAGAAATAGGCTGGCTTGGCTTCTAATATCTGAGCACAGAAACAGGGTAGTAGGCAAAGAGTATTCCAGTCATAAAGAACAGGAAGATTAGAGGAAGGAAAGCACCCTTGATAACATCAAGGAGGTTGGGAACATTCTTGCATGTCACCACTACTGTCTTCTCCTGAGACTTAGGTGCTTCAATATAACCCTTCCCCAGCCAGTCATATGGCTGGCCTACTTCTGCTCTCTTTTAATTGACTTATTTCCCAATATTTATATTATCATATATCCCCAATTCTTCACACATCACCATTACTTTGTGCTCTTTCCTGCTTTTAAGCAGCTGCCTCTACATGATATTAGAAAAGTTTGTGTTTAGTAGTTTTGAATCCGTAAAGAAGCTCCTGGATGCCTGAGAGAAAATAAGCTGGATGAAAAATGATGGCCTTGGTCAGGTTCTGGAGTGTTGTTATTTGGCTAATGGAAAAGGTCACATAATATATCAAAATGGTATATTTACATAATGTGTCTGCATAATACATGTAATCCCTACAGGCTCCATGGCTGACAAATGTCACACTTCGATGCTACCACCAGTGATAGGTAGCAGAGTAAACTCTAAAAAAATAAGATGGAAGTTACTGTCCGTTCCCTAAATCTAGTCCAGACTGAAGCTCATAGTGATATTACTAGATAAAAATGTTTTAAAGGTCGGCTTTATAAATGATGTTTCATTTTTAATGTCATCTTTTAACAAAATTGCTCAGTCATATACATTAATCCCTAAGATGACGTATATTGAAGGATCTTCAGTCACTTCAAGAAGTAATCAAGACAACTGAAATTTTCAAATTGAGAAAATGAAAAAATTGAAAAAAATTACGGAATGCATCTGTTTCCACTGTATTCCTAACCATTAATTTCATCATCTGAGACTTTAGGAATTACTTTAAATGTTCTTTCTCATGATCACTTTGTGCCTGTGTGTGATTTGAATGTACTGCCCTGCTCCAATTCCTTTTCTGCTGCTGCACTAAATCAAAACCACCAGTCTCCACCTTTCAAGGCTAGTGATGGCTGAGGTGTCAGCACCACATTTCTTTTGCTTTGTGCATAGTAGTGTCAGACAGCTGTCCTTATGGATGGAGCATAATCAAAGATTTGAACAGCCTTCCCAGCAGCTTGGAAAGAATTGAGTTCTTGCAGGCACTGAGTCAAAAATGAGTGAGATGGATACTGATGAATCCACTGTGAAGTATGAATTATTGTGATGGAAGCAAGAAAGTAATTCTGCAGCTGAATCTATCAGCAAATCTGAGCAAGCACACGCTGCTGGGCATCAGGAGCTGTGGCTCAGGATGCAATTAAGTACAACATTCCTGGTGAGGGAAGGAGCAGACTTCCACAGGAGTCAGGGCTATGGACAGAAACAAGGCACTGGCATTTTTCTTTCAAAGCTGCCAGGGACCTTGGGAATGCTTGCACGTAGGAGTGGCACCCAGGCCAAGGGGATGGCCTCAGAGCAGGGCAGTCCTCCACGGCTGGCTATGCTGCCCTTTTGCAGCTCGCTGTCCTAGCTGACAGTGCTCCTGGATTGGAATGAGAGACTTGATCTGGAGATAAACATAAAAAAAGCGCCTGAGGTCTCAAAATGTGTTCTTTAGGGAATTTGACTGTGGAGGCCTGTCAGACCTTACACTTCTGAGGCAGCTGTACTGCCTTTCAGCAAAGCAAGTGAACTCCACACACATCTGCAGGCAAGGGGCACACTTAAATATTTTTACTTTCTCCACCAAAAATGTACCCTACGAAGAGACAGGAAAATTTCTTGCTAAAATATTTCCAACATTTATGCCTCATGAACAATATTTACCTTTTACTTACAAGATGTGCAATAAATTTATACATTTGGGTAATGCTTGTGCTTGGCTTAGTTCTTTTCTGCCATATTCTGGTCTGGTAACAAAAGGCAATTAAAGCAAACGTTAGCACATCATTTACAGGCTGAGATGCCACTTCATGAGTCACTCTAAAGCAATGCTGATGTCAGTTTACATAAGTTCAAAAGCAGGATCTTTTGATAAAGTTTCAGACATCCTCAAGTTAGGCTTTACTGCACAACCCCATTGGAAGGATACAGGCGATATTTATTTGTTCTAAATGTTTTCTGTTACTTTAAAACACAGTGATAAGTCTGCAATTTTTGAGACCTGAAAAGCTAACTTTATTTCTGCCTTTTGTAGGACGGTACCTTGCTTCACCCACAAACCCAGAAGTGCTTACAAGCCGAGGCAAACGCTTACAATGGGAACCCAGCACCATTGTTACGACCTTGTAGCAACTCGGACTACCAAAAATGGTTCTTCAAAGAAAGAAGTTGATCCAGTTGTTGTCTAGAATATAGCTGAATACAAAAAAAAAAGTGCTCTTTCTAGTCAGCAGTTACTCAGCGTTTTGAAAAGTTCATAAGTGATATATTTTTGTATGGAAAGAACTGTAATTAGTTGACAAGGCTTGGATCTCGTTTCCTGGAGCTTTAGAAGGCACTAAGTATTGAGAGCTTCATAAAGTGCCACAAAATCTGCTCCTTTTTATTTGGCAGCTACAAAACTGCTTCTGAAGTGTCTTAGGTTCTTTTCACAAGTGACATTTTTTAATCTACTGTGTGGAAGTAAGGCAGTCAAAAAAATTGCACTAATATTAATCTGCCAATGACTTAAAATGTTTATTTTTCTACTAAAACATTCTGCAGTTGGGTCTTTTAACAGATAGTAGTTAATAATTATTCTTGCCTTTTAAATACCGAGATAAATGTAGGCCATATTCTGCCCTAAGTGACTACCACAAAGCCCTCACTAAAGACAGAGTGGATTTACACATAAAGGCAGAGTATGTCTGCATGTTTTTGCACAAATAACAATCTAGTTGCATACAAATTGCACATGCTTGACAATACTATACCTTAAATGGTCTGACAATTTTACATGTTCATGGCACTTGACAAGTTTCTAATCATGCTTAAGATCGCTTTGGGAGTAAAATGGGGATTTTCTCATCTTTCTTAAAGGCAAAAGGCAGCAATATTTAAAGGTGATGCTTTGGGAAAAGCTATTTTGATTCATGTGGGCCCAGCTATGTGGTTGTGTCCTAGAATCCACAACCAACTTTAACATTATGTGGATTTTCAATGTGCATAAAACTTTCAAGATAAGACCTATCAACAATTCTTTAGCAAAAATTTCAAAATTACAGTTAGAGAAAATGAATCTTAACATTTAAGTGTTTAAATGATTCATGTAAAAACGATTATATTTTTTAAATGGTTTTGCAACTGATTTCTGTGAAATTCAGCTAATATTAATACAAAAATTGTTGTCTTTGAGGTATAGCTTGCATTTTGTCTGGGAGCTCCTTTTAGATGAGTTGACCCTGCATGTGGTCCTGTTGAAAACAGGAGTGTAATCTGCAGCAGTACAGGATGGTTTGTGCCCTGGTGTGTAGGATCTGCCTTGCCCAATCAGACAAAGAGTGTGTGTATGGCAATGTGTCTGGCCATTGACCATCAGCATAACCATGTTGATTAGCAGAGTTTCAGCTCATAAGAAGAGTTTCTTTTCCTGTCAGATGAAGGAATGCTTATGTGTAGAAGGATGAACATATCAACCTTTTTCCCCTCTGAACTCTGGGCATCTGTTTTGATTAGTTTGATATGTTTTGTTTCTTAGTTTTTTTATTTGCTTTTGTTCATGTTTTCCATAAAAAATGTATAGCCTTTCCTATGAATCCCCATAAGCTCATGCCATTTTGGCATACCTATTTATATGATTGGGGTGTGGGGGGAGGGTTTCTGCCTGTAGGAGATACATGTATACATGTTCTTCCAAGGTCTTTCTTACCCATGTAGATAGAAGGTTTTTGTGAGCACCTTTGAAATTTTGTCTCTGTGGGCTAGACTGATGAAACTGATGTTAGAATTAATAAAATATTTTGTGATTCAGTAGAGTGGGAAATGTCTTATCCACTATTTTTGTTTCTTGTGGTCAGTGGTTTTCATTTTGCTGATCTCTTAGGCCCAGATCCCTGCAGCACTTGGGAGAAGACAGCTTCATTTTATGGTGTCTCAGGTTCTGTTTCCTGAACTCAGTAATGCTTCTGTTCACCTGGTAGTAACAGTGGTTTATACTTTGTGAAGCCACAAATCAAAAGTGAGTGGCTGCATGAGAGAACAGCAAGGATTTTCTATTAATTTCTGCTTTGCCTTCTTGACTGCTGATTGAACAATGTTAGTAGCTGATAAAAGCCCAGCTACTAGAATCACAGCCAAAGCTCTCACTCACCTCCATTCTCAGTGAGGTTTTCTTAGTTTTGGCATTTCAAGATTTCATCATCAGATGGTGGTATGCAAGTGAAACTTAGTAAGTGGAAATTATTTTCTATATATCTTTTCACTTTGCCCTTGTTTAGAGGGAAGTATTGATGTTTTTGGCTTCCTGCATCTGAGATGTTTTCACATATGCCAGCAAAACTGCCAGCCTGGCTTGCATATTTGCTAGACAAACACACTTGAGTTCAAAAGCAAACACCAAACATTAGCAATGCCACCAGCTTGCTCCCTCTGTGCTGGCCTTTTAGTCCCTCCACTTAACCATTTTTTATTCCTTGACAGCCTTTTCTTCTTCTCAACTCACTGAAGTTGTATTAATGCCTGGCTTTAGGTTTGGAGGGTGAAGGACTCCATCAAGCATCTGAGTCATGAAGCACATCTTCAGACTTCTTTTGACATCTCCAGACGTCCTTTTGCAGGAGGTCAGGGTTACCTGTTGAGGAATGGACTGTGGGCTTCTGACTTCTCCGGATCAGAGATGGGGCTGGATGTCTCATAGAAATGGAAAAATGGGAGGATTTCAGTCACAAATTAATGCTTATTTCTTAGTCTTTTTATTCCTGTATTTATGGGGGGGAGGTGTTTGTTTGTTTGTTTGTTTTTGGTTTTTTTTAGAAAGCCACCCAGACTACAGTCAGGTACCTAATTATCATATTTATTTGAAATGATCAGGTAGTGATTTTGACTTTTTTTCATTTATTGACTTACCAATTTCCTTTCATTTAAAAATTGTCTTCAACATGGGCTAAAACTTACTGGATTTTCACTTCAACAGAAGACAGTACATGAACCTTCCTTCTAAGAAATAAACCACTAAAACCTCTGTATATGTGGCCTTGTCTGAACCATTGTGTTGGGGGATTACTAGCGCTTGCACAAACACCTGGGAACAACAGTCATCATCGTATATGCATCAGTCAACATGAACTGGAAATAGTATTTCTTGCTGGCTCTGCTGAAAACAGAGACTTGAAATTGTGTTCAATTTTTATTATATTTATAGGAAGTGGTAAGATGCCCTGCAAGGGGAAATTCATGTTGGTTGATAACACTAGGACTGATGAGACTGTGCTCCTATTTCATATTTATGAAAACATGGGGACCTACACAGTGATAGTACTTGGTTGGTAATTTAAAAACTGATGTTCTTTTAACTTCATTTGCCTTTCTTAAGGCCTTTAGATTTAGAGATTACCTTGAAGTTAGTTGAGCTTTGTCTTGATACCCTGATATAAAGACAGCAATCAAAGTGTCTGGAGAGCCTG
Organism: Motacilla alba alba; assembly: GCF_015832195.1. Taxonomy (NCBI): domain Eukaryota; kingdom Metazoa; phylum Chordata; class Aves; order Passeriformes; family Motacillidae; genus Motacilla; species Motacilla alba. Next base: position 90,059,351 of record NC_052017.1, read on the forward strand.
TAGGGTTAGGAACAGTGTGTATACCCTTGCAAATGTGCAAGGTTTTTTTTTTTTTTGCAGTGTTTGAGAATGCTGTATGCTCTTGTAACAAATATGGAACTTTGGTCTAGAAAGTTAGCTGAGGTAGGTGTGAAAGCCCTTGGGAGGGAGGGAAAAGATGGATAGGAGAGCTTCCCCCTGTTCTGTTGAGGCACAACAGCAATAGCCGAGTTCAAATTATAGCACTGCAGTATTCCTATATTTCTCATTTACAGAGGAAAAACATTCTGCATGTACATGCAGTACTAAAATTACTATGCCTAGATTACTAGTTTTCTTTTTTATCCACTATTCACTGATATTTTTATGAATAGACAAAGCCTGATTAGACCAGTCCCAGTCAGCACTGACTGGAATTGGATGGCTCCAGGACTTGCAAATGTGGAAGGGGACAAAAAACAGGGCACGACCTTCTCAGTGATCTCTCCAAAAGTATTAAGAAGATGAATATACAGGAAAATACATACAGGAAGTGAGTTGCTGGCTTAAGGAGTTGCATGATATATTTCGTGTAGCATCAAACCATCTCCCAGAGTTGGAGAGGACTTGCAGCAGATGCAATTTATTTGTTGGTGCTAATGGAAAATCAGTTTGCTGAGTTTCTTGACTTTATCCATGGTCTGAAGATACTTAACTTGGAACTGAAGAAAAAGTGGTCAAGGGAGTCATACTAGTACAGATGCTTAAATGTGAAATTAATTAATTAGGTACTCTGTGATGAGCAAATATAAATACATAAAGAAAAAAATGTTAATTGTACATACGCTGTGAGAAGACTTAGTAATAACTGAGAAATTGGAAGTGATCATTAGCGGGAAGATATTTGACAGTGTTTTTGCAGAAATATGGTTGAAGGATTCACATGATTGAAGCACTGAAATGACTGGGTAACATGCCAGGAAGAAAGTGACATTTGATTTTCGAGTTAAGAGAACAGGTTTTACAATTCTTGTGAACTGATATTTTAGCCAACACGGAATAAACAGAGGGTGTCTGATGTAGACCACCAAATGAGAATATAATGCCTTTTTTCCTAACAGATAAAGGATGTGTGCTGCTTCAGAGGAATTCATCCTAGGGAATGCACTTTACCAATCTGACGGTAGCAAAACCTTCTGGGGATTTCTAAGGGGAAAAAAAAAGGGCCAGTGGCTGTGTCTGACACAATATTTAATAAGCAGTTTGGTGCAATTCTCCTTTAGGCCTCCTTTTATTTAAAATGAGCTGTTACCTGGGCATCTGTTATACATAAACATAGCATAGTACCTAAGAAAAAAGAAATTTCTCAGTCCTGAGAATTGGAAAGAAGGAGGCTTTACAAAATATAACTGTAGCAGAGAATCATGTTGAAAACATATGTGGAGAAACTTTCTATCAGATTGCAAATTAAATACTTTGATGCCAGAAATAAAGGTTTTTATGAATTCAAAAGTTGGCCTCAGTATGTCTATTACACTAAGATTTCTAATTGCATTATTTTCTTGCAAACATCCCCTTTTTTAGCAGGGGGGAATGAGGGGTGCTTGGTTTTTTTTTGGCTATGTTTGTTTGTTTTTGCTGCGGGTTTTTTGTTGTTTTTTACAAAAGGTGGAGAAACTGTCGTTTTCATGCCTCACTGATACACAGGAAGAATTATGAGAGGCTTACTTTAACTAATCCTCATTGTTCAATATATGACCTTATTTGCATCCCCAGAACAAATCCCTAGACTGAAAAATAAAAGTTATCTTCTTAGTGTGAGTTGTTTCTTTTTTTTTTTTTTTTATTTGTTGGGGGTTTTTTTTGTTATGTTTGTTGGTTGGTTGTTTTTATAGAACTTGAATGTTACAGTTTTTTAGTGTTTCCCAAATACTTATTAATCTGTCTTCACAATACTACCATGAAGGAAGAGCACCCTATTTTACTGACAGGGAGCGCATCAACAAACAGATTAAGGTCAGAAGCACCACATTGTTAAATACTGTAATTTGAAGTGCAGCTTTGCTTGGTTTCAATGATATCCAGCCATACTCCAGACCTCTGCAGACCTTTCCTAGATGCATTTCTTTGCCCTACCTCTCCAGCACTGACCTTCCCTGTGCACTGCAGGGACACCAGTGTCAGCTGGTCTCTGCCTCCCACATGAGGGCAAGCCTTGAACTTCACACTGAGGGGAACTGTCCAGGAACTCTTTCTGACCTGTGCTGGGAAAAGCAAGAAGATGAATTTCAATCTTCAGCTAACAAGAGGACATTTGCTGCTGCAGCAGTAGCAAAGAAGGATGTCAGGTAGTTGCTAATAATGTCCAAGATACTTATTCTGTTGCAACACACAACCTGGCCTCAAGCTTTCTTTCAGAAAGGCTGAGTTCTCAAAACCGTGGAAATTGCCAAAAAAACCCCCAGATCTTGGAAAGATGATGACAATCCAGAGACAATGTGAGTGTGTGTGCTAATAAACTGCCAATATTGTAAAATGATCACCACATTGATCCAAGTAGCTGTAGTTCTGGTAGCCAAGTACTGGTGAAAATCACAGAATGATACAGTACACAAGGAGTGAAGAAAGATTTTCTGGGAAACTGATTTTGACAGACAAACTTGCATAGCAAGTTGAGAATGGCAAAACATCATTTAGCATATGATATTCTGATTAAAAATAGCATTACACAAAATCAATATGGCACCTATTCCTGTTGGCATCCTAGGAATGTTCTTGGCGTTATGATAATCAATTTTCTGGAAGAAAATGAGTTGCTGGAAAGTTTGCAGGTGATAAGCTGCTGGACAAGTCACTTGTACAAATAAAGGTCATGGTTTGATTTATTCTAGTGCAAGACCAAGCGCACAGGAGTAAGGAGGTAGGTGATGCTTCTGGGCAGTGCTGGCAGGAGTCGGGGGGGGCAAGAGCTGGATGTTCCTCTGGCTCTGGTCCAGGGGGTTTTCCAAATGCCTTTTACCCCACCTGGGTCACCAGAAACTGATGCCTTGTGAAGGCTGACCTAGAATAGAAGCTAGACAGAGTTAAAGACCAAAGTTGGTATTTATTAAAGGGCCTCAGTGGATACACCTTGGGCTACACCCAAGATGAACCCAAAATGGTCACAAAATGCAGGACCGGTCACGAGGTCTCTCACTTTTATAAGTTGTGGTCCATTTGCATATTGGAGTTAATTGTCCAATTATAGCTTTAGATTATGAAGTCCCATCCTTCTTGTTTTTCTCTCTTCAGTCCACGGTTGTTTATGCTCTTGGGCCTGGGATTTGGATCATTTGTCCTTAGTCCCCAGCTAGAGAAGGAACTGTTTTGTCTACCTACTCGGTGAAAAGAGCTTCCTATCCCCTAATATGAAGCCCAGAAAGCCACACACTAAAGCAGTACAGAATGTGAAAAATATAAAAGCTAAAACCTGAGGCATCAAAAACATGGTGTGGATGATTTCATAAAGAGACATCCCCACAAGGACAACACACTGTCTGGTCTGCCTGTAGGGATTAGGTTTCTCAACCAGCCAACCTGCCCAGCCTATGGAACTGGCTGGTACTGAGGGAGGTGCTGAGGGAGGCTGCAGTTTATGGCCCAGTGCAGGCAGGTGACAGGGTCAGAAGGGCCAGTTCAACATCATGTGGAAAAAGGAGAGGTACATTGGAAGTGTCTCCAGGAATGATTCTTGAGGTGAGGGAAAATTGGCATTATTACTTTACAAAAGCAAAATGTGATTAATCCTAGCCCCTGTGTGTGGGAGAAGATCACTGATACTATGTCCCCTTAAGCTAATAAAGGTATGATGAGACCTGGTGGTTGGAAGTTGGAATAAGACTAATTGATACGGAATATGAAATGCACCTTTCAGCAAACTAATTAATAATTGAAATGATTTATCAATGATTTATCAATGATGGACTCTTCATTACTGATGCCTAAAGTCAACACCGCTGGACGTCATTCTGAGTGAAAGGCTGTAACACAACAAATGTTATGAAATTACTGGTTGAGGGCTTTTAGCCCAAGGTCAGATCTTACAGTCTTAGAATGTATTAATCCATGAAAATTCTTTCCAGTTTATTGCAGACATGCTGCCATTGCTGTGTAATATAAATTAGATGTATTAGGTTGATCTTCAAAGGTTTGCTCGGAGTGACCTCAGGAAATTTATGAATATGTATAAAAAGTGGGGTGCCTAAGGCAGGGTTAAGAAAAGTTTTGCATTTTGTCTGTACCACCTCCCGTATGGGATCTACCTGAGATGAAACAGATCAGTGAACTGCTGCTCGGGGACACTGCAGACCACAGATGTGGGTGGGCTGAGTGAACCTGTTCCCTGGGGGGGGGGATAGCCTGGGAGCAATGCAAAAAAAACATGGGCTGTCTATGGGATATGCCCCACAGCCACTGCGATGTGGAGGCAATTACGTGGGAGAACAGGTGTGGAAAGGGCCCACTTCCACAGGCTACTCAGAGGGTTGCAAGAGTCCTTGGGGAAGCTGAGAGTCCTGCTGCAGCCTTAATTTTTTCTTTTTTCCTCTTCCTTTTTTTTTTTTTTTTTTTTTTTAACCTGAGCTGTGTCAGGCTCCCCCAAAACCCGCCAATTCTGCAGAAGAAGAAACAGTTAAAAAAAAACCAAAAAACCAAAAAAACCCAACAAACAAAAAAACAAACAAACAAAAAAACAACCAAAAAACCCAAACCCCACGACTTCTGCTCTAGCGAAACGCCCCGCTCCTGCGTGCCGCAGAGCTGCCGTGGCCCGGGCTGGCTGCGCGTGTGCGTGTGCGGGGTGCCGAGCCCGAGCGGGAGCGTTTTTGCGTGCCGCGTGTGCGCGGGGGAGGGCGGGGAGAGTGCGCGGAGCCCGCCCGCGCCGGGCAGCGCTGCCAGCGGGCTCCGTGCGTGTGCCGGGCGGGTCGCGCGTGGGGACAGCGCGGGGCCGCGGCTGCCGCCGGCCTCCCCTGCCCGCCGATGGGCAGCGGCCGCAGCTCGCACCTCCTCCCCGCGCCCGCCTTGGCAGCTCCACCTGGAGAAGGTGCCCGACCCACAGGCAGCCAACGCTGATGCCGTGAAGAGGGAGCTCGGTCCGGCCCCCGCCGCCGCCGCACACTTTGCTCTGCCCCCGGCCGCGCATCCCGCCCGGCGGCTCTGCCCGAGCCGGAGGGAGGGCGCAGGCGGCACCTCGCGCCCGCGGCGGGGGCTGCCCCGGCTCCCGCGGAATGCGGCATTAGCACCCCCGCCCCGGCTCGGCACCGCTCCCCTCCTCCGCCTCCCCGGCTCTAGGGGGGGGAGCTTTTTCCTCATCGGCGTTTTCTGCCGGAGCATCCCTTTTTTTTTTTTTTTTTTTTCCCTTTTCACCCTTTTGGAGGAGGAGAAGGAGGGGGAAGGAAGGAAGTGTTCAATGAGGGCTGCTCGGCTCCCCCCCCCGCGCCTGAGAGGTGCTGTCCCTCCCTGAGCGGAGAGGGGGGAGAGCTGCCGGGGAGGCAGAGGCAGGTCCCGCTCCCTTGCTGTGCCGCCGGGGAGAGCGGAGGAGGGTGGTGGGGAGAGTGTCTGTGTGTGCGTGGTGGTGGTGGTTATTTATTTATTTATTGCTCCTGGTGGTTGCAGCTGGCAGACCTGGGAAGGAGTAGGCGCCATTGCCAGAAGGATTATTGCCAGGGGAGGGGAGGGGGGGGGAAGAGAGAAGAGACCCCGAGGCTCCCGAGGAAGCGGAGAGAGGCAGATCTCTTCCTCCCGCCTTGGCTTCTGCCGCCGGGGGATGCGCCCAGACTGAGAGGGGCTCGGCTCTCTTCCGCCGCTCAGCCCGTTCCCCCACCCTCAGTCCTCCTCCTCCTCCTCCCCATCCAGCAGCATGCATCCCTCTCGGCGGAGACCGGCCGCTGCCACCTCCAACCCTGCCATGCTACTGCTGCTCCTGTGCCTGGGCTGGGCGCCGCCGGGCTGGGGCTGGTCGCGGGGCAGCTCCCGGGGGGCGGCCGGGCTGCCCCCCAACGCCACCAAGCCGATCTCCATCATGGGCTTGATGCCGGTCAACCAGTCCGAGGAGGAGAGCAGGATCACCCAGGGAGTGCTACCCGCCGTGTATCTGGCCATGGATCAGATCCGCAACGAGTCCCTGCTCAGCCCCTATTACCTGGACCTGCTGGTCTACGACACGGAGGTAGGGACCGCCGCGGGCCCCGCGCCGCCGGGCGCAGGGGGAGGCGCCGCCGCCCAGTCCCGGGGCGCTGCGGGTGCAGGGGCGCAAGGGCAGCGCGGACGCCCGGGCCGGGGCTGCGGCTGCCGGCGGGGCCTCCGAGCCGCCTTGCCCGCCCGGCCCCGCAGGCTGCCGGCAGATGTGCAGGGACCGGCGGCGGCGGGGGGGAGGACGTGGGGCCGGCGGGCCGTATCCTGCCCGCCCGGTATTAATTATCAGGAGCGGCTGCCCCGGCAGCTGGGGCTCGCCCCGCCGCCCCAGAAGCGCCCCTGTCCGGGAGTCGCCTGCAGCGCGGGGGGTGGGCCCGGACGGGTGCCCGGGCGGCGGGGGTTCTCCTGGCGGTGGCGGTGGCTGGGATCCGCTGCCCTTGGCACGCACGTACACCGGTGGGAGGAAAGCTGCCTCGCCCAGCGAAGCCGCGGCCGCATCCCTCTGCCAGCCGCCACCCGCTCAGCAACAGATGCACACCGGGCGCTCCGCTCCCCCGCTCCGCCAACGGGCTCACGCTGCCAGCCCGGCTTATCCCATGAGGCGACGGGACGCGAAGGGCAGCGATCGCAGCCGCAGCTTGAGGAGGAGGAGGAGGGGAGGCTCTCGCAGGGGGTCGCTGAGACTCCCCCCGTCCCTGCCCTCCGGCCGGAGCGGCTGAGCGCTCGCCCGGGGATGCGTGGCGGGCAGGCGGCGGGGTGCGGAGGCGCTCGCTTCTCGGGAAGAACTAAATTTGTAGTGCCGGTCCCCGCGGAGCGCTGCCAGCGCGGCGGGATGCCTGCCCCCGTTCCGGAGCGCTGCCAGCGGCCGGCCGTCAAGGCTGGGAGAGCGGGGAGCCCTGCTGAGCGAGGAAAAACACTCCCTATACCTGGGAGAGAGAGGCAGGGAGCGAGGCGAGGGCTTGGTCGAGCTGGTTGCCACTACCACCCGCCCACAACTGCCTTTGGTTTTTGTCACAACTTCAGTACCTGTGTGTTTGCGGAGGATACGCGCGGGTCCGGTACCGGGGCTCCCCTGAAGATGGCAGTCGCTTCTTGTGCAATGCTGGCGGCCGGGGTTCGCTTCCAAGACAACCCCCGGTAAAGCAAGTGACTGCTGAAAATCTTGCCGGCTGTAATTTAAGGAAGCCCCTGTCTGCTCCCTTTAGGTTCTCAGGGTCCGGGGGGAACAAGCTGAGAGCAGCAGCGACGGGCTGTGCTGCTTCGTGACAGTGTTTCCGTCCCTGAAACGACTACCAAAGGCCTCTCCTTCCAGGGTGGCTGCTTTTTATTGACATAAATTTGTCATAGTGTTTTTTTTTTTTAAGATATCTCTGAGCAGAAATGCATGGAGGGCAATTCTGCTGAAGATGTCACTTAGGAAGGAGCAGGCTGCCATCCTGTTGTGTTGTGTGAACGAGATTAGATACTCACCGGGAATACAGGCAAGATCAACCTAGAGTAGCTGCTTGTTTCCTTAAAAAAATGAATCTCAGGGAACTCTGCAATTGTAATGAAAAGAATTATGGGGGATTTTCTGAATGGCATTACCTGTCTCATAAAGTGAGATGCATGTCAGGAAAAAAATCACAGTTCTCCTAATCCTGTTTTCATTATGTTATTCTATATTAGTTTTTCCCTTGGATAGAATTATTACAAAATATGCATAGGAATTAGAGGAGCCTAGGCAGGATGTACCTTCTTCATACAGCAATATCTTAATCAATAAGGTGCTGCACTTTATTGCCATCAAAATATTGTGATGTTCTTCATACAGATTCTGGGTTCTGAACTAGGTAGCTATAAAAATATTCAGGAAAAAAATTACCCTGTTTGTTCTGGAATGAGTATCAGTTTCTTAAAAATTGTGTTTTTGCTGTTTAGTACTCCAGGGACATAAGAAATCAGGGTCATGTTGCCAGCTTGCTGTGTTGCTTTGAATGCTTTTAAGCAATTAATAAATGCATGGTTATGGAATGCTAAGTCAGGCGAACGTATATGTTTGGAGTACAGTTGGGTCATTATTGTGAGCCTAATAGTGACAAGTAAATAAGTTAGTGTCCACAAAGAGTGCTAGATCGACTGCACCCAGACAGAATGGACCAGTGCCTGGAACAGCCATTAAATACCTAATGGCAGCACAAACTTTTTCCCTCGGTTCAGACATTACCTTTTTCCTTCGGTGCACTTACGGTAAGCAGCAAGGTAGCTGGCTCATCATGCCCACTTGATTCTCAGCCTATTTTCTGAGGCTGCCAATAAATAGATATGCCTGAAGGGCCTGGATCCCTATCATTGCATAATCAGAGACCAGGGAGTAGCTCTCCCTCTCGGGGCTTCGCAGGTGGTGCTTGTGACATTGTTGGCTCTTGAAAGAGAGAATGTAGAGCCTTGGAACACACGGGATTTTTTTTAATAGCTTGAGAAATAATTGCAGTATATTTATAATGCTTAGGAAATGTAGGGCAGTGGTTTACTAACTCATGTATTCTCCCTTGAGTCTCTCCAAAATCCTTTATTGTTGCAGACTGATCCTTGTATTGCAATTTTCTGTAATGCTTTAACTAAGTGCTTGTGAAAAACAGCAATGAAAATAAACAGACTAGATTTTAAAAAAATTTTTATTATGCATTCAGGTTCATTCTGTCAGGATTGAACTGAATATTCTATCTGGCTTGATAGTTCTGGTTTGTATAAGGAAGCATCATAATGCCTTTACTTTCTGACCAACCATCTGAAGAACTGCAGTGTGCCTTCTAAGGTCAACTGTTGTTTGTCAGCACTTGAACTCGTTAACCTTTGAGGACATGAGCAGCAGCTCTAGCGTTTTTCAAAGCATTTAAATTGAATTAAGCACTTAAGTACAATGTTTAGTTTATGACTCAGTCGAGATTGTGTGAATTACATCTTTGTTATGAAATATGACCACAGGTTACATCACATACAAAAATGCAGAGGCTTCTGTTCTGGGTATTTTTTAATCTTTAAATGTGCTTGGAGTGTGATCCTGATCCAGTGTATTTTGCTACTTCATGGGCATGTCTTTATCTATTTGGACATTCCTATGCAGACTCAGCCAATAAAATGAAGCTCAAATGTAGGCATTTGCAGAACTCTGGTCTAAGTGACTTTACTTTGTGCTGTTCATTTTGATGAGAGTGGGAGTCTCTCTCTAGATGAGCCTCTTGGGCAAAATTTTGTAATTGTGTTATTTTAGAAACTCAAAAATTTATAAAGTGATCTCTAAAGAGTCTCATCCAAACCCCATTGAAATTAATGGCAGTAAATGCACCAATTCCAGCAGCCCTTGGACCAAGTCCTAGAAGTTAAGGGTACTTGATAGCTTATGGCTTCAGATCAACAACCATGATACGATCTTTCTTCTCTTTTTTTCCATCCCTGTGATTGTAGCTTTAGTTGGTTGAAAAAGAAAAGAAATATTTTGCACAATAATGAAAGAAAAACCTCTACAAACACTAGATGCAGCTCAAGATACACATAAATCAGGAATGATGATTTCAGCTTAAGCACCCTGACACACATCTGTTGGAGGAAAAAAGCAGAATAACCCTAAAATAAAGAAATTAATCATTCGATTATGGACCCTATTATAAGTGTCAAAAGTATTTGATTCACATCAGGCAAAAACTGACCATATAGTAAATGGAGGAAGAGGCATTGTGGAAGGAGGCAAGGGAAGTTAATGGAAGTTGGATATCTGTCTTTCTACGTCTGGACATCTTCCCTCAGATATGCATTGCATTTTCTGATTTCTTGTAGGAGCAGTGCTGCAAGTGGTGCACAGACAGTATGAGTTTGTTTTGATACTAAACATGTATAGTCAAGAAAGCATTTGTTTTTGAAAATCAAAGTGAGACTCGACAAGCTAAAAAAATCTTCCTGAAGTTAAGTGGGTATATTATCACAGAGAGGAAAGGATATGTGTACTGGGGAGATGAGATTATTTCATTTTCTCTAACTACAACAAACACCTTGTGGTAAGCATGATATAATCTCATTTTTGTGAAATGATGCATTCTAATACTTTAAATAGCGGGTTGGCATAGAGGGATGAGCTCTGGAAAATGCGCAGGACTCCACAAAATCAGAAGGAAAATGTGAACTTATTGATATTTGATACATATTTGCCTTTTTCTATTCTGTAACTAAGTAGAAAGTGCCGTTCCTAATTTATCTGACAAGAAATTACAGTCTAGGTGTAGTATGTGTAGACTTTATCTTTGTTTCCTTCTTCTTTTCTGATAAAAAAGTGCATATTTTCAGTAAAACTCTCAAAGCTTAAGAAAGGCCGTGCACTCATCTGAGTCATTCTTACCAGCTGTTCTGAGTTTCAAAGGAGCTTGAGATGCATAAAGATGCCCCTTCTAGAAAGTCCTATCATGAGTGGTGTCAACAAAACCCACTCATGTCTTGCTCCTGCAAGTGGAAGAAAGAGAACTGTTCACCTTTGCTGGGTGTGGGGAACACATTCCGGAAACAGGAGAGCAGGTTTGCGTCAGTGAAACAGAATAAGGTGTCTGTCCACTCGAGCTCCACAAGGCGCTTCTCAGAGAGGGACAAACAACCACTGGGTTGCTATCTGAAAAGCTCCACCGTTACCGTAACAGGGCTGAGCAGGGGCACCTCTACCCCCTAAAGAAGTGCATGTGGTGTGTTGGTTGGGCCCTCTGTCTTAGGAGGCATCGATCCAAGTCCCTCCCTGGATTTGCAAGAGGAAGCATGATGTACCAAAGTCAAGTGGGGTCTCTGGGGTGAGCCCCATCACACTTGTGAGTGCTCTGAGCGCTAAATTGTCTGGAGCCTTATTTTGATTTCTGGAGTGCTCACAGTGGGACAGGTAAAATCATGTGGTCATCTGAGGGTAACAGCTGAATACACAGGAGAAGTCAGGCTCTGAAAGAGGGTACAGTTAACAGCAGACAGAGCTGGCAGACATTTGTTCTTGTATCGTCAGGTGAGTGTGTGTCTGGCATATGTTGAGGTAGTTGGGTAACTTCTTACCTTTAAATATTACTGAGTACTTGTGCTGTCTGATATTTGCAGAGAGCGAGGCATTAAAATGCGCTACGCTGCGTGTATGGTGACAGTCACTGTCTGCTCTGCTTGGAAGGGACATCTTTAAATAGTCAGTGTCCCCTTGACTTCCGAGTAACATGACTCCGTTTACGACATAACCTCCTTTTCCTTTAGAGTTTTGTAAACTTGGAGGGAAGAATCTAAAAGTTAAGTGTTTATGTTAATTCTATGCTGGCTTCTCCGCTGATGTGAAGGTGTGGGTGGGGAGAGGAGAGAAATCATGTATTCACTGCACCCACTCCTCTGGGTGCGGATCCCAGACCTGCAGAATCTCTATCCTCTAAATATCTCTTCATAGAGATTAAAGCCAGTTTCTGGCATATGTCTTGCAATTTCTTGTATAACTTATCCTATGCATACTGCAAAACACACTCCTATGGAATCTTTATATTCAAATGCCAAACATGCTCCATCAGCACGGAAAAGCTATTTTTTGGACTAAATCTAGGAAATAGTATTTATTTCCATTTGAAGAAAGAGTAGAAAGGCCCTGTCCTCTTACATGGTTATCAGCCAGAGTTAATTACTCGAGTCTGTGGAAAAGATGGGATGTAACATCCTTATGATAACTGTGAAGAAATTACTTGTAAGAGGAAAAGAGAAGAAGGAGCTAGATGAGAGAGATTTAATGATAGCATTCACAAAGAAAGTTGTTGATATGCTATTCATATTGTTTTAATTAAATACATATAGCTGTTTAGAATGACATCATAAATAGCATGCATTGCATGTCAAGGCTGCAAAACACCACCTTGCATTAATAATCTGAATATGATGATACATGTGCATATCAAGCTTTGTCCTCTGCTTTCAATTTCATTGTTTTATGGACATTTTTGTGGCATAAGGCAGAAGAATAATGCCTTTGAGCAAACTGTAGAATCTGGGAATCAAACAAAACTCAAGTGGATACCATTGCTATGATAGGAAAAGAGATACTTTTCCTTAGAAGGGTTGAACCATTGCATGCAGGGGTCTGGCTCAAGGAATCAAGTGGTGAAAGTTAACAGAGGAAAACCCCCCATGATTCCTTTTGACTTGGATAATTGCTGGGGCAGCTGGGGTTAGCAGAGATGTGTACTGCGATCCGTGAGCACAGCTATGACTCAGTCTTGAGGAGATGTCTGTTAATACACAGCAGCCCCATACATCCCAGGAAGCCTATTTCAGACTCTGGGATTCCATACTGAGATGGTGCAGTGCACATACATCACATTTTTTCAAATTTATTTTTGTACTAGGAATCTTGGAATAAAATCAGTGACAGAGCCTAACTTTTCAGCAGCCAGATGCACTCTGATTTCTGGGTCTAGCTGAGCTAGAAATGAGATTTGCAGTACCTTTGTGGTTCTTGGGCTCCAGGGTTAATGGCCCAGTAGCCTGACTCCTGAAGTGAACCCATTCAGCTACACCATTGCTATGGCTTAAAGAAGGTGGTGCCCCTGAGTACAGGTGGAATATGTTTTCAGTCACCCTGTGTCTCCCCTTGCCATGCCACTGACACTTAGGGGACGCCTTCTTTGCTAAGCAGGGATTTCTCTACTTGCAAAGGCTTTTGCTGTGGGTAAGATCTACTGGGTTTGGGGACTGCTTGATACTGCCTGCTGAGTGGAAATGGGACATACTGACTGGCAAACACTTTTTTAAAATTTCATTTTTTCCCCTTGTGATGGAATAACCATGTAATCTCATTGCTAAGTCAGTGATTGATGCTCAATTTCTGTGCCATTAATTTTTCATTACCATCTGCCTTTATTTCTGACAATTTTATCCATAGTATTTTTCAAATGAGTTTTCTCAAATGTGAAGAGGAAAGCTAACAAACTAAAGACAAATATCCACCTTCTGCCTGACAACTGTATTCACAAAGAATGAAAAATATGGGGGCTAATTCAGCAGGGATGTACAAATTGTTGTTACTGAGGCTTCTGAGAGATGAAGGCCCAGATAATGGACTAATTGCTTTAAAGTGAACATCATGACTTTGAGTGATAGGATTAGAAAACTTAGGTTTCCTACTATGGCCACGATACTTTCCTTAAATAATTAATAAGTTCTAAGATCAGAGGACCATTAGGATTATCCACATTTTACAATACAGACCACGTATTTCAGCTGGGGATATCTGCCCACTCTGCTGCAAACTAGAATATGTACTTAACCTTTCTATCTTGTCTTAAGGATCCCCCAAAATCATTGTCCGTGGACAACTTTTCTCTGTGATTTGCTTGTCATTTCCAGCTTAATCTCTGCTGACCCTGACTGAAGCCGTGAGAGGAGCAGCTCAAATTTTTTTTTCACATACACCTCCCTCCCTGCAATACCTTACCAGCTACAGACTCAGGACATCGCCAGCAAAAGAGGGGGATCAAGGCTTTCTGACTTTTATGGCTGTCTAGGGGATCCTTCCCTTTTTATGAAGGACTCTGGTGGATTGGATCTTGCTGGAATCAGAAAACTCCTTTGCTTTGTCAGAGTGTCATAGATTTTATGTGAAAACCTTTTATGCTTGCTTCTTTGCAAGCTGGGTCTGCCAGGCTCTTGTACTCTGTCCCTGAGTAGATGGCTCTGCAGAACCTTTTTTGAATCCTTGGCTGAACTGATTTTCTTCTTCTTTACCCCCACCTTTTTTGTAAGACCCTTTTTGCCACAATCCCCATCAGAGGAACTTACCGTGTCTGTCTGATTAAGTTATTTTCATAATCTCTTTTATTTTATTTATCAAATAATCACCACCACATATCTCGGAAAGAATGTTTGTTGAATCTTTTATGTCCTTAAAGTAGTTATGTATTCTAATTTACCATTTATCCAGGGTAGGCCTCAGCTTCTGCTGCAGCTTCGTTGAACTACAGAATTATGTGAAGATTCATACAGACAATAGGTGTCTAAGTAACCATTTTACATCCAAAACCTCCAGGGAGAAGTAGTAAGAGGCCCCTTTTGGGATGCTAATTAGCTTCCTTTCCACTGTTTACTGCTCCTGTTTTCACAGGGATTTAAGTGCTTTTCTAGCAAAGAATAAATCTCTTTCTTTAATATCTTTAACTCTATATGAAGGGACAATTTTTGACAGACTAACACTTAGTGTGGTATAAAATACAACATGTAAAATTTTTCAAGCATTGTCATTCAGATGTGCACTCATGTTTATCTCACCAGCACCATGTAGGTATATTTTGGTATACACATATGGTAAAAAAAATTAAGCTCTGTGTTTTTGTGGGGTCTTCCATATAATTTTAACCTTGGGTTTTGCTTTCTATTTTCTCCTGTGAATTTGGCAAGACCGAATTATTAATAATTTACATGAGGTTGATCAAGAGAGAAAGCCAACTTCCTCTTTTTTTCCCCATCCATTTTTTTTTTAAATTATAAGCAGGACAAAATTCCAGGTTGTTGGTGAGAATCTAATCTGGAGGGATGTGCTAGTGGCAGCAAGACTTTGTGCGATGAAGCAAAATAAAGTTCCAATAGCTGCCTGTATATAAAGTGATACAAAAAGGTTTGCATTTTAAACTTAGCCAAGCTTCCCTCTGCTCCTCATTTTTTGCTGTGAAGCATGCTAATAGTATCAGCTCCACATCACTTTTTTCTTTGTTTTCTTTCTTTTTTTTTTTTTTTTTTTTTTTAAGGTTTCTAGTTAGGTCCCTGAACTAAAGATTTGCTTTCCAAAAAGCACGGAGTGATTTGCATTTTCTGTCAACAACGGTGGGAATTGCTGAATGCTCAGCACTTTAGAAAGCCAGCCCACCTATGAAAATGCAGTGCTTCTATGAGGAGGAGACCTAGAATTGCCACTTTTAATTAAGAACAAAGGCACTCATCGTTACTTGCTTTACAGTTTCAAATTGCCTGGTGGAATAAAATGCTGATTTCATTCAGCCTTTGGGATAGAAATCCTTTCAGGATCAATGGAAGTATTAAATATATTTTTAAATTAGATTATCACATCTCAAGGATCTTGTAGTTGGGAAATATGCAAGGTGCAGTATTTTTTAAAAAACAATCAAAATAGTAATTTTTATAATTAACACATATTTGAAAATGGTGTGTTTGACCTTGGCAAGAATAACAGCTCATATGGAGTAAACAAAGGGAGTGACATGGTGGGAGTACTATGTCCCCAGGGCCTTGTTACTCAAGGCAGGTCTGTATGGCTGGCACGATTATGTCACTGGTGGGTATCAGGAGGTGTTATCTCAATGTCAGCAGAAGCCCTTACTGTAGTTACAGCAGCAAACATCTTTTTTTCTTAGCAAAGGTTATTTTGTTAGAAGTGGATAGTTTACCGAAGGGTAGAAAGTGTGTTTTCCTTAACTGCTCAAAAGTTTGGTATTATTAGAAATCATTTTTCCATCCACAATACAGCAAGTTACAGATTAAGCCACCTCTGAACATTAAACTAGATAGAAAGAATTGCTGATTTTGGTTTTTTTCCCTCAGCATTTTATGCATTCTTGTGTCTTTCTTCTCAATCTTTTGCAATTTATCATCTTCATTCTCAAAGTGCTGCCACTAGAATTTCATCTATTACTTCAGGAATAATCTCACCATTGCTGTAAATACTAGTAATTTTATCTCTTTTCTTCAAGCCTTCTGTTCAGAATGGAGGAAATTAATTTGATCTTTGTGTTGCACTGCTGGGAAAAGGGAAAGGAGGCAGAGAGATTTTCAGCCTACACATAAGGAGTGAGACTCTAGGGTTTAAGGCAAAACAAAATTTTCATTTCAAATGCAAATTTCATGTTCATTTTCATTTCAAGATGATCTTGAAGGGTCTCTTCCAACGTAGTCATTCTGTGAATTCTGTGAATTCTATGACAAAGATAGCCTGCACATTTGGATAGTGCTATGGGAGGTAAATAATTGTATCTGGATAGCAGTTACTTAAAAAGCTGGGACATGTTAACAGCAGATAGTAGTATCTTGATAGTGAAGCTGCTCTTGGCATAGGTAGAGGCTTGGTCTCAATGTCAGAACAGGAGTTGCCTTCCACAAGAAATGTATTGGTTTCCAGTACATTACCAAGGTTTCTTAGGACATGTGAGTGCTCTGTACTCTAATTACACTGAGCGATTAAGCAACAAGAGCGGAGACACGTGGGACAAGAAGGGGTGAATGATAACCTGCTTTGAAAAAAACTAACATGTGAGGCTGGGATTAGAACATCCTATAAATGTTAATGGGTGTTACTCAAGGGGGAGGAAGCTGTGTGTGGGAGGCGTGAGGTGACATATAGCTTAAATATATAGCCAGTCTTTAACACAGTTAATACAGTCTATAATCAAGCTTTTACATGAACTAATAACTGTTTAAGTGATTTACAGTTCAGAAATACTTATCAGGGAATTGAGAACTGAATTGTAAATGCTGTAAATTTGAGGATAATGTAGCAAGGAGGACAACACTGATAAGATTCCTCCTTTCCTTTGGAAAGTATTGGCTGTGGACGACACATTTATGCCAGGTGTTTGGGGTTTTTTCTATTTTTAAGTTCTCAGGGATTGTGCTTCTACGAGGGAGCACAATTTCCTCCTACAGTTTCCCTCTCTGAATATTACTCAGTTTGTGTGGAACTCACAAAGGAGATGCCAACAGTGAGTCATCTGGTCACCAGCTCTGTCCTAAGGTTTTCAGCTAAATCTTGCAAAAGCTGCTTTAATGTACTGAACAACAGTGATTGACCTTTGGTAAAACTCCCCAAAACAGTGTGGAAGGCAGTGTTTAAAGTCAAATGGCCTTCTTTTCCTGACACTGAAATCAAGTTTCAAAATCGGTGCTATTTAAAATGCTTCACATTTGAGAAGTGGATGTAAGATGCAGTGATTGATTTATCATCTTAAAATTTCCCCATTGTTATATTTTAGTAGTAAATTTTGAGGATCTTGGGCAAACTCACTTGAAAGACTCTATCTTCAAATGTGGAACAGAGGCTTAGTTATCTGCTTCTGTAGGTAATAAGCCTCAGGAGATGCTATTCTGAAAATGAAGATTATACCTGTATGATCAATCTTGAGCATGGCAAATATAGATATTTTATTCATAAAAATGAAAACGCACGGGCTTGTTTTGATGCAAGTTTTGCAAGTTGATGGAAGGATTAGTTAGCAATAAAAATACTATATAAGAAACAATAGTCTGGTTAGATAGTTAAATGTTTCTGTCAGGAAGGAGATTTTCAGGACACAAGTGACAGGAGGCTGCTGTAACTCATAATCTTGTTTGCTCCTTTGCCAGGCATGGGTTAAATGCAGCAATGCTGAGGGCACACAGCAGTAACACTAGGAGAGAAAAAGACTGGTCTAGGTTGAAGCTGGTCATGGATCTATAGAATAAGGTGATGCTCCCTTAAATGTGTGTCTCTCCATATGGTGCTGAAAATATCTCGTAGCCTCTGATTCTCCATTGCCCTCTTACGAATTTAAAGGCACTGGCTAAGCAACAGGGGTTCAGTGAGGTGTGGTGGCAGATTTGTGCCTTTTTAAACACTAAAGAGGGCATTGGATAGTCAAACCACATTTTTTTTTTACCTACCTATGAGCCAAAGCTATGACTCAATGGAGGCCCGTGTCCTCACTTAGCTGGTGAGAAGATTTGGGGAGAGGAAGAAGAGCAGTTCAGAGCCCCTTATCTGCTGAGGTTTGGCAGCATGAATGCCTTCTTTCTTCTCCTCTTCATTAGTGTAGTCAATGCTGAAATTATGCTGGTAAGGAAGGCTGGTCCAAGGACTATTCACCAACAAAATCCCATTTAAGCCTCTAAGGAAGGTATTAAATGGGATTTAAGCAACATCTTGGCCTATACTGGCCGTCTGCTCAGGGAAGAGTTTCATCTTATGTTAAAAAAGTGTTTTAAAAATATGTTTTCAGTGATCACATTATGGAATCATAAGGCTTAGGAATGGAAAATACCTATTAAGTCATTGTGTTAAATTGTTGCTATGCAGACTTTGCTATGAGAGTATGCTTCCTACTTCGTGTTGTGCCCAGACAATGTGTTAAATTTCTTGGTCTAGGAAATATCCGTAATAAATTTTATCTTACTGCATTTGACCTGGCCATAGCTTTGTACAGGAAGAAAGCCAGTATCTCTTTCCCCACACGAAGGGCTCCATGCAGCCTTGCTGCTTTCTGACTGAGGGAATGGTGATAAAAAAAAACAAACAAAGGTTTTTTGCAAGGCTTTTTCTCCACCCTAAGCAAGGGTATTTCTATTTCACCTCGTGTTTGTGTGTAAGAATGCACTGGGCTCTTTTCTTGTCCATCCAGGTGCACAGGTGTGTTGGCAGAAGGGTGACTGTGGACAGTTAGTGATTAATTGAGTGTATCTCCTGCTTGGAGCTATTTTCTGGGCCAAAAGTAGACATTTTTTTGCTTATTTATACATTGCTCGTTTTAATTTTATTTATCTATTTACTTCCATGCCCTCATGTCATGTGACAAATATATTGTAATTACATATTAAAGTATTTATCACTAGAATTTATGTGGAGATTTTCTGTGGAAACTTCTTAGTTGCATGTCATTTTCAGAATAATTTGTTGACCTGTAATGCCGTGTTTTTAAATTAAAATTAGACAAGCTACCCTTACTTTCTGCAGCAAACTAATGCTTTCTCTTTTTTTTAAATGTCAGCCATTCACAAAATAAATTGCCAAGCTCTGAACATATAATTTCAAATTTGATTTATACCAAATTAACCTTCTGCTTATGAGCCCTTCCATTTGTTTTCCTTTCAGATTATTGAGTCATGAAAACCTTTGAGGTTTTGGGTTTCCATCCCAGCTTGGCACAGGGAATTCTTTTGAAACCTTGAATTTCCACGAGGTGGTGAAGCAATCTGCTTTTCAGCTGCATATATAATGAGACTTGCTGAAAATCTGAGTTTTTTCTACTCTACTCTCTGGGAGAAGCAAGCGTCTCCCAGATTTCCTTCTTCTCCGTGCCCCTAGGCTTGGCCTTTGTGTTTCCTTCCCTTGCCTATGACAGCATTCCAGTAGGTTTGGGGGGCTTCCTGTGGATGGGGAGAGCTGGCTGCTTGAATGGAGAAGAGGGGTCAGCCAGATGCCTGCCTCCATGAGAACAGTGGCATCACTGCTGCTGTGAAAGGGGCCGGGAAGAAGATGGTGCTTGTCCGAGGGGTGAGGTAGGCTGTGAGTCCTCGGGAGCAGAGGTGCAGCTTCTTCCGTGGTATGGTGATCCTGTGTATAATCCCTTCTCACCCTGGTGAGTTTTGATTAGCAGCAGGGAAGATTTTCTCCAGAGTTACTATTTTCTCTGCATTTCTGCGTGTACGGCATCCGTTCCATTTCGTAGCCTGGCATATTACTTGGGAAACTGCAAATAGTGTGCTGAAATTACTTAGCTAGCTACAACAATATGTGAAATGCCTGTCAAATGCTATGTGCCTGTAGATGGGAGGAGCAGGCCTGAATGCTGAATTTTCTCACAACTGCCGCTGATTTTAAGGAAAGCATGGGGTTTCTGACAAAAAGAAGAACCAGGAAAAGGATATACAGCTTTGAGCCGATGCAGCTTTTTCACTAGAAGTATATAAAATATTATTGATATGCAAGACTTCATATTCTCTGTTTGACATGGATGAAGCCAATAGAAAATGTGTTTGTGCAAGATAAAACAAACTGAAGCAATCTTCTGACCCAATGGCACACAGGTTGCTGTATGCAACTCAAATATGAGTTCAGTATGCCACCCTTTGATCAACCCCTAGAATATCTATTTTCAAAGGAATTATATGAGTTCTTGTATTGATTTGTCACCTATGGTTGAATATTTCTCCTACAGAATGTTTAAAATGACACATGTTTAAAATTAGACTTGGCAGAGTAGTTTGCCTGGAGATTATTCTTGTGAAGTATTGATTCACAGCACTGCTGTGAGCTGGATTACTGTCCAAATTGGAAAAGCCAGTCGTAGAGAGGTCTTTATCCTTTAATAACAATTAGCTGCTTTCTTAGAGGGACACAGCTGACTGAAGCAAAGGAAAGCTGCAAAATGTCAGGCAACCAGGGTATCTAAGGCCCGGTTCTCTTCAGGGATGTGGACTGCTGGGGAAGAGAAAGAAAAGGAAGAAAAGCACAAAAAAGATGGTTTTCTGGAGCTGGAAACTAGACACTCTGATGCTGTTTGTGTTACTAATAATTAGGTGCTCTGAGGAGCTGAATCGGACTCGCCTCTCTCTTCTCGGGCTTTTACCCAACAGCTGCCTGATTGATCAGAAAAACCTAACAACAGATGTGCTGCCCGCGGTCCATTTAGCCTTGAAACATTTATACAAGCATAGATGGATGCTGAAGAACTATGAGCTCCAGGTATCATTCCATGACACGCAGGTAAATGGATGTAGGTGTAGAGTTGTGCAGTGTTGAACCTCCTCTGTGAGCACACTTCAGAATGCTTGTGACTGAACCCCTTCCTGGCAAACCCTGCTGAAATGGAGCAAATGTGGCTGTCCAGCAATGTTTGGGCTCTTGGGTGGATGCCTGACTGTGATGCGGCTCTTGTAGTGCAATCGTGCCCTACTGGTGCTAGGAGCAGGAATAAAGAGTGTGTGAATTAGGGGTGTTGATGAACACCTACGGCTCTTGAGGAGTGTTTGAGGCACCCAGGAAGTGATTCCCCAATCCATGGCTTGCCGAGTCACTCTGTTCTTCTGCACTGTCTTCTGCCTCTTGCTCTTCCAGCTTTCCACAGTGACAGCTTTATAGATTGCTGCCTTTCTCTTCCTGCTTCTGCATGAGCAGGAGAGCAGCCTGTGCTGTGCTGTCAGAGCAGGGTGGTGGTGTAGAGCTTTGCTTGCCAGTTTAAGGAAAAATTAAAGGCTGATATGAGAGATGAGGATTCTCAGAAGCTGGGTATCTTGAGATGATACCTGTTTTTCAGATTTGAGAGAAGCTTATTCTAGATTTGACATATCTCTTCATCCTCTGTGCAGAAATGAATGCGGTCAGTTTCTAAAACCTGTCTTTTAGTCTGGTCAGAAGAATTGTGACAAAAATAAGAAGATGAGCTCACATATCAGGGTGATCTGGGACCATTAACATATTCTTAAGGAGATTGTTACTGATATGAGTTTCTGTTTCCCGCATCAGAGGCATGTGGTGGGGCAGATGCCCTCAGACTCATACACACTTACTGGCTGCTTATATATTGTTGAAGTTGCAAGGTAGTGTGTCTCAACATGTTTTCTTATCTATAAATCTTAAAACATGGAATGTACCGTTATGATGAAGTTATTAAAATATGACATTATTACACCAATAACAGTTGTGCTGCATTATATAATGGGAAGAAGGTATTATATGTCTTCTTTTGAAACTCTAGAAAATTAGCCAAGGGAGAAATTAGAGTGTAATTTTAATAGTGTCTTTGGTTCATAAGCACTTATGTATAATTTTTGAAGTGCTTAACATATAACAAACAATGATCTCATATGCTGTAAGATTACTTGAAGATTGCCTCCCTGTTTAATAATGGAACACAAATGCATCAACTGCATGTTCTCATTAAGAAATCACCTGTCTTGTAAATTACTTTTGATACAATTCACTGTTTCATTGATTTGTCTGTATGTTCCTATTGGAAATACAATTATAGATACGCAGTCCTGAAAAAAGTGTATTTCTTAGTTTCTCATGTAAAAAGAGTAACATTTCAGTTACATTTCAGCTTAAATAAGTGGAAAGTGTGGATATGAGTTTTAGTGGACAGCAATTAAAACCCACTTTTATTTGCTTAGATTCAGTGTTTCGGTTGGGCTATGGGCAGTTTTGTGGAGGTGGATGTTTATTTGCTAATTGTGTTTACAGTTTCCAGTTCTAGGAGCAGCTCTAAAATATTTTTCCCCACATAAATATTCAGTGGATTTGAATTGCAGAACCTCAGCTCTGTTGCACTGACCTCTCAATTTGAATTAAAATATTGAAGTAATCTATAATTTTATTTTTAAAATAACCCCTGGCAAAAGACATAGATCACTGCCTTTCTCTTCCTGCTTCTGCCTGAGCAGGAAGACATGTCATGGTGACTTGGAAAAGATTAATAGAATGTGGATCCTTAAAATTTCTGATTTTTCTTCCTGGTTCTAAGAGTAGGGTACACACTCATGAGTTTTAAATACTGATTACACGCTGCAGAGGTCCTTGTATTTAATTGATTGTCAGGGACAGTATGAATGCAAGAGAGCTGATTCTGTTTTTTTAATGCTGTTAGCCTGGACTTGCCATGTGTGACCTTATACAACCTTTGGATTAGCTTTCTTTCAATTAGAAAATACAGATACTTGACTCTTTGGACTCTTTGGCAAGATCTGCCATGAGAGGGACAGAAAATTTACTTTTGGGCATTGTTCACTAGGAAGAGAGAAAAGTTACATCTAAAAGTACTTAAGTTGCTTTTGCTGAAATAAAAAAATGGAAAGAAACCATGACTCCCAATTTAGGATGATGCACAGGGCTTGAAAACAGTGTTGTAACTTCATTCATGAGCCAGGGGAGGAGAGTTGTGCTCTGCCATGAGCCCCTGAAGTTTTGAATATTCTCTGCTACCCAGGAGGGAGCACTGCCCTGCCCAAAGGTAGGATGTTTTGTACAGGGTGTTCAGTTTTTGGCTTTGCTGCTGTTTTATTTCAACTAATTAAGCTGTCACTACTCCAGAATGTGAGTGCTAATCAAGAGGCAAGGGGAGCATTCTTGCAAGAGATGTCTGAATTCTTTGTATTAAATGAAGCTGTTTCAATCAGGAGCCTTTGGGAAACTTTCTTCAGCAGAGTACTTTATAACCTAGTGGCTTTGGCACTGAGCTGAGAATGGAATGCTCTTTTTGAGTGATGTCTCTCAGGTCTCCAGTGATTAAATGTGCATTTCCTAATTACTGTGTTGTCAATTCCTTTTAAGTGGGACTCCCTTGAAAACTCATGATGTAGCACTTTCACATTAAAAAAAAAAAAAAAAAAGAAAAAACTTAAATGTTCACTAAGAATGAAAAGCAAGCAGATGAAAATGATCTTGTAGTTCAGTAAATGGCTGCTTATCCATCAAATGGTACATCTATGTCTGCAATGTTTATTTATTTATACCAGAAGGATAGTGTTAACAGGACTGATACATCTCTGTATGCCAGCCACCCCGAGCAGTGGCAGCCTGGGGAGGTGTGTTTCCTGCCTCTAACTGAAGGAGGGCTGAACCTGGGTTGTGTGGAGAGCTCAAATCCTTGAAATGTTGGACAAAGGATGTGGGAAGGCAGAAAAGCTGCCTTCTGCAGATTTGTGAATCCAGCCATGGAGCAGCTTTTTAGTGCAGTGGGGGAAATAATGCCCTTGAGATTTTCACTGAGGGGGGTGGGCAGCCAGGTATAATTGAGCTGTCTGAGTATCACTTTATTCCTGTCTTTCACCGTATGGCTGACATCTGGAGTCTCCTTCTATGCTGTCCTCAGGGTGATCAGGCTGGTGGATTCTTACAGGCTTAAGCAAGTCTAAAAATAGTTTAACTGCTGTGTAAAGAACAATATGTTGGTTCTTCAAAGTTATTTTTCTATTCTTACCTAGTTTTCTGAGTTAGTAGCCAGTTAAAGGGATGTGAAGCCAGGACTTTTTTAGCAATGGTGTTAACAAGAAAGGTTTATGTGCTGTAATTAGGGCATGGGCTGAGCAAACGAAGAGACTTTACCACTGGGATTTTCTGAGGAGTGCTGGTTTGCACTCAGATTGCAAGTTGATACTTGGCTGAGTCTATCCTAATGTGTATCATTTCTGACAGGAATGCTACAACACATCTCAGTCTGACTTAAAAGCTGGTTGTGTTTTCTTTGTTAGTAAACTGATTCCTCCTTTGTAATGGAATGACACAATAACATGATAGCTGTGTGTCAGCTGAGTCAAAGATTTTTGTTCTTATTAAATAAATGCAAACTAGTCCCCCTCCTCCCCCCAAAAACCCCCTAAAACCCAGCAGTGGAACAGTCACTGAAAGTGACATTGATAGGTAAATTATTTCTAAAGTGAAAATTTCAAGGCATGCTGGTTTGCTTATCCTACCTAAATAAGAAAAAAAATCTGCTTCAGGCTTAAGATGCAATAAACTGAAGCGCTGCACTGGTTTTGGGCTGTACATGTATATTAATCACCTAAAAGCACAGACATTTTGCAGTGATATTAGGATACATCTCCAGTATTATTCAATAAAAAAGCAAAACATCTCCTGATTTTTGTGTGTGCAACTCATTGCATACTATGTGTAACTCCACCTTGCACATTCCTGCATTCTGGGATGCTTCATGAAACAGTTTGCCAAGACAGGCATAGGAAACAAAAGCATCCTGTTTTGTAGACTTGAGAATTTGAAAATTTGTGTAAATTGGTGACCTAGGAAGTTATTAAAAGACCATGTGAATCAGTTCTTGACATCTAACTTTCACATGAACAAGATATTCTATTTTGCCTCTCAGAGAATGCGGTTTCTCAGTACAGTATTTTAGGCATGAAAATTGTGAACAATACAATACTTGTCAAAATGATAATTTTAGCATTCCTAAATTGTCATATCACTATCTTTGTTATTGGAAAAGTCTAACTGAAAACGGGAAGAAAAGTGTTATGTTGTCTATGTTTTTCAACCCAAAAAACTCTTAATTATGATTCCTGGCAATATCTCTTTGTTTTCCAAATATTACACTTAAGAAAAAATGGTGATAAGCCTGGCTAAATTCCTTATAAACACTTGTTTTGAACTGCCATGAAAGGTATCCAGTTTCAGTTTTATTCTGATGTTTCACTTTCTAGTGTAGCAGAGTTGTACAAAGGCTGCACAGTTGCCTTATGTTAACCCTTTTTAAATGTTATTTGAGCTACTTCTCATAGAGCAGAAATACGTGTAGCTTTTCTTAACTTTTGGCCCCAAAAGACTCAGCCTTTATTCACTGATGTAAATCTGTCTTCTTACTCTGTCTTCTTAGTGTCACCTTTCATTTATTTCAGGCCTTTGAAACTGCTGTGTTTAATGCACCTTCCCCATATGAGTGCTGTACATGCAGACATCTGGTGTGAGAAAAAATTACTTGGGCTTGGCATTTTTGTTTTCCTGTTACTGCCTCTGAGCCATAAGGAATTTGAGCAGAGGAGCTGCTTGATGAATCCAATGACGGCTGACAGCACAGGAGAGGGTTTTGGGGCTGTGAAGCTGAGGAGGTTCTCAGGCTTGTCCAGGGCAGCAGGGCTCTGCGCTTCATCTGACCTGGGTTTGGAAATGTGAGCTGGGGATATCTCCCTTCAGCTAGTGTGCCAGGGTTCTTGTGCCATCAAAGAGTAGGCACTTTTATGTGGAAAAATTCATCTAATCTATTTTAGGTGAGTATTTTTAAGATAAAAAGAATTGTATACTAGAGAAAGCCTTTTTTTTTTTTTTTTTTTTTTTTTTTTTTTTTTTTTTTTTTTTGTGAAGTATAAAGGGAGCCTCAGCTGGCTAGTGCAGATGCAGGTGTTGCCTATGTGGAGGTCTGTATTACGTCAGATAGAGACCTCTCTAGGTGTCTGGGGGAATTTTAATGTAAAACCCTGTAGTAACAATGCATTTCCATCACCTCTGGCTCTCCGGGGGTTTCAGCAGAAGGTCCAGAGAGTTCACTTCCCACCATCCCCACTTCATCCTTATTGGTTACACATTGGTTACTCAATACTCTTCTTTGGTCTCTCACACCTGGCCAGAAAAGCTGGAAAAACAGGTCAGCAGTGTCCTGTGGTGTGTGGGCAAGCAGGGTGGTGGCAGGAGTGCACACCAGGAGGCTCTTCCGTGCCAGCCCTGTGGACATGCAGGCTGTCCCTCGCCTGAGCTGAGGATGGGCTTCTGCTGCCACATGCTGGGGGGCTGTGCCTGGGGAGGCACGCACCAGTTCAGGCTTTTTCATGGATGAAATTGTAGGATGCTAGGGAAACATGTCCTGCTCTCTGGTCTTGCTTTCAACTCCTGTATAAGGAGAAAATTGTGAGGAGAACTATTCATGCAGAGCACAGTTTCTTTCAAAATCACAAACACTAGGAAACCACATTAGTATCACCACACCTTAATTTCAAAAACCAAGGAAGGATAGTTTAGATATTCTTGACATAATTTTTGAAATGGCATGCTCTTGTATTTTCTTTTCAAAATTAGTTTCAATTTAGATGTCAGTGTTTTTCTCTATATTCCACATTAAATTCAAAATTTAAAAAAAATCAAAATTGGAATTATTGTTTTTATGAAGATGAAACATTTCCATCAATGAAAAATAATTATTTTCAGAATTCTCTTTCATGGCGAAATCCAATGTTTGGGATTTTCTGTTTCTAATATCATGAAAACTACTTGCAAAACTTCACAAATCACTTGACCCTGTTCTGCACCTCCCTGCTCATATCTCCTCATGGATGTTCTCCTTTTGTGAAATTCTATACATGCATGTTTTCTGATCTTTATTGTGAAAGCTTCATAAAATGTCTCTTTTTCAAGTTGAAAATAAAAAGGGAGATCCATCAGAACAATCAGATTCTGCAAAAATTAGTGCATTTAAGTATTCTTTGTTTAGGTCAACTCCAAGGTTTTATGCTTGGTGTATCATGTTTGAATGGATGCAAGTCTCTGGTGAATAATGTTGCTTTTGGAGCAATTTGCTTGGTCTTGATTTCTCACTCGTGCAGTCAGTCTCTAAGGAAATACCACCAGTGCCATCTCCGCTCTGCTGTCATTTTCAGACACATCTTGCAATTTCCTTAGCTCTCACTGTAAAGCAGTGATAAAACAATGCAGGGGCCTTGTGAAGGCAAATAATTAAAAGAGCCCAGAAAGGCTGTTGCTTAGTTCTGGATCGTTTGTAGCTTGGCTAAAGTGTTGTAGGCTCACAAACTGCTCTGAGAATGGTGACCTGCTGGACAACTAGTACAGGAGAAGTAAACCAGGGTTTGTTTCAAAGTAGGAGGTGGTTAAGACCTCTTGATTGATTTGAGTGGTTCCACTGAGGGATTAGACATTTTGGCTTTGCATCACAATTAAACTTTCTTCTTTTCTTTTTTTTTTTTGTTTTTTTTTTTTTTTTTTCTGCATAGGCGATCTTTAAAACTAAAAATGTCTTTTACTTTTTACTTTCAGGGACCATCTATTCACTTCTCTGATAGCAGCTGATGCCATACCATTTGAAACATTTTCTTGTTTGATGGAGATGCACAGTAAATATTTTAAACACAGAGAAGTAATCTGGAATTAAAAAAAAAAATGAATGTAGCACTGTTTTCTGAGGATGATCATACCCAATTCTCTTATTCTCCAGACCTTCTATGTCCATCAGAGTCAAAGAATTCAGTCCTGCTGCCCATTTCCTCCATTTGTGGCTCTTACCCTTGTTTCCCACTGCTGGGGTTCTTTTGCTCTCAGTTAGCATATGCTCTGTCTTGGCTCACATCACTGCTGCTCCAGAGCTCCTCTCTCCTGCCATGACCACTGACTCCGGGTGCTCTGTGATTTCTCATCTGCCCACAGTGAGGAGAGAGGCAGGGATCCAAGAGAAAGGAGTCATCAACAGGGGGCCGATGAAATGTTGTGAAGAGGAAGTAGGCGTTTCACAGGGTTTTAAAACAAGAAGGATCAGGAAAAATGTCACCCCGATGTCTTATGAGCAACTTCCAAGCACAGGAATCCTTGAGGAGTGCATGGCTTGGTACCAGCTAAACCACAAGAAGTTTAGAGACACAAATGTGATCAGAGTTCTGTATTTGAAGAAGTGGGGCTTGAAGCTGTAGTGAGGATTGTTAACTCCAGAGGTATTTAGCAACAGAAAGAAGATAGAAATGAATTTTCATTCACATTTTTGTTAGGAATTTGCTTCTTGTTGCTGAGTGGATCCAGTATTGCTATAGTACTTTACCAAGTGGTATTTAATAGATTTCAGGCTGGAATGGAAGATTTTCTGAAAACTATGTTAAATGCATCATTTAAGGAAAACCATGAGGCTTTTCTGATTATTTTCTCAGTTTTGTGATTAAATTATCTCCCAATAAATGTTTGTTTATTTTTTATGAAGGCAGGGACGTTGAATTGCATTTACCATTTTGTTCCAAATGATGTCCTTATTATGAAAAAGTAATAGAAACAAGAATTTCTTGATACATAAGAAAACTCACATGAAGATCTAACAGACAGATGGAATTGATTTATAATATTTATGTGATATGTATTAAATTATTTAAACCTTATTGATCAAAGCAATAATACAGGTACTTGTATAACAATGGCAAAAATACTCTTGATCCAATTCTCATTTGTGCAAAGGACAGTTTTACTGAAAATAACAAGGTAAAGATGCCTTGAAAAGATCTGATTTTTAAGTCTGCTTGGACAAAAACCACAGCCACAGCCAAAGTAATTGACTTCAGTGTAAGCTTCTCTCCCCAAAACCTGAAAGCCGGTATTAATAAAGACATATAACTTGTGGGGTGGGTAGGAATGCAGTGGGAAGATATAAAAGTCAAGAGGGTTGTTTCTCTTAACTTAGCTGAAATCAAAGTGGTGCTATAATACAGGCAAGCTTTAGAGCCGGGTGACGTGCCAGGTTTTATCCGTGGGACTAAGATCTAGTTATTAAGGGGTCATGTAAAGAGCTTTCTATATGGTGAATCATGGGAGGAACTGGTAGAAATACCAGAAAGCCTCTCCTTTGTGGCACAACCTAAAAAGGGCAGAGAAAACTAGATGAATAAAATGCAAATAAACGTCTGCCTTGAAATGGATACTTCCATGTGGATATTGGTACATCAGCAATGGTTTTAAACTTGGCAATGGTCGTGGTGGTAGAAGTCTTAAGAGACGCTTGTAACAAGAACTTCTTCTTGCCTAGTTTTTGTTGTTACTCTTGGCTATCCTAATGGGGTCAAAAACCTAGCAGTAGATTAATTTACAAAATATGGTAATCTTGATTTCATTAACCTTCCACAGACCAGTTACTCTATCCATCAAAAGACTTCTGCAGCAGGTTCACCAGTCTCCCTCAAAATTGTAATTTATCTTTTTGAAAGATGTGCAGTTTTTATTCAGAGTCATCCAAGGGTGAAGAGAATTTACTGCAATTTTTTGCAAAGCTGTACCAATAGGCAATTTCACATGTTTCTGGTTAAACCTTGCTAATTTTGTATTTCAATTGTAATATATAATGGTCTCTGTTAGATTTAAGATCACTGTGTGATCTCTGTATATTGATTGTAGATCATGTTCATCTCACCACTTTCTATTGGCTGAGATAAACAGAGTGCTTTTATTTTCTTGCTGCAAGGCAGAATTTTCAGGAGTTACACCATTCGTCAAATTAGCTTTCCGGAGAGAGAACAGAGGAGTATCACCATTCTCCATTCCCCTACTTGACTCCTACTTTTAACCTCACGTTATAAAAGCATGGTTCCTGCAGCTATTGACTCTGCTGTTCCTACTGACTTGTGGAGGTCCAAAGAACAAGTGGGATATATCTCTGACACAGAAAGAGCCCTATTTATGTAAAAATCTCATACAAAGGTAGAAGTATCTCTAGAAATTTTGCTGTGTCCTTGAGTTGTCAGCACACAGTTAGTCTTCTGTCTTCACATAATGCTAAGATACAGGCTGTATATATCATAAAAAATGTACCCATAAAATATAAGGAGTTTAGACTACAATTGTCTCAATCTGAATATTCTTGATAGACAAAACCACAGTATGACCTTTTCTGATTAAAATAAGTTTGAAACCCATCCCCTTGATGACAAAAACTCAGAATGAGAAAATGGGGACATTTTAAGATTTTCCAATGCTTGACATATCATTGCAAGATTGTAAATCTTTATTTACAGAACACTCTTTATATAAATATGCATTTTTCTCAGTAGAAACAATATGACAGATGTTTTGTTCTTTGACTTTGTTTACCTTGAAAGCTTGTATGTATAAATATGTGTAGCCATGTAACACTAAAGGAGGTGTGGGGCTGTGGCTAACTATGAATACAAAATCCAAATGACTATTTGCTTGCTTTGTGTTTCAGCTGTCCTGTATGAGAGCCCTTTTGATTTACTGACATTTCTTTCAATCTCTACAAGAAAACTGCTAATAAAATTAGGTATTGTGATATTTCTAAAGCTCCCATTCATAGAATCATAGACTCATAGAATTGAGTCATAGAATTGTTTGGGTTGGAAGGGGCCTTAAGATCATGTAGTTCTAATCTCCCTGCCATAGGCAGGGACACTTTTCACTAGATTCAGAGCCCCATCCAACCTGGTCTCAAACAAGTACAGATGTGGGGCATCCACAACCTCTCTAGCCAGCCTGTTCCGGTGGCTTACTGCCCTTACAGTAAAGAATTTCTTCTTGTTATCTAATCTAAATCTACCTTCCTTTTGCTTAAGACTATTCTTCTAGTCCCCCTTACTTTGTATTTGCACTTGTGGAGTTTTCTGCCTTGAACGTTGTTGCGAGTCCTTTCATTCTTAGTTTTATATAAGTACTGCTAGTTTGGCCTTACAGAGTTCCCTGCTTAAGACCTGATCCATAACCAGGATGCACATGTATAGATAGAGCCCATCAAAGCTGAACTGAACTGAGAAGTGAAGATGGATGCAAAGTTGATGTCTGATTCATCACACCTATTTTTAGATATGTTTGTCTGAGTTGGTCAGCCTTTACAGTCAAGACATTTAGATGCATGCTTTAGGATGCAATGAATCCTGTACTGTGGCAGTCTGCTTTTTTCCACTGTCTGTAATAACCCATAATATTTAATGTATCTCTAAGTTTGGTCAAATGATTCACACTGTGCATGTGGCCATATAGAAAGGAATTTGTTGTTTGTGCTGTTCAGGTACGTGGTGATCACTACCTTGTTGATCAGCTGCATGGCAAAATTGTGCATTCATAGTTTTTTTCACTCCTTCCTATTCATGAACCAATATCCTCTTAATCTAGGAAATACCTTCAAGTCTGTGTCCTAATGGAATGCCTGGATACTACCTAGGTTTTTACATGACAGACCATCCATTTAGCATCTGAGAAGTAAACCCACTAATAGCAACCAAACCCTAGTGCCTCAGGGACTGCTACCTCCCAGCAGCTGCCTGTGTTACCTAATACATGTACTCTTTACTTCCACTGTAGAATTCACATTTATCTAATTTTCTGCTTCCTGTGCTTCTTCTAGAACTGTGTTCAGACTGGTTTTGTTAGTGATATTGTAATTTTGCAGGATGCTTTTGCTAATAAATGCTTTTACATTTTTGAAAATTTATCTCTTTTGTTATTTTCCAAACACATTTCTAAACCAAGTTCCTTGCCTTCATTAGTATTCTCAGTAACACCCAGCTTAATAGCATCAGCAAATTAACCAGTTGTTTAGGTCTTCAATATCAAAATTAAAATATTAAGCAGGACTGTTCCAACACTGATCCTCTGGCAGTCTAATCATAGTCACTTTTCCCAAACTTAGCAATTTGTCATTTATCATCACTGTGGTACTTCAGCCATAGTTCAGACTAAGCACACATATGTAATCATATGTGATTAATTTGGTAAGATAATATAAAATGATAGGCTAAATTTCAAATATTCTAAGTGAGTTGAAGCTTAGTTTTCAATTAAAATTCCCACTCAGTGGGCAGATGTATCACAAAAGCAAATACATTAAAATCAAAGTGAAATGCATAACGAATAAAATGGAAAATTGTGAATACAATATTATACACAGATATTAGATGAATTGGTGATGCATTTACACTACATATGAGCTGTAATCCATCATAAAAATGAGTACAGGTCTAATAGGAGGGATTTAGAGATGGGGGATGAACTTAGTCAAAGGCCTGCAGGTGCCTTTGCAAAGTTGGGATCTGATTTGAAAGAGGGGGTCAATCCCAGTATCACATTTCATGACACTTATGCAACTTAATTCCCCTAAAGAAGAAAAACCCAAGCTTTCTTTTATTTTTGCATTTTACTTGAACAAAATATTTCTTGGCCCAGATATCAGAAGTAGAAACTCATGACTGTGGTTTCTGGCTTCACAGGGATATCCACATAGATTCATGGTGTTGCTGGTTGTACTTGAGTGTCAGTCCACTTGCTGCCTTGCCCAATGCATAATGCACAAGTGGGTCACACCCACACAGTTCTTTCATGTACCAGTTCCTCTAATTTGTTTGAACTGATACATAAAAGGTTTTTTTCCATTATTATTTTATGTAAAGGTTGCCCCAGATCATCCTTCACTCCTTTTGAATCTGGCTCTTTTGGTGCATAAGGAAATGTGGGAAGACACTGGGTCCTTGAAATGAAGCTGATGTCTTGGATGCTTTCCATAGCACACAAGGAAAAAACAAAACAAAACAAAACAAAAAACAAAGTAGGAGAGAGCTCTGAAGTGAGTACTGGGGGCGGTGAGGAATGGAGTGTGATGAATGGTCAGGAAGCCACTCTAATGCTTTCATTTAAAAATAGACCTGCAGTCTCTTGTGTGGTTACAGAGTAATACTTGGAAAGGTAATAGGAGTGCATTCTGAAATCCAAAAGTAAATAAGCAATAAGAATTTATTGTGATCATAGGTTCAGTTTCATGGTATATTGGAGCCTGACTCATGACCTTTCAACATCTGTAATGGATGGTAGTAGCAAAATAGGGAAGAGATTCATAATAAATAGCAGTAAAGTAAGGACCATAGTGCCTGTCAACCCTTGTGCAGTGAAATTTAATTTCCTGCATTTTTGTTCTGTGCAGAGTAGGAATTTTCTTTTTATTGTTCCGTTTGACTTTGAAGGAATATACCTTGTTTACAACTTGACACTTTTGAATGTGGTTTATCTATCTGAATTTATTTTAGCTTTCTTTATAATGGTAAGACACTGAGCATGTATTTCTTAAGAAGATTTTAAATTTACCTACAGTAACTGCAAATCATGTTGGTCTGATTGTGCAAAAACAGAAATATTAGTTGAAATTGTGTGTAGAACAGAGCAAATAATTCTTAAAGAATGAAGTTGATCAGAGTCCTCAAAATTTCTGAAAATGGAAATATAATGTAACAATATATTTTAACTGAATTTTATGGGTCAGTAAAAATACAGAGACAGATCCTTAAATAGAAAAAAATATATAAATACTCTTTTTCAATTCTAAAGGATGTCACTTATTGCCTAGCCCTCTAACTAAATATATCCCTCCGAAATACTGAAAAGACTGGGCAGTGCTCTTCAGAGATTCACCAGCAGTGGAGCTGATTTTGTGTAATTCCTCTGTTAAATTATTGACCTGGAGGATGGGATGGAGTGCACCCTTCTCAAGTTTGTAAATGACACTGGTCTGGAGCAGTGGTTGATGACTGAAGGAAGAGGGAACTCAGCAAGGTTGGGTTGAAAGGGCTTTTGGGTATAAGATATTGCCATAATGGCATGAGTCCAGCAGAAGACTAGCAAGATTGTTCAGTGGTTTAGAGCACATAACGTAGAAAATGTGGTTCAAAATTTAGTTTTGAAATACTGTATGTAAGGGAAAGCAAAGCAGATGGTATTTGGTGACTCACTAGTATGAAGGTAAAGTGCAACTACCATACTGAGCTATCATCTCTTCATCTCATGGGCGGCTTGTCCCACTCTCCTGTCTGTTGGAGGGACAGCACAGAAGGGCACAAGCAGCTCAAGATGTTTTTGGAGGGCATTGGCGATAACTTCCAGAAAACATAAGTGATCAAGGAGCTCACAAGCTGATGAAGTAGGGGTTTGTGGGGGTGGACTGAAAGCTGTCTGAACTGGCAGGCTTAAACTGTAGTGATCAGCAGCATGAAGGCTAGCAGGAGATCAGACCCTAGTGGTGTACCCCAGGCAGCAATACAGGGTCCAGCACTGCCTAACATTTTAATTAATGATTGGGATGATGGGGCAGACTGTACCCTCAGCAAGTTTGCAGATGAGACAAATCTGGGAGGAATGGCTGACAAACCTTAGGTATGTATGCCATGATGCAGGGGGGGACTTGGATGGGCTGGAGAAGTGAACCATATGAAGTTAACGGGGAAAGGGCAAAGTCCTTCTCACAGGGAGCAGTATCATGTGGCACCAGTACACACTAGGGCTGACCAACTGGAAAGCAGCTTTTCAGAGAAGGCCTTAAAGTTCCTAGTGGACAGCAAGCT
Organism: Motacilla alba alba; assembly: GCF_015832195.1. Taxonomy (NCBI): domain Eukaryota; kingdom Metazoa; phylum Chordata; class Aves; order Passeriformes; family Motacillidae; genus Motacilla; species Motacilla alba. Next base: position 90,093,800 of record NC_052017.1, read on the forward strand.
GACCAAGAGCCAGCAATGTGCCTCTGCAGCAAAGGAGGCCAAGAGCCTCCTGGTCTGGCTGCATTAGGAAGAATGTTGCTAACAAGTCCAGGGAGGTGATCCTTCTTCTCTGCTCAGCATTTGTGAGGCCACATCTGGGGTGTCATTTCTGGGCACCCTGATACAACAGGGATATGGACTTACTGGAGCAAGTCTACAGGCATTTCTCATATGTGGAGAGGCTGAGATACCTGTGATTATTTAGCCTGAAGAAGAGAAGAGTCAAAAGAAAGCTTATCAATGTTTATAAATGGCAGGGTGTAAAGAATAAACATTTAGACTCTTCTCATTCATGCTCATTGAGGAGACTACAGGCAATGGGCATAAAGTAAAACACAGAAAATTCTATCTGAATATAAGAATGATTTTTTACTTTACTGTGAGAGTGGTTGCACACCAGAACACTGTCTAGAGATGTACAGTCTCCATCCTTGGACATTCTCAAAACGCAACTGGACACAGTCCCGCACCCTGCTTTGAGCAAGGAGGTTGAACAAGATGATTCCCCATATACCCTTTTCAGATTCATGCATTCTGTGCTCTGTGATTGTCTAGCAAGATGACTTAACTTGAGCCTGAGTGGGAAGCGCTGAATGAGTTTCAGGAATACCTGAAATACTGGCAGACTGATAATTTCCAGCTTTGTCTATGGTGAAAACCTCTGTGTAAGAACTAAGTATGAGGTTACTAGACTTACTATTTGATAGAAATCCTCAATGATAATTAAATTTAATAAAGATTGAATATTTTACTTAACCACGTTAAAGAGTCAAAATTACGCACGTTACTCAACTCCCTTTTCAGCTTGAAATTTGCGAAGTCTTAGTAGTGTGAAATAGTAGAGCTTAAAAAAACCCAACACCTAAGCAGATGGCAAGACAAGGGAGAAAAGTGCATAGTGAAATGAAGACAAGGAGGGACATTACACTCTTTTTATGCATATATAACTTGAATTCTGTAAGAACAGTAAAAATTAAAATGGTTTGATGTTAATCAGTTGTGAGCAAACATGCATTTTCTATCAATATTTTGCAAAAGCATGAGGAAATAAATAAATTAATTGTTTATGACTCTTGCACTTGGTGTCACAAATCATTTGGCAGATAAATCACAGAATCACAGAATTGTTAGGGTTGGAAGGGACCTAACAATTGTTAGGGTTGGAAGGGACCTAACAACCTCTCTCCTAATCTGGAGATTATCTAGTCCAGCCCTCCTACCAAGGCAGGGTCATCAGGAGCAGGTCACTCAGGAATGGGTCCAAATGGGTTTTAAATGTCTCTGGAAAAAGAGACTCCTTGACCTCCCTGAGCAGCCTGTTCCAATGCTCTGCCACTTTTCCTTACTTTGAGGTGGAACCTTCTTGTGATTTAGTTTATGGCCATTGCTCCTCATTCTGTCGGTGAAAACGGTCTGGACCATCGCCTTTGAGATATTTACATGCATTAATGGAATGCCCTATTCAGTGTTTTCTCCTCTAGACTAAACAGGCCCGGCTCCTGTAGTCTGTTCTCACAACAGATATGCTCAGACCCCTCATCAACTTTGTGGCTTCTGCTGGACCCACTCCTTGTCTTTGTTGTATTGAAGAGTCCAGAACTGGTCATAGTATCCCAGTGGTCTCACTAGGGCCAAGTAGAGGGGCAGGATCACCTCCCTTTACCTGCTGGCCATACTCTTCCCACTGCACCCCATTGGCCTGATACCATAGGCCCTCCTAGCCACAGGGTCACTGCCAGCTCATGGTCAATCAGTCATCCACCGAGACTGCCAGGTCCTTCTTCAAAGAGCTGCTCTCCATCAGTTCAGTCCCCAGCCTGTGCTAGTACTTGGAGTTAGCCCTCCCCAGTTGCAAGACCCTACACCTGCCCTTGTGTAACTCCATTAGGTTTCTTTCTGCCCAGTTCTTAAGCTCATCAAGATCCTGCTGAATGGCAGCACAGTGCTCAGGTATATCAGCTGCTTCTCCATATTGTCAGCACGCTTGCTGATGGTTCCTTGCATTCTTTCCCTTTGTCCAGGTTGTTGACAGACAAGTTGAATAAAACTGGACCCAGTAATGAACTTGGGGAACACCACTGACTACAGGCCTCCAGCTGGATTCTAATCCTCTGATCACAGCCCTCTGAGCTCTGCCATTCAATCAGTTCTTGATCCACCTCACTGTTCATTTATCAAACCCACATCTCCTGAGCTTACCTACGAGGATTTTATGGGACAGTCTCAAAAGCCTTGCTGAAGTCTAGGTAGACAACGCCCACTGCTCTACTGTCATCAACTCATCCTTCTGTGTCATGATATAGGCTATCAAATTTGTCAAGGATGATTTCCTCTAGGTGTGAATCCATGCTGACTGCTTCTGATTACCTTTTCTTCTACATGCTCACTGGTGACCTCCAGAATGATCTATTCCATCACCTTCCAGGGTTGGAGGGCAGGCTGACTTGCTGGCATTTTCATGGGTCTTTCTTCTTGCCCTGTTTAAAGATGGGAGTAACACTGGCCTTCCTCTAGTCATAAGGCACCACTCCCATTCTCCATGATTTTTCAAAGGTGGTCAAGAACAGCAAAGAAATGCCATCCATCAGCTCCCTCAGCACTTGTGGGGCATCACATCAGGTTTTATGGATTTATGCATGTGAAGTCTGCCTAGATGATCTCTAACCCAACAGTCTATGACCTGGGGGAAGTCTTCCTTTCTCTAGCCTTCTCTTATCCCAGAGTTCTGGGATTCCTGAAACCCGCCCTCAGCAGTGAAGACTGAGGCAAGTAAAGCATTCAGTGTTTCCTTCATCTCTGTGTCTTCCATTACCAGAACAACCATCTGAATCAGCAGGAGCCCCACATTTCCCCTAATCTTCCTTTTTCTGCTGATTTATTTGTGAAGCTCTTCTTGATGTCCTTGGTGTCCTCTGCCAGACTTAATTCCAAGCAGGCCTTGGCCTTTCTTGTCACATCCCTGCCTACTCTAATGATTTTCCTATAGTCCTCCCATATGGCCTGTTCCTTTCTCCACATCCCATAAATTCCTTTTTTGTATTGAGAACTGTTAATAACAGATGGATGAAAAGATCTCCCCAACAAAGAAAACGACATGAGAAGAGGTCTCTATTTCAGTATGGTGTTAATTCCTCAGCCTGCCAGAGAAGTAATTTTTTGCTATTTTTACAAGTCACTGAACATCTTAACATAACTGGAACCAGTCAGCAGTTGGGTTCATCTGTTATATTAAACCTGACTCAAATGTCAATCTATATGTAAGATTAGCAACAGTGGTAGAATCACTGTTATGAGTCTCCAAATGTTTTTAGGGCAGAATTTGTAAGTTACATCAGGAAGAAAAGGTGAAAAAAAATCTGTATATTTGAAAATCAGGGCAAGAAAAAAGAAAATAATTTTCCTGTTTATTATGAAAGAGTCTCCAGTCTGGAAGTCATGGTTGGTTTAAATCTGAAAGAAGGACATTTCAATAGAAAGGGAGATAATTATTACATAATTGATATTTCTGCCAGTAATAGCAGTAGTAAGAATAGTACTAGTAGTGCTATTTCTAGTGGTAGTATCAGCAATAATATATTCTCAAACAACATGCAGTCCTGAGGAGAAGCAGGTGTCAAATTCCCCACGATCCCAAATCCTTAAGATGGATGTTGTTCACTTCCCCTGTACAGGGGAGCCCACAATGCAGGCATGTGCCACTTTGCAAGTGATGGCCTTGGTGGCTTTCTCACAGGTCACAGAAGTTGCATCTGGCACTGGTGATACCATCATCTGGTAGAATCTGAGGTGGGTTCCTTGAAACACTTCAGGATGAGAACTTAGCAATGGCTTTACACACCAGGCCCAGTAGGAGCCTGTATGGGCAGTGTTTGGAGAGTGAGACACGGATGTATCAATGGTCTTATTGAAAAGAAAAGAAACACAAAATCATGTCAAGGAAATTCTGACAGTGTGACCAGATCCTGAAAGGTGATAGATGTGTCCTGTCCAGTGAATGATTGGTCTGAAACAGTCTGTGGGACCAAAGGCTGCTTAATTTGTTTGTTGAAGATCCACATGGAATGTGTCTGGTAGCTCACTCTTGGTGGTATCCTGCAGCTTCAAGTTGCTTTTGCAGAAGGACTTCCATGGCTATTGAAGTGAATTGAGTAGTTTAAAGTAATACATTTTAAATCCTTCAGGAAGTCAGTAACAGGGAGACAGGGGTCATAATGTGTGAACATATCTGCCGGAACTTAAAATAAAAAAAATGTAACATGTTCTTTCTGTCTGACATCTGCACAGCAGTTCCGCACACGATCTGTAAGTTTGGGTTGATATTTTTTCCTTGGTGTTAGCTGGGGGATGGGACTAAAACTGAATGTGATCACAATGGATTGGAGACACAGCCTGGAAGAAACAGGTACAAATCAATGCATATGAATGCAGAGTTCCAGCTTTAACAATAGACAAAGTTAATAAGCACTTTCTTTACTTAGCTATAGTCTTTGATGTGTGTGACTTAATTTGACAGTTTTCTTCACTTGTACATAAAGAGTTAAATATATATTTGTTCATTCCTGACATGGGAACATATATTTAAACAAAAATATAATTAGGGAGGATTTAGGACCATCAATTGTTTCTTCACGAGCTGTCATGTATTGGCTATAACATATCCCTAAATCTCCATTCATACATATTTTTATTTATTTTCTATAGGCAAGATCGCTTACCTTAAATTCGTCAAAATATTGCAAGAAGTTGTCATTGGATAAGAAAGACTCATAACACATTCATTTAAATCAAAGTGTGTTTGAAAAATGCCTATATGAGGCACTCACTATTTTTTTTTTTTTTTACAATTCACTTCTGCTGCTTTTTCTCAGTTCTTCAATGTTGTACAGTTAGTTCACTGAAGATGTGTGTTTTTTCCTGTCTTACTATGCATGAATTCTCATATTAACATCTGGCAAATTCTGCCAGATGTCACTGAAATAGTTTCTTTCTCAGTGCTGGAGCTACTATCTCAGCTTTAGATACACAGGAGGTTTGTGATTGCTGTGCTGTTGTGTCCTGCTGCTTCTATATTCTTCATGCACAGGGTGATCTATGGGGGAGCTGCCAAAGGAAGAGAAGTAGACATGTACTTGCTGCATCACACAGACCAAACAACCCCACTTCCCCTCTCCTTTCTTCTTGTGAAATAGCTAGGAAGAAGATCTAAACCTCTAGAATAGACCTTTCAGTGTATGGAACTTAAAAGTATTAAATACAGTGGGATTATTGGTTGTTTTTTTTTTTTTTTTGGTGTCAGGAGTACTGAAATGTAGAAAGCTCTCAAATCAGTTAATTTCTAGGTCATTAAATAACCCCTCCATATTAAGGGGCTACACTTTTACCTGCTTAGAGGGTGACCATCCTTTCTGTACTTTCTCATGTTCCTGTCACCTCTGACAGTAATCCCTGCCTTCTCACACTGCTCATGACTTGACATACTTACTTTTCACTGTTATCTGCTTAATTTTTCTGTCTGGTTCCTGCTTTCCTTCTCTACACCTTTTCTTTCACATACAGTGCCATTTCATCTTGGCCTTGTAACGATCAAAATGATAATCAATAAGGTATTATATTCTGTGCATAAAAATAATATCAGGAAATTAGCTTGCTGCTTAAACAGCCCCACTTCCCTGCCACAGCCTGCTGAATCAGTCACTTCAAACATTACTGGAAACATTGATTGCTGCACTATTCTTAAATGAAATACAAATTTACATACTTTATCTTCCCATGACAATGGCAGTCTGAAATTATACCTTTGAGCATACTTTATTTTATTGTAGTTTATTTTTGGGTAAATGGCTTTCAGATATAAATCCCATTGTTCCTTTAGCCAGTCTTGCTGTAAGGTAGAGTTATAAGTATTAGAAGATATGGCATCGCTAAAATGAGAGGTGGAAGGAAACTGTTTTGGTGCAGGAGTGATCAGGTAGTGGTCTCCTAGCTGAAGATATTCTGACAATGCATTTTCATGCTTACCACTCAGAAATCTGGTTATTCACATCCTTACACTTAATTATCTGATTGAAAGTGCTTGCAGAAGTAGCCTGTTCCCTGCGTAACAGACTGTGAAATGTTACTTCTTTGCTGCTAAGAGAGGATCCAGAGTTAACATTTGGCATAAAATGCCAAAGGAAGTGGCTGATCTTTCAATCAAAGGACACAGATAATTTTTGGCAGCAGGGGGCTGATTCTGGGTGATCATATGTTATACTAGGAACTTACTTAAAAATTGCTAGTCCACCAAATAAGCAAATAAATAAAGCAGATGTTGTTATGAAATCAACTTCAGGCACTTGATTTCAATTCTCTAAAGTATGAGATGGATTTAAAAAATAAACCAGTGCTATTGGGAAAGGCTTATATGTGCCTTGGTGAAGATAAGAAAATTGAGAAGGAATGTTTCTGTGTAATACCAGCAGAAATTAGAATTTTCACACAGAGTTAATCCTAGGAGCTACTGCACACATTTTACACAGCAACTGGCACCACTGCTTTTGTGGTAAGTTTTCACATCACGGAAGATTTTTCTCAAGAAATTAGAGTGGAATCCTTATTGTTTAGAAGACTGTGTGACCTTTGAGTGGTATAGTAATAAAGCATGTAGTCTAGCTTCTGCAGATCTGATAAGGAAAAAGAAAAAGAAAAAGAGAATGGATGTTTTGATGAATGCAGCATGGTGTCAAAAAGGACATAAAATATATACAACCTTAGACTTTGCAACCTCCATTTCAGTCTTCTTGGCAGATTTGGAAGGCTTAAATGTTTCCAAGCTCCCTGATTTGTGTATATTTAATAGCACACTGCTACCAGAAGGTTATCAAACCTAATGTTGTACTTATTTTTTCTTGCTTTTGGAGTGACAAATTGGGGACAGAGGAATGGGAAAGCAAATTAATTTGTCTTAGTGCAATCTGAAAGAATGTTGCCTTGTATCCATTTGAACCCTGCAAGGCAAAAACATTTTGTCACCAGACAGAATCTGATTTCTGTGGTCTATCGAGCAGATAGAGCCGTCAAACAATTTTTCTTTATTTGTTTATTTGGGAAAGATACTAAATATTTCTAGTTAAAATCTATGCTTTAAATCTATATGCTGATTCTGGTATGCCTAGAATAGGTGTTATCCATGCAATTCATTAGCACAAAGCAGGCAACGTAGCTTGTCAATCACACTGATATGCATGTTAATCACTACTTTCCTAGATTCCTTGTCATCCACAAGACATGCCTTGATGGCATTGGGACCAGCGGCATCAACACCAGTACAACATCCAACTCAACATGCTGTCAAAAACCCTTCTCATCTTCCTGCAGCTCTTGCTCCAAACACTCCTTTCCCTTATCCCCCACAACAAGATCCTGATGTGAGATCACAGGACAAGACCAGGCATCTGCTCATCAGGTCAAGAGGAGATGTAGGAGAGGCATCAGGTATGAACAACCCTCCTGCAATGAATCCCCCTTTTTACAACTGACATTTTTATGTGTCACATTCGTCACAGACGGATTGGACTGAACAGACTCGAAGTGTTTCTGAACTGTGCCTGAGAGGTGGCAGGAGCCACCAGGAAAGCAACTCCAGGCTACAGATCTACTTCATTACTCTGAGTTGAGGCCAGTTTTGTGATGGTGAGAGCGGGTGCTCCTGTTCCACTGGCACAGAGATGAACAGAGACTATTGCTTCCAGAGACTGATGTGTCACAGTGGGGCACAAGGCACAGTTGCCTTCTGCTACACAATTTCTGCTTTACAAGTTGCTCTACCTCACAATTGCTTGAAACACCCTCACAACCATCCACTCCCCATGACTCTTGCACTTCTGCTGATGACTAGATTTCCTCACTTCTTTCTTTCTCCAAAATAAGACTTTGAGTCCATCTGAAGGCTTGTGAACATCAATTTCACCCTCTTGGAAAAAAGTATCCAAGAGGCATTGCTTGAATATTTTCTTCTTATTTAATCAGATAGAGTAATGCAAAAGCATTAACTCAGTGAAACATAATTTAATAATAACTTACATTCTGTAGTGGGTTTGATCCATTTGTCTGAAAACACTTTAAGACATTAACACATTAAATTTAACACTGTCCCTCTTGTGAAGTAGGTAGGTATTATAGCTTTAATTTTACAGATGAGAAAACACAGGCACAAAGAATTGCAATGCCTTGCTGAAGGTCAAATGAGAGATTCCTGCTAGAACTAAGAAACTAAGGAAGTGGAAGGAGCAATGTGTTTCCATTAGCACTGCAGCAGTGTATCCAGCTCCTAGATTTTTATGGAAGAAAATGCGGGCATCTACACACATGAACAAATATATTAGTTTCTCTTTGTATGTGTAACAAGACACTAGTATAAATGCCTGCATAGTCAACAAAAGACTTATAAATTGAGACAATGCATCGGAGGGAGTAGGGACCAAAGATAATATTTTGACCAGCAAATTTGTTCATTTTTTCAGTATTATAAACTAGTCATCTCTAGCAGTATTATTTTTTCTTGTTTCTTTAATACAGTTGTTGGTTTTAAGAAATAAATGCACTAAATAAATGTCTAGCCCTTGCCATGGCTGACATAGGTTAATAAGACTCTGGACTGCTGTCTCTGGAAATGGATATGAAGCGTGCTCTTGGTCATTCCTGCCATGGTTTTAAAAGAAAAAAAATTTTAAGAAGGCACAAAGTTGAGAGAAAAACTCAATTACAGCAGGCTGTCATGACTTTGGGGTTTTGCTATGTGAAAGAATAATGTCTAGAATGCTGTTAGGGGCTGTTTTGCAAGGCCAAGGGCCTCTGAGACATGCCTGGGTCAGTCTGGAAATTTTAGCCAAAATAGAAGATGTGTAAAATCATTTTTTTCTTCTTAATTCTCTATGAAGCATGCCAGTCAAGGTAGACCCATGCCATGTGTCTTATGATTTTCTTTGTGGCTCTGGAAAATCACTTTCTTCTCTTCAGCTGTTCAGTCTTGTTACATGAATGCACATATTCTGGAAACACTTGCATATGTCTGATTTTCCTTCCCTCCTTTTCCTGTAATCAATTGCTTCCAGCCACTTCCAGAAGTGTTTATTGGCTTGTTGTCAATTTGCCTGGCTTAATCTATGTAAATGCATACAAATGCTTTTATTTCTACTCTCTTTCCCTCCCGACTTAACTCCTCTGAGATTCTCTGCATCTGCTCCGATTCGTGTTGCTCTGTTCCCAAGTTTTCAATAGATACATGCATTTATCCTGTACATCTTTGCTGTTACTGGATACCTGCAAATTCCATGCCTTTCAAGCAGTGCCTGTTGCATTAACTCATGTAGAGAGGTTTGTGATCTTTCTAGGGAATATGAACAAAGCCGTTTGTCAAGTAAAAAAGTGCCACTAGATTGATTTTCCCTTACGGTCTTTGAAGAGGAGGACCAGGACAACAAATAGTAATACAAAAAATATGGTCCCACTGCACATGCAGCAATCACAGTTCTTGCTTCCCAGCTGTAAGCACTGAACTCCAGCTCCTCAAACAAAAAGACAGAGGTTCTGTTTCTGTCTGGAAAAGTCAAAGCTGTCTAGCAGAGGTGTGGGAGCTGGAGAGAAGTGATGATCCCAAGTGAGAACCTAGGACAAATTTCTAGTTACCATTCACTCTTTTGCATATTTTTCATACCTGTTCTCATTTGCTACTCTATGATATGATGCTCCACGAATGTGATTTGTCATCTGTCATGCAAAACCACCACCAGCCAGAGTGTCCTTCCCTAAACTTAGTTTCTTACTTCTCAATCCCTAATCCCTGGCAGAACAGGGGCAACAGGAAGCCTTCCTTCTCTTTCTGTGTAGCTCATGAATGCTCTGTCCCAAACAAACCTTATTCTTAACCTTATATTGTTTTGTGTTGCTGCTCCTAAACAGCATTTCACAGTGTCTTGGACATTTGGCTTGCGTCCTCATGGTGTCATTGATGAATAGGCATCAAGAAACACTGGTTAAAACAAAGCAAAAGAAAATCTCCTGAAATAAGTGAGAAAGAAGAAAGAAGTCATCTGTGCCTTGTCTCTTCCCTTATTGAAAGAGGCAAGAGACAACTGTTGGCTTCCTGGTGAAGGTTTATGTTTTATGTAGACTGATGCATGATATCACTGTAATTCACTGTGGTAGTGGGTGATAGAGATATTGGGCTCTTCTTTGATGTGAAACAAAGTATTCTTTATAATCTGATCTTCTTAGATTGGCTTATCTGTATCAATATTAAATTGATAGAGGAAAAAAAGGATGCTTCTTTTCCTCGAGGGCTAGCTTTATGTCACCTTTTTGAGTCCTACGGAAGCCCAGAATCAACTAGGTTGGAAAAGAGCTTTGAGGTTGAGTCCAGCCTATGATCTAACCCCACCTTGTACATCTCCATAGATGGCTTGTAACATGGAAAGTCATGGAAAGCATTTTCTAAATTAAAGATATAGAGGTTTGCCAAATAGCTGCTTTGAAGGTCCAAGTGTTTCTTTAGCCATAATGGGCAGAGAGTAGATATCTCAGCCAGAGAGGTTTTGCAGAGGCATTTTCCCCATTGCTCTCATTAACTTTTTTTTGTAAAAAAGCTTGCACCTTTTTTTATAATGCACCTAATGGTCTCTTGTCTTTTCACTAATATATTGATACAGCACGAGATATAATAATAGTATGGTATATACTTCACATATGGTGTTCAATATTGTAGTGTTTATTACAAAATTAAATAATAGTAATATGAAATTATAGTGTCAGAGGTGGCTTCAGACCTCTAAGAAGATCGTTTAGAGTGGGTTTTTTTTCACAGAAGGATTACTTAAAGGTGGCTACAATTCTTCTTTTGACCAGAACCAGGCTTATTTATGTATGCAGTTGGACTGCTGCATTTTGAAACAGGTATAGTCTCCAAAGTACTGTAATTTTAAAGACAAGTATTAGAAAGCCAAAATAGGAGGTTTTTTTACCACCTAAGGTAAACTTCTATTTGTCAGTCACTCAGGGGTGCACTGATGATGGAAAAAGAATGGGAAGGATGTGAATCATCCACTGGTTTTCAGGAAGGACCTGTTCTTGAGGCCAAAACCTCAGGAAAACAGAAGTCACACCTGACAGTACCAGCAGCATCCAAAAGTGTTGGCATCACTGCGCCCTCCTATGAGTTGAAAATCTTGGCAGGAACACTTTATACCTATTCCTGCCCTTGGGGGTAGTAGTCTTCTCTTTAGCAGTTTCCTTGCATGGCTTCCTTCAGGACTGCTTTAAAGGTTGAACTTGAGTTTTTGGCAACAGAAATACAAGCTCACTGGATTGCTAGAAGAGCAATTACATCAGCAGGTTGCAGTGCTGGGTTCTTACAACAATTAATCTGTCAGCAGTAGAAAACTTGTCCATTTTCTTTTCTATTTTAGGTATGTCCAGGAAGTCTCTTTTGAGAATGTAGGTTTCTATTTTGATCTGAGAATACTCACTGAGTGGTTTTAAAACTGAAGTCTTTTCAGACAAGCTCTGTGCCAAATGGAAGTCTTTTCCCCAGTTGTTCTCTGCTGCTTTGGGAGCAAATTCAGTGAAACTCAGGTATAATGTGGGCAGCAGTTGTCTTTTCCAGTAGTTTTTTTCTCCTAGCTGGATTGCAGAGATCTAAGCCCAGACACATAGATGATATGGAACTAGAACTGTTTTTCAGTATTTTTCTCATCGTGCTATTTTGTTTTAATGTAATCCAGAAATACAAGTTCTTTTATGAAGTCAAAATGTTATTAAAACTTAGATCAAGAGTTTTGGTAGGTTATGGAGGAGTGGCTTTGGCAGGCATTGTAGCATAATGAGACCTCACAGATTCATTATGCCATATGCTCTATTCTCAAGGTGTAAGTTACTGAACAATAATAACAATCTTTATGCTGGTTTTTTTTTTGGTTGGTTGTTTTTTTGTTTGCTTTTTGGATTTTTTTTTTAGATTGAAGTGTAAATGATAATTTTAATATATTTTACCAGATTATGGCAGAATTTGTATTTGAATAGTCTGTTAAAATCTGTGTGCACATCTGAATTCAAGATCCAGGATTTAAACCATGAAATTTAGTGCCCTTGCTCAGGAAATAAGAAATACAAAATGACATGCAATGTTTGACAGTTAAGAGGATACTGTCAGAAAATAACACAATGATATTTTCAAAGGAAATAGGAAACATGATCCAAAACATTTTCTTCTTGTAAAAAGACCAATCATCCTGGGTAGGAAACCATGTAAAAAGATCTTTGTATGAAGGAATTTGTCCACATAACCCTATTTTACTTTTCCCCTGACAAGTTATTTGGAGATGACTATTTTAATGGCTGCCGAAAATTTATTGAAGATCTGTAAGATAATCAGCATTAACAAAGTTGTCTACTATGTACTTTTGTACATTGTCAAATACAATCTTAATTTGCCACAGGCATTGTATATTTATTAAAAGTGACATTTTCCCATTTTCCTCCAAGCAGATGTCTCATATGTGCAAAGAAAACTAAGTTAGAGAACAAAGATTGTGTGTATTGCCTAAATGTTGCGCAGTTGCGATATTTCTGAATTTTATGAAAGTGAAGACCTGAAACAGACTCATCCAATTCCTACTTGTGTGGCAGAAGTTTTTACTTAAAGTAACATGAACTGCCTGCATAATTCTGGCATAATTTTCAGACTTAGTACTTCATCTGTTGGTGTATGTGCAAGCACATACATATAGGTGTACTCACACATATATATGCAAACAGACTTTCCACGTGCTTGACAATAATTTTTTCCCCCAAATGCCACATTTGCTAATTATAGACTGGGTTAAGTTTATGTTGTAGCCTATTTCTAGTTTTTATTATCAAGACCAGATGCAATGTACATTAGGCTTGATCATTTTATCTTGGACCTTTACTTTATAAATTTAATTTAATACAGATACGCTTTTTTGATCTACACTACGTAAAGTCTTAGGCATGCACAAGAGGAATTAGTGAGATTAGAGTCCGTGAGCACTCTGCAGAGCCATAATTTGCATCACAATGCCCTATAAAGTCAATAGTAGTGAGAATTTTGAGCATTAATTCAAGACGATGCATCATTCCAGCAAGCAAAACTTTTTTGGACTTTGACCCAGAAAGAATTGCCAGCAGATTATGAATGGGAGCAATTCCTCCTGGAAAAATCCATTCATCTGCCTGGGAAGAGTTTGCCAAAAGTGTGTATAGTCAGATTAGCCTCTTACATGAATGGTTAAGTGTAAACAAGGGACTTAATGCTAGTCTGTAGGTCATGCATCAGAGCTAAGCTGTTCAAATACAAGACCTTAATTTCTTTGCCTCTTTGCTTAGTAATCTTATGTTGTGCTCACATCAGGTGTGTGTGTGACCAAAGAATACTAGGAATGCTGATCGATTTCTTATTTAGACATCGTCAAGTAAATAGCGTCAAAATTGATCAGAAATTTTAATTTCTTGGTAAAACCATGAGTAGTGCATGAGCACTTTGGAGAATGAAGAACTCACTCTTTTGGTTTTCATACATTCATTTGAAATGCTTTATTTACTTCAAAAGGATTATTCTTAATAGCTTTAAAAATGAAAGCCCAAAACTAGCCAGAATTGTTGGCTTAGGACCTACAATAGGGAATTAGTGGCTTCCCACTCACCACTAATGAGTGGATTTTTTTTAAGCTCTGTTTATTTATGAGCACTGTTGAATACAAATTCTTGTTAAACAAGTCATTTTAGGGAGCCTGCTCTGCTTGACATGAAAATATATTTAACAACCATATTAACAAAATGCTATTTGCCCAAGTGGCCACATAACTTCATCTATCATGAAAAAAATGCAGAATACTGAAGGAAGAAAAAAGTTTAGAGTATTAGTAACTGTAGACTTCAGAAATGTTACCTCTTTTTCTTCGCATGGGGTACTTTTTGGGCAACCAAAACACACAAGTATGTACTTACAAGTACATACTATCATGCACTTAAATTATGTATACAATATACTACATAAACATTCCAGAAAATTCATATCTAGGGTATGTACAAGCTCAGTAAAGTGATTTGCTCATGTTGAAGACCACATACCTTAAGAATATTAGAGGGGAAAATAAGATACAGTTTTTGGGCTGTAAATGCTCCTCTGCAAAACCTTCCTCTGTTGCACCAGTGTTACTCCTTTTTCATGAATAAAAGAAATTTGAGCAGATTAAAACCAACAGAGTCTGTATTTTAATAAATGAGGACAGAAGTAATTTTTTGTTGTTGTTTCTTGCCTTCTAGTAACATTTTACTGTAGGGTTTTCTTCCAGATCCCCTATTTTGATTCTATTTTGATTATGTGTAAGAGAAGACTATTTAGCCAAGCTTAAAGATTTTTTCGTTGTTCTTCTTCTTGCACGACCCCAGGCTTTGTTTTAAAAACTTATTTTTGGTCATTGTTATGAAATTAATTTTTCTTTTTCATCTTCTCAACTTCAAGCTTTTTTGCCTTTTCATGTTTTCCTGCTTTTACATTTTTGATCACGGCGTTCTCTTCCACCATTTTTGTTCCTGCACTGTAACTCTGGGGCATGCTGTTCCTGCCATGCCATGTGCCAAGAGGAGTGTTTCTGTAGCTCCCTGGGCATGGATGCTCCAGGCTAAAGCAAGAGATCTAGCAGCTGCAGGTGACCTTGGAGCAGCCGCATGTGACCTCAATGAAGCCCAGACACTTTACTTGACCCTTTTGCAGAAGTGGTTGGGTGCTGGGCTGGGATTCTTAAGTAAATGTTTGCTTGTGTCTTCTTTCCTTGCATATCTAATAACCCCCAAAAACAAATTAGTTTTCACAAGGAAGCAGAACCACTCGGCTTTGGCCATCTGCTGCAGCTCAGCAGGGGAGCCATTCTGGTCGTGGAAGAGCATACCAGAAAGGTCAACTACTTTTAGTTCCTCAAATTACTCCATTGACAGATTGACCTGTAATTGTCTTCTTCCACTGTGACAAATTAAAACTCACTTACAGTGGGTAATGATTTGCTCCATTATATAAGATGGAGGTGGGATAATTTACGGCATTCCTGTTCTGTGCTGGAATTGCCCATCAGATTAATTTGGGGGAAAAAAATTATGCTGTGATAAAATGTAGCATTAAGTGGATTATACTCCAGCTCCTGCATCATCCAAGTGGATGTCTCATTTTGCATTTCTGAAGTGATATATACAATATAAATTGTTCTCATTTTTGTTAAAATATATATATGTATGCACCCACAGAAAAGCTGATCCTTGTTTGTCTCTTACAAGTGTGTCTCTTGAGGACATAAGGTTCCAGATCATTACAAAAGATATTTAAAATAATTATATATATAATATAGTAGTAATATATGATATATAAACTTTTAAAAAGTTTTAGTTAGTGCATGCCACCAAAAGTATTGCAAGGTTGCTGCCCGACAAGGACCATCAAGCTTGCCCATGAAATAATGTTGATTAAAATTACAGTGTTTGAAAAATAAATTATAGAAACATATGGAAAAGGAGATATTTACATGCACTTGTGTGAGTATCTGCAAATATAGCACTGATTTTTTTTCCTTGTTTGTTCATTGGCAGAGTCCCGCTAAACTGCTCTGCATCAGACTCCATCATTATGTCTGTCAGCTTCACTACCACATGGTTTTAGAACTTTCTGCTATTTCAGCAGTGAAGCAGAGCAAGCACATTATCGGTCAAATAATAATTAAGAAACCCAAGACGAAAACCCAAAATTTTAATCTATTTATTTTCTGTATCCATGGTGATGAAGCTCAGTAAGGCAGGAAGACTTTACTGCATCATCATTATTTACAGCTTGTGACTGCCTAACCAGTTGTGAGTCGCCTGGTATGCACAGCATCAGCTCCATCTCCTAGCATCACTTTTTGCTAAATTTTACTGTGCTTCTTGGACAACAGTGATCTCCCTCAAAATTTGATTTCTGGATCTCAAGTGCAATGGTACTAGAAAGAAAAAATAGTACAGAAAATATAAGAAAGTGTCTATCGAGTATGGAAATTATAGCTTCAGATCCTTTGAAATGGTGACCTTTCTGGATCTCTCTAGATGAGCAGACTTCATTCTCCCCCTCAAAAAAGTAGTTTTATGTGTATTATTGACACTCTTAGATGCACTGCAATGTGAAAACCCCTGGATAGCCTGGATCATGAAGCAATTCTTACAGAGGCTCTGTGAGCTGGATAAAGCAGGACTTTGAGGACTAGTGAGGGAGATGACAGGTATTAGCCAGAGATAGCTCTGAAATATACTTTCTTCCACCTTTAGTACTGCTGGCATGAAGGATTTTGTTGGCTGTGTACTTATGCTTTGTTTTGTTTGAGGGGGTAGCACATTATAATAAATGGGAAAATGATTTTCCTCACTTATCCAGGGGCAGTGCACATGCTTATTATTTTTTCTAGCCTTTTTTATATAAACAGCAAAGGTATACTGTTTGGATTTATGCCAGTGGGTTGTTCTGTTGTTTCAGTTTTTTTTTTTTAAATCTGAACAGCATATAGATGGCAAAGCCATAATGCACCTGGAATGAAATGCAATTCCTGTCTCCTTCAGGCACACGTAACTACCTTTAAAAAGAAGAATGAACATTAAAATAGTTGAAGGTAGAAGACACAAATAAGAACTGACTTTGTGTGAGTAGACCCACTTATGTAAATTTCTGAATCAGTCTTCAGGGAAAGTACTACTGTTGAAAGCTATAAATATTTTTTTAATTCTTTCTGAATGAATATCAGTGTGAGGAAATGTCTTAATTCCAGTTTCAGTCAAGAAAGAAATTTATTCTATTTTAATTTTAAACTGAGTTATTAAAGTTAAATAGTGCTCACATTTTGAAGTATATATTTAGGGTTGGTCAAAGGTAAGGACCATTTATAATTCAGGTGTAACTGTTAGTCAAGCTCTATGAGCACCTCTTACGGATCTAAAAATTCTCTTGAGTGTCTTCCCACCTTTGTGCCATCAGATGACAGAGTCATCTAGGCTAACTTCCTGCTGCAAGCACTACTTTTGCCCATGCTACAGAGGGTCTTTTGTGGCTCAGTTGGCCAAACCTCAGACACCTTCAGGGTGCAGAGTGAATCTTCACTGGGCCACCTGACCCAGTACTGCTCTAGTGAAAATGTTACTCCTGATGGCCTGACGTATTTCCCAGGCTGCAGTTTCCAGCTGTTTTCCTGCCCACTGTTATGTTATCCACCAGGACCATCATCTCTGTAGCCTGTTTTCAGGTACTGTTATGTTGTCACTCAGCCAAGTTCAACAAACCCGGCTCCCTTATCCTCTCTGTGCTGGGTTGTATGCTCTAAGCTAGTGACCAACCTGGCAACTGGACTCTTGCTGGAGAACTAGAGCTAGATAGAGTATTCTAGATATAGTGGCAAAAAGAATTGAATAATATCTTCCCTCTTACTGTCTAATTACATTTGCTTATATTAAAGGCTAATTGCATAGTGTTTGAGAAATGTTTGAGAAATATGGTAAGATAATTTTTCCAAAATAACGCTGTTCTTACAAGTTCTACAAAAAATAGTGTATGCTTCCAAGATGTCTTGCCAGCATAAACAGCACTGCATGGATCTGTGGAATCAATGCATGCGTCTTCTTTATCAAAATCTCAAATTCAAGATGAAGTTCACTCTTGATTAAGCTGGAGAAGTAAAGCAACATGGAAAAAGATTCTGGGCTAATTTCATCTTCGCTTTCTGGCAGTGGACTCAGAAAGACAAATACACATACACATCCTTTGCAAGCTGACAAAGGAGGTTGCTTTTTGAAGGAAAAACAGCACAGGGGAGATATGTGAGGGTGGAATGCCTCTGAACTCTCACAAAATAATTGTTGGTAATGTTCACAAAGATATTGAAGATAGTATGAGGGACTTGTTTCACTTCTACTTTGGACATCCATTTTTAGTTGTCCAGCTAAATTGGACTATTGCTTAAAAAATGTGGTTTTAATTACTCAAAATTACACAAAAAAATGGCAAATATGGAGCTCATCTTAACTCCATACGGTGCATGTTATAATTTTTAAGAATATTAAGAAAACAGGTGTACCCAATTCCAAACTTTGTAAGTCATATGCAAGCTTCTATATATAATTTGCATTGGAGCATAATCTCTTCTATAAATGCTTTTAACCTTTTATATTCTTTGTAGTTCTTTGTCCAGTTTGACATTTGCAGCAACTCATATTTTAATAAAAATAATAAAAAGATGGAAATACATTTTCTGTTTTGATTGTCCTTTTCTTTCAACACAACTTTAAAGGATATTGGTTTCCTTTAGAAATGTATTTGTTGTGCACAACCATATCAGAATTGAAGCTTGATGAAACACAGCTTGACATAAAGAGGCAGGCTCAAATATGCTTGTAATTATAACACAGTTTAGAATTTGGTGTCCAAAATGCTTTGTTGTTGTTGTTGTTTATTGTTTGTTTCTCTTTTTTTTTTTTTTTTTTTTTTTTTTTTTTTTTTTTTTTGTTATCATACCAAGAGGCCTCCTGAAAAAGTACCTCTTCATGTGATGTACCTTCAGTAACCAAAGAGATTCCATAAATCCTATTCTTTTGGTACAAGATGTATGATAGCAGTGGCAGCCAGCCAATCTGGTGGAAAAACACAAGCAATTAGTGTAAGGAAACAAGCTAAACAGATTGACAGGTGCATAAGGATTTGTAAGTGTCCTGTTGGGATAGATTCAAAGGATGTGCTTGAAAGAGGTATTTTTGTGCATAGATATTTTTTTTGGTAACATAATGTGTGGACCTACAAAAAGTGTAGTAGGGAAAATGACAACTGGGGATAAAAAGCCTTTGTTGCTGACGGGGAACACAAGACTTGATGCATTAACTGTATATTGAATTATTTAGGGAGTGATAAACAGGAGCTAGACATAATAGTATAAAAATATAATATCATGCCTGATGAGAGGAGGGTGGCAGCAGAAATTCTACCTTACTCTTTACTATCCCTCTGGATTTGAAGCAAAAAATTGAAAAAAATTCCAGTTTTACGGGGGAAAAATTTCCCACCACACACATAAACCCCATAATTTTCTGGAAAGATTTTTTTTTTTACATTACTGAATTTTTATTATTTATTTGTCAATCTGAAGTCCTGCAAGGATTGTGGCCAAAAAACCTCGTGTACAGAAAGAAATAGCTGAATTGCCACATATAATCAAGAGTTTGTTTAAAAAGAAGACTGAATTTAGAGTAATACTGTGTAGAACAAACTGCAGGGCAAGGAAGGACCAGCAAAAGGAAAGAGTTGGAGGTTTAAGAGGTTCTTCTCCAATTTTGGAGTTGGAGAAAAAGAGGTGAAGGGGTAAATTAAGGTTGAATTTCTGGGTCAGGTGGATGAGGTGGAAGGTTCAGTAAAGAAAAATAACTGTCTCATTTGCACGGACAGACTAAAAAGTAGTTTGCAAGACAAGGATGGCATAAATTGATTGAGAGGTATGGCTGATGGCTGGGAGGGTTAATTTAGGGTTTTTTGTTTATTTTCTATCCTTCCTTTAATTAGAAGGACTTGTTTGGGTGGGACCTAGGAGTAAGTGGGAGGCTGCTCCTGCTGGGGTTGGTGAGGGAAGGTGGCAGCAGGAGGCAGGGATCCTGCTGAGCACCAGGAGCATTGGGGAGGCAGTGGGAGAGAGTAGGGACCAATCTGCTGGTGACACAAATGACAGAAAAAATTCCCTACAGGCAGAGGAGGCTGGGCACAGTTTGCTGCAACTCAGAAAGCCACTCAGTTGGCCAAAACTGGGCTGTGAAGCAAGGATCAGCCTACGTTTGCTGCTGTGAGAATAACAAAGTTGAAGCAGACTCAGAAGTTGTCTCTCTCAATTATCTTGATGATTTCCAATGATTGAGGGCATCGATGTCAAGCTGTTTTTTCTTTCCAGAATGTAACACTAAAATCAATATGTTGTACTAACACTTACAATGCCAGTTGTGAAAATAAAATAATTTAAATATGCAGTCAGAAAATTGTATCTATCATCACTTTCTCTGCCATATAAAATTACTCAAATTTTGAATGCTTGATATAGATTCTACCTTAGATGTAGCACCCCCTGTAGCTTTCAGGCTAATCTTCCCCTTCCCCTGCCCAAGAGACAGACAATGCAGCTCAGCTGGATGAATTTGAATATATCAGCCAAAAATTAATATTGGAAGAGTATCTTCACATTCAAACTTTGCATGCTAGCAATTCAGTATCACCTACTGATATTTAAAAGCAGTTTATTTTTGTGTTTAGGGTGTTTTTTTGGGGGGCAGGGGGTTTAAATGTTGCTTTTTCAATTTATTCCATGAATTCTCCATTTGAGCCTTCTGTTTTTTTGATTGAGTGTTTTCAGAGGCCATGAAAAGTGCAGCTAACTCTAGATGCTGGGGAAAAACACGTGACAGAGTAACACAGCTTTTTATTTAAGAAGTAACTCACCCCTCTTGGAAAGGACCCGCATCACAGTAATGTGCTCCCAGGCTGTGTGTTAGCCAACGAGGGTGTTTGCCTTGGGCTCAAGCACTGGCACTAGCTTTGCACAGATGGGATAGCCTGCTAAAGTACACAGAGCTGTTTGCCCAGCTCTCCTTCCACCAGAACCCACAGCACAAGAGGATTGAGGAGATAATGCACCCTGAGCCCCACCCCACCTTAAAATGACATGGTTTCAATGCTTCTTCATGAGTGGAAAAATGTTTTACTACACAGATTCCGTCAACTTGACTTTGGCTTTCTAAATTTTTTCTGCTAATGAGATTGAAAGCTTAGTAAGATCTTGCTTGGGTTTGAAACTCGTGGAAAATTGTCACCTTCCAGCTGGAAATGAACCAAAGCTACCCTTGTCATGCCACGTTATCATGGCCACTGCCTAATAAAGGTTATTGACCTGAGCAGGATGGCTCTGTTCTTAGCAAGCTGCTGGTGGGAGGGACAGACGAACCAAGTTTACCAAGACAGACGTGGGAGTTTTCATGTTGTGATTTTGGTTTGAGACTTTTTTGTTGATTTTTTTTCTTTTGCCCAAAGGAAAGCAAGGGTTTATTTGTAAATGTTTATCTTCTAGGATAATGTGATGTTTACATTCTTGGAATGCAAAACACTGCTATGCTGCTTGTTGTTTTCCTCCTTATCATTTCAGCATCTTTTTGAAAATATATGAATATACATGCCATGCAAATGAGGGTTTATAAGTCAATAAATAATTGTATTTGCATTAGTGCGGATGCAAATTTTGAGGTCAAGTTACAGTCATTAATATAGTTTTATAAGCATTTCTTTTTACCTTGACAAAAATAACTCATCTTTGAAGCAATTACTGTCATGCAAGCCACTCAACTATTTTGTACAACTTGTTTTTGCTTTGCCATGCTATTTGCTCTATCCAATGTGGCTAATCTGTGCAAACGCAATAGGAAAACAATTTGCTGGCTGGTAATCCTGTTGTTCAGCAGGCCAGACCTTGTATGACATCTCTGTAACTCTGCTTGTGCAGTGTCTGGGTTCAGCAGTGACTCCCTTTCTAGCAGAAGCAAACACCAAGTGTTTGTTACATGGCAAATGAATTCAGCTTGCATGAGCTTCTTGCTCCTTGGGGTGGAGCTGTGAAACAAAGAAGAAAAAGTAATTCTACAAATAAAGGTCTGGACATGAGAGTTATGAGATAAATATCTGCCAGAATCTAGAGAGAGTAGGGTAATAGTCCAATGTCAGTACTAGAGGCGTACCCAGGCCTATGACTTTAATAATGATGTATATCTGCTGTATATAGAAACATTTATGACCTCATGCTGTAATTTGGGTGTCCTTTATAAAAAAAAACTGGACACATTAGGTAAAGGTTTGAAGTGATTTGCTTGGAAATATAATTTGGAGGTCATCCTTGTGAAATACTGCAACAGCCACGTCATTGGAAGAAAAGATCAAACCAAACTGACAGCCTGGGGGGAAGCAGAAACTTTAAAATGAGACTATATGATCATCAGAGGAATAAGCAGTGTAATAACTATTACAGAAACATAGGTGAATTCATAGCTACTGACTCACTGATTTTTCACTGCATATTAAATGATTCTTAATTTAAATTTTAAAAAAATCTAACACAGGCAAGAGCCTCAGCGTTAGATATTTCCCTTCAGAACATTTTCAAACACCAATTTACAAAGAAAACAACTTTTTTGACCTTCAGGGTGCCTTTTGGCTGATGTAAGTGGCTTTGAAGGACGTTTTGCTTCCTTCCTCGTGCAGCGATAGTGCCAATGACAGTTCTGTTGTATGAGGCCTCAGGAGGGTTAGATGCAAACACAGATGACACTATACTGTTTGGCTGAGGAAGTTCTTGATTGTAACCTGATGGCATAATGAACAACAGAAGGTGTCAAGTGTTATTACAGTTAATGGGCCTCAGTTTTCTTGTCATGAGCTTGAACACATCTAATCCTCCTCGCAGCACAGCTTCCACCATGATAAGGCAGAAGGAATTGTCAGGACTGCCAAAAACCTGGGCTTTGGGTTTTATTGTTTTTTCCTCCCTACCCGCATCCCCCCATCTCCAGATGGAGAGGGATAGGTAAGTGGGAGCATATCAGAATAACGAAGCCTGTAGAAAGAATTACTAGACTAGAGAAAAACATCAGCAGAAGGCAAAGGCAGCCTTCCAGTACAGCTCATGTCACACCATGTATGGACTATCCTGTTTATAGCAAATGAAGATTTGAAGCCAGCAGCAGCTGAAAATGTGACTGCAAGCATCAAGCCACTGGTAGCTAAGCAAATATTGCTGCGCAGATAGCCAGATTCCTGGGACTTGAATATTCTTGCTAACCTTGGTTGCAAGTGGCATCTAAAACCAGAGGTAAAGCGTGAAGGGCACAGGAAGACACACATGCAAGGCTGGTGTCTGGCAGCAAAGAACAGGTGACAGATTCAAATGCACAGGTGACTGATTCAGCACCTACCTATCAACATGGATTGAGACAAGATGAGCAAGATAAGGCAATAAAATCATTGAAAACAATTTAACAAGACAGATGTAGTCAGAAAACTATTACAAAAGTAAGAAAAATCATAAAAATAGTTGAATAAAGCAAACTGAAAATATTTGATTTATAAATGAAAAAAATCAGTATTTCAGTAAAAGTATTTCAGTGAAAATAATGCAAAAAATAATAATATGTCCTTTATGAAAGCAATTAATGTAGAGGACAGAAGCCTCCTACCATTAAATAATGCTTTGCTGTTCATTAGTCTGAGTGGTTTATGCAACTGGTATTTACAATTTTTTGTTATATCTAACTATGAATGAAAAGGGAATTAATAAAGAGATTGGAAATAGAAGGGAGAAAGATAACACAACATCATGGAGTTTTATAAGCTTCAAATAGTTACTTGAGTGGAAAAGAATTCCTCTGAAAATTTTGCTTTCAGCATGCTGCCAGAAGTAAGCTCAGTTTTACTACTGCATCTCCTTATTGTGTATGGCCAGAGGTACTGGCCAGCACTTAATGACAGCGACGAGAGATTTATGGCAGAGACATAAATACAGTGAGTAGCAGAAAGGCTATATATAATGGAAGTGCAAATCATGTTCCTTTACAACCATAACTCTGAAAGAATAAATACTAAACTGTTTTCCTTAGGGAACAATTTGAGTGATTCCTATGGCCTGGTTGTGAGGATAGCTACTTGCTCTAAGGCTTGAGGCTTGGCAAAAATGATGCATGAAAATGAAAATAAAAGCCTGGGTGTATCTTGAAGGCAATCATGAAATGAAGAACATCACCCAGAAAAAATCACGAGTGAATTGAAAAAAGGTCTAAAACTCAAAACTCTCTACAGGCATTAAATCCAGCTAATATTGTACTGGGTTTTTCTCCTTGTAGAGAGAAAGAAGCATCACAGGAGCTCCCTCAGTGTCAGGGAAGACATCTGTAGAGCTTTCCCTCTTGTCAAGCTCCTTATTAACTGAATTCAACCTGAGTTTGCAAATAGTGTACTATTTTCTTTAAAAATAAAATAATAAAAAAAGATCTTTCACAAAACAAACAGCTATCTTTCCTAGCCTTAGGCACAGCTGAACAGCTGTGAAGAAGCACTATAGCAATTGCTGTGCCAGTCACGGCAGAGGAACAGAGCCTTTCACAGGTGGCTCCCATTTTCTGGGTTGCTGACTTGCGACCTCCCTGTTTGATTTGCAGAAGCACTGAGTACTTGCAGCTGCAGCTGGAGTTAATAGTAGCTGGGCTTTGAACATGGAAAAGCATCATGAAACAAGTCTTCTGAAAAGCAGTTTTCAGCACTTTCAGACTGAGTATCCGAAATTAGTAAGTGCATGGTGGTTTTTGGTTTTTCTTTTTTTTTTTTAAATTTTTGTTCTCTAGGCCTTTTTAATAAGTTTTTCTTGCTGTATGTATGCTTTGAAAACAAATTTATTAAAATGTGTTATGCATGTAGATGCTGTAGTAATGAACTTATGGAGGAATCACAAAAGAAATTAATTGCTTTCAGTCTGAACTCATGTTGAGTTAACAGAGAATTCATGGAACTGGAGTATGGTAGGGGTGTGTGCTGAATCAAGTAGGCTAGAGTAGTTATCATCTTCTCTGTGTCTTGCTCTCAGAATTGCATGAAGTGCTTTAAATAGATACTGGGAGCCCTAAGGTCAGACACAGTCTCTCTATGTTGTGTAACTCACTTCATTTCCACTACTACTGCCTTATTGTGGTGTAAATGAGAAGGAGTGAATCTTGAAGGAAAGAAGCCCTTCATCACAGTGCAGAGGTCTTGTACTGTCATGGGCCTTAACATAGTCTGTAAGTGAACACAGAATATTCTGAGCAGTGAGTTCTCATGCAAGGGGCCTGTGGTAGCCCTGGGTGAGCAGCACAGTCAAAGACTGAGCTTCAAAAGTCAGTGGTAGCTTATAAATAACAGTACTGTAAGTATATGAAACATGGCATAATGGTGTTCCCTAGCTTCTGTAGTTACTGATGTTTTTGGTTTATTATTGGGATAGTGTAGGGACAGAGATGGATCAAAGAATCATTGATGTGATAGTCGAATAAGGTCACCTGCAGTGACAGGAGGAGAAACAGGAGCTCTTGAGTTTCTCTATTTCTTAAAATGTTAGAGAGGAAACAGTGACCTAGGAAAGGATAAGGAGCCCTTAAAGGATAAGGAATCCCTAAAGTTTTTTACTTTCTTTTTCTGCATAGCTGAGGCTGATGTAATATTTGGTACAGCTGATTCTGATTAGTATCCATGTATTTAATTGCAGTCTGCCTGTTTATGATTGATTGTGCTTCGGATGTTATGGCAGTTGTGCTTTGCAATTAGTTTAGAAACTGGAAGGTGAGTTTTGATGTATTTGCTTGTACTGATTTAAGATTTCCCCTGGCTGTTGGAAATTACCATCGTCATTATGGTAAGAGTGAGACGTGTGCCTGCAGTTCCACTTTTCCATTTCTTAACCCATGAGGACTGCATTGCTGATAAGAGTGGGTCTCTGTAGGAAGCCAGACTGTTAATGGGAAGACCTGAAGTGCACCTTCTTGTCTTGCTCCTTTGGGCATTTGCTAAGGGCCAGCTTGGGGCAGAGCAGCCAGTTTGGTTCTTGTGCTGCTACCCGAGTGTCAGACTCCAATGTGAAATTTTAAGATTCTTGTCTGCTCTCCCCCACCTGCTTATGAAGCTCTGTTATCCTGCTGAGGACTTGGGGCTGCTGGTGGATGAAAAGCAGGATATGAACTGGCAGTGTGTGCTCGCAGCCTGGAAAGCCAACGGTGTCCTGGGCTGCATCCAAAACAGTGTGACCAGCAGGACAAGGGAGGGGACATCGCCCCTCTGCTCTTCTCTGGTGAGACCCCACCAGGAGCCCTGCATCCAGCTCTGGGGTACCAGCACAGGACAGACATCAACCTATTGGAGTGAGTCCAGAGAAGGACCACCAATTTGTTTAGAGTGATAGAGAACCTGTTCTGTAAGGAAAGGCTGAGACAATTGGATTTCCTTAGCCTGGAAAAGACAAGGCTTCAAGGTGACCTAGTTGTGGCCTTCCAGAGCTTAAGGTGGGCTTATAAGAGAGCTGGAGAGGGACTTTTTATAAGAGCATGTAGCGACAGGACAAGGGAGAATGCCTTCAAACCGGAAGAGAGTAGGTTTAGATGAGATATTAGGAAAAAAATTTTTACCCTGAGAGTGATGAGGCACTGGAACACTTAGACCAGAGAAGTTGCAGATGCTTCATCCCTGGAAGTATCCAAGGTCCAGTTGGATGGGGCTCTAAACTGGTAAAAGGTGTCCCTACCCACAGCAGGGAGGTTAGAATTATATGATCTTTAAGGTCTCTTTCAATCCAAAAATTCTGTGATTCTAAAATACTGTGGTGTCAGTCTGCAGATTGATGCAGTGACCTTTTTAGCTCCATACACCTTATCAATATAGGAGTCACTGTAGGTTTAGTGCTCCTATGAACCCCGTGCATGATAAAACACAATGTCTAGAGAATATTTACTAAAGCAGAACAATTTTTCATGTTACTGACAAAACAGTGCAAATATGGAACATCAGCAGGATTTTACAGTTTAAGAAGTCAAATTCATTGTTGTCCATTACACAATACATAAAGCAAAAAGAGTATGAAAGCATGCATGGATATCTTTATACCAGTGAAGAAAACTATTTTCAACATCGGCTCTGTGTGTCTCCAAAAAGATAGTCAGCTTTTTTAATTAGCAGCAAACTGTGTATGCTTCAGCAATTTTCTGCAGAGCCCAACATAAATGCTGGAAAACTGTTCTAGAGTCCTCCTACCACTCAGTTTTCAAACACAGGATTTTTGCTTCCCCGAATTTCAGCTTTGAAATGATTCCAAGTATCACCCCATGCAGCAGGATGACAATACCTGGAAACTGGGACAGCAGAGTCACAAGAAAGATTGCATTCTTTCAGTAGAGTACAAATGAAGGAGACTTTCTAACTGCTAGTAATAATAATAATACTATCTCAGATGAGAGAATAAATTCCACCAGCTTTTTACTGTGCTAAGCTGTGTGCTTGAAATGAGTCATCATCAATTCATTTGGGTTGACCCAGTTCGACATAAAGTAGAGCTTCATCTGCCCTGATCTGATCAGAATTTACACAGCTTGATGGTAGCTATAATGGAAAGGAAAATACATATAGTGATTAACAAAAACATTTTATTACACCTACAGTCTTGTTCAGAATGCGTACAATACTGTCAGCATATGGCATTTTTTTATATGTTGATTTTTCAAATATAAAGAATCCTTGTCATACTCTTTCTGTAAAAATTTCTTAAATTCCTGGCTGCTCTTATTCCTGTTGTCTCTTCTTTGTGTTCATGGTTGTGCCTGAGAGACTTTTTGTCCTTGCCAAATCTGCCAAGGTTTGAAGGTCAGTCACTGGCAAGCTGAGCTTTATGGTTTTCACACGTTTCAGCCCTGGTCTGTACTCAGAGCAATTACTGCTGTCCTGTAGCTTTGCAGCAGTGTTTCT
This sequence comes from Motacilla alba alba, assembly GCF_015832195.1. Classification (NCBI taxonomy): domain Eukaryota; kingdom Metazoa; phylum Chordata; class Aves; order Passeriformes; family Motacillidae; genus Motacilla; species Motacilla alba. Next base: position 90,121,443 of record NC_052017.1, read on the forward strand.
CTGTAGTGCTGTTAGCAGCAGCTGGGATGCAATGAGGAAAGGAGCTTTTTAATACCGTGGTGTATCTTTACAGATCTGAAATGTTTTCCTTCACCTTTTTGTGACTGTTGGGTGCATGAGCTGGTTTGCTGTGGGCTAATAACTGGATGGTTTCTCAATGCTGCTGCCTTCTCCTTTGGTTGGCAAATCTTAGTTCTGCTGTCATTGTCTCTTTTCCCAATTTGCCTGGGTAATATTTTCTTGAAAGCTGCATACACTTTGCCATTAAACTGGTTCCATCATGGGAAAAATGTGAGACATTCAAGTAACACTCGTGATGTAAACTCTGCAAATCCTTGACAGGTAAATTGGAGAGAACTGAAAGGACTTTGAGAGGCTGTGTTTTCCATATATCCATCCAAATATAAATGGATCGATTGTAACTGTCACTTCTTAGAAGCCTTTGTCTCACCTATGCTTAAAAACCTCCTGGGATGGCGATTCAAATCCTTTCCTAGTCATATATTCCAGCTTGCAGTGTTGGGCACAGGAAACATTTTCTGCCTTAAATTTGTGATGCAAGCCCATCCTATACTGCTAGAAGATGTGGAGGAGAAAATGATACCTTAAGCTGCTTTAATTTGCCACTTAGATGCTTGATGACTCTGAATGATTACCAATTTTCACTTTCCAGGGCAAACTGTCCTGACTCATTTAACCCTTCCTTACAAGCTTTACTTTCTAGTCTTCTACTTGGTCCCATTATTTACCCCATGGTTAACTGTGAGCCTGGATACTTCTTTAGTTTTAGCAGTCACAACTGGCATGCTGGTAAAGACCTGGCTAGTGTCACACAGGGCAAAAGCACTTCTCTGGTTGTCTTATGGACAATACTCTATCTCCTAAATTTTTGGTATGGCGTTTGTTTGTTTTAATTAAGCATAAAATGCATTATCAGCTGAGATCAGCACTGCCTCCTGCCCCTTTGTTGTTTTTTTTTTTTTCATGGCATAATAATTTATCCTATGTCTATAGATCTGAAAATGTAAGCTTTGCTTTTGTTCTTACTGAATTAAAATAGAGGTCCATGATTTCAGTAGGAGCCCCTAGAAGGTTAGCCAATCTAAACAAGTTGGTGAGGAGGACTACTTTTTTATTTTTTTTTCTTTTTTTTCCTTTTCCTAAATAAATCAAATGAAAAATGTGCTAGTTTTCAATCAGCTGGATATTATTTGTGTTAGGCTTATGTGCTATTTTTAACCTATTAAAGATGAAGTATCAGAAAATCAACTGAAAATTTATTTGACTGGAACCTGTACTTCAGGTAAAGGCTTAGGAAAAGCTCTGCTATCAGAGGGTTTCCCAGTGAAACAAATGACCTGTAAGAGTGGATGTGTATTTTTGATATGTTTATGGTAATAGGCAGGGAATATACTTCTCAGTACTTCTTGAAATCCAGTCATACCCTTCATGTGAAAAGATATGCCTTTTCATCTGCTACTTAAAACAATGCGTGCACAGTGGCTATATTATTTCAGACCAGAAATCATCTTTGTTAAATACTCACAAACTAAATCTTTTGTGGCATTTTTAAATTTTGAAACTTGCTAGCAAAGCCCTGCCTCTGAGTTGCTGCATATTGTCAGTTACTCAGTGACATCTGGGATATGGTATTCAAGGATTCATCTCCAAATGCTGAGTTTAAGCTGTCAGCACTGAGATCTTAGCAATAAGTATTTGCAGTTCAGACTAGCAATTTATGGAATACTTAAAAAAACAGCTTGATAACCTGTCTTTCAAAATAGTGGATCTTCATTTTTTTTCTTGATAGATCTTTTCTTCTATAGAATGTAACTCCATATATGTCAGTGACTCTGTTAAAAATTACATTGGGATTTTTTTGCTGTTTTGGGTTGTTTTCATCTAGAAGGTGAACTGTGAGCAACTATTTGTGGCCATTTGCTAAGTGACATCTTTAATTCCATTGAGCCCCTACATAAGCAAAGAAAAATAAAAGATATAAAAAACCTTGAAGCTTTTTGTGTGTATAATTTTCATTAGTGATTTTACTCATGTTGATTCCGAAGTACTACATGAGGTTTTTAAATCACATTTAAATTCCTGGTCTGGAGCTCTTTTTATGAGCTCATTTTAGCTCTTAAATCATGCTGTGGTGCAGTGTTGTACTTGGAGAACAAACTAGCACTGATTCTAAAACAATGCCAGCTAATAAACGGTGGGAAAATGTTCGCCTAGCTAACGTTGCCCAGAATGAACTAGATGTGGAAAGCTGCAAACTCAAGGGAAAAAAATAATATTTAGGGCCATCTTGCAGATGGTAATTTATGCAAGGCTAAATTAAGCCTATGCAGTAAACTACGGGTAGAATGGAGCTGTACGTTTCTCCAAAAGATCCGTAAGAATACATAATCCACTCTGGTTTCTAGTGGTGGCTTTCTGTTTTTTAATGTCCCTGTTCCAGAAATAAGCTGCTGCCCCTCCACTCCTTTAGCCTTGGCATGACTTGCTGCCTGGTGTGTTCACAAGCAGAATTTGCTCTCCCTCCCTCTGCTCCTTCGTACAAGCTGAGATCTAGCCTGTGGGTGAAGTCTTGCTCCTTGACTGCACGTGATTCAGGACAGGCATGATCCAGCCTGTACAGTCCAGGCAAAAGAGTTCAGCACCACGGTGTAAAGTCTGGCAGCTGGCTTGTTACCTCACAAAGAGAAGAGATGCCTCTTCCACCTGCAAAAGCAGAGTAGCTTTTGGAACGAAGTAAAGTCAAAGTCATTGCCAACCTGTTTGTCCTAAGAAGCAGAAATCCTGCCTTAGTTAGACCTGTCATGATGGGCAGTCAGTCAGTGTTATTTGTAAATGGAAATTTAGACAGGAAACATAAAGTTCTGATCTAAAGTCTTTTTTTCTGCCATTCCAATTCCTTGAATAAACTTTTAATTTGACATGTGTCTAATAACTGGATTAAGCAGAGTAAATAAAAATTTTACTTAATGGAAATAAGTAGAAGTAATGAAGTAAAATATTTAAAAATAGCTCCGGCAAAAGGTTTAAATTGCATTGCAGAGATGGGTGGAAAAAAAAGACAAAACAAACTACCACAGACTTGTGTCATGCTTACTTATGTATATATGAAATAGAGCTCCTTTTCTTCTGAGTGACAGTTTGGAATTTATCTACTTTAAAACTTCTGTTGATAAAAATCAGCTGAATATAAATTTTGTTAAAATTCATTATTCTGTCATAAACTAAAACCTAAGAGTTCTGGGGAGTGGATGATATTGATGGGCTTTATTTTGTTTTCCATTTGTTCAAATAGCAATGTTGATTGCCTAATTATCTTTGATTTCCTGTGAGAGATAAAAAGCAAATGTCTCTTCAGCACATGTGGCTTTCACATAATATTAAGATGTCATGGTCTTCTAGTAGCTTCTAATACTGTAGGCCTAGTAAATTTTTCTTGATTAAGGTAAGCTGAAGAAGAGAATAGACAAAAGCTTTATGGCATCTAGAGATGTAGCCTGGATGATAAACTGATAGGATCCAACCAGCTACTTGGACTGGTTAGAAATGTGTGGGAGAAAAGAGCTGTACATATACTTTTTACTTTTGTATATTGAAGAACAGATTGCCTTTGAGACATAGAAAGAAAAATGCAGTATGTAGGGTAATTGTTAAAAAGCTGCTTTCTCCTCAGCCTTGTCTTATGTGGATTGTAGACAAGTAATGAGATTGGGGTAGTTCCTGTCTTCTGTAGAAGGTCTACAATTGCCCCAATGCTGCTGGCACCCTGAAGTTCCCTATTATCATCACATTTGGTCTCATCGAGAGCCTGTGCTAAGCTACACACAGTTCTTCTGCTAAAATAACTGGTTTTTAAAAAAATAAAAATAATTTACAGCGATACAAACTGTAAGGTTCAGTAACAGATACATTCCTTGCTGCTGCATAAAGCCAATCAGCCACCAAAAGGGAAGTCAAAAACTCAGGCTTTCATTGCAGCAAGGATTTGTTTAGTCACTAGTGCAGCACATCTCCTAGTGTAGTAAAGAAACTCTTGCACGGGTATTGGAAGGGAAAATCTCTAAAAGATCAGCCAGACTCTCTTCTGCATCAGGCAGGAGTGTTGAAGAGAAGGATGAGTCCTATGTAATAGTTTACAGGAGAGCTAGGCCACAGGAGCTTGCAGATGGCACAAGGGAAGGCTTTATGTTCTGTAATCTCGATTGCTATTAGGAGGGACCAGTAAATCAACAGAAAGTAGTTTTGCAAAAGAATATGAAACTTGTTTCTTTTTATTAAGTTGCTTTTAGTGTCTCTATTTTTCCTTTTATTTTTCTCCAGAAATCACCTTCTCCCTGGTGTTTAAGTACTCAGCAATGGGCTAACTTGATTCTAACTGTAGCATTATATATTTTTTCTGAATATAAATAAATGTGTATGTACAGCAAATATAAAAAGCAAACCATTTTTACTTCTAAACAATTTGCATTTCTATCAGATGTGAGAGATCTAATTATAGAAACACATACAGGCTGCTCTGTACTGACATGCTGGAAAAAAATCTGAACAATTCTGTTCCTCTACCTTCTGATTCCTTTAATCTCAATGTTTTCAAGAATCAGTTCTGAGCATGCTCTCACTTCATTTTTACATAAATGGAGCATACTTATCATTATTTAGAGATTTGGGTCCCTCAAAATAAGTTGTTAAGCAACTTTAAAGCCTACATTCTCAAAATTTCAGGAGAGAACTAGACATGTGAATCACTTTGACATTTTTGAAAATATTGCTTCAATCCTCTCTTTCATCTTGTAATTTTAAAGGATTAAAGGCTTGACTGTCCTTTTAAGTCACAAGCCAGCATTATCACTGGGTGTAATGACTCTGTATTTCAAGACACATAGAGCTGTCTATCTTTGGAGGACTTCTGAAAGCTTGTTTGTAAACTAGGTAGATGTAAAGATCATCCTGAGAATGGGGATGGCTGTGGAGACATAGGCAGCTCCAGGAGTGGTGGTTTGCAGAGGTGCACTCTTACAGCTGCTTGAACAGTTTCTTGGGTGTAGTAGCAGATAAACAGAGAAACTCTCTCTTTGGGAAGAATACAAAGGAGGAGATAGCTCCAGGGCTTGCCTGGTCTGAGGTACCACTGTAAGTATATTCTGATAAAAGAGAAAACCTGTTGGCTGGCTAAAAGCACTCAGTTGGACAATCAGAATAAGGTGACAACAAACATCTGTATATATCAGGTGAAAAAGAACATTCAAAAATAGGTTGGTTTCTTTTGGTGTTGTTTTTTTTTTTTTTTTTTTTTTCCCAGAGCTAATTAGTATATGCCCTGAAGTACAAAGCAGTACCAGTACTACTCCTACTAGGGCTAAAGTAGTATTGATTTTTATATATCTCTCACTAGTTCCTAAGGTTGTATGTGATAGAATACTTTAGTTACATCTTATCCTTGCCCTTTGCTTTCTCAGAATTACTTGTGGTATAGATGGATATCTTTTAGGATGCAAGAGCATCTGTAGTTACAAAATGATGCAGAGGTCTGGTAAAGAAAGGTATTTATCCAGTCATTTATTTGCAGTAGTTCTTCTCAAGCACCTTGCTGCAAGACCCTCCAGTGCAGTGTATCTTGCTTTTTGTATGCATCATCTTACTTGGATTTAAGTGTCCAGGTGTCACTTGCAGTGTCCTTGATTTTTACAGTCGCCTGGTTAACCTCTTAGTTTTTAAAGATAGTTCCTCAGACTGCCCTTCATCTTCCTGGCCTGTTGTCACCTCCGTCCCTGGCTTCTGTGCTTGTCCCATCCTGCTCAGCTGCTGGTGCTCTGCACCTTGCCAAACTTCCAAAATGCAGCATCAAGTCCTCCCATACACTGCTTTTTCACAGCTGGCCTTCCAGATATAGCTTTGACTTGCAGCAAAACAAATTTGCAGAGAAAGCATTTAGCTGCCTTGATTAAGTCTATATCCCAAAGAATTTTTGTAAAGCAAATAATTTCTCCTCTCTACAGTGATGGGTTTTATTGAAGAGCAAGAGATTATTATACTCAAATGACAGGTAGAATTTCAGATCACAAACTAAATCTCATCATAAATGCTTGAATTTCAAATCTACATATTGCTTCTTCTGCACTGAGGGAGTCATAAGCTTGTGTATTGTCTGAAAAAGCTCTATACAGCACATAAAGGAACCTGTAAAAACACCATATGATATTATTATGCAACATGCAGCCATTAGATTTCATTTAACTCTGGCTGGTAGATTGGTGTCTAAAAATAAATCCTTTCTGGCCCATGGATATTTACAAATTGTGGCAAAATGCCTCCTGATTTCATCTTTCATAAGATAAATGGAAGGAGATCTTTAAACTTACTGGGCATGACCGTCTACTCTGGCCTGTATAGGTTTTCTTCACTTAGTGAGTTTATAGGTTGGATTAATGAGGATGGTCATAATTATTGCATCTTGTCCACAGAAAGGATGATTGATGTCCCTGCATTCAGCTGCTACCCTGGAGAAAGAGTAAACAATCAGAAACATTGGATAGGTTACATTGTAGGAGAGCTGATTTCTTCTTGAGAACAGTCTTTGTTTTAGGAGTCTTTCTGAAGGAAAGGCTCTTAAAATCTAGTGGAAAATCTCATTTTCATTCTTCTGATCCCTTCCTGCTTAAGAAAGACACTCTCTTTCGGGAGCCTTTTGAGATTAAAGTCACAGATTGAACAAAACCTGCTCATGTCTTGCTTTTCTTTTGTTTTTACTTAATTTTTTTGAATGCTGCATGCTTATGATGCAGATAGGGAAACACAAAACATCCAGTGTCTTGTTTCTGTCAGTGAGGGATTCTTTATGTGGTTCAAACTGCTGAATCTTACTAGAGCTTTAATTTTTCTTTTGCTTATTTATTTTTTCTTTATTTAAACAATAGGTATAGAAGTAGCAAATCTTGGCAGAAAGTTTGAAAACCATTTTAATTTAAATTTTATTCAGTCGTGATGATCTTTTCTCTATAGCTTATACTAACTTAACTTGAAATTAGACAGTTTTGGCTGTCAGTTTATTTCAGGTTGTCTCACTAATTTAAAGCAATAAATTTTAAACGTTAAAGAAACTAGGTGTGTTTTGAAGTTGGGCTCTGAAAAGAATTAGCAGCAATGTACTTGTATTCTTAGTTGGGAGTGCTGAGCTACCACCTCTAATTGTATTCCTGCTTTGTGTACATTATCGGTGGGATATTGGGTATAATGACAGTAGTAAAGAAGGATTTGGATTTCACAAGACAGGCTGAACAAACATCTATAATTCTCAAGTGTAGGAACTTTTTACAGTTTTTTCTTAACTGAACATTAAGACCTTCACTTCAAGAGTGTACTCAGTTCTGGTTTATGCATCCAGCAAATAAGCTGGAAAGGATTCAAAGGAAAAATAATGACTGATGTGACATTTGAAAAAAATAATCTTAGCATAAGAGGAAAAAAAGTGTGTTTTATTAGAGTTGCTTCAGAAATGTCCTGATCACAGCCTGGGGCAGGATTTTGTTGGAGACCATTGTGCAGGGTAGAATTGGTTGTAAACAAGCAGGGAAGAAACTGACTTGTCAAAACACCAGCTGCCTCCTCAGTGACTGTCTTTAACTTATAGGCAGGTCTTTAATTTGGTAGGAAGCTTCCAACTTTAACAAAATCCAATAATAAAATTATTTTGTTGAGTTGTTTTGATAGGAGTCAGAGGATTTATAGGCTACAGAGAGCTTAAACACATAGCAGGCATGTAACATTAAAAGTAAATTTCTACCCAGTGAAAGATTACAACAGAATTACAAGTGACTATTGAAATTGAGAAGCATTCTCTAAGATGTCTATCAATTGACTTCGCAGTTGAAGTTCCATTGTGAAGAAATTGGCCTTTTACAATAATTTTTTTAGTAAATATACCCTTTGGAAAGGGTATATTCATGTAGCAATGTCACAAATTTGGCTTAATTATTAGAAAAACAGAAACAACCTAAAGTTTCTTAAAAAGCCAAAAACTGGCAAGATCAGCAATCCAAAACTCAACCTCCAGCAAATTAATTACGTGTAAAAGAACATCCAGTTTTTGTCTGGAAAACACTGCAGAAACCTAATTTGATGCTTAATTAAGAGATATTTCTGGTTGTGTTCAATCCTCTTGGCCTACTGCAGAGGAAAATGTGTTTTTATTTGTTAGCCACAGAGACACAGCCCAGCATCAAGACTGCGTGCTGAACTTTCATATATCATGAACATAATTATTTATACATTTCTGATCAACTGTTCCTGAATAAACAGAGAGATGCTACCACCAGTGCCAAATACCCACAGTGAAGAACTTTCACTTATTCAAAAAGCTGTGTATGAGAAGTAAGACCCTGTCACATCAGGAATTATTCAGAGGCTTGTGACACCTGGATAAAAAGCTACAAAATGCTCTTCAGCCCCTTTTTTGCCCATTTAGGCAAACTGTGTACTTTTCCCCTCTTGGAATGTGGTCAAAAAACTTTCAGAAACGTCTTAGAAGTGGGCTGCTATGAGGTGGGAGAGGAAGGAGGGCAGGTGGCTGCTGCAGCAAACACATGCTGTTATTACCTGTAGGAGGTTTGCCCTGTCCCCAGCCTGTGAGCCCAGGGATGTTGTGGGGACACTGCTTTGGGAATGGTCCATGATTCTTGGCTGCCTGATAGCACCACAGCTGTCACAGCTTGGCTTGTGAGCCTGAGCTGATGGTGTGAGAAACAGAAATGAAAAAAAATAATGCAGATGGCTTTTATCTACAGCAATGAAAACATCTTAAGTTTGTCCACTGTTTCCATGGTGACCATGCCATCATATAGTCTCCCTGGGTAACAGGCAGGAGGTGGAGAATGCTCAGAGTCTTGAAATATATAAACCAGCATATTCTTATGAGAAATTGTTTTGCTCAAAAAGCAAATAGATGAGGGTGTTTTTTGTAGAACTGCATCTGTGCTTGCACTTGTGCAATCTCAGAATGACAGTGTCTCTGTTGATGGGGCTGTCAGCTATTCAGAAAGCTGTGTATGAGAAGTAAGCCCCTGTCGCAGCATGGGGAATTATTCAGAGGCTTGTGACACCTGGATAAAAAGCTAATCTACACATTACATCCCTTCAGGTTTTCATGGTGTAGTCCATGCACATCCTGAAACTGGGTAACTGTGAGCCACCTGCACCGGAGGGCTTCTCTGCACTTTTTGCTGGTGGTGCATACTCAAAAGATACCCAACTCTTTCATGTTCATCAATTATTCTGTAATAGTATTTGCTTCAGTTTTGTGATTCAAAGGAAGGAAAGAAAGGGGAAAACAAACTAAAAAAAGTGAGGGGAAGAGGAAAAAAAACCCCAAACAATTAAAAATGTTTTTTTTCCTACTGACAGGACTAGACCAGCAGGAGAGTACTGCCTAGGTGTTGGCTGCTGCACTCTGAGCTGTGGAGGAGATCCTTCTGCCAGAAGGGCAGGCTGCACACTCCTACACCTATCAGGGAAAGGGGTGCAACTAGGAAATCACCAGGGGAGCCTGGTGAGAGAGAAATGGAGGAGCAGTCATGCGTGGTGAACAAGGAGCTTTGCTCACAGGAGCAGGCCAGAACAGGCTGGACTTGGAGGTTTTCACCCTGAGACCTCAAATTGGCTTCAGTCACTTTACCATGTGACCCTATTGTCTCAATTCCTTTGCAATTCTGTCTCTTTGTCCCTTTCTTCTTGCAGTTAGAGGTGGGAGGGGTGAGGGGTATGACTAAACCTTATGCCATCAGATCTTTTAGTTTGTTCTTGCTCTACTTGACTTCGGTTACCCTCTGTCCTGGCTTGCCCTCGCAGGTGGCAGCTCAGGTGGCCCAGTTCCTGGGCACAAGGCATTCCTATTCAGTTGGGAACATAGAAGGACACTCTGGGAATGTGTGAAAGGCTGGTTTTAATTTACATGAAATGATATTATACATACATAAATACGCTGTGCATATTTATCATCTGATCTGCATCTGCAAGACTCATCTGTACTGTATTTAATAGATTCTTTTCAGAACTGGTAATTTTTTGCCTTGTAAAGGCAAACTCAAAGGAAATGCTTCACTTGTGCTTCCTACAAAGGTGACATGGGAATGTGCAACTCCAGCAACTCAAATGCCATGGACCCAGTGGCCATTGTTGACTTGGGCTGAAACACTTTGACCTTCTGTTATTCCAAAAATCCTGTTATGGGTAAGAATGATGCATGTAAGTAATCAAATAAGCATACAATTTATATTTGTAAAGCCAAGCATTTATTTGTAATATAATGGAAATATTTTGAGTTTATTATTAGTAGTAGAAAAACAAGTCTAATAATGCCATTGAAGTTGTCACAGACAAATCTCTTGGGTTTTGCCCCATTCCTGGTGCTATGCTACCCCACCCATTCTTCCTCTGGGTTCTGAGGTTGAACAACCATATTGGTCCAGCAGGATCTACTTTTAGTAAACCCATTCTGACTCTTCCCAGTCACTTACTCTTTCGTGTGCCCAGAAATGTGTTCCAAGAGGATTTACTGCATCATTTTCCCAGATCTGGGGTCTTTGCTTTTTCACATATTTCGGGATCTTGAACCCTGTTCCAGGGTTGTGACAGCCAATGCTCCAACTGATTATTTCATGCCTATACAGTTCTTCCTGTGTCAGTGAGTTTCAGGTCCAGCTGGGCATCACATTTGGTTGGCTTATCCTGTACAAATATCAGCAAGTTATCTCTAACACCCTCTAAAAATCTCTCTCAGCTACTTGTGTCCTGCCATGTTGCCCTTGCTGAAGATGTCAGGGCAGTTATAGACCTCTATGAGAGCAAGGGTCTGATCCAGAGACTTCCTCACTTCGTTTAAAGAAATCTTCATCAACCTCCTCATTCCAAGTCCTGTAGATGCCCACAGCATTGGGCAGCTTGAGTGGCATTCCCGGGCCCCTGTGTACACTCTTCCTCTGGCAGCAGGATTTGGGATGTAGTTTTGTCCTCTGCACTCCAGAGCAGGCTGCTTCTCCCAAGACTTAGTGTTCCTGCCTGCTGCTCATTTTACTTGTGAGGAACTCCAGTGCTGTTCTTGTGAGAAATGACACTGAGGCATTGTCTCTTTGTGTGTAGTGAATCTTCCCCCAGCAGGTCCTGTCTTCTGCAGTATTTGATACCAGGCCTCTGGGTGCTCACTATGGATCCCAAAGTTTGATCCTAAATGCAGTCTTTCTCCTTGAGCAGAGAGCGTATTACTGTCTGTGTTGCAAGTAACTGGTCTAGCAGTACTGAAACTCATCTTTCTTCAACCCATTGCTATGCTAAAGAAAGCTATGTAGAGCTGTTACTGTTAACATTTCACCTGTTTTTCCTCTTTCTTTCCTGTCAGCTGCAAAGTTTATCAGCAGAGATTTCTTTGAATTTGCTTTCAGGAATGGATCTGCCTTCTTGATGACCTTAATCAAAGCAGAGAGGTTTGAGATTTGGCAGACTGTGTCAAAGCATGACTTGATTGATGGTGTATTCATTACTCAAAACTGGAGTCAGACTGCTTGTCTGGCTCCTAGGTACTTTTCTGGGCACAGAAGTTGGTAGCTGGGAGGTTCCAAGGAGATATTAATATGTACATACACCCTCTTACCTCCCTAGCCCAACCAATAGAAGATGTAAAAATGCAGAATTAAGGTACTGTTTAAAATCCAATGACCAACAGAAAACATCATGTGCTGTGACACACTTAAGGACTTGGGGCAAAAATGGGAGAGAAGAAGAGGTGTGAATAATTTTCATACATGAATAGGAACAAAATGGTTCATTGGTTGGTCCCCAGGTATTTCTTTGTTTTCAACCTAAATTACAGCCTGTCCTGTTTTAGAGAATTCTGGAAAGGAGAAAAGCTGCTTGCTGTGAGTCCACAGCTGCTGAATGTCTTAATGCTTAAAGCCTTGCAGTGGTGATGGCTGTCTACATATTTTTGATCTCTCTTGGTGCAGGTCCTATTGCAGTCCCTTTTGACTTCTCTTCCTTGCTTTAAGTCATCAAATATTTCACAAGATTCATGTTTGCAGGAAAAAGAATAATTGAGATGTAAGAAAGGTGTTCCTTCCAGCCTTCATATGATCACCACTACAGAGTTTATGAGAAAAGAATTTGGGTGTTATGCTCTGGATTAAATATTCTGCCTCATATCTGCAATCAGTACATTGCTAAGGCTGTGTTTGCCTTGCATATTTTGTTGTGATGTTCAGCAGTTTGATAATCTGTCACTGAATGGTCCTGTTTCCTTGTTGCTTAATCTCAGATATCACTTGATATCTGTGGTCTCAAAGAGATCTGGATTTTGAAGGACTTTGAGCATTTTGGGAATTAAAATTGTAAGGGTGGGAGGAAGGAAGGAAGGAAATACTTAGCGACCTCCTGTCCAGCCATCTTGCCAAACACGGTAAATTGGCATGCCTCTTCTAAATCACTGTAACTCTCTCAGGCTATGATAGCATTTCAGGTGAAGTTTTCATCATTTACTTCTGCAAATAGGAGTTGACAAGAGAGTTAAGATTTCACTTTTGTTTTCTAGAAAGTCATGAATTAAGACTCAAGATGTGGTGGAAAAACTCTGAGCTTACTCAGTGTTGTGGTTTGACTGGAACAAAATGGCCAGGCTGTCCTGGGGGTAGTGTAAAGGGTAGTTTCTTTGCTATCTGTAAAGTTACAAGAGGAAGGGTTAATACTGCAACTAGAAGGAACTCCACACCGGATCACAATGATCAGCAGGGGTTTTATTCAGATGGTATATCAGCTTTGTAGGTACTTACCTTCTGCAGGTTCACAGTAAAGAAGATCCTTTGAAAGTTCAATGAGACCTCCCACCATGGTTATTTTCCTCTCTTTATTTCTGTTTTAAGAGATTCTACAGAATCAATTAGGAGGGAAGTTGATTTCACTTTCCACACTGTATCAGTCTGTCTGCTCAGAAGTGCAAACCTATAATTTTGCTATTTTATTGTTTTGCAAAAAGATAGGGCTGTTCAGGATTGTGGTGCTAGTAGCCTAGTGGTAGAACAAATAATGGGAAAAACTAGAAAACTAGCAAGTGTTCAAAGATATCTTACATTTTACTGGATTTTTTTTTTCCCATGAAAGAAATATCTGTGGTATTCAGTAAGTGGTAATATAATTGGGAAGAAAAGGAGTAGCCACAGTGAACTTGTCATTAAATGTGTACAATCTAATTAGAAATTTGTGAAAAAATACTTCATTAAATCTGGTGTCCTGGAGATTGGAGCCTTCTGTCCCTCTGCCTGGCCTCTGCCTGCACTGTGAAAAATATAATTTCAAGCTTTCTTCGCGTCCATTGGGATTTTATCTCTGTTTGCCAGCTACACCGTGTTCCCTCATGCCTTGGGAAGAGGTGGCTGCAGCTTGTGTGGGGCTTGTGTGTGGCCTGACAGCGCCCATATGCCGCCCCCTTGGCAGGTGACTGAGCTTGAGGGGCTGTCTCACTGTACACCTTAGAGTGCTCCAGTTTGCCTCTTCCTGATTCTTGGTCACTAGATATCCTCCAACATAAAAATAATCCTTTAGGAGCTCAGAAGGGTGAAGGGGCATGATGGCGCTGATGGATAGGCAGAAAACAAATGGCATGTTCCGAAGTGAAGTGAAGTGAAAAGCAAAGAGCAAGATGTGGTATTTCTTGAAGCTTTAGGATTCTGTGCCTGGGCATTAAAAAGAAGCTTTTCCTTTTGCCATAGGTAAGAAAACTCTCCCTGGGTGTAATGCTGTAATGCATTCAGTCTAGGGGAAAATCAGTGCTAACACTTCTGGTAGGGATTGACAGATTTGATCCTCAGGGAAGGATTTGGACTTGCTAGTTTTGGGAACAGAATAATCTTTTCTGGGTTTCAGTCACAATCAGTACAAACCCAGAATTCGTAAACAATAACAGAAGCAATGAACAGTATGGAGGAGGGAGAGATAGTACTGAAAGGAAAATCTATCACAAGGAAATAGTGGTAAATTTAAAATTCATCCTTAAGTGAAAGGAACAGTTACAACCAATGGTTTAGGGTAATTCTTGAAAAGAATGAACCTGTTGAAAACTGTTGATAGGGCAAAATTTAGGGAAAAATATCCTAGGAATTCATACTGTACAGTACCCAGAGTGTTAACAGAAGTGATATAAATGCATTTCTAAAAATATACATTTATTAAGAATGTCAGCGGAGCTGCATGAGTTTTTACTAGGGCCGACTTTCTTTCGTATTTATAAACCTTGCCTACTTGCATGGTCTCTAAAGTAATTTGACATTCCATATTTGCATATTTATTTCTTTACCTTAATCTAGTAATAAAATGTATAACCGTCTCCATTTTATTACGTATCTCATGCTTGTTTTTAAATTAAAGGAAGAGAACCAATTTATTAAGCTATAAGCTATAACAACTACAGGGATTTTTTAAAATTAATTTTACAGTAAGTGAAATTTGTTTCTGTGTATTTTAATTGTAATTATAGTTTTATATGATGAAATATTTTCAGGATGGGGCTTTAAATTTTTTTTTTTCTGTGTTTGTAAAGAGCCAGTATCACCTGTATACCAGGTAACCTTGCATTTGAAACAGGAATTTGTTTCTGCAAGAATTGTCATGTCAATCTTTCATTAATATATACTTCTATGACAGAACATGTGTATATTGTTTCCCAGGATGAAGCATTAGGGAAAGACCCCTCTCCATTAAAAAATCCCTCTGAGATTATTAATAAATAATAACTCGCTTTGCAGGGGGAATGTGCTCTATATAATGACATGTCTATTCAGCCAGGCAACTCTGTGATTATAACTGGTCTTATAAATGAGATTTTTCTAGAAATAGATTATTACCAGCAGACAAAATAAGAGGAATATTTGCTCCATAACTGAGATTTCAGTGTCCATAAGAACACATCTTGTGGAAAGATTTATATGACAGCTATAGTAAGTGTAAAATGAAATAAATGATAATGTTGCACATATCTAATTCATCTATATGATCTCCATATGGAAAACATTCAATAAAAATGCTCAATTAATAATACTGACATTTTTGCACAGAAGGGAAGGCTGAATAACTTGGGTAGTTTTCTTGTTTGTAGTATATTATGCTCATACTCTTTAGGGGGAAAAAAGAGAATTGTGCTTAAACCTTGATATACTTGAATCATGCAAATAATTTAAGGATGAAAATTACTTTTACAGAAAATGAACACAGTCTAATAAGTGATGCTTTAAAATTAAATGAATCAGTTTTAACTTTAGCATTTATATCACATTTTATTGCTGTCAGTCTATAAAAAAAATACACTCTGGCATTGTCTTTGCAGTCTCTAATTTTTCTATTTCATGTCCTCTTCTTGTGTCAGGCACATTAGTCACCCTGAACTCAGATTTCATCTTGACATGATTCAGAAATATTATTAACATATGTGAAAGTCTGACATTCTTCACATGCTGGGTCAGTTCTGATCTGCTTGATATATCTATACAATGTGAAAGATACTTCAGAATGATTGCTTAAAAAAGAAAGTAATTTCCCATCTTCAGGGTTGCAATGAAAATCATTAGCTGTGATATAAAAATCGTCTGGTCCAAATATTCTAAATGCTCAAAACTGAATGTGGAAATAAAAAATTTTTGTGAGTTTAAGTTCCTTATGTAATTTAATTCCATCTGGACATAGTGGGTAAAGAAACAGGACTATTCTCTGCACCTTCTATTTTGTGGATAAGTAAGTCAAGCTAACATTTAGCCTTCCCCTAAGATGGGCTTCTAAAATAACAGTAGTAATGGGAATGGAAAGTCCTTCTCTGCATCTGTTGCACAATTAATTAATTATTCTCAAATGTGATGATTCAAGATGCACATGATAGTCCTTTTTGGGTTATTTGCTGTGTCTGGAAACATTTTGGTAGGTAATCTTTAAAATTACATTTGATGTTTTTGCATTAAAATATTTATCCCTCAATTTCGAGTGGATGAACTCCAAACTTGATGTGTACTTCTGTTTTACTGATTTGTCATGGAATCGTTTGTGTTGGAAGGGACCTTAAAAATCATCTTGTTCTAGTCCCCCTGCTGTAGATGCTGAAGACTTTGTAAATTGCTGCTCACCTACATATGCAACAGATACAGGTGTGTAACATAGTCCAGTTGCCAGCTCTGGGCTAGAAAAGCTAGCTGTGTCAGTGCCTGCTGTGCTCAGAGGTGTGTTTGCCTCTTGTGAAGCAGGTTTGCCCTGTCTGAGCAGGTTTGTGTAGCTCAGGTGCAAACCAGGGGTGCTCTGGGGCAAAAAGCATGAGCGACTGAGCCAGAGTTCATGTCCCAGCACAAAGGCAAGGCTGCAGGAGACAGGCTGCTGTTATGCCAGCTAATTGATAATAACCAGCCTGTTCATGTGCACTGCAGCTCTTAGCCTTCAAAGGAAGGGAATCCTGACCATCAATCCCAAAGGAGTCCTTTGCCCGGGTGGTCTGCCCCCAGTGGCCCATTTCTTCTGTCAGAGCAATGGGAGAATCAAAGTGTCTCAACAGATCTTGTCTCTTAGGATCTTTCTTGTGCAATGTTAGCTTTCTTGCATTCATTTAGGAGATAGAGCGGAGGAGGAGAAGAAAATACCAGATTCCTAGAATTTTTCAAGAAGCCCAGTTGAGTTCTCTGCCTAATTTTGCTTCACCAATAGGAAGAATTGGTTGCAAGACACAAAATCCTAAACGCAGATTTAAACTTTGCAGGGTAACTTAATGTATTAAGAGGGACAAATTCACATCTGTCAGTGCAACTGTAAGAAGACTGTCTAGTCCTAAGTCCTTATATTTATATGTGTCCAATATCTAATATGTTTAGTGCTCTCAGTGTCTGCCTCAAACAGGACCTCTGCTTTAAGGATATTTGCCCATTCTAGTATGTCTTCAAGAAATTAGAATTCCCATTATTCATAATAGAAATGTGATAGATGAAAAAGACAACTGGACCTAGAGGCAGATGGAGACAATGAGTGTTATTGGGTGTGTTATGTGTGGAACTAGGGACTTGCTGATTGCAAGTGCTGAGCATAGGGACTGGGAAAGAAGGGTGACTTAGAAATGTGAACCTTGTATTTCCAAGAATTGTTTCTGGTGTTTCGGAAATTTTCAGGGATTGTGAAACATTTTTTTTTTGTTTTCTCTTTTTTATAACATATAGAGGCCTAGTGATGATCAGGGTTTTCATGTATGTCCATTTGGACATGTAGAGCAACAAACATCTCTAATACTTCTGAAAATGTAGATTTAATACTTCAAAAATGCCTAGCTGCAATTTCTCATTTACACTACATGGAAGCCCTTAGGTTCATGCCTTGGTTCAGTTATTTTTAAGATTGCATCAACAATTTCCGTGTTGCAAATGTGTAGTGTCACATATTAACTGACAGGGGCTGACCTGGACCTTTTGCATCCATTGTGTTTCCAGTTTTATAAATGACATAGTCAGGAATGCTGCTTCAGATCTACTTACTGAAGGAACAAAATGAGTCTTAATAGTGTGCCAGGATGAGAAAGAAGGTTGTAATTTAGAGACCAAAAAAGCAAACTAAGAAGTGTTAATTATCTCATCCCTTTGTACATTTGTCAATTTCTAACTGGGCACTACAGTTTTAATGTACAAAAGAACTCTGTCTCTGTTCCATTTTGTTACCTAATGCCAATTCATTGGTATGGCTGTGGTCTTTTGTCATAGAATAACCTCAGAACCCATTTCTGTGAGCACACTGAAAACCATTTTTTTAGTTTTGTAAATCAGGATATTTTAATCCAAATGAGTAATGAGGTTGTTTAATCTTATTGAGACGACATGTAAAAAAAAAATTACATCTTCCACTATAATGAAGCAGTTTAATTGTGTTATCTTGCATAACATGGTACAAGGTAAAAATTAATTTTTTTCTTAAAAAAAAAAATCTGCTCTTTAAACATTCTTTTTTTTTTTTTCCCGGCAAGTGACAAGAATGGGAGATATCTTTACCCCTCTCTTTCTGGACAGCTCCGTTTGATTCAGCTGCAATAGATTTATGTCTTTTAAGTTTTTTTGATACCTAGGTTCTCTAGCTATTCTCATTTTCCATGATATAAATACTAATCTTGAGTTATGGGACAGATCTATGCTGTTAGATGAATAGCATCAAAAGTGTGTGTTTAAGTTTTGTAGAGTGTAAGCTTCATGCAAAAGTCAAAAGTAAGCTTCTGTCCCAACACATTCAAAACAAACTTAAAATGTTTTGTCCTAACGTTAAAAAAAACCCAAAACAACAAGTTCTTATGAAGAGAGACATTTTGAGCATTTTTAAGTGAGATAACTGACATTGGTATGTATTACTGATAAGCTTATGATCAATTTTGTTGGGGGAATGACAACAGGAATGAGTGTACTATAGTGTAGAACTTGGAACTCGGGATTGCAGTGGAACAGTAACCACAAGTCAGAAGTAGCAGGCGTGCCTCAAACACAAACTTGTTTTTCAGCTAAATGGTGCTGTCTTTAACTGTAGATCAAGGGTACAAGCAGAGGTTTTGCTCTGTTTGGTAAATGTTTGACATGCAGTTTCCTTGCCCCCTGGGTTCCCTGCCTGACCTCTTACTGGTAGTACTAGATCCATGACAAGTTCTAACCTCTAGCTTAGCATTATGTCAAGTGCTTACAAGGTACTTATATTCCTTAATATAATTTGGACATGATCCAGTTAATTGCAGCAGTGAAACACAGTTTCTGTGTAACACACTTCTCTGAGGGTGTTGAAGACTGAAGTGTGTCAAACATACTCACCTTCTGTTCTGTGTTGATTGCTGTCCTGCACTGGGGTGTCGGTGGATCCAAGCTACAAACTGAAGGAGAGGAGATACAGTAATGACAAATTTCTAGACAGAGATCAGCTGACAAAAGAGACTTCTTTGTTTCCTACCCCATTTTCCTAACCTTTGCAATGGCCTGCCTGTACCTGCTTCTAAGAAACTTAGTTTCATATTGATATTTATAAATAGAAATAACTTGTTTGAATAAATGGAGATAATGGCAATGTAGTTAAGATTTTCATAAATGCATCAAATTCAGCAACAAAGTGTCTTTATCCTTTTATTAGAAAAAGGTTGCCACTTGTGTGTACGCCAGACTTCCATTGGGGGGAATATATTCATGAGGTTGCCCTTCAGGGTGAACAAACACTCAGAGGTCAGTGCATCTGCTCAGTGCTTAAACAAGATCAGAGCAATGCTATTAAGAGAAATAGTGGAGTTCATCAATTTTACTCACTTAAATCTATTTGATATTATAATTTGTCTTCAGCAGTCTCCTAGAGTTAACCTACTTTGGTTTCCTTACGTGTGCCTGGCAGCTCCAGAGCCAAGTGCCTGAACCATATGTTTGAGAGCCATGTGGTGATGCTGAGGCATCAGCCGGGTGGGAGAGGGAGTGGTTGCTAACGAGGCCAACGCAGCCTCAGGGAAAGGGGCGAGTAGGCATTTGGAAGAACATTGCCTTATCTCCTATTTTACTTACATCCAAAATACAAATGTTTTTGAGACAGCCCTTTTGACAGGTAATTCTGGGGCTGAGGCTGGGAGTTCTTCACTGAAAATATTCTGTGTTTCTCAATATCATTTGAGAGCTTCTCCAGGAAGGAATATGTTTGAGGGATCTGTTGACAAGGAGGAAAGCACATTCCTAAACTCTGTGTTGTTTCTGTCTTTATTTTAAGGATTAAGGGATAGATGTCTAGGTCTGCTGAAAAGATTAATGTAGAATTAATGTATCACATATGTATAATGTTAATCAGTACAAATTTAGGTTTAATTTTGTAAAATACTGACCATCAACTTCAGCACGTTGTAATTCTGCATCCTTGTTTTGTACAGCATCACAAGGTAGCTTGCTAAATGTCTTACAGAATTAAATAACAAATGGTGTGGGGTTGGTTTGTTTTTTTTCTATTTGTTTCTAGATAATTTTTTTGGTGGTAGTAAAGGACCAAATAAACTTTGGAGAAATTTACTGCAAGGTTAGGGTGAAGTGCAAAGGGCCAATACAATGGTAGACTAATGCTTGTGAAAACTTGCCACACAAACAAGGCTACAAAGGAATTTATTGTGAAAGGTTTTGGTGGGGTGGTACTTTGCTTCCTTTTTGTGTTAGCCGGTGTGATATGCATTCCTGTGCCATGGGGCAGTTGTGTCTGCCATTGCAGAAATCTCTTGACTTCTGGAGAGCCAAAGTCTTGATCTGTACAGTGGCAATGTGTGCACAATACTGCCATGGAAGCAATCTGTCACATTCTTGGAACATGCCACCTTAAATGCTTTTTAATGGCTACCACTCTGTCCTGTGTATTCTGCAGTTTTAATAGAAAAAATATTGCATAGTATTATTTTAATATGTTATAATGTAATTGAGGGTGTGTATATAGCTTAAATTCTAAAGGTAATTTAATGATCAAGAAAAAAGTTATTGCCTGAAGTAGTCAAGGAACAGAAATTTTTCTAAAGACATAAAGAGAAGTAAGTGATGTTGAGGTTTTTTTACTTAATGAGGAGTTGCCATTTAGCTGCAAAAAAGGCTGAGAATTATTGACTTCAAGGAAGATAGCAAAGTATCAGTGCCAGTCATAATTTTGTGGCCTTTCACTGCATAATTAGAGGTGTTTAGGATAGCTAAAGGGTAGACCAAAACATTAGTGTGAGCTTACTTCAGTGGAATAGAAAAGCACTGAGGGTGACTGAAGATTGGTCCCTACAGACCTAATTCCAGTGAATTCCTTTTATACTGACACTTTGCTCATGTGCTTTGTGGCAGTACCTGTGCTCTGGAACATAGGCCACCCAAGGGGTTTGTATGAAACGGTGCTGTGGTGTTGGTTTGTAGGTTATTTCTCTCTGCAGGAAACTAAGGAGCAAGGAAGGATGTAAGAAAAATTAAGAGAATACCCCAATTGAAATGCCTGCCCCAAAGTACAGATGAAATAATCTAATCTTCCACTAATGTATAAATAAGCCTTTTCTGTGATTGCCTCATGGGTACTGTGCAGTAGCAGATGAGGAACCAAGTGATTGCCTGATTCTCTATGGGAGTAAGATTGACTTACGTAGTGACAGAAGTCAGAGATGGAGTGCTCTTGAAGGAATTATTCATTAAGATGTCACCCATACTTACTATTAGGCTAAAGCAGTGTAAAAACAAATGCAATTTGTTGTTGTGAAAGAATTGGGAGATGTGCTTTTGCTGCAGTTTAACTAATTTTGGAATTGTGCATTTCAATCTACTCAGAGATTGGGGTGGGTTTTTTATGTTTTGTGGGGGTTGTTTTGTTGTTGGTTGTTTGCTTGTTGGGTCTTTTTGGTGTTACTGAGATTTGTTAAATGTGACCTGATGTACAAGAAAATAATAATGGTGAAATCTTTGGAGATGTTTCAAATGTTGTAGAGAGGGAAAAGTAATTATAATGCGCATGGATTTCTAAATGTCAAGATACATGAGTAAATGTAACCTCATAATTTGTAGAGTTTGCAGTTATTTATGTGTATTTATATATTCAGAAAATATTGCATAGGATAGCCATTCAAACTGTGTAATTGTTAGGAAAACAAACAACTTGAAATATTGCCAGTTTTACACTGTAAAGAGGAAGAGATCTGCCTATTACCAAATACTAATATTTTCGTGAAATAGTGCTGTACTACACAGAATGGTGTAGCTCAAATGCATACAATGCTACATAAATTTTATTATAAATGCTGTAGTGTCCCATTTTGAGGTGTTTCCCCCAGGAAAGTATGTGTATAGGCAATGCTGAGTTTGACTCCATCAAGATCATGGAGTCCAGCTCCTGGCCCTGCACAGGACACATCAAGAGTCACACCCTGTGCCTGAGAAAATTGCCCAAACGCTTTTTGAACTCTCTCAAGCTTAGTGCTGTGACCACTTCCCTGGGGAGCCTATTCTGGTGCCCAGCCTCCCTCTGGGTGAATTATTCAGCACTGTAATTTCTAATTCAGCCTGCTATAAGTGTACCAAAGTGAGAATACCAATTACCGGTCTAATATTTTATCTCTTTATTGTGGCTTCTTGATGCTAGAAAAAAAAAAAGCTATAGATCTGCCTAAATTTCAGGCTCTGTAGCAGTTTCTCAAGGTGATGACTGTTTTTTGTTCTTTTTTTTTCCTTGATTTTTTTTCTTCCTCTATCTCTCCCACCCCCCTTTGTGTTGTAGCATGTGCCATATTTTCTAAAGTAAAATTTTATTGAACTATCTACTAGCTGAACATTGTGTTTAAAATATAGTTTTCCCTCTAAGATCATTTGCCATTGCTTATTTAGGTGCAGCAAGGGTTCCAGCTGATATGGTATCAGTTTCTTTCCATTATTAAAATAGCTTATCTGTAAACCATGGCATCAAGGTATTGAGCAATTTAAGCACCCATTTCTTGCTCCTCTAATTTTATATGTAATGAACCTGACACATTTCAGGATTTCAGTGCTGTACAGTGCTCAGATTTGCACTTACCTTGGAGTTAAATCCTAGATTCAGGGAGGAGGCAAAATTCATGGTAGATTGGCTTAATTCTTTTTATTTGTGACAGATGTGTGGATCAGAATAGAAACTGGACTGTTAGGCTAAGTAGTGGGAGGTGTCTTTGTGGCTTGAGTGCAAGCAATGTGGTCAGAGAGTCTTGTTAAATGCTTTTGTCCTATGGTGCACTTAACAATTTCATGGATTTTTTGCATGTTTTAAAATCTTTTTATTTATATCTCTTAACTATGTTCTGAGGAGGTGGAGGGATAACACAGCAACTACTTAGTTTGGATCAATGATTTTTAGGTATAGTATGTGAAGAGAGGATTTTCATAAGGCCAGGAAGTGGGGGGTTGTGTGGAATTTTTCTAATTACTGTAATGTCATCTACCTAATAAGGTGAAACTTCTTATTAAGTGGCTGGCATAGTTTTTTAACTTACAACCTCTTTTCATTCCTGGCTGAAGAAAGCAAATGTGATAAATTCTGTAATGAGATTTCAATGGTTTCTGATGCATTCCATCAGAACAAAAAGGAAAACGGTGCCCTGGTGTGTAAGACCTGCTCCTCTGCCAAATGGAAACATCCATTAATAGAAAGTGGAGCTATTAGGGCTGTTTCCAAATTGAAAAATACAGCAGGGAAAAATGTAGCATCAGAAAGCTTCAGGTGTTGCTGTTGTTTTCCCAAGCATATGGGGCAGAGAAATTTCAAAAATGGAGTATTACAGCAGGGCCCAGCCATTGGCAGCAGCCTGGTGTCAGGGAGCTGGGCTTTGCCTGTTCACCAGCCCTGTTAGGAATGGTCAGATGACTGTGGGTGCAGAGGTACAGGTTTAATTATTTTGCCGGATTTGATGACTAAGTGACATTAAACATTATCTGCCAGGCACAGAGATACTTCTTAACTGCATCAGTAGCGTTTAATGCCTTTGCTTGCTTGAAAGACTCTAGCACCTTTGTATGACATCTGTATAATTTTCAGAGAAATCTATGGTTTCATTGAAATAAAAATCATAGCTATTGTAGGCTAATAACTCTGGCACATGAAGGTGGATGGCCAATGATTACAAAGGGTTTGCATCTGCTTTTTTTGTCAGGCCTGAAGTTACCACGTTACTCTCGCTTCCCCTAACATTCTCCTTGTTTCATTTCTTGTGTTGTAAGGAAACAGATTTCTTTCCCCAATTCATTAATTCAGGATGAAACTTCAACTGAACTCCAAAGTGTTAGGAAATTTAGGCAGATGAATAAATGTATGAAAGCTCCAATGACAGAATTGCTTGTCTGCCAAGACACTTCCCATGATTAAAAGATGCTGTCATTTAATTGAAATAAATTATTGCATAAAAATCACCAACCAAAAACTCAGTAAAATGACTTCTAGGATTAGCAGTCTTTTAAAGATGACAATACACCTCTGAATAAAATCCATATTTATTTTATATGTCAAATAAAATGAGACTATTAAAGAGTTTTTGCACTTTGCCCATATTTCATTTTGTTTGCGTGGCCTACTTTTGAACTTACTTAAATTAACATAGAACCAAGTCTTCTGAAGATAATGAAATAACTGTGGGAAATAACCATTGTAAGGAAGAGGAGGCTCTGGCATGTATATGTAATATTAAAAGAATTCTTCATGAAACTGCTTTTGTAATGAGCTATTCAATAATGTAACTTACAAACTAAGACACAAGATGAGATTTTTTGAAAATGCTGTCAGAAAAAGAAATCCCTGTTCCTGTTTGTTGTATTAATGGCTACCAACCACTGCACATTTAATGTGCATGCAGTCATGGGTCTGGTTAAAACTACAGGCTAAATCATCTTTTAGTCAAGCTAGATGTAAGTGGAATTCAATGTCCTTCTTCACAGTGATACCTAGATGTTGTGATGCACTAGATTGTTATTTGGATACTGCACTGGGTGTTGTGTTATACAAATGTTTCCCCCCTTTCCTCAGATGGTGTATCCCTCGGATAAGGTGGTCTTGTCCCTTGAAGCCCCTCCCTTCGCCCCTCCCCACTGGTGTGGCCTTCCGTCCCCGCCTCCCATTCCGCGGGTATAAATGTCCCTTGAGTTTGGAGTTCTCTCTCTCTTCTTCACCTGGAAACCCTACGATGCAGATGTCCCCTTCCAGCTAATAAACAGGACATCAGAACCACGTGGAGAAAGAGCGCTTCTCGTCCTTTACTTCGTCCATGTAGGATCCATGCGGGCTTAAATCCCAAGCTAGCCGGGGGAATTTACAGCCCGAAACCCACGGGATCCTTCACCTAGACATAGTGGGAAGATGCATAGATACCTAGAAAACTCAGATGATAATGATTATTATTTTACTACAAATTTAAGCTGAAGGTTGCACATGTGTGTGAGCACACAAACCAAGAAACTAGGACAGGAAGAATGGAAAATCAGCAATGAAGTAAGAGAAGAGGTAAGGCCTCAGAAGATGCAAAGATGTGCCCTCTGTTATAAAGCACCCTGGGGAGGCAGCTCTGCAGCTATGATCAAGAGTGATCTCTTAGCACAGCCAGCCCAGCCAGGGCGTTGTTGCTGCAGAAAGAGATTTCTGGTGCCTTCCCTGCTTGCATCCCCTACCCTGCCTGCCTGCTCCTGATTTCACGGTAGGATGGCTTAACTCACTGACCGGGGGAAAGAAATCACCTGAGTACTTTTCTGCTCTTTGATTGTTTCAGTCTACTCACTGTGGGATCAAATGACTGTCAAAACCAGCCTTAGTGAGAGGGTGGCAGGAGCAGAAGGTCAGCACCTCTTGCTCTCATCAGCGGTGAGATGCTAGCTCAGCTTCAGTCATGGAGATAAGCCGTACTTTCAGCTGTGTTAAGGGCAGGGGTGGGGAGAGTGCATGTGGATTGTTATAACAACTCAGTTTTGGGATTTTTCTGCTCGCTCTACCTCTAAATTTTTCAGCAAGTGCTGAAAAAGAAAGAGCCTCAACAAAACATCAAAGTCTTTGCCTACATATATGATAACTTTCACCCTAAAAAGTATGGGCATTTAGATTGACTCTAGTTTTCTCCCTTGAGCACAGGCTCATGGTGGTTTTATTGTGAAGGTGGTTTTATTGAACTCTTGTGCTTGGGAGGAGAATCATAGAATGGTTTGGAATGGGCCTAAAGGTCGTACAGTTCCAGTTTCCCTGCTGTGGGCAGGGACACCTCTCACTTTCCCAGGTTTCTCAGGGCCCCATCCATCCTGGGATGGTTGAACACTTGAAGGGCTGAGGCATCCACAGCTTTTATGGGCAACTTGTTCTAGTGCCTCACCACTCCCTGAGTAATGAATTTCTTCCCTACCATTTAATCTAAATCTCTACTCTTTCAGTTTAAAACCATTCCTCTTTTTTTTCTATCACTATCTGCTGTGTAAAAGTCTCTCCTCCTCTTCCTTGTGAGCCCTGTTTAAAGTACTGGAAGATTGCTAGAGGTCTCCCCAGGGCCTTTTCTTCTCCAGGTTGAACAACCCCAGCTGTCTCAGCTTTTCTTTAAAGGAGAGGTGTCTTGTTTGTGCAGAGGACCACCAGGTGGGGTGCTATGAGAGCAGAGTAGAGGGTCAACTCCCTCAGTGCTGGCTCCTTTTGGTGGACCACACCAAAACACTCCTTCTGGTGGACCACAGGATGCAGTTGGCCCTCTGATCTGTGAGCATACACTGCTGGCTTTCAGCCCAGAGAGTATTTCTGGACACAAGACCTGCAGAAGTAGCAGAAGTTATCAGACCTGGGAGAGCAGGAACATAGATGCCAGCTCCCAGGTGTTCATAATTTAAGGAAGGGCAGCTAAGGGGGCAGTATCCTCTGTGTCCTGCGGTGGTGCTTTCTGGTTGGGCAGGCTGTCCCAGCCCCAGCTGACTCCTTGTGCACATCCAGTGTGTACAGAGGTGGCAGAGTGGTAGCTCTGACAGTGAGATTTGGTCTTCTGAGTCGCTCATGTTCCTTAGGCTGCTCAGTGTGTCCTCACAACATCTTTCTTAAAGATAGCTAAATGAAGCGGTGAGTGACAGTATTTCAACCTTCTCATTGTCTGTTCATCACTTAGATGTCAAGCATCAGTAGTGTGTGATTTCCCCTTGCATTCACTCTTTTGTTTTACCAGAAGAAATTTTAGCATGGGCTTTGATTAGTATCAGTAGATTTATCAGTCTGGATGCACCGAATCTTCCCAATATTTGTTGACTGTTCATAAATGATGATATGCAATAGGTTAGAATGGATTTTATTGCTACCTTAAACAATTCAGAGTGCAAACTCCTGACAAGACAACATCATCTTTAGAAAGGAGAGACTTTTAATGCCCAGCACAAATCATTACCACCTGAGCTAAGTGTAAGTAGTGGGGAACAAAACTGTTTTCTTATGTGTGTGAACAGAATTTAAGTTTGACAGTGATTAATCACTACAATTAACTAAAAATGCTGGGAATTGTATAAACTTATCTTCTACTCTGGTCCCAGAAAAATGCTTGTTCTAGAGTTTGCTGATCACAATGTAGAGTAGAGCAACAAAGTAGGATCTTACACATAACTTTGTGGACTTTGAATCCACTATCTACACCTCACAAACAAGGACTGGATTTTACCAGTTCAGAGCCTATACAGAAATAAAATCACTGGCCTAATGACAAGCTACAGGTCAATATGAGGATCAGGAATGCAACAATATCTCCTGGACTCCTGCAGAAAATAATGCAGGCAAATGAATGCACGCACTACAGTTTAGCAGCCTGGGTTTTCATGCTGGTCTTACCACACTCTTTTGCTGCACAGCTGCTGACTGGCCATACTCCTTAAGAACTTTAAAAATTCTAATGAAAGAATGACTAAATTTTTACCTCTTATTACCTGCACTAGGTGGGTGATAGGAAGTTGGTTATTCCTGACATGCAAGAAGGTTCTCTTCCTCTCCTTCCCTCCCTTCTCTCCCTCCTTGGTCTTAGAATGTTTGCTGGACACTGTGAGGTACAGGGAAGAGTTGAACAGAAGCTAGAAACAGCTGCTGCATGCTGCTGTTCTCTGTCAAGCTAGTAGTCTGGTGACAATCCTACGGGTCACTGTATTGCTAATTTATCAGTCAAATCAACAGGTTACAGGTATGTAACACTCCAGAGTATGTGAATGTCATGAATATTTGGGCCCAACATCTCAATGATGTTTAGTGGAAAACAAAAAAAGGGGAAAGACCATACTGATAGTATTATATAAAAAATAGACGTAGCATGTCCTGTTTTTCATCTCCTTGTACTAAAAAATTTCAAATTCAAATATCTTTAAAAACACATTTTTCGCACAGATTCCGCAGTGTGTTGGACCACTTCCTTTCTGTTTGAATGCCAACATTTGAGAATGCTAGATCTGAAAAAAGCCTTGTGTAAACTGCATTGAATAACAGAGCATACGGTAATGAGGCAACATACATGATGTTCTCCCAAGTGAAAATGATACAGAACGCTCAGTAAAAGAAATTTGGATGTCTGTTAGAAATCTAAATTAGCAGCATGACAAGGCTGTCTTACAAAAATATTTCACAAGTTCTCAAAATTCCGTTACAGATGTGGTTTCTCAGAGGATATTTCCTGCATGTACATCTGCTGCAGTAACATGACTAGTTTCTACTTATTTAGATGTCTCAGGTTGTACTCTTTGAAGAGGGATGGCAGTAGTCACTGGGAAAGAAGCAGGACAGAAGTATTGATAAAGTGCCAAGAGTTTTGGGTTAGACACAGGCCTGTGCTTGGGGTCAAGTGTTAGGAAAGCTGGGATACACAGGAGACTGTAGGGTGCACAGGAAAGCACATAGAAGCTGTATGGGCAGAGACTTATGTCTGTTGCTCTTTATCAGAAAATATTATGATTATGCTTTTTTTCAGTTGGGCTCTGTAAGCCTAGCCCTGGGGAAAGCCTAGCCCTGTAAGCCTAGCTCTGTAAGCCTAGCCCTGGGGAAAGAGTATGCAGAAGGCAGGAATGGAGAAAGATTTTCAACAGAGTGTGAAGGAGAAGGATTGGAGTGAAAGTAATTGAGATGTCTCAGGGCAGAAGTGGTGCTAGGGTTAAGGAGTACTCAGGGAAGAGATGGGAACATTTCATGATAGTACATTCTCGCACACACAACTGACATCTGCTATTTCCCTTCCTATTTTAAACAGATGGTAGGAAATCAAAAGAATTTTTTTATTTGATTACCTAAGGGGAGTCATTCAAACGAGATCTGTCCTTAAAGGGCTCACAATCACAATTTACATGAAGAGTGTTTCAGCACAGATTCACTCAGTGACATTTTTGTCTGCCAGGATTGGTTCAGGGTCTCTTACGTTATCTAATTTTACCATCTCTCTGTTCCTGACCATTTTGTTACCTCCAGCCTGAGTCTTCCCAACACTATTTTCACAAATCTATAGAGTACAGTTTTCATCTGAAAGACAATATCATAAGAATAAAACGGGAATTGCATTTAAGTGCTTTTCTCTTGTCTCCTGACTAGCAGTAACTCCAGAGTGAAACACTGTGCACCCCACAGCTGCAGAGTGATGGGCATCCAGGATGTGCTTCCACAGGATGCAGCATGTGCTGGCAACTTCTGGGGCTGGTCCCAGTTCAGGGAGCAGTCCTGAGAAAAGCCATGAATGGATATTAGAAATATTTATTTTAAATGAGATCCCGCTTTTCTGCTCTGTTTACCAAGATTAGCAGATGCCTTCTTTCCAGGAATATAGCCTAGACAATCTGGTGTTTTCTAGGAGAAGTTTTAATTACAATAAGTTATAAATACCTTACAGCATTATACTGTTTCAATATTTCAATTATTACAAAGAATATTGCCATCAGAGCTTTCACTGAGCTTTCATAAACTCTGACTTGCCAGGAACTATTCTGGGACCTTGGCAAAAGGTGACACATCCTGTATTTGTGGGTTAATAAATATTGTCTTAGTGTTTTTCCTCAGCCATTAGAAGTTGCTGGGTGAACCTAAGTATGTAAAAATGAAAGATGATATTGCTTGCTTGACTAAACAGAATTTTAAAAAAAGGTTTTAGACAAGTTGAAATTAATCTAGTTAGAAAAATTGTGGCAAAACAGTATGAAATTAGTACAAGGAAAACAACTGTCTAACTAGCCATAACAATCTGTAAATAATGCTCTTTATAGTGACTGAGAACAAACCATGATGGAAATGTAATTTAAAAAGCAAAAAAAGAAAGGTTTCAAATACATTCTTTCATGAGAGCCAGAGAGCACACTGTTGTTATATGAAGATTAATGATGCCATTCTTTCTCAATCATTTTCTATCTATATATATATATATTCCTGTTTCTGTCTTAAGGAAAATAACCTAAATAATTTTCCTCTTTCCCATTGCAAAGTGATTCTTATTGATGATGGAAAATGTAATACAAATCTTAGGCTCAAAAGTTTTATCTCCACAGCTTCATTACAAAAATGGGTGAAGACCCTGTATTTTCAGTGCTTGTAGGTACTGCTTGAAAAAAAAGACTTTATTAAATTAATGCTGGAATTGCTGTTGGGTTGGCTAGAATAAGTGCTGCATTGGAGACTGCTGTGAATAGACATGATGTTGTGAGGCTTATTTTGCCTGTCTTGCTTTTCTTTCAGCTCTTGTGGCAACTCATTATTGAAATATCACAATTAATTTTGCTTGAAAAGGACCTCTGGGGATCATTGGGTCCAACACCCTGCTCAAAGGGGCCAATCTTGAAGCTCTCTCAGGTTGCTCAGGGCACTGAACTGTCAGGTGTTGAAAATTTCCAAGGATGGAGTTCCAAGCTCTCTAGTTAACTCGTTCCAATCCTTGATCACTCAACTTGCCCTTTTGCCTCTTCAATCAGAATTGATCTTGCTGCAACTTGAGACTGTGAGCTCTTGTTCTTCCATTGCATGTCTGTGAGGAGAGTCTGCCTCCATCTGTATTCCCCATCAGGGACTAGAAGGCTGCCCTGGTAACCTTCCCTTCCTCAGACTGAAGGAGCCCAGCTTCTCCAGCTGTTCCTCATGCATCACGTGCTCCATCACTCTTTTGATGTTTCTCCTTGGTTTCTCTCCTGTTTATCAGAATTTCCTGTGTATCCAAAGGCTCAAAAATGAGCAGGCTGCTTGAAAAGCAGCTTTGACAATGATGACTAAAAGGGAATAGTCTGTCCCATGAAACCACTGGCTGTCCTTCTGCTAGTGCAGAGCAGTCTGCACTCACTGCTGCACAGCCCCACTGTGCTGACACACATTCAACTTGTTGTTCACCAGATTCCCCCTTTCCTGTCTTGGGGTGCTGCTTGGCCTGTCAGCCCCCGGCCTGAACTCTTTGCTCTTGCAAAGAGCTCTTGCAACTCTTGCTCAGGGGCTCTTTGCTCCTACTTACGAGACTTTGGATTTGCCTTGATGAAGTTCACCAGGGTGCTGTTAACGCGTACCTTTGGCTTGTCGGTGAAGGGCAGCACAGCCCTCCTGTGTATGAACGTGAGTTTGACCTGGCTGAGCTCAGGTAAATGAGTCATGAGCAAAGGACTTCAGTTTGCTGCTCCAGCAGCTTCCCTGAAGCAGAAAGCTGTGTCCTTTGGGGATCTGGGTAAGGGAAATCTTGGCCTCTGTCCTGTTCCACTTGGCCTCACAGTTTCTGGAGTTGCCTTGATGTTCCCCTTAGCTCGTTCAGCTTCTGCATTTTTTTCTGTACTTTGCAAGAAGTTCTTGAATCATTCATGTAACCAATTGCAGTTTTCCAAGCTAATATTACCCATTTTGCTGTCTTCCTATAGAGGTAATAATTGGTTCTAAAGCAGGGGTTTATGTTTGCATATCACCAAATTCGTTTGTTCAAAAATCAGTGGCACCAAGGATTAAAGTGCCTTTAGATTCAAGTCTAAAAAGGAAGGTAGGTTTGACAAACACTTGCTGGCAGGAGATGGACTCAACACAACAAGAGGGTTAGCTGACTTTGACCTTTGTGTTTACAGCATTAGCTGATATTTAGAGCCTGTTGTTTGTGTCTCTTCTCAGCTTGAGATAGTCCAGTCTTGTCACTTAGAAGAGGTTGTTCTTTTTTTAACTGCCAGGCTCAAGATAGACAGGACAAAGCACACTTCTGTTCTCTTGCTAAAGGTGTCCTGAAACTATTTGAGTTAAATTAGAAGTGTTCCTCTTTCTAGATCATCAAGTGGAAAAAAAAAAAAAAAAAGGTATATTCTTCTCAGGTCCTTGATGTTTTGGTGGCTTGTAGTAAAAAGAAAAGTATCATCCTATGAAAAAATCAGTATTTTGCTTTAAGCAGAAGAAATACCTTTTTGAAGATTTAAGTATAAATATTTTCTAAAAGTTTGAAGTCACAGAGTGAGTAATGTTATTAAGAAGGCTTACAGAAACTCTGCGAGGTTTTAAATGTGGTTTATTTACAAATGGAAGGCAATTAAATTATTTATAATAGATTAAAGCTGTGCCAAAATCACTTCTGATTAATTATTTCTAAATAGAAAGCAGTGCTGTTTGCATTGTGCCACTTTTAATGCAGATAGCTGATAAAAATGGGATTTTTTTTGTCTTAAAGGTTGCTTTTATGCTGCACTAAATCTTCGTATCAGCTTAATTTATGTAGGTCTTACATAACTTAGTTATATCATTTTACATATTTTTGATTAACTGGCATTTAGAATCACAACACCCTATTTGCTGGACGCTAAGAATTTGTAATTAAGAACTCACCCAATATTTTCTGGACATGAGAAGGCACAGGAACTAATGTTGCTAAATGTTTTTGAAAAGGCCAAGCTAGACTGTCAAATGACATTTCAAGGTGCATGTACAAATTTATCAGCAATGATAAATCATGGATTAGAAGGTGAATCCTTTCTACTCAGTGAGGAATACAGGGCTGACCAGTATTAGTTGCTCTCAATACACCTGGTGGAATTAATGCACAAACAAGTTGAAAACCCATCAAAACAAGACTATAAAGAGTTTCTTCAACTGTCAGGAACTAGTCAAAAAGAGGAATTAGTACTTTGTCAATATAAACTAATCTCTTTTCTGAATGTTGTGGCATAGAGCAGAAGTATGCAGCACTCAGAAGTTGATTATCAGTAGGCTGTGTACCCAATATTAAGTGCTGAAAAGCCTTTTGTTTGCTGATTTGAACATTAAAATGCAAACTTGGGAAACAATTTCTCTGTGTAACACTGCAAATAACTCTTGTAGTCTAATTTTCCTAAATTTGTTTTCTATTGTGATCTCAATTAATTAATTATGTTCATATTTTTTCTAATGCTTATGGTTGTACATACTTTCATAGTTTATGAATAAAAGAAATTCACAGAAATAGTTGCAATACAATGGAGAAAGCGGTGGACCAATTTTCTGTTTTCCTTCCTGTAATGTTATCATCACTAATTTAAAGCATGAGGAGTTCTGAAATCTGGAGGTGTACTTGTTTTGTCATATCTGCATATCTGCGGAAATATTCTGAGCTTAAAGCAGTCAATAAGCCTTTGTGGTTAGGGGAGACATATGACACTTTTCTCCCCCTTCCAACTCTGTCGTGTTTGCATGCTAACACATCACATGCCGCCCAAATCCATGTTAATATTTGTGATTCATACATATCCCTGTCTCTCTCTCCTCTTCTTTGCTGTGGGTGGGAGTCTCCTATCTTCCAACTCCTACAGTAGCTTAAGCTACATTTTGAACACATTGGAAGAGGGTACTCACACAGTCTCCCATTGGTTTGCATATAGCAGTCTAAATAGGAGGCAGTGGAAGAAATTATCCCTCTTTTTTTTTTTTTCCACTGGTTTTACTGCTTTTAGGGAATACAGTCTCCACTGCACCTGAGGAATGGGCTGTTCCATGTTTTTGCGAACTGGCACCTGAGATGTTATTTTGTCAGTATGTGCTCCTCAGCTCAGCAAGTTGACTTGTGCTTCCAGTTCCATTTTTGGGAGCCGATTTGTTTTGGCTTTATTAGTGTGTTTGTGGTGAGGGTTTTTTGTTGCTGTTGTTGTTTGCTTGTTTGTTTGTTTGTTTGTTTGTGGATTTCTTTTTTTTTAAGATTAGTATGTGGAACTCAGCTGCCAAATTGTCCTGTTCTTGAAGCCGAGATATGGGGTCTTTGAAAAGAGCATTTCCTTTTAACTACTGTGTTGTCCTTTACCTTCAAAGCATACCCATCAAATCAGGGCTGCAGGAAGATCTGTGGCAACCAGCAAGGCTGTTGTCCTCCTCTGTCCTTGTCCCTGCATGCACATGCTGGCACAAACCTGTAAGCACACATCCTGCTTTGACAAAATGGAGAAGATGATGTGAACTCATCCATTTCAATGTGAGGTCAGCAGTCATATTCAAACAACTGTAAATATTAGTCGTAATTTGTCAACTTGCTTTACTTGAATTGGGAACCACTTGCAGAAACTCTTCTAATTGGGCTGTAGAAAGGTGGCAGCCAGGTGTTATGTTTCTGACCACAACCTAAGTAAAGAATGCTTTTCTTGGCTCTACTGTGGGATCTGGTCGGTGGCACTGGAGCATTTCTGCTTGCATTACATCAAAGCTTTGAAATCCTACTGTTGCTGGTATACATTCTCACTACTGGTTTTGAGCTAGATGTTATGCCTCCCTCCTGCACCAACATTTTTCACAGCTGCCAATTTTTATACAGTTTCCAGTAACCAACAGAAAACCTTTTTAGGTCTCTTTTTCTGCACCACTACTTTGTACTAGAAGACTTTAATGACAGAAACCCCTTTGCTCCCCTTGAGACACTCTGAGTGTCACATCAAGTAAGACATTTGAAATCCCATGAGGTATTCCTAGCACTGGTTCATTTTGAGAGTGGTTTCCTTGGACAAGGTCATTGTCAATTTAATATTTCACCTGGTCAGGACTTGCACATCTTCCTTCAGTTCATCTTCTAAAAAATTGTAAGAAGATTTTAACTCATTCACACTACTTTCTCTACCTATATGATGCCACAGGAAAAAAAAAATAAAATTGATCCAGAGCTGTACAAAGTACTTTTCTTCACTTGACAGTGTAGTGTCAGCCATGCTTGACAGCATGATTAGAATCATTCTATTAGCATTTTATACCATTTTAGCCTGTTAAGATTCTGGGTGACAGTCAGTACATGTTTGGCAAAAGAATGTCAAGAATCTGCACTGTTCCCTGTAGAAGCTTAAAGCAATTTAGCTCTGTTGGAGTACATGGTATAAGAGAAATCAGGCTGTCTTAAGGAATTTGGTATTTGCATGGTTTTTTAATTTATTTTTTATCTCTGGGCAGCTTAGGACTGAATGAGCCTGACAAAATCGTGGAGATTTTAAGGCAGGGTTATCTCCATAGACAGATGAAAAAACTTACATGTTTCTCTATCCAGTTACTGAACTAGTAAGTGAATTTTCTACTATGATGATTCAAGCAGTTTAGTCATTTACAGTTTATTAGAGTTTAGTCAAGCCATTTTTAGTGGCATTTAGGCAAGTTAAAAAAGTCAATTTACACAGGCATGAATTCTACTCATGCACATAAGCTTTGCTTGTGGGGTAGCAGAGTATTAGGTGCCAAAGTAATAGCAGCAGTCAGGGAAGTTTCAAATATAACCACAGTGGGAAGACAACTGGGCAGATGACAGAGGATTTGGTAGTTTGGAACTTCTTCGTGGTGTCAGTGAGATTTCTGTAGAGCTTGGTTAACAGCCAGCAGGAATTACTAGTTGAGGAATTACTAGTTGAGGAATTACTAGTTGAGGAATTACTAGTTGAGGAATTAATTACTAGCTCAGTGAGAGATGTCTGAGGAAGTTTGTGTTAGGGTTTCTGTCGGGGTCTCCCCCAGGTCAGGGTGACCCTGAAAGGTGGAAAAGTCTCTCTTCCCAACCCACACTTCCAAAGAAAGAAAGACTCGGGAGTCTTCAGCTGTCAGTCTCAAGGTTGTTTATTGAATGCTAGCTAAAATACTTTCCTCCTGAACTGCCGAGGTCCGCTCAGCAGGTCAGCCAGAGGCACACTGCCCTCCCACAGGGCTGGTGTTGTCTTTTATACTATATGCTACGTATTGTATATTTACAGTTTTGTCCCAATACCTATCACATATAGTAAACAGTGACCTTCTACTCTAAACCAATCTGTGGAAGCCATCCTCACCCAGAACATGGAGGTTAGAAAGAAGAAGGACAGGGCACACCCAAATCCCTCCATCTTGGAGCTCCTGACCCCCCTGTACAAAACCCAGATCCCCATGTACAAACCCTGAAAAATTTTCCTTCACCCTGTGATCATTTCTACTGTGCTACCTAAATTTGTGTGACTTGTAATTCTTCATGTAAGGTTGGCAAATTGTTCCATGGGTCAGGTTCAAAGCCACAGGGGTTTCTGGCTGTATGCCAGGGCCTCCAACTCCCCTGGCCAGGGCCCGGAACATCCAGGAACGTCAGAGAGATGTCCTGGGTTCTGACAGGTTTCTTATGAAGGAGGATAGTGTGCTCAGAGACAAAGCAGTTCTTGGGCTCCTACATTCATCTTGCGTGGCAAGCAGGCAAGGAGTTGAAGGAACAAATTTTGTTGTGAGTGTGTGACAAACATGCAACACATGTAAGAAACTAAAGGAAGAGAATTAGGGTGGTCTAATTATGCTAAGATGGGCACACTAGCAGACCTTAGCCTCTAGTATGAATTTTGTTTGCAGTTTTCAGACTTCCATTGAATATATTTGCTTTTAAACATCTGGGGTCAACTGCAGGTTTGGGCTGTGCTCTCTGTGGGCATTTCACCTGCACTCAGCTCAGCTCTATTTCACTTTTATGTCACATGGCCTTTTTTAGGGGGCGAGCATAAGGAGTGAACCCCCAAGGGTCAATACTTCAAGGTGAGTAATACCCTGTTCTTGGCAAGCTTCATTAAGATTTTCTATAAGGGCTGTAAGAAAAAGAAAGAGCATTGGTCAGTCTGCTTGTAGAAATCATGTTCTACTCTGCTGAATGTGAGTGGTGAGGATTTATTTGTTAGTCTGCTACCCTTTCTTGATCTTGCAAAGGAACAGCTGTTTGTTAATCATGTTGCAATTTGCAGTGTGGAGGCAGTATGTTGCTTTTATAGCTTTAAAGCTATTGAAATTTAGTGTTCATGTGCGAATGTGACACGACCACATATCATACAGATCCACCACTTCAAGTTTTTGAAGTGGTCTCCCTAATCTCTACCAGTTATTCTTCTGGAATATAAAACTCAGATCAAGGAGAGCCTCTAGATAGGAAAACAACAAATTAAGTTTGGCTTGAAGTAATACCTGTGACAGCCTTGCCTACAGACCTAATGAAATTGGAAACCTTTTTGAACAGGTTTCCATTCCACTGTCTCTTCATACTTCCAGGGCTGATCCTTCTCTTTCCTTTGCCTCTTAGGCTCAACTTTGAGTCAACTTCCCATTGCAGATAAGTCCATGGCACCTCAGGTTTTTGTTAGCAAGGTTGCTAACTGACACTGGGATTTTGGGGGTTTTTCATACCTGCTGACTGTGAAGCATTGTGCCTACTCACAGGCTGAATGTTATCCCACGTGTTTAGCTGGTGAAATAAAACTTTATTCTCTCCATGTTTTCTCTTTTGCCAGGTATTAAGGGGGAAAAAGAATATGATGCTAACTGTGCTGATATGTACTCTATCCTTTTCCAGCCTAAGACTTCTATGAAATGGTGAATTATTGTAGTCTCATGCTATGTTAATTCAAGCCAAATTAAAGCATACCATGAATTTAATTTGGCTTTTATGGGCTTACTTAATGGTAGTTTATCCAAAGGATAACACGTTATTCCTCATTAGATAAATTAGCTTAGCAGAATTTCATTCACTATGGACAAAGTTCAACTGTTTTACATCACAGAAAGATTTTAATTAAAAATCATGGACTTGTGATGGAGGTTATTATACCAGATTTTCTTGACCTTTGAGTAAAAAAAAAAATAGTTTTTGCTATTCTTAATTAATTTTGCCCTTTCTAACCTCTTACTTTGTCAGCTGTATTTTAATTCTGATTTTTGTCTGTGTTTCTGAAGTTCTTGTTTGGGAATTAAAAAAAAACAAAAACCAAGCACCAAAAAAAAAAACCCTTTCAAAGAATACTGCTTCAGAAAAGTCATGCTGGAAGCTACACATACCACTAAGCACTCTTGATGTTGAATGAAATCCTCTAAAGTAGAAGAGTTTCATCATATTTTCCAAAAATGCCAGATGCTTTCGGACCTTTTATTAAAATTCAAATATATTTTCAAGGATGCTACAGACATCCTTGTGATAGCTTAAGAGATTGTCACACATTTTCCAGGTAAATGACTTTCAGAAGTTATAAGAACAATTCTGAAGGGCCTTGGAGTCATCTGTGCCTCTTGTCATCCCTGGTGAATGTTTATTTAGAAATTTTTGTGGTTGTGAGCACTGAGACATGGGCCCTGTTGCTGTATGACAGAGGCACACAAGGGAGGCTTTATTTCAGCATGACCCTTAACCAGAAGGATGCTGAAGAGCTTTTTGGGTTTTTTTTTCCATATCTCTTCACCCTCAAAATAATTTTTAATGTCATGTCAGAAAAGTATCAAGAAAGATTTCTTTTTCTTTCTTTCTTTCTTTTTTTGCCCCCATCCCTACCTTTTTTATGAAAATAAAGCCATGAGTAAGTAGGTCATGGTGAAGAAAGAATTCATACAGCAGACTTCCCCTACAACTGCTTCTTGCTGCTTGCTGAGGGTCAAGTGATTTTTCAAAATATCTTTGCATTCATATCTTGGTTTCAGTTGCAGCTTATTACTGCAGAGAGGGGTGCCAGGCAGTCCATCATGTATATCACTGGTACTTTAAATGTTTTGCTCTAGTGCACCTCTATTTTCTTCCACCTACAAGAACTTCTTGGTTTTTATGTATAAATTTGGATGTTTCACTTTTTTTATTCTCTTATTTCAGTCTTTTATTTTGTTTACTGTAAAGAGCGCTGCTGCATACATTTTTAGTATGTAACAATTTCCAGTGTACTGAAAAGATACGCTAAGAGTTTAGAGATGGTGCCCTTCCCTGCATGAGGTGATTTTCCTATTTCCAAAATTACCTGGGGGGAAAAAACCCCAATCCCATTAAAACTGAGTACATAGTCAGTAGCAAACATAAGGAAAGGAGAAAAGTGGTGAAACGAAACCTTTAGAGGCAGTTTCAGAAAATTTATTTACAAGAAATAGACTGAAGTATGATGTATTATTTTTGATTGTTCTTGTGAAAAGTCATATCTTTTGCATACTCCAGATGTGGGAAACAAAATCCAGTGTCATATTTAAATGACACATCTTTTCACTTTTCTGAATTCTTCCCTATATTCTAAAAAGTGATGGGGAAGGAATGAAAGGAAATCTAACAGAAATATTTCATCAGAATGTGACTATGAAAACGTAGGCTATTTCTGGCAGTGTAATGATAAATAATAAATGGTAATAATTAAAGGAAGAAAAAAAAAAGAGACAAGTACAGAATTGAAGAATTGACATTAGCAACTCTGTGTTGAACCTGCCAGGATTGTCTCCTTTGGCTCCCGGTATGTACTTGAGCAGCAGCTGGCAAATACCTTGTAATTCTACTACAGCACATGTCTGAGAGACATCAAGATAATCAGTAGATTGCAACAATAAATTTAAGTGATAATGATCTTGGAGTTCAAGTGTCTGAAGCAATTAACACCTTCTGAGGTTACTTAAATGCAAAAACATAACTGATTTCATAGGGGCATTTTAAAAAGTATTTTGATAAAAATGAAGTCTGAAGATATTTTCCCCAATTATTAATAATTAAATTAATTCTTTGTTTTGTTAGAAACCATTGTAATGTTGAACTTCTTGATAAAAATTGGAATAGCTGGAGAAAGCTAAGCCAGCTTATTCTCAAAACCAGAATATATTATTTGTTTTCTAAATCTGTTTGGATATATTATTTTACTGTTCCTTTGGAATTTTTGTGCTTTTCCATAATTCCACTTATTTCCATAAAACATATTGGCAATGGAGAGTATAAGTTACATTGGGAGGAAGAATTAAGCAAGGTATTGGTCTACCTGTTAATACTGAATTGTCAAAAATATCTGACAGGTGTTTGAGCACCAGAATGTCAGAAAAAAAAATCAATACAGTACCAAGACTTAGTTTTGTGTTTTATATATTTAATTTTGTGTTTTATATATTTATGACATAAAACTGTGAATGTGAACATCCACAAGTAGCTTTAAAGATACTTGGAAAAAATTCTGATTCAAGAGGACAGTGTTTTTGGGAACATACATCCATTTCAATTAATGCTGATAATTAAAAAACATCTGTAAAACTATCTTGTGTAATATTTTGTTAGATTAATGCAGAAGTGAGTAAGTTAAATAAAATGGACTGTATGTTGTGGATGAGCCAATACAATATGGATGTTATGAAATCCCCTGTTGTCCAGAAATATTTGGACTAACACCAGTTTGGTTCAGGTAAGATGGCAGGTCCAACTGCAGAACAATCCAACAAAACTCAGTAACTTTTACTGTGGGATCTGACTAATTGCTCATTTTGCACAACAGGGTCTCTCTAAGGCCCAAAAGTTACCTTTCTGTTGGCAATTCACAAGAAGTTAATTATATTTTGAATTCCTGCTCAACTTCTTACAGACATCCTAGCCAGTGTTACCTGAATTACATTGCTGTATAGCCCTCGAACAGCTCCTGCACAGGATTAGTGGTACAGCCAGGAGAAAAAGAGAAGGGAAAAAAAAAAAAGGCTGTGGATCTCTGCTTCACTGTGGACCCCCATGGGCTGCAGGGGGCCAGCCTGTCTCACCATGGGCTGCAGCACCTGGAGCATCTCCTGCCCCTCCTTCCTCACTGACCTTGGTGCCTGCAAGGCTATTGCTTTCATTTTTTTTTTTCTTGTTCCTCTTTCACAGCTCCTGTACAGTGGGATTTTTTTGCTTGTTATTAAATGTGTTATTTCAGAGTTTCATCAGCTGAATGAGCTCAGCTTTGGGCAGTGGGCACTTTTGGAGCTGGCCACAACTGGCTATCAGTTCTAGGGAAAAATGTGGGGGCAGCTCCTGGTGTCTTCTCACAGAAGTCACCCTTGCTGCTCCTCTGCTACCAAAACCTTGCCAAATCAACCAATAGTTGCATTATTAAAATGGAGTGATATTCATATCACAAATATACAGAATGTTTCTTGATGATCTTCTGAACTTCTGTGTGTGTTAAGAGTTACACATCAGGGAAAAGCTTTACCTTTGAGGCAAGACTTCACCTTTCAAGCAGAATGCAAGTTTACTCTGAAAAGAGGAAGTCAAATTAATATCTGGTACTACTGCATGTTTAATCGGGATGGAAACATAGACAGAGTCAGTTTTGATTACACAGGATTTATCTATTTGCTACATCCCAATTCCATTTAATATTGGAGTTCTTAAATTGGAATCATTCAGTGTAAATGTTATATATGCCAAGAAATAGTAACAAGACTGAAAATATAAGTCATATAATAAAAAAGGGTATTGTTGGGAAAAGTAAATATACATCTCTTGTAAGGAGAGACAGGAAATCTTTGTTTATCTTGCTTGGTGGACTCAGTTCCAAACAGTGAAAGTGAGTAAAAAGAAAATGTCATTGAGCAAGAGGCTGAGCCTTAACAACGTGTTTAGACAGGCTCTTAGGACATAAGGGGACAGAGGAGCGAGGGGTCCCCCTTGCTTTGGGATCAGTCATTAAGGAAGGCTGGTGACACCAAAGGCAGAATATAAGCTGCTAAATGAGATGCCAAGCACCAGTACCTTAGAGGGAGCACTCAGTGAGCTGTGCAGCAAGCAAAATCAGAAAAAGAAGTTGCTAGATAAACTCTAGAAGTATGTCAAGAGGTGTCAAGGTAAGAGACTTAATTTACTGGGAAATATTTCACTAAATAGATTAAGTCTTCCTCTGCTGTTGCCAGTCTTTCTAAAGCAAAACCAAATATGATTTCTAAATATGATTGCATATTTTAGTTAAATTAAAATATGATAAAGAAATCACATACAGAAAAGCCCACCATTTGGCATGAGTTAACTTCACTTTCAAGACAGAAGTTTAGTATACTTGCTGGAGGGAGTTGCTTTTTTTTTTTTTTTTTTCAAATGCAGAACATGGGAATGGCTATAGCAGCTCAGACCAGACTTGGTGCAAGTACTTGACATTGTCAGTTCATCAGTAGGAAAGGGTGAGATTTTGGTCTTGCTTCCCTAGAATAGTATCCTGGCCACCAAAAATTTGTGATTCAGGTGTTTCCTGAGAAAATTGCCATCTCTCCATGAAGAAGTTTTGAATTGATTTTTTGATCTCTGAACTAGTCCAATTTAATTTCATGTATTTGTGAACTTTTAGCATTCATAACATCCTCTGGCAAGACATTTCACACCTACTTTGCACAGTGTGAAGTATTCTAAAACAATTGAAAAGTAGTGCTTTTTCTTTCAATGGATAATTATGTTGTCACCAGATACTGTGGTTGTCAAAGTGGAGGTTCCAAGAGCAGTCGAACAAACTCATGGAAAGAAAATCCAGCTACAGCAATTAAATGGAAAAATATAATTGCTGGCTTTTAAAGTACCAAAACTGCAGATTCTTGAAACCAGAGACAAACCTCAGGGGAAGCATGCCCTGCCCATATAAAGCAGGCAGAGTTTGCCAAATTGATTGACATTTTTTGTAGCTTCGAGTAGCTATCTATATCTTCTTCACTGAATTATCTGTATTTATTGATGACTTTAAAGAAGTCAGTGAAAATGAAATTAAAATAATTGTTGGTCTTCCTTCTTAGCTCCATTTGAGCTGATGTTGTAACACAGAGTAGTTTCTAGGCAAGATTTTGCAGAGGTCAGGAATAAGCCTTTGTACCTTTGTTCCCTATGTTCAAAGTCTCTTAATATATTTATGAGCATTTAGGGCAGATTGCTGCTGAAAGCTCTGATATCACTTGATAAAGTTGGATATTTTATTATGCATATGACAGCTGTTTGTTAGTCCCTCTTTTCATAAAGGCTCTCTAACATCAATTGTCAGTAGCTCAATAGACACCAAAATAGTTCCTCATGTTTGCTTTTACACAGAAAAAGTATAGTTGTGCCAGAATACAGCTTGCTGAGAAACAGTTCAGCATAGCTATCCAACAGCAAGAAATCT
Organism: Motacilla alba alba; assembly: GCF_015832195.1. NCBI lineage: Eukaryota > Metazoa > Chordata > Aves > Passeriformes > Motacillidae > Motacilla > Motacilla alba. The sequence goes on from NC_052017.1 coordinate 90,164,243, forward strand.
AAACATAATCACACATGTGACCAGTGTATCTGTCCCTACAATCCTCACTGCTGTGCAACTCTAACAAGGTCAGTTAAACTGCAAGTATCTACTGTTGTGCTAGCCCTGCAATTACTCAAACCTGTCCATGTTATGGAGTTGGCAAAACTTTTTATTGTATGAGAGTCACACAGATTTCTATTCTGTGCACCAAGGACTTGCAGTGTGTTATGCTTATGGCCATGAGGATTTCAGTGCACATCCCAGTGTTTCTTTCTCTGTCTGCCAGACAGCCCTCCTGGCAGCCAGCAACCCTCACAGGTCAGTCCTGCTGCTTCTCCTGACTTCAGTGATGTGTGGCCTTCATGTGGGACATCCTTTCTCCCAGCTGCAGAGGGCCTTTGGGTAGATTGGAGGTCTCTCCTGTGTATTCAGCTGCTGTGCTGCTCTCTCCAGAAATGTTTCTTGCCTGTGTGCGCCTCTAATGCCTCAGGCAGTTCTTCCTCCCTGTATATTCACATCCTTTTCTCAGTGGAGGATTATAGTTTTTTATTTGTCAGCTGCTCCTCTGAAGAGGACTCAGGAAGGTTCACACTTCAATCCACAAATTCCTTTCACTCTTCTCCAATGCAGCAGTTCATCTGGCTATTTTTCCTAATTAAAATAGGTGGTTCTATGCACATTTTGTCAGATGCCAACTATGATATTAAGCTGTCTTTGTCACAGCAAGAGGCAGGACACTTCACAAGCCTTTGCTTAGTGATTTGGTTGTATTTTTTCCTTATGAATTTCCCAGGTAATCTGTGTCAAGTCAGTGTGTTGAGAGATACATTTCATGTAATTATTTCATTAATATGTATGTTTGCTATTTATATTTTGCTTATTCCTGGCTTTTGGCTGAGAGTGAGCACAGCAATTAATGTGTTTGGGGTAGGCAGTTTTCAGCGCCTTCTCCTGAAGAAAATTGTGATAAGTGACAAATCACATATATTTGAAATTCTGGTTTTGGTAAACGTATTGCAGCCATGGTCAGTGTTTCAATGTGCAGTCAAGGTCAGGGGCACAGCACAGCTGCCCTGTTTTATATGTGGCTTGAAGTGAGCTGGCTGCAGTTCAGGTCAGGGAAGTAGACGTGTTGGTGATAATTCAGGCAAAATATCAAAACTTGGTGGTAAAAGCAGTACTGGCTCCTTCAGATTATATTTTTCATTATACAAGTTTGTGACTTTTTATGAGGGATGCTTTCCCCTTCATTGCTGTCAGTCATGCTACAATGAGTAAGACAGTCAGCTTCTTGTCATCCACGTGTGGCCAGGACTTTCTAGCTTTTGCTTTTTAATGTGGATTTTGGTTCTTATGCAATCTTTAGTTGTCTTGTAGATTGCTGCAAAGGGTTTTCCCTGGACCCAGTTGGAGTCACTTGGAGACAACAATTCAGGAAGTCATTGGGTGGCAGTATGATGGGAATTTCAGTGATCGTTGTCTTTCAACAGCACTGCCCACTTTTATGGTTACATATGTAGGGTTTGGAAATTGAAGACCATGAGCAGTAGCAGTGGCCACCTGGGATTTCTGAAAAAATCCAGTTGTTCACAGGGCTTCAGGAGCTCGCTAAGGATACGTTCCTCAGACTAGAGGCACGAAGAAACCTTTTCTCCTGCTTGTCTATCTGGCTTGGTAGGGCTATTATTTTTATTTGAATGTTTATTTTTTAATGCTTGTGACAGACTGTTCTGTTGCTTGCAGGGAAGAATGTTATATGCAGTGTATGTTGTGAAATGTGACATTAAACAAATGTGAAAGCCTGCTTTCTCCCATCTTTCTCATTTTTCCTTTCGTTTCTGTCCACTGTGGCCAGCCACAGTATTAAGTTCTTGTTCTTTATCTCTGAGACATACTTTAGACTACTCGGACAGTTTTGCTCAAGGAATAGGCAGAGTCTACTCTAATTATTCATAGTGGCCTAGAAGAGAAAGAAGTGCAACTAGTCAGGAGGAAAGTACAAAGGTGAAAACATGGTAGCCTTTTAACAGGATCACACTGAAGAGAAGCCCAGGTGTTATTGTATGTACTTTTGATTGATCAGTAATATATTTCAGCAGCGTGAAGCTTTCACCTCGGGAGAGATGAGCAAACATTTTGGCATATCTTACCGAGAGAATTGCTGTGTGATTGAAAAGGGGTTGTTGTCATGCTAGTATATTCATAACCATGAAAAATCAAATAAGAAAGAAAGACCTTATACCAATTCTGGACCTCCCAGCAAGCTGACCTACTGCAACCCATAATTTCTTAAGTTTACTGCAGTGAGAAACATTTTGTAGGCAAATAGCAGTTAAAAATGCATCAGATATTTTGTGATATAAGGGTGGGTTTTAGTGTGGATATTGCTTCAGATAACATACCATAAGTCCTTATAATTTGTTTATGCATAACTTCTCATGTACATGGCCCTTCACAGGCTGCAACTTTAGACAGTTATTTTACTATTCACATATTTTTTATTTCATATATGGCTTGTATTCTTCTCAAACTGCTACTTAGTGATACATTTTAAATGTGACCTAATAAAAAATCAAAATAATTATAGTAACTGGTTTTAAGTTGGTATGAAAGCTAGTTCATCAATCTCTTCTGCTGCAGCTTCATGTGATAAGGTGGATGAGGGAAAAGACTTTGCTAAATGTCAGTTAAGTGCAGATACCTAAAGCTCTTGTGTCCTTGGCTGCTTTCAGATTTAAGAAGTAACTGAGCCTTCTGGTTGCACTTGGAATAAACTGGTCTTTAAGTAGGAGTGAAGGAGTAAGAATGGAGAGTGCTGCTTCTTCCAATGATCACAGTCTTAATTCCCTCACAATGTGAGCTTGTAACAAGCACATTAAACTAAAAGGGGAGCCTCTCCTGTGCTGAGAAGTTTTGGGGGTTTTTCTGCATTGGGAAAGAAAGCATTGGGCTATATTATGCAATTTAAGAGAGTCTATTCATTAAATATCTGTATCATTTTGAGTAAGTGGGAGCAATAATTCTATTCTTGCAGATAGAATGCAAATATAATAATTTTTCTTTTAGCATATTAATTCAGTAAGGAGATTAATATAAGCTTCCAAATTTCTTAGTCAAAATCTTTATTCTCTCTGCAGAATGCAATACAATTACTACTTGGATGCTGATAGTAAATGAACTGTTTTATTGAATAGTCCTAATGAAATATTGGAGGCTAGTGTGTGATAGTTCTTATAAAGAGTACATTCAAGGAAGACTTTGCAGAGGAGGCAAAAGAGGACAGAAAACTTGTGTTTCAAAAAGAGATAGGAGTGGCTGTTAGTGGAGCAGTGGCAGCTGCTATTATATTCTGTTGGTACTTCTGACTTCCCATATGGTTTGGAATCAAATTCAACCTTCAGGCGCATAATTTATTAATACTCTATTGCAAGCTTGAATTAGGGTTATTATGAATTATTAATACTACTTTATTCAAGGATTGATATATCTTTTGCAATACTGACTAGCATGAGCCTTTTTTTCTTAATTTTCAGTCTTGGTCTCAATTTACAGTAAAATTCTCTACACCTGAAATAATGATCAAACTAATTATCAGGGAAGCCAAGAACAGGTGAAGTTAGAAGGACCTCAGAATGCCACCTAGCCCAGCCTAACACAAAGCTGTGTGAACTATGAGAGCAGAACAATTAATTCTTAGCACTTCAAAAGAATATTTTGTTATCTTTTGAAGATTTGTTGCTACCCTTCTAAATGACAGGCTCTCTGCTACATATTTTTGCACAGCATACTGAGGTTGGACTTTAAGTTGAAGCTCCTTAGGAGTGTTCTTTAAAGACAGTACCTTTTTTATAGAGACTATCAGTAGCGTCAAACTTTCCTCCAACTATGGAAGCCCTGCTGACAATCTGGTGTTATATCACAAATTTTGCTTTGGGAATGTTAGCTCTAAATGTAGAAAATGTTTCGGTCAACCATTTGCTACTGGACTTTTTCATTATTTGTCAAATGGTGGTACCAAAATTCTTGTTTTGTAGAATGTAATGAGGCGTTCTGCTGTTCTTTTACTATAGCTCTTTAGGACTCCAGAAGAGAGTGCTCAAATTTTTCATGTTTAGGTCTTATGTTTATGTCTGTGGAACCCCTGATTTTTTTTTCCTTGCCCAACTACTCAGCAGTTTATTTCTTAGTTCATTTATTTGTGACATTGAATATTGTATCTCTATTTGTTTTTTCCAGTGTGACAATGCAAAAGGACTCAAAGCCTTCTACGATGCAATAAAATTTGGACCTAATCATCTGATGGTTTTTGGTGGTGTATGTGCAACAGTTACTTCTATCATTGCTGAATCTCTGAAGGGATGGAATTTGGTTCAGGTAAGTCATGGAATGGAATATATTCTAATGCTGTCTTGTGTCTCTGGATTTAAAAAAAAAATTAGAAACTTAGCTTTGATGCTTTTAAAGCTTAGAATTTTGTGAAATTTTTGTGTTTCCATTTTGAAGGCCAGTTAATGTGTAAAGATTAGTTACCTGTATATCATGCTAGGTTTTAAGGCTTGGCATTTCATTGCGCTCAAAAATGCTTGCGAGTTTGGGGCAGCAGTCATGTGTCTCAGTAGGTTAATTAAATAAAAATAATGTGTCTCAAAAAGCAACCTAGGTGAAATCAAGTTCAGGCATGGTAGAGGGGCAAACCTAGGACTTTCAAAAAGTTAGAAGAAACTCATCAGGCCTTAAATTATGGTACTTCAGGGTATTTACTCAGTCTGTACTCAGTCGGAACACAGTCATTCCTATGCACTTTAAAAGTGCTGGAAGTGCATAAATTCTAAATAGTGACTAGCTTCACGTCTCAGTATTTGACTCACGAAGCATATTTATTCCCAGTTGTTCTTCTTTCTGACTTTCTCAAAGGTCAAGTTTGTGGAAAGGTTTCCTCTGCTGAGGAATCAGAATTTATTAATACTGATATCTAAAATGCAGAAGATAACAACATGATTTTCTTCATTTATTCAATCATCAGACTAGTGATAATTTTCAGATGGATGGCTGATCACATAACCATCAAGTTTTGCTTTTCTGATGTGGAAATACCCTGGCTTTCTACTCAATATTCATATTGCCCAAAGATACTCCTGTGTATTTTTTTTTCTTAAAAACTCTGAATTATTCTATAGCAAAATAAAAAACTACATAACAATTACCTGAGGTTACGGTTACAAACAGGCTCCTCTTTTCCACCTGGAATACTCACTGAGAGTAGTGCAGCAAGAACAAATGAGGCATAATTAAGTTTGTGAAGAAGATGATGATCAGAGTACAAATGGGAAAATCTTAGGAGGATAATTAAAGTAGCTTGTTAACTGTGTTTGCAATGCTTGTCAGATCAGATATTTTTTCCTTCTGCTTTGGGATTTTTTTTCTGATATAAAAAGCAATTCCTCTGTGGAAACCAAATAATAGTGTGTCTCTGGGGAGAGTGGAGAAAATAACAGAAGCCTTGAAACTAGCCTTTTAACACTCTCTCTTAAAATTGGCCTAGTTCATGACCTATAATGAAGTACGTGGCTGGAGCTCTGGCTTTTTGTTTTTTTTTTTTTAATTTGTCACATGGAATTTCTGTATGATGTAGGCTGTTTTAAACAGCTGGGTTTCATTGTGCTAAAAACCATTTCATTTGCAGTCAAGTTCTGCCTGATGCAATCTGGAAACCAATTTGTCCATGAACTTGCTCAGTCTGAGGAAGTGGATTAGAAAGCTTTTAAATTCCTGAATTTGTCAATATATATGTCCAATTATAGAATGGTATGAGGTATTGCTACCAGAGAGCATTTATTTCTCTGTGTTTAACGACTATAGCTGTGACTATGTCTTAAACATTATTTATGATATCAGTTCATCAAGGTGTTCTTGACTGCTTGGGCTTAGTATCCTGTGGGCGCTAGATAAATCCTCACATGGCAAAATGGCTCTTTATGTCAGGTTTTTATATCTTGATTGGCTGAATGATAAAAAAAACCACAGCAGCATGGCTGGGAAATGTGGCAAGGCTTAGTAAATGGTTATAGCAGCAATGGAAATAATCTAAATATTGTTTCTGAAAGTGTTATGTCATATAGTGACAGCAATATGTGTATCTGCAAATCAGCAGATGTAGTGTGTATGAGATAGGGGGGAAACAGAGTACAAATCCTTCCACTCCTCAGGATCCACTGTCATAAGTGTCTCTGATTAAAAGCATAACTAGAATAAAGGGGAAGATAGAAATCTGTCGTTCTCAGAAGTGGAGCAATAATATTCAGCCTGATAAAATATAAGGCTGTCCTCCCTCAAAACTTGAGACTTCACCTCAAGGAATCACAGCAAACTCACATAAATTGTTTTATGAAATCATGATTATGATGAAGTCAGTTCATGTTGCAGTCAGGAAGAGGGAAAACAGCATAGAGACAAAAACTAACCTGACATTGTATTATTGAATAGAGGATTTTTATTTGGATGTCTGACTCCAAAGCTCTGTCCCTGTCCTTGTGCCTGCAGTCATGAAAACAAAGCTCTTAACCCTAGCAGGGACATTTGATTTGATTTGATTTACACAGGTGGCATGAGGTTCAGCAAAGTAATGACTCTCTTACATGCAAGAGAAAAGCAGGATGATACTGGTAGTCTTGGGAAAAATAGGGATGAAAGAAGAATAATACAATATAACTAAAAGAAAAATTACTTTCCTGACCAAATACAATATGAGGCTTACTGACTGCAAAACCATTCTGAAAGCCTTTCAGCCCTGATTTCCAAGTTACTGGGTGACTGCTGTTCCTCTGTTTGGATGAACTTTTTCTTTTCTGCCTCTTCTCCATTCTCTACAATAAGAAGTTACCAAAACGAAATAGTGAAACAAAAGCCCAAGAGTATAATGTGCTGGAAATTTTCATATTGCATTTTCTACCAGGCAATTACAGTAGTGGTGAGGGGAGGGGAAGGAAACAGATTCTTGCAAGGTCTCTACTCTCTTCAGTCTTCTACTTCAGTCTCTACTCTCCTTACTGTATGCTTTTGATAATGATAGTGTCGATTTTACTTAACTGGTTAAATCAGGTTCCTGACAGCCTGCAACAATGTGAAATAGGGAAGATTATAGAGGTTGAGAAAAGTCTCAGTCTGAAGGTGACATATCTTATTTTCATGTCATAGCAAAAAACAGGTACTTTTCCTTCTCCATCTTTACAAACTCCTATTTAGTTTTGATCAGCAGCAGAAAGGGAATTTGTGTTCTCAATTATCTGCCTTCAACTGCTGGCTGATTTAATTATCTCTTACTGTAACAAAATTAATTATTTTTTAATGGAGCATTTTATATCTGTAAAAGGAGCAAGTTGTTTTACTCTGCAAAGTCTTATATCACCCTGAAGGACTTTCACTGAGGTAAGCTAGGTGACACAACTTTGAAAATGCTTTTTGAACAGATATTCTTAGCAGGTCAAATGCAGGCACCCATTCCTTAGCCTCTCAAATTAAAAGCCTCACCGCAGGTAATCTGTGTGTGCCAGCAGTCCTTTGTTGAGTGACAGTCTGAATATGGGTTGGAGGCTGCATGTCCATCTTTGATCTCCAGGCTGTGGAGTGAAATCAGTTTGAACTTTTGGTGGTTTAGTTTAAAAGTGCCAATAATATTCCGTGCCTTTGAGAGTGGGCCTTAAAGGCACAATAGTGGAAAGGTGATGTTCTGTAAGGGGAATACATCAATGTCAAATTCTTCCATATTAATCTTACTCCCATTCTCTTTCAATATGTATTCAAGGCAATTAAAGAGTGAAGAAGAATCATGAAGAGTATCTCTTAATATCCTGCAAAAGACAAATTATGTATTTTTATTCTGTACATCGAAGCATTTCTGCTAGTATCCAGTTAGTGTGAAACAGAGGAGATTGTTAGTTATTCAATCTTTCTCTTCTATTTCTGTATATCCATCAACTGTTATCTCCATGTGAATTTCTTGCAGTGCCAAAAGTATCTATTTTATATAGATTGCTGCTTCTCCTGTTTTTCACTGTCATCTCTCACTTTTCCTAATTGTTTTGTTAACACAAACGTTTAATCAGCATGAGGATTTTGACCACACTGGTCATCTCTCTTAATCTGTGGAACTCCTTCTCAGTTTTTTGAGATTCATGTTTTTCTGCCATTGATGTTCTCTTACAGCCTGCTTCATTCACAATTTCATTTAACTCTGGAAAAAAGCTTCTGCCAGAAATAAAGTATAAATTTTTGTGCTTCCTCAGAATATCCTCTGTTTCTAAATATTTTATGTAATCTAGTCATAACTGCTGGCTTGCAGGCAAGTAACTCCTTCAGGCAATACAGTGATTAGATTGTAATGACATTCAAAACTGAGGAACCTTATTTTGGATTCAGCATCTCATGTTGGAAAGTTTTCTAACAAAATTATAGGTACCCTAATCATGATATATTACTGCTCACTCTTGGGCATGTTAATATAGGATGAGTTCCTATATTAGAATAAGGAGTTGGAAAGGGAAAATTCCTGGTTCTCATGTAATTGGATATTAAAGAGCTTACCCTGAGATTTGCTTTATTGTCCCAGAGATAAATAGGTATTCAAATCCCATCTCTGAATTATTGAAAAGGCTGCTGGTGTTAAGAAAATTGGTGATGTTTCTAGCATTTGCTTTCCTTCTGAAGCAAGGCTGATGTGATTGCACTGTCAGTTCCTCCTAGGAATTTCTAACCAATGGCCAGCTGCAACCCAGTTTTAACAAGGGATTTCCCAAAGATTGTTAACTTATACACGTTGCTGTGAAAAGGAGTTTCTGTGGATAGGGATCCATATGAATGAAAAGGAGGCTGCAATATGAGCACAGAGAACTTAGGGCCAGCTGTGCTGTGTTGTCCTACTTGTCCAGCTGCTGTTTATGGAAAGGGGATTGACTGGATCGAGAAAATTTAAAAAAAAACAGCAGAAAAAATATTGAGGAAACACAAAGGAAGGGTGAAGACCAAAAGGTTTTGTAGTAGTTGCTGAGGTGTGTGTTTGTGTGTCTGTAGAAGCCTAGGACACATATATCTGTAATAAATCAAGATTTATTAGGTTTCTGTTACTCATCAAGATTATACTTAACACAGAATTCCACAGCTATGTTCAGGTTAAAATGATGTGGTTCACCATGAAAGTATTGCAGGTCATCACAGAGATTTCTATACTGGCCACTGAATCAAATTTCTTCTTGTTAATATCTGAATTTTCTAAATCCTTACACTTGTCACCTGGAGCTCCAGTATGGATACATAAACATTTGATATAAGAATGTGGTGTTTTATTTTCTTTTTAGCCTTCTTCATCATGTTTTCTCCAGTACAGTGAGTTTGTGCTACTTTTGCCTTCACTGCACAATTTTCATGTATTATTAGTTTGAGTAATGAAAAGGGCATTTAAACTAGTCTTTGGCTAAGAAGATTAGCTACTTCTATCTATGTGATGCAGGCAGTCCCTCTTGAAGAGGCCTTTTTCCCACAGGAATATGACCCAATGCACTAACAAACTAGAATCTTTGTCTTTTTGGCCCGTAATTCACTTTTTTTTTTCCTTCTTCTTCTTCTTTTTCCTATTTTTTTTTTCTCCTGGGATTGGAGGGATTTTATAGGTTTTCTGTATTTGCGTTGTGCTTTTAATAGACAAAGTGCATGAGGGAAAGATATCTCTTGAGGTCTTATTATATAAGGTGCAAACCTGAGGACATTTTGGTCCTGCTTTCAGGAGGTAACTGAGCACGTAAGGAAGTTTTGCTCACTTCTCTGTAGGAATGCCCAGGAGCAGGAGAAAAGCAGAGTAGGTCTGACCTTCAGGCAGAATTTCCTGTGAAGTTCCTCCTCATTTGAGAGAAGCTGTGGTGAATTTGGAGGGAGACAGACCTTTTAGTTCTGCAAATCCTCCCCCTGATACAAGTTGCCAGCAGGAGCCCTGCCATTATTGATGAGCCCTCCTGGAGATTTGCAGTTGCTGCTGGAGAAGAGGGTGCATGGGGAGTTGAAACAGATGATCAGTGCCATGCCTGCTAATTAGGCTGTGTGTCTCAGTGTGTGGATGGATGCCTACGTGCACAAGGTAGAGCAGACTTGGAAGCAGCTGTATGTTCACCTTTCAGCCTAGAGAAATGGATGTGGAAGTACAGCAGGCAAGACTGGTCTAGGGCAAAAGAATTACTTTAGTGACAAAGGTCCTTTCACAGGGATGCTGAGTCCCAGTGTGCACTATTGCAGTTGTACCCCGGGGGAGACATTTGCACCACTTTGCTGTTAAGAGCAGAAACGTGGTCCACAAAATTTAAATTGCAAATTTCAGGAAATTTCGAGGCTGACGTATGGCAAGAAGTGCACATCCTAAATTTCAAATGCACTGCAAGATATAGTAGGACCCTCTTTTCTCTTCTTTTCACCTTATGCCTAAATGTATGATGATGATTCTATGGCTGAACTTGTCTTTCCATCAATTTGAAACTGGCTTATATCCAGTGTTCCCTTTTATATAAATATGGTTAGCTGTTCTTTTTCATTTTGTTTGTCCTGCAGAAAACATCAAAACTACAATATATAGTCTAGTTTTTGCCTTTGGTCTCGTGTCTAAGGTTCAGTTCACTACATAATGTGTGAATAACAGTATTTTAATACAGCTCTCTAGAGTTAGGTCAAAGCAGTTCAAGACTGAACCTGTATATTTATTCTAACATGATTTGCATGTTCTGGCATGCAAATTCAAAAACGGGGTTCAAAAAACCCCCATTTTTTTCTTATTTTTCCTCTTCTTAGCTGTTTGCACATATTCACTCAATCACTTTTGTTTAGTGTTGGATCAATAATATTAAATGAATGAATGATGGCCTCAGGAACTGAAACACACCAAAAAGGCATGAGTGTCACTTTGCCTTGCAGTATAATTTATGCTTGGGAAAACATTTAATTCTGAACAAATCAGATATTCCCTCTGTCTGAATCTGAACGGTCTCTTGAACAAAAATAAAATACATTAGAAATATCCCAAACACACAGTGTTGTACATAAGCATCAATGTTTTTTTGGGTTTTTTTCAAATACAAAGCCTTCTGTTATAATGCTAACATACATTGTTGCAAGCTGTTTAAAATGTCCAGGTCAATCTATAATAGGAATAAATAATGGCTGTGAACTTTGGTATTTGGGGATTGGTTTTTTTCCTCCACGTAATTTTTTATTGTTGCACTGCTTGTATTGCTGGATTTTTTTTCATTTGTTCTTATTTCTTTCCCATTGTGTTAATTTCTATTAATCAGGCCTGAAGTCTTTTGCAAGCCTGAGGGCTTTTGCAGCCCCACGCTAGGATAGACTTGCCAGGGAGAATCTTACTTACCAAAATGTTTAAGTATTGCACCTTGCAGCTATTGCAGAGCTTCCTTCCCTGGTACAAAGGTATCCCTTAGTGCTCCCTCAGGCTGCTATTTGCTGCTGCCTTTTCTGGAGGGGTTCTAGGAGGGGAGGTAGAGAGGCAGTTTTGGTTCCCTTCTCTTCCTTCTCTCCTCTTCCCTGTCCTGATATGATAGTCAGATTTAAGATTTGCTTCTTTGTAAAATCACTTGTAGCTCAGCATCTTCTTTATGCTGAATAAGGATGACTGCGATATATATCTATTTCTTTTTCAGATTTGAGATATTTTTATGACATATTTTCTAGTACCTTGTCAGATGTCTGGTTTTTTGTTTGTTTTTTTGGTTGGTGTTGTTTTGGTTTTTTTTTGTTTTTTTTTTGGTTTTTTTTTGTTTTTTTTTTTTTTTTTTTTTTTTTTTTTTTGTTTTTGTTTTTTTTTTTTTTTTTTTTATGGTTTAACCCACTGGAAAAAAGTGTTGCTAAATTATGGTCTAGCATTGTGTTTTCACTTGACTTTTTCTGGGAAATCTCATCAATTTGTGGGGATGTAGCTGTGTTACACTAATGCCCCATTAATGATAATATTTGATTTATTCACAGTTATGCCAATCCAAAGAATCATGTTTTAATTCATTAATCCCATTGGTTTCATTACTCTGTGACAAAAAAACTTGTCTAGAATCTCCCATTGCTTAGTGGGAGCATTTTTATAGTTTCTCAGCAATTGCAGCATTGAATTTTGAGCTGCCTCTTGCATTTTCCCCTCTGCCTGACTCTATGAATCTTGTTTCTCTCACATTGCAAGCTATCTCAGGGAGATCAGATGCTAATTAACTGTCCATCTGTATATGGTTTTTCTGCTCTAAAGGTTATATTGATTTAAAGCTATCTTATTTTACTGAAAATCACTTATCACTTTTTTGGCTGGTTTTTGGCAATCATTATTAATTTATTCCAAAATATTCAGACTATAATATTGTATTTCTCTGACTATTGCAATATTTCAAATATTCTAGGAAATCAGTTTCAAGCTTCTTTTACCACCAAATCCCCAAATATGGTTCTTCTGGATATTTTCACTACACCTAGGATTTCTGCAAAGCTGGAATTGGTTGTTTTGGTGTGCTACTGGTCAGAGTGACTACTGGGATTTGTCTCTTAAACAAGTAGCACTGAGTGTGCACTACAAAACCAGCTTGCTGGCCTGTTTCTCAACAGCCTGCATGGGAAACCCTGGGGTTGTTTTCTCTCCAGTCCCTTTGGCCAGCCTGGCTTGAGTGGCCTTATGTGGAGTGGCACCCTCTGCCATAGCTGCTGTTTTCCTTGAAACACACAAACCTGTCCACAGTAAGAAGGCAAATACAACAACAACTAATAATAACTAACAACTAACAAGTACAACCTGACAGCTAAGTCAAGGCAAAATTGATATGATAAATTTTGTTTGTTCATACTGTGGCTCCCACAGCCTTAAATTCACTTCTTCATTTCATTCTCTCTCATTTGAATGTTTTTCTTCATGTCACTGTTCTATTACAGAACAAGGAAAGCATTTTCATGAGGTAAATTAACCTGGTTTTCCCTGAATATTGTTTGGCAGCAGTTACTTAATTACTTATTTTGAGGAATGGCTTAATTCATACAAATTTGGCATCAACAGCACCTGGGCATAAATTGAAGAACAAACTAATACACTAAGAAATTGGAAAAAGAATAATCATTGCCATGAAATTTTGAAATTTAAATAAAATATTTATTGGCCTTTAAAAACAGAAAAAGTTTAATTGTGCTCCACTAAAGAAATAATTCAATGGTGATATGTTTATAGAAAAGCAAATGCTAAGGTACAAGTTCTCACATAATAGAAGCTGTTCTACGGGCATGATTCTAAAATTCACTGTGGGGTTCTTGGTATGTGATTCATCTAAGATTGAAACCTATCTAGATGACATCTGTTTCAATTTTTGGTTTTCCCAGTACTTGGTGCACCTGGAACAGTTCCTGGGGTCTTGCACGTCTTGCTACATGGTTTCTTCAGGCATCAGTTAAGTTTTGAAACAACTGGAGAAAAATAAGGCAAATTGAGCAAGTGATAGTTATGTTTTAATTAATCATGAATTGATTTGGAAGCACATTTATTTTCTTTAGCCTAAGTTGTCACACATAGAAAAACTCAAATCTCAGTGTCAGAGACAATAGAAATGATCAACGTAGCTTAAGAGCCTCCGGACTCTGTTGGAAAAACAGCCTTGCATACAAAATTGTGACAGACAATTTGTAGTTGGAGTAAGAAGCTTTGGCCCTGGGATTACACTGAGAAGAGGAATGTATTCCACAACTCTCAAGCATTGACTTGTGATGTTATTTCCTTGTCCTTCTCATCATATTTGAAACTCTCAGCTATACATAGCTTAAGTAATGGAGTCTAAACTTAATTTTGTGCTAGAAAATAGTTCCACAGTTGCACGTTTCCAGTCTTTCAGAATCTCTTCTTGGCTCTCTGGATTTAAATTCCAAACTGTAGCTGCAAATCCAGATTTACTTTGATTTCTTATTTTGCCTTGATTTCATTCATTTTTACGAGATGTGCAGCTTGAAATTTCTGAACTCTGTGTTAAGCCATAACACCTTCTTCTCCTAATTCTTAAAGTAAAGAAGGCATTTCTCCAGTGAAGGGCAGTCCCCATGTTCCCTTACCTTACAAAGTTCCCTGAGACTTTGTTATCCAGTAGACAGCCCATCACAGTCTGATTAATAAACTACAGCAGGTTTGGCAACATAACCACTATGAACTTTGTTTGTGTTATGATGCAACACTAAGCTAGGAAAATTCTATAATTATTTATAATTAAGCTACTGTGAGGGCACAGTGTGTATCAGGATGTGGATTCATTATGTCAGTTTGCTTTCTGAAAGTAAGAAGATTAGTGGCACAGCTTCTGGAAGGTTTGTTTAAGTCCTTCAGTATTCAGATAAGGGAATAAGTATGCCTGTGACTGGGGAGTGGCAGGTCTCCAGCAGTTTAAAATATTGCATGAAGTGCTTGGGAGCTACAATTTTGTATTCATTTTAAGCACTGTCTTCCTGACATAAATCAAGAGTTAATTTGTTCTATTAAAAGAAAGGCAAGAAAGTTCTTCATAACCCTTCTGAAAAGCTTGTAGAAGAGTGATGACAGTCTGGATCTGTCTGCAATTGCCAATCAAAAGCTGGATGCTTTTCTGCATTTTTCCAGTGGAGGGCACGAAGATGGTCAGGGGTCTGGAGCATCTCTCCTGTGATGACAGGCTGAGAGAGCTGGTGTTGTTCAGCCTGGAGAAAGGATGGCTCCAGGGCCTCATAAAAGCCTCCCAATACCTAAAGGGAGGTTATAAGAAAGCTGGAGAGGGACATTTTACAGGAGCATGGAGAGATAAGACAAGGGGGTAACAGCTTTAGACTGAAAGCAGATAGGTTTATATTGATTATTAGGAATAAATTCTTTACTGTGAAGGTGTTGAGACACTGCAGCAGGTTGCCCAGAGAACCTTGGATGCCCCATACCTGGAAGTGTTCAAGGCCACGTTGGAGGGGGGCTCTGAACAGCCTGCTCTAGTAGAAGGTGTCCCTGCCCATGACAGTGGGTTTGGAACTAGGTGATCCTTAAGGTCCATTCCAAACTAAAACGTTCCGTGATTCCAAACAAACAAATTGGATCCACTGATCTATTTGGGAGTATCTGCAGCTGCAAGTAAAAGATCACTCATGGGAAAGTGTCATACACAAGCATCCTTGCTAATAATGGGGCTTTTTGCTATAAAGACACACGTCTGCTAACGTGATCATTTTTTTCATGTCTCTCATTTAATTTAAACAATCAGTCCAAAAATTTGTTTGGTAAGAAAATTTTAGCTGCTTCTTTTTTCAAGGCTCAGAATGCTACTGAGAAAAGCAGAGTGACTGAGCAAGCAGTAGAGATGATCAGTATTATGTTTAGCTCTTACTGACTATGAAAATTAAATATCAAGGTTGTGTACCTACCTGTATATGTATGCATACACACACATATCTATTTAGAATTATCCAAAACTGCCCTCAGTCTCTTTTATGGCTCAGTCTATTGCTTGTGGGCACTGGCATGTTTCAGATAAATGCATTCTCTTACATTGCATCAGGATGTATTCTCATTTGGAATTATGGTTGACATGTTAAGGAGGCTGCTTCATAAGCAGCCTGCTTTGAAATTTTCTTCCTGTGATTTTCTGCTCTCCAGTCCTTTACCTGTTTTGTTTTGTTCTGCTTGCTTGTGAGAAGTTAAAAAGTAATCTAATTTGCAAATCTAAAAGTGAAGGAAGGGCCAGAACAAGGAGTTTGCTTTTATAGAAAAATCCTTGATTCAGTAATCCAGAATTTTACAGATTAGGGACTGTAATCAGTCCAGCCTGGAAGAAATTTGTCTATAGAGGCAGAAGTTTAAGAAGTAATTTTTACCTAGAAAATTTCATTCTATATCTCTTCAAATTTTCATGTCTTAACTATTAAAATTTAATAAAGTTGCAGCTATGAAATCTGCTAATGCTCAATGAAATCAACATTAATGTTGGTTATGAGTTCTTTGAGTTGTCATTGCGAAAACTCTAGTGATTGATGTGATTTTGTCCTTGCTTTTGGAAGTCTGTATGACAGTGTGATAAACTCCTGTCTTTATGCTGGTTTTGGCTGGGGAAGAAGTGAGAAAATGAAGATGATGGTTTGTTATCTTTTTCCTTTTGTTAGAGCAAAGGGCAGAATGATGCAACTGTGGGGCCCTGAGTTTCACTGCCTGACTACTCACCTTTATTGACTGAGACCTCCAGTTACAGTTTTTGCAACCATAATAATCATGGTGTCCTCTTATACATAGACTGTACTCAAGGAGGCAGGAGGCATATCTTCATTTATAACATGAATCTTCCTCATAACAAATGTGCTTGCACTGGCCTGACTTGTCTCCTATTCACTGTCCAGTTGTTAGATCACAATAAGAGATCTAGAATTCTGCAAATTAATGCTGCTTTAAGAAAAGGTATGAAAGTAAGCTGCTGGTTTGTTTTTGTTTTATTTTTTAATTAAAGAATTGAAACAGAAGACAACAAAACTCAGTAAAAATCTTTGTACAAATAATTATTTGCTTTGGTATTTCTGTTAGCCTCATTCTTAACTTTTCTATTTCTCATTGCCACAAGCAGTGCTCGGAGGGCTTAAAGGCAGCACTTTGCCAACTAGTCATGGCTTGCACACTGCTCGTTTGAACAGCAGGCATTCATTTTTATGTCCAGAAGTCCACGTTTATCAATGCAGATGAACCAACAGAGGGGAGTCTTGTAGTTAGTTCTATGGTCTAACTGGTTATGGGAGCAGGGAAAACGAAACCTTAAATGTTGTTGCCCAATACTCTCCTGTTTTACTGGCAGATTATTATACTATTATAATCACCTTGGAAAGACAGCTTGTGCCTCCAGTCACAAATCAATTCACACAGAATATGACATTCTTAGCATAGTTGTAAAGGGAAGAGGTTGCTGGGCAGTAAATCTTAGAATTAATGTTTACTGAGAATAAGTGATTGAGAGTGCTACTTTGAAAGTCTTAGCTGCCTGTCCAGAGACTACATAAATCCTACCTGAATGTTTTCCCCAAAAGCTCCATTTATAAGAGGTTTCAGAAAGCGAGGGTAATATTATTGTCTCAGCTCCCTGGATGAATAATGAAATGTGCATCACTTGAATTCTATAGAGCTTCAGATTTGTCCATGTATGAAATGGGTTTTGGTAAACTCCCTATATGAAGACACCTCGAGGCCCAGTATCTCATAAACTTACCATCAGACTTTCCTCTTGATCCTACACTGCTTCCAAGTATAAATGTCTCTCATTCTGCATCTCTGCTGGGTAGCCATGCTGGGTTCTGTCAGGAGGGGTCCCATCCCAGGTGATATTGTTTATGAGTTTCCCAGGGGTCCTGACTGCAATTTCTACAGTTATTATGAAAAACAAAAATCAGCAGAGGGATCAAAACAAATGCCACTCTTCTGAATTGTCATCAAGATTATTTTGGCCAATGTTAAATTTCTGGTTTTGTACCTCCTTTGCTTTTGGCCTTTGAGCAAGGCAATTCTGTCTTGCCACAAAACATCAAAAGGGCAGTGAGGTGTCTCAGATGGTCATGGCTCAGTGGTTACACAAGTGAAATTAATTTCTAGGAATTGGAAGTGGTACTGTCTCAGCTTCTTTGGTGATAGAAGGACAAGATCTGTGTGAGTACTTGGATCACTGAAGAGAATGGATGGATTTCCACTTATCTTTGGGTGCTCTAAACGATATTTATATGGAATAATATGCATACCCACCTTTCAAATTTACCTGAAAATGGAAGAGTGCAAAAGAATTAAGTGTACACATTTTCAGAGCATGATTTGGTCCCAAGAGCGTGGAGTTATGAAACCTGCAGCTTAAGCCCTGCAGAGGGTGGCATTTCAGATGCTCAACTTGGAATGGCTCATTGCTCTAGCTCTAAGCACCCCCATGCCTAGCATGCCTGATGTGTTTGAATCACATCCTGAGGCACTTAACTCTCCCTGTGTGCTGTACTGCAAGCTTAAGAGCCTAACTTTGTATTCCATTACTCTGAAGAAGCACTGGTGTTCCCAGAGTATGTGTTTGCCAGGTATTTCTGAAGCCATGTCTGTCTTTCATCATACTGCAACTGCTCACCATGTTGAATCACCATATATAAAACTGCAGTTCTGATTTTAATATCACAATTGACTTCCGTGGAAGTGGCTGTAATGAACAAAATGAAAAGTTATTAACCAAATCCTTTTTCCTGCTCTGCAGTCTAATTGTCATCTGGAGAAATCTCCTCAGAGTTGTAATAACAACTTTATGGGCTCAGTAGAGAGGAAGTTGTATGCCTCTACTGAGGTTTTAAGCCAGTACTAGACATTGAAGACCAATACTCCAATTAAAAAAAAAAAACAAAAACCAACTTTCATGGAGATTTTGCCTGATTTTAGGAATGCCTAAATGTATAAGGGAGTTCCCTTTATTTTTCTCAGATGGCTCCAGGTGCTGGATATGTATGAATTTGCTTTTAGTGCATTTTATTTAGGCTTGCTCTAGTCGATGCAGGTTATTGTCACTTAGTTGCAGAAATAGGCCTTAATACAATGCTCTTGGTTGTCTTTTAAGATGTTTCCAGCAGATAAGATAGTAAAGGGGTTGCTGGTGTTTTACTGTGAAAATAAAACAACCAGAACAGTTTCCCAGAAATTTGGAGGCTTGCGTTTCTCTCCTAAGACAGTAAAAATCACCTTAGAGTGCCATAACCATAGGCTATGGAGCCACTGTCCCTCACACGCTCTGTTTTTCTGGTCACACAAACCGTTTCAATGATCTGCTCTGCAGTGGGGCACCAATGACATGAGGCAGGAGAAGGTGTAGTTGGCACCCTGAACTTAGAGTGATGATAAAACCAGTGTCAGTGCATCAACCTGAGGATGACTTGGACAAGATTCTCAGACATGTGATGTGACTTCTTGGGGATGGTGCTGTGCAGGACCAAGAGTTGTACTCAATGATCCTTGTAGGTTCCTTCCAACTCCACTTATTCTGTGGTTCTGTGATCTACGTTTCGTTCCTTCTGTAAAAGACACTGACTTTCATATACGAGTGCTCCTACATTCTGGCAGCCAATGTATCTGGATAAAAAAAATGAACTATAGGCAGCTGCTTTGGCAGGACAAGTATCAGTGCTCTTCTTTAGCCTGTGATCTGCATGGATGGGTGTAGGGATCTGCTGCCTTGAATGATGTGGCTGCTCTTTGCATAGCAAGGATTTGGTACTCCCCATTACGCCAAGCATTCCAAATATGCTAAATATTACCCCAAGCATTCCAGATATGCTGTTTAGTGTATTATTTGTTTTCTGCACCACCATAGTTTCCAGTTCATGTTATAAGAAAGCTAAATGTGCACAGAGTTCAAGGAGCTCTTCTGGGACCCAGCTCCCACAGGTTGAGTTCTGCAGTATTTATCTCATATGTACTGGGAAAATCAATTTCACCTATAACTGAGTTTGTATTCACTATGCTACCTGAAGTTACCTTGTACAACACAAACATACAGTGAGGACAGGAACAAAAAATAGCTGGCTTATTGATTGTAGCTTAGGGGTCATTTTCAAAGATTCTAGATATGTATAGAGGAACAATCCATCCCTGCTCCTGCTTAAAGAGTGTATGACTGATCTTGTCAGCTTTAATTTTTATGAAATTTAGGATGTGACATTTGGTATGTCTGAACTTATGCCCATGTAGAATACTGTCTGTTTTTTTGGAGTCAGCTCAGGCTAGGGCACTCAAATTGTCTGTTTTACAGGAAAATATTACTGGAATGGGTTTTTCAGGTAGTATGAGAAATCTTCAGTTTTTCTTTAAATTGTTGGATAACCTTTGAAAAATCCTTAAAGGGGAAGAATATTATATAATTTAGATATTGATTACACTAAATTTTCAGAATTTCATAGCAACTTTTTCCAGAATAGATCCCAAGAATCACTGTAGTGGTTCTCCACCGCTTCAACACACAGCTGACATCCTTATTTTTTACCAAAATCTGAGCCTAAGAGAATCAGAAATCACTTCATAATACATGAAAGTACTCTAGAGATACAAAATTTTTTTCCAAAGAGATCTTCTGTCTCTTTTGATTCTGTACCCAATCTAGAAATACATGCTTTATATTTCTTCCAAAACACAAGCATTAATAAAAAATAATTTAATTTTAATATTTTCTAAGCTTCTTTCAAGCAAGTATTTTAATTTTTAAGCAACTTTTCTGTATGTGATGGTTCCTCAATCTTTAATTATGCCTAAATAATTACGAACCTCCAGATTTTTTTTTCTATGGCAGTATCTCTATATTTATTTTGATCATAAAAAATATAAAATTCTGCACTATGAAAGTATGACAGAACATGCAGCTCAGAGCTGAAAATATTGAAGTTCTCATTACAATAGGCATGGTTTGATTACATTGTTCAAAATTAAAAATCTCACTTCTGTCAGTATTTATAATTCTATGATTTTATTAATCTATATAACTTTTCCTTGGAAGAAGATGTAAATTTGTAATAATTTTCTGCATAAAGCAATTTTGAAATGTTTCACACTCAGGGAGACATCCCTTAGTACTGTTGGAGGTTACAAACATTATACAGTGATGTCTTAACTCTGTTTCACCCTAAGTTTAATTTTTCTTTACAAATAAACTTGAATTACCCAGACCCATAAAAATGGAGCCTCTATTTGCACTGCACAAATGAGATCCCATTTAGGTACATTCTCTGGTTTTAGCATAAACTTATTTCCTTCTTGGAATGCTTTAACATTAGAGCACAGGGTCTTCTGAGTAGAAAGGCAGAAAAGTTTTGTTTAATGTGGAGGTGGTCAGACACTGAAACAGGTTCCCTAGGGATGGTGTGGAGTCCCCATCCTTGGAGATACTTGGTACCCTTGGTGCCACTGCTTTGGGCAGACTATAACCAGCAGGCTGAGTCTGAGGGAGGGGACCCTTCACCGCTCCTGGACACACCTGGAATGGTGTCCAGATCTGGGCTCCTTGGTACAAGAGAGACATGGGTGTTTTGAGGCCCACAGAGAGGGTTAATGGATTGGGGTGTCTGCCATGTGAAGAGAGGCTGAGGAAGCTGAGACTGTTTAGCCTGGAGAGGAGAGGGCTTGGGAGAATCATGCCAATGTGTATAAATACCTGATGGAGCAAGTGAAGAAGGCAGAGCTGGACTTTTCTCAGTGGTGTCCAGTGACAGGACAGGAGGAAATGGGCACAAACTGAAATGCAGGAAATTCCATATCATTGTAGGGGTGACCTAAAGAAATTGTAGAAAGTTCATTCCTGGAGGCAGTCACAAATGTGACTGGACAGGGCCTTGAGTGACATGCACAAGTAGAACTTGGTTTGAGCAGGGAGGTCAGACTAGACTAAAACCCATGTTGCCTTCCTACCTCAGCTATTCTGTGATTTTGTGAATGTAACCCACAGTCTTTATTTTGATTTTTTTTTTACTGTAGACTAAAAACCTGAAGTAATAGCAGTGAAAAGTAATAGTAGTGAAATTCCACTGGCAGATTGAAATCTCTATAGGTTCCCTTATCAACTAAAAAAGGATGAGATTATTTTATTTTAATCCAGTTTAATTCAGTATGCACTTATTGTTACTGGTTTGTTTTTGTTTTTGTTTTTCTTTTCCCCTGCCAAATCCTCCTTTAGGCTTTTAAAGCAATAACAATGAAACAGAGTGCTATACCCTCTGAATATTGAATTAAATATGACTTGATGCATATATATGCATTTCTAAAGCACCAAATTCTTAAAAGCACAAACAAAATTCCTTGACCTTCCTTTGAGCAGGAAGTTAGACTATCTATTTTTCTGTAATTCTGAAATTGCTGAACCATGGTGGTTCCTATTAAGTTTAAAAGACTAAAGATGGATCATCTCTCACACATTATAATTCTGAAAGTGCTGGCATTCTTGGCAATTGCCAGAGTATTGAAACTTGATTTTAACTTCATGTATTTCTAGATAATAGAATAGTTCTTTGCAAGGTGCTCTGTCATGCCATAATCATGTCTAGTGGTTAGTAAAATGTTAAAGCTACTGTTCTAAAGGCAAAGTTCTTGGACCTCATTGTAATTTACCAAGCAGCTGCAACAATCAAAAAATATGACAGTCAGTAAAATTTAAAAGACCTTTCAAGAAATCTTGTCAAGCCCAAAAGCCAAAGAAGAGAACAGGCAGAAATGTACAGGAATAGTGTACTGGAACAGCGTCTGCTTTCTGTCCTGAGCAGAGACTGAATAAGTTGTATGGCTTCCTCCCCACTAAAACAAGAATGGGAACTCAAGGTGAGTTACATCAAAAAATGGTCAAAAGATCACTGCCCTGAAAATAGAAGAGGAATATAGGGAAGAGTGTAAGTGTACCTATTTTAATGCAAAATTTTATTTTGCATGGGCTCAACACATTCTTACTTGGTTTTACTTGAGTTTCAGACAAAAAGAACTATAATTCCTCATCTATAAACATAAATTGTATAGGTTAGTTAATCATATACAATGGAATCCTATCCAATGGAAAGATTGACATGATTGGACTGTTAAATTCTACAGTCATAGCCTTTTTAAGAAAGATTAAGTGAGCAAAACTCAAGAGGGAACACTCAAATAGCATTTCTTGTTGCAATGTCAATGACCTCTTGAAAAAAAAAGAGTATTTGAGGGATTACTGTCAGATTAGAGAAGTATGAAGCATGTAATCAGTATGAAGTTACTACCTGATGTTTGCAGAAAACTGTCAGATCACAGTAGAAAACAAAATGCAGAACTCAGGATACAGCTCATATATATATAGGGGAAA
This sequence comes from Motacilla alba alba, assembly GCF_015832195.1. Classification (NCBI taxonomy): domain Eukaryota; kingdom Metazoa; phylum Chordata; class Aves; order Passeriformes; family Motacillidae; genus Motacilla; species Motacilla alba. The sequence goes on from NC_052017.1 coordinate 90,187,096, forward strand.
ATGAAGATACATGATAGAGGACTTCAGTCTGGATTAAATATGGTAGAAATAGCAACTTCCCAAACAACAGCAACAAAGAAAAGGGACTTAAACGTAGAGGCTTATGTTTAAATTAGCAGTTTATAATTTGAGTTAACAATATTGCTCTATATCCAGGCACCTACAGGTGTTGTGATTGTAAAACCCAGACAAATGGAAATCTAATGGGCGTACTGGATGAAATTTAATGAAAAAAAAGCTAAAGAGGATAAAGAGGTAACAATTGATGGAAATCAGAAGGTAGGAACATTTGGAACGTAAGATCTTGAGCAGTCTGATGTGATTAGACCTGCTCTGGGCAAAGGTTTGTTCTAGGCAACCTCTGGAAGCCTCTCCCCAGCAAAAGTACTCTTGATATTCTATGAAGACAAAGGAGAAGAACAATAAGACATGTTTAGGTAAATCAGAAACTAAAGAAATCTGATGATGATATCAGTTAAGTGTTATGAGGAAATAGTGTTTTAAACAAAAATGTGTCAACAGAAGAAGTGTTTCTTTAATATTCTTGTACTTTCTGTTTTGGGGAAATGGATGACAACAAAAATGCCATAGGTTTTCTGCAGTAACCTGTAAGAATGTTGGTTAGATATTTTAGAACAAGTTGCTTTAAATAAATCAAATCTCTATTTAAATATTCTGACAAACTGATCAAAGAACCTTGTGAGTGTTTGTCATGAATGTTATCATTTTGGACCACCAAATGACTTCAAGGGGACTAGAAGGGAGCTCACACTGCACTCTATGTTAAAAGACTGTAAAGGATAGTTTGAGTTGATACAGGCTAAAGTCAGACCCACAAAACAGAATACATGATGTAGACTTTAGACCTATACTGAGCAGACAGAGGTAAGAGAAAAATGATGCATGTGGATTTATGAAAAATTACCTCCTGCCAAACTCCCCTTGCTTGGAATTTACAGTTTCTGTTGAGGAAAAAAACCCACATAGATTGAGTTAGTTTCTGAATAATGCAGGTATTTGCCTTGCAGAGGTTAGGGAATTAAGAGTAACAAAACCAAGTCACTAGCAGAGAGCGATCTCAATTAGTGAGAAAACAGCATTTCTGCATAGATTTTGTATTCTCTTCCAGAAAGCAGTGTTCCTTAAAAAAAAGAAAACAAACAAAACAATCTTGGTAGATAATTGGATTAATAACAAGATTTCTTGATGGATAGGCAGAAAAATAGGGGCATTTTTAGGAGGAATTCTGTTTAGCCCTGGTAGCCATATCTAAAATTTTCCCAGAACAGCTATGCATATAGCTAAAATGCAGTAAAAGGTCTCCTAATAATGAGATACTCCAAGAATTTTGTTAAAACCGTCTCACATATGATGGTGAAATTTTGTCATCTGAACTATATAAAAACTTTTGACCACTTTCATATCAGGAATAATTTTAAGTGGAAGCTTTGAAATTAGTGGAAATAAGGCTAGAAATAAGAGATACATTTTTAACAGCAGATATATTTAATATAACAATTTACAGAAGCTTTCATTCAATTCTACCTCGCTAGCAGGTCAAGAAAATAGTTTTTTTTAAAAACTAAACTGTAGGTTAAAGAAAATGCAATCTAAGGCTGTACTTCAGCATGTAACACATCTGAGACCATTCCAGATCCTCAAAATTATTCACTCCAGTCTCATCTAAAAGTTATCTCAACAAAAATATGCTTACAGGAACACTGAAGTGTTATAATTTATGGTATGAAAACATGGAAAATTACATTTTATGAAGAAATCAGAAAGCCTTCCTTGGGTAATGGAGAAAGCTACTTACTGGCTTATATTGAGGAAAAAGTATTAGAAGGAAATTATTCTTCTGGAAATTGCATGAAAATTGCATTGTGGTGGTTATTAAAAGTTTATTGTACACAAGATAAAGTAATTGCAAAAGAAAAAAAAGAACAATCATGATTAATAAGTTCTTTGCTCAGATATTTTAATAATTTGATAGATTTTTTTTGTTAGAAACCACTGTGAAGAAATCTAATTACTGTCCTCATTTTTGTATGTAGTCTAGAGGCAGGCAAATGTCTCCCAGTACAGAAAAAAATATTTGGCTTTTTCAAAACAAGAATATTTTTCATTTGCAACTGGAAAATGTGTTCATGTAAAGATGTTTTCTGAGCAAAGGTAGGAAGGAAATATTATTTTTAATCACAATACTTTGCAGGCAGATGAAAGAAACATATAAATGTACTTTTTACTTTTTTCTTAAATTAAAACTGAAATAATCTTATTAAACATTTGAATACCATTTCCTTAAATCACATAAAAATATAGGCTCTGTTTTCATCATGAATAATTTTTTGTCTTTTGCATTGTGAAGGAAAGCTTGTCTCTATGCCCTAAGGCATCAGACATGTAACAGATCCTTCTGCAGCTGTGAAGATATGGAGGTACACTTTAAGGGAAATTGCCCTTGTGCTTTTTGTCTGCATCTTGGCTCCTCTGGCCAGGAATCTAAGACAATACTTTCAGGAGCATTTTACTTCAGATCTGGAGTGTGGTTTGGAAGTGCATATTACTATTGTCCCCACTTCCCATGCTTTGGCTCCTGCCAAAGTAGGTGTTGGAGTGATGAAAAGATGATGCCTTTTGCCATCATCTGTGCCTGGAACAATACTGTTCCTGAAGAGCTGTTGGGTTTCTCTGTTTTTTGCTCCTGAATCTTTAGAAGCCCAAAGAGTTTTCTTGCAACCAGGATTCTGAATATTCACAGAGCTAAGACAAGAGACCCTATGGGTGGAGTTATCCCACTGATTCCGTTGTGTATCCAAAGCTTTCCACATTCTTCCTCTGGGCCTTAAAAACTTTGACTGAAACTTCTGTTTTCTAGAAGTTGAAACTAATTTATTTGCAGAGTCCAACATCTTCAGAGCAGAAGGGGCAACTACAACATATAGTTTGACATGCAATTAAAACTCTGGACAAAATTTTTCAGCTATCTTTGTACAGCTTAGTAATTTATGGCTAAGCTAGACTGAATCTTTATAAAAGACATCCATTTTTGATTTAAAATGTTCCGCAGAGAATCCAGCACACCCTTAAGTGAGGTGTTCCATTGATTAATTGCACTCACTCTGAAAATATTTCCAGTCAGACTTTGCTTAGCTTCAGTCTCCAGTCATTTATCATTGTGCCTTTGTCTGTCAAGAAGCTGCTTGCCATGGAAAAATCTTCTAATACATAGGTACTTACAAACTGACACTTTGTTGCCCTTGGGAAAACAGGTCTGTAAAAGTGACACACATTTTCAAAATCCTTTAAAATAAAAGAACCCAAAATTTCAAACATTTCTTTGTTTTCAATTATTTCCAATTTCAAGGGAATAAGATTTTTTTTTCTATGTAGTATAGTTACACTGAACTTTCAAGAGATGGAGAGAACTTTTTTACCAAACCATGGCTGTGAGTTGAAATGAAGTAAAACTGATATAGCTTTCCTTTTTGTTACCTTGTACATCATAATTTTCAGAGAGATACAACATGGGTTTTTTTATTTTTTTAATCAGTTTTGTCTCAGAAAGATATTCCTTTTATAGCTGCTACTAAAAAATGTGGGTTTTCCCCAAATGATGAGAAAAAACTAAGGAAAAGTGCAGAGATGGTAGAGTCAAGTTTTCCAGTGTAAGATGTATGATGGTAGGACAAGAGGAAATGGATGTAAGTTGCCACATGGTTAGACATAAAGAAATGTATTTTATTTCTCACCATGATCAGAGACTCAAGCAGGTTTCCAAAGAGGTTTTTGAATCTTTGTCCAAGATGATGCTCAAAATTTAGCTATACACAACCCCAGACTACCTCATCTAGAAGACCCTGCTGAAAGCAGGAGTAAACTCTTGAATCTTCAGGGGTCCCTTCTGTCTTGAATTCTGCAGCAACACCACAAGTGGGGCTATGTGAGTGTTTTAGCCTTTCTGTCTTTGATGGAGGTTGACAAGAGCCACCTCCTTCACCTGGTGGAGAACTTGTGTGAAGTGTGTTGAAAACTGGTGTCTTTGACATTCAGAGAACAGCCCCCTAAACATATGGCTGGACCAGCTAATCTTCATGTCCTCAAGCAAAAAGGCCCAAAACAGACAGCAGGTCCTTCTTTAGCCACATCAGCTATGCACATGCAGCATGGGAAACAGTGCTTTATTAAACTGGTGATCTAAATTGGCAGCTTTGTTGACATGCAACAGTAAACTACCAATGTTCCGTATTGCTGATTGCTAATTGTCAATTTCTCAATTTTATCTTTTGACAATCAGTCATATTTGGGTAGATTGTGATGCCTAAAAAGTAATTAAAAATTTTTCAGGTTATAAGTAAATTGAGGCATGGAATTTGCATTTATTGATAATTACACAGAAAAACTCCAAAAATCATGAAACAGAACTCATTTTTATTCACTTGAAGTTTATCTCCCAGTTTTCTAGCTGTTACAAAATATTGCCTGTAGCAGACAAGTCCGTGCACAACAATGCAAATTAATAGCTAAGAGAAAAATGAATCTCTCATTCTAGCACAGTGCATTGTGGCACAAAATTTAAACAATTACTATTGTATTACCTAATTAATTCAATTTAATCAAACCCAGAACATACCTATCTTTGTAATTTTTCTATATATAAGCCACAAAGTCTGGAAATTTTTGAGTCAGGGAAGCCACGCTGTCATCATTCAAATTCAAAGTTGTCTTGCAGATTGCACACTTTGATATGCACCTGATAAAAATAAACTTGTTATGTAATGTGCTGATTCAGTGAGGAGAATGACTACATGCTTAACTTTTTATGCACTACTGGATCTAGTAACATTCAGTAAGTACACATAAGTTAATTCAAAATTACAGAATAACAAGAGTCATTGTCGTCATTAGGAATAAAAAAATATTTCAGCACCGCTCATCATTAACAATATGTCTGGTGAATTGGCTCCTTGGTTTGATTGCTTGTTTTGGCAAGATCAAATACTTCAGTAGGTATGGATTTCCAGTAAACTTATTTTCAAGAATTTTCGACTCCCTGTTGACAGTGCAAGGTCATACAATCACAGTATTTGATCAATTATGTTTATTTAAATCCCCAACAGAGTTCAACTCCATTAATTCCATGACCTCTTTTCCTTTGTGCTCTCTGTCCATGGGCAATTATGATTCTGTTTCAGTTAGTTATTATTCAGTTAGTTCTTCAGTTAGTTAAACTCCTGTTTTTTCTTCCTCTGTTTCTCCCATAATCTTCTCAAGATCACTACGAGTAAAACTAAGCCACTATTTATATCTCTTTTCCTTCTACATTTTTATTACTGTAATTAGCATCCTTCTTTTGCATAATATTTGCTTATTTCTATATGGAAACAAAACAGCGGTGATTTTTTTCTGAAAGAGACTTTAATATTGTCTTGTAGTAGTCCAAAATGAAAAAGATATCAAAACGTCAAAATGCCTAGAAATTTCTAATGTGTTTTCTATATGCTGAAGGGTTTTTTTTCTACTTTTTGGGGGAGAGATTATGTTTGTTTCATTATTGTTGCGGGGGTTCATTTGGTTTTGTTCGATTTGTCTGAATCTGTTTGGGGCATCATAAAAAGAGAAGCTGGAGAGTCTTTTTATGTTGGTTATACACAATTCTGTGCACATGGAGAGGAAAGGAGTTTTGTTTTTACACTGAATCATCCTCCAGGTTTTTGAGTAAGAATTGCTTTCATTTGAATGATGATGTCTGCTCATGAATAAATTGGTCAGAGTATGGTAATGCAAATGTGTGATTTGAAGATCTTTCAAGCAATTTATGAACTGAAGTTTTAAATACACATAGTTTAAAATGCAGCTAATCTGTATTCTGCTACACAATGGCATCAAATTCTCTGATAGCAGATGTGTTTTCCAGTAACAGCCAGTGAATTCCATAGCAATATCAATTTATTTTATTGTTAAGTAATATACTTCTTTTCTCTCACTTATGTCCCTTGCAAAGATACAAAATATGACTCATTGCTGAAAACGCTCAAAAAATTTTGTATTGGATTAATATCAACAAATGTTTCCATGTGTTCTCCAAGTTGTATGGCCACATCACCTACAATCCCTGTCTGAACCTGCTTTTCCCCGCGTGCCAGAGGAGAGGCTAAGCTTGAAGGCTGTTAGATTAGCTTTTCTTCATCATCTAGACAAGTCTGTACTGCTGCTCTGTTCATTAAATAGCCCCAAGTCTGTGGTGCAACAAGCAGTGTAAGGATCTCTGGAACAAATAGCTGAAGTTGTGTGGCTGACACTACTGGCCAACATTTCCAGCTCTTTCTGTTCCCGTTGCAAGCCTAACACGAGTGTTTGCTTTCAAGCTTTTTGAGCCATGAATTGTAGTCTAGTTAAAGTGCTCAATGAGGAAATCTTCCAAGAGTCAGCTGCAAACAGGAAGAAAAAAAGTTTAAGCTTACATGACATTTTTCATGTATATATGTTGAAAATTGGAAGGTTTGCTATCTGCAGCTGCTCTGGACCTACCTTTTATTAAGACCCTTGTAATACCAAGGGACTAGGTTCTGATGTGAGGTCCCATCCAGCCTACATGCTGGCCGAATAGTGAAATCAGAAATTACCAAGTCAACATGATAAAAATGGGAAAAGGCAAGAAAAGGCACCATTCAGAGCTGTCATTTTGGCAAATATATGCAGAGCACACATACCAATTTTTGCTACAAATTTAGTCTCTTCACTGCTATTTAACTTCCTTGTTGCCTGTGGATTTCAGTGTGTGATTACAAGAGGGAGAGGAATTAGGTAGCTACTGAGCTACAGTCCAACATTATGTAACTTAATTTTTGATGTAAGAGGAAATTCTGTTGCATCATCTTGTGACAGAAGACAATTGTGAAAGGAAATGCTGGTGGTCTTTAAAACAAGAATGCCACTTTTCATACTGAAGGACATACTAAAATTATATTCTCTAGCAATATATAAAAGTTCATTCTCATGTTCCTTTTTACATTTTTCAAATATTTCCAAATTTTTCTATTGCTTTTGTTGGCAATGCCTTTCCCCTTCTCCATTATAGTAGGTTTTCTTCAAGTCTAATTTGGCTTGAACATATCCCACATATATGTTTGGAATTCTGGAGTCTAAAATTCTTTAATGTAAAAGAAATGTAATTTTACTGATGTATACAATGGTGTAGAAAGCTTACTTTGGAATAAAAGTGACTTTGAAATCATTTGGGCAGTCTTGGTAGATGAACTGAAAACATGATTGCCTGGTTTTAATGAAGCAAATGGAAAAAAATACAAAATAAATAAGATGGGTTTACTTTTGACTCCAGGACAAGTAGAACTACTTGATTATCTGTAGTACCTTGCAGAACGAATCTGTGGTACCTTGTAGAATAATAGTCTGAGGACTCAAATATTATATGTATTCGAAGACCTTTAAATTAAAATTTATGAAAATGGTTCTGTATCTGTCTGGGAACATTTTGGCAATTTTTTCCATGTGCTTTCTTCAATCTAGTTTCTTAGAGATCAAATAAAGATTTAGAGAACTTGATTTGTATGCAAGGCATTGATTTACAACGTTACTGACCTTCTCTGACATGGCAGACAAAACTTAATGTGATCCCTTGTCAGCTACAAAAATTCAAAAATGGGGAGATATTTTCTTTCTGTGTAAGGGCCAGCTGCAGTTTCCTAAGAGCTGTGTGAGGTTTGCTATGGCTGGAAGTTTTCTGAACAGTACGATCCAAGTGAATGACAGGAGGTTGGAGGTTGGTGTGGGGACTGTTGAGCAACCTTCTCTTGTCCATTTCACATGAGGAGCTGGGTGTGGGGACCTTTGGTGCTCCCCCAGACCTCACACCCTACATGTCCTCTGTGTTAATCCGGTAAAGACTCTTTGCTACCATGCTGCTGATGGATAGAGGTGAAAGCTCGATGCTATAAAGAGATATTTCTGTTTGCTTGTCTCTTCCCAATGCCTTTTTTTCCCCCAGTTGTTATTGGGAAAAGCAGTAAAGTTGTGGTCCCTGTTGACAGTGTTAAGGGCTTTTTAAACCCAAGTTACAGTGATTCTTCTCTATCTCTTTCTAATGGCTAGAGATGAAGAAGAAAACTGTCTAGACCTTTTAGATGTCTTACAGACAAGGGCTTCACAAACAGTGAGTTATGTACTCTGTAGGGGGGAGATTTAAAAGTGCCTCACTTCCTCTGTCAGTTTCAGCATCTGCCATTAAAGAAGCTGCTTGGTAGCTATTTCACAAAGGTTAGGCAGGTGTTGCTGCCCTTTTTGCTGTGAAAACAGAACACAATAAGGGTTTTGTTAGCAGGAAAAAGACTCAAAAATGAAAAGCAACTTGCTAGGAAAACACCAGAAAATATAATGGATTTACTTTCAAAGAGTTTGAAGTGCTTCTCAGTAAGTTTATTCATGACATATACTATTATTGCAAGTAAAATCAAGATGGAAAGGTAGTATTAACTTCCTGCTGACTGCTTGAGTAGCCAAGATATCCATCACATTTATCTTTCATTTGCTTTAGGAGTAGTATATTTAGAATACCCAGAACAATAATTTTAAGACTTACAGAAAATCTACAGAAAATGATGTAACTTCTTTCCACTAAGTTTTGAAGTATTTTTCACTTAAAATAATTTAGATGACATGTTTTTCTTAGTGAAAAATCTGCTGCACATGTAAATAATTAATACATGCTTAAAAACACACAAAAATCTCCGACCAACTTTTTTGTAGGGTAAATATATTTTATAGAATGAAATTCTGATCAATAGGCTTTGCCAGCTTCTTATTAATTCAAAGCAAGCAACTTTATCCTTTTTGTGTTGGTTTTGTTTTCTCATGTTAGTTTCAATTGCTTAGATTATGATTTTTCTTGAAAACAAGGCAGTGTGTGTTTCAATAAGGTATTTTCCTTTTTTGCTTTGTTGATATTTTTGCAGAGCAGGCTAAAGAAATCATGTGGGTTATCAATATGTGTCTGGTGTTATGAACAGAGAAATACTTTACCTGTTTTGACATTTGAATCTCCTCTGAGAAAGTGACTAGAAAGACTGCCTATTAATTATTTTTTTAAATCTTCTTCCTGTTTTTTAGTATTTGTTTATGGGACTCTTATTTATTTTCATTAATTTTACCAGAAATTTTTCTCACTGTTTGTAACTAGGGATTTAGCTGAGGTGATGCTTGAAAGCAAAGAGCCAAGTTATGGTAAAATCCCAGTTAAAGAGGAAATCTTTATTGATACATATGTTTGAGAGGTTTTGAGTATTGAGTTATTTTTCTTCTGGTTCAAGAAAGTAAAACACAGTGAACCTACTGTGGTTTGTAGGTTAAAACTATTTAAAAAATCGTCACAAAAATTAGATCTCTCTGTAGTCCCACAAAGTTTAACATACTCTTGCATTTTTTAATGCTGTTAAAATTCTTTGGTTTTAAGTAATTAGGTAAGAATCAATGTAAATAATAACATACATTATATAATCAGCTAATTCTGACAGCTTTTGTCTAACTCAGAATTTAGAAAGGTTTTAATCATGCCTGTTTCCAAAAAAGTGCCATGTAAATATTAAATTAAGTAAAAAAAATCTGTAGGCTTAGAATCTCATGCACTTTTCATATATGAAATTATTGAACATGTTTTTCTCTTTTCTTTTTCTAACACTAATAAATTTTTTACCTTGAGAAAGTACATTTGTCTTTTTCACTCAGTCGTGCTTTCAGGTGACACGTTATTTATGTCACCTTAATTCAAACACCTTATTTGTTTTCAGTGCTGTATCCTAATACTTTAAGAATAAAGTTTCCATTTCTGATATCAAAGATACCAAAAGATACTCCCTTGACAATCAACACTTTCTTTACAAACAAGACGAGCCCTGCTTTTTCTGCATTCCTTTTAATAACTTTGAAGAACTTTGAAGTCAAGAAAATTTTTAGCTGAATGTCAAATGAGGACATTTATCCTTGTTCCTCTGCAGGACTTAGTTAAGGTTTACTTGCTGGTACGCCTTTGATTTCACAGTGATAAAATAATTTCTTTTCCAGTGTTTGTCATTCAGTCCTTTGGTACATTAGGAACAAAATGTTCCTGTAATGCCACAGCTTTCCTCATGGTAACAAAATGCATCTGAAAGAGGCCAGCTGTATGTGAAATACTTTGCTCAGTTTCTCCACCTTGCTGACTGAACAGCTGTCTTTTTTAGTAGGCAATGTTGATTAATCTCTGACTGGTGCTATGAGTCAAAAATAAATTTTATAGCAAACATTATAGAGTCCTCCTATTGTTGTACCAGTACCATGTCCCAGTAAGCAGGATTTTGCCACAGGTTCAGCAAACCCACACGTGCCCTTTTGTATTTTTCATTACAAGTAATAAAGTTTTTTAATTTCTCTCCTGCATGTTGTTGCGTCAAACATAAATGTCTTCTTTCTCACAGTTATCTCAACTTGTCCCTGAAAGCCAAGCTTATTATGCCTTCTCTGCACTTGAAGGTTCCAGACAAGAAAGTTTTTTCAGAAGAGCATGTTACTTGACTTGATGCCCAGAGCACTCTAAATGTTTGTAATTTTTTTGCACTTAACAAAAATTAAAATGGCCTTCTGCATTAGAAGTTGGTGTTGAACACGTCCTCAAAGGAAGGCCTCTTCTACCTTTACACGGTCTGGGAACTGTCCAATTCTGACCAATAACAGATTTCCCAGTAAAGCCAATAGAAAGTTCTTAAGAAGTTAAAGTAAACAATAATATGTAAATGTAGTACCAGTATCCAGAATAAATGTCTCAGTAAGACTGAATGTCACTAAGAACTGGATAGCCATTTTTAGAGCTGCTGTTTCTTGTCTTTTTCCTGGCATTCTTAGCATTTTCTTTCCAGTTCATCCTCTGCTTCTCATTTACTTTTCCTTTCTGTGTTTTATTGCTTTTGAGAACTCCCAGCTGATCCTCCTGTGCTTCAGTTCCCCTTCCTCTCTCAACTGCTTTCCAAAATAGGATCATTGAACAGTTAATGCTGGCACTTAGAATGAGTGAACAACCCAATTAGATTAACTGAGGGTAGGGAAATTCATGTTTCAGACTTTTATTTTCTGCCAGCTCAGGAAGACAAAAGAACATAAAACAGCTCCCAGGTTCTGCCAGGCATAGCAGTGCAATGTATAATTGGGACCATAATGTCCGTGCTGGTGATGATGTCGCTGTTTTCTGCCTTCAGGGGATAAGGACATTTGCCATTTGCTGGGGAAGAATTAAATAGAAGAAATGAACGTTTTTGGCAGATTCTACCTGTCAGATTTCGGGGGTGAACAAATAAAGATAACTATTTAAATCTTTGTCAGAGCAAAAAACATTAAGCAGACCTTCTGATATGCTTTGTGGTTGTTGACTAATTCATCCATACCTATGACTAGCTTCCTATGGATCAAGAATTTCTATTTTTGCTCCTGAGTAACACAAGACATTGGAGAGAGAGCAGAGTCCTGGTGCTTGCTCTTAAAAGGTAATAAAACTTCAATAAAATCACTTTCCTATTATTTAGCCAGTGTGGTGGATACGAAGGAAGGTGACTTTCCCCTGGATGATGAGCTGTGGGGTAACTAATTTATTTTTTTTCCTCCTAGCCTTCCTAATTAAGCTGCCTCTATTTCTGTAGGGTTTTGCAGCTGTAGTACCACAAAATTATTTTTTAAAGCTTTAAGACACAGCTGTTATTAAAGTCTTGGTAAAATATTATTATATATTACTTTAATATACATTCAAGTAAATAAAACACACACATACTCCTCTTCCTCAGAAAAAGTGCAGTCAGTACTAGGATTTAAAAAGTGTGTGTTTCAGAGATGAGTTCTACTGCCACATCATTACATGACTGTAGTTATGACTGGCTGGCATAACTTATTTTCAGCTTCCCTCCTTCCCCTGACTACTGATTCTAATTTTCAGTGCTGGCCAGCACACAGGCATAGACTAGCCTTCCCAAAGTTTTGCACTGCATGTAATCTGCTCTTACCATTGCTTCTTTAGAAGGCAGATTAGATAAGTTTCCCTGCTGAACTTCTGAGATTAGTTCTTACATTTGATGGTTTATGTCTTATTTTTGCCTTTTGCCACTTTCTTTTAGTCCCTCTCTCACTGAAGGAGATGGCACAAGTTATTTTTGCCTACAGCATTCTGTCAAAAATGCAAAGTCAGTTTATTGCCTGGTGATTTTTTAGTTGTCCTTTATTTGTGCAGCAAGGGAGGATAGACAAGCTTAGCACAGGCTGCTATTTCAGCAAGTTGCCAAACACTCTTTGACACCTAACATTGTTTCTTGTTTGCTCAAACCAGTTTGTGAGTTATCTCCTCTAGGTTTAGCACTGGTTTTTAGTCCAGAAGCTAGTTACAGTTTGAATTAAACTGTTCTCTCACTGTAATCTGCATACATTTCAGGATAAATGGTCCTGAAGAAGTGTTTCCCATTGGAATTTTTCATAATTCATACATATATATTCTTCTTTGTACAAGACAGGATGGTATGTGAGTCACAAATTTCCTTCCCACACTTTCTTAATTTAGTTTTAAAGAGTACCATTGAAACGTGTCTGCAATAATAATTTTTTACTGGAATAGTGTTTTGTTCTTATGAATATTTCTGCAAGTTTGCATCAATTTATAAAGCCTAAACAGATCTTAACAAACCATCACATTAGAATTTTTATAAAGTGATTTCGAATGCTTAATTTTGTTTGCCTTCAATAATTTTCAAATGATAAATATTTGTTAAGCATAAAGACAAGGGGTTTTTTTGTTAGTTTCTGTGTAAGAATATAGTTTCACTTTGCTTTAGTTGCTGTTTAACAAAACATGTCACTGTTCAACCGCCATGAAAGAAGCCTTCCAACCTGATGCTGATGCTGCATTAACACGTATTTGGCTTCTTTGCTAAACTTGACACATTTCACTAAAGATTTATACCTTGGACAATATTTAATTCCTCAAAATAATTACTCTTGCCAATCTTTCCACACAACAATTTAGTGTAGAGAGAGTTTATTAACAAAGGGATGCTTTTAATATCTGATCTGTCTAATTTCTTTATGTAGTCAGTCAGAAAGAGAGAGCAAGAGCCTGTCCTCTAGGGAGCAAGATCAGCCCTCGAGCTAGGCATTGCCTTCAAGAATCTTTCCCTGCAGAAGAAGGCTAGAGAAACTAAAATAGCTTCTGTGACTAGTCTGGATCTCTAACTCATTAGAGAGGCTTAATTATATCAACATGTTGGAGATTCTTCTGTGATATAAATTCACCTTCCATCTGTACAACCTTTTCATCCTTTTTTTATTTTTTTAAGCTTCTAATCAAAATATCTGCTCCACAAGTGTCTCAGTTAATATGGGAATATCACTGAAAACTGTTTCCAAATTTCTTTATGAGAAGAATGTAGAGATCATTTGCAGGGAGGCAGTAAAATGCTACATAGCCTCTCACTGCATGTTGCTCATTTTAAGAGGAACTTGCATGGAGCTTGGCACTCTGTAGTTTGCACACCCAGTTGGCAGTATTTAATATAAAACAACCCCTGAAAATGCCACTGAAGATGAAACCTTTTTGGCACACATGTAGAACACCTCCCATTTAGATCCATGCTCAGTATTTGATTAAAGATCAACCATTGCTTGCACATAATACTTGAATTTTCTACAATAAGCTAGGTATGGTATATTCATATTAGAACATAACTAGAGTTGATAAACTTGCTTTCACTTGTTTTGTAGAAATATATATGATATGTGCTGGCTTTTATCTTATGAGTTTTTGCTTTAAATAATGGAATTTTTGTTCTCCTGATTAACTTTTTTTTTCCCTTTTAATATGAGGTACAGAGTTTTATTCTTTGTACCATTGTGTTTAGTTAAAAGCTTTCCCTTACCGAGGCAAGTGTGCTGCAGTATATATTTAGAATTTCTGGTCTGTTTATTTCTTATATAAGAACCTACTGTTTACAATTCCTTTTTTTTAATTGAAAAACCCATGAAAATACATTTTTTAACATCAGAGTCTTTTTTGTCATCTTTGTCTTGTCTCTTTAATATTCAGTACTATTTTGTAGTTGAAAAATGCTGGGATTTCTGGTTGAAAAGTGACTTTGCAGAACTGCAATTTTTTTTCTCTGCCTTCAGTCATGAGGGGTTTTTGCCTGTGTTTGTGTTTTGGTTTTTGGGGTTTTTTCGTGATTCTCTGGCATACTGCAATTTTACTTAAGGATGTTTCGATTCTTCTCATACAGCTTTGTTTTTATGTTCCTTTTAAGCCCACACTTTTCCTGCCATGTCAAGTTTATTTCTGAAGTAACCTCACTATATTCAGATTCAATTTTGTCATAAATAAATTTCATTTCCAGTTAATCTACATTGCCGTGATTTAGCTGCATTACTTAGTTGCTTACTATAACTCAGGTGCCTTATGGTGCAGCTGATCTCACATAAATAAAAGTGGATTGTTTCCTGACTGTGAAGTTCCAAATATTGAGTGAGTCACTCAGAAGTTTAAAACAAACCACTTCGTTTTGGAGAGTAGTCCAGGGAAACTTTTGTTGTTGGAGCAAGCAGTTGTGCTGACATTATAAGAAAATGGAAGAACATTGCGCGAGTTTTAGCAACCTAAAGATATTATAAATAAGAAAGGTCACTGTCATTTTGAAACTAATTTTTGTTTTCATTCTTTTATTGTATAAAAACTAAATATAAAAAAGTGGAAGTTTAATAGCACTTTTCGGCTAGCCTGAAATAACAATTTATATGCAATTGCACATTTTGTTACTTTGGAGTTATCCAGAATTAGCTCAAGGTTTTACACCCTAAAAATTCTGCTGCTCTATGTGTAGTTGTTTTCTGTCAACTCACTGTGCACTGGTAATAAATAGAGACCTGTCACATTTCTTATGAGGGGGTAAGAGGATGTCATCTCAGCTATCTTAGAAGAGAACTGGAAGGTAAGAAAAGTGTCTTTGGGCTGAAAGATGTAAATGGAAGTACTCTATTTTGAAGTGCTCTATTTCCGTCACTATGTAATTAGCATGCAACGCAAATGAGTGTGGTTAAAAAATGGACTCTGTCTTGGTGTTAATCACAGTGCAGTCAGACTGACAAGTAACATCCCTTTGGCCAGTCGATGGAAAGTTATTCACTGACCTTAATGACTGCAGGGAGCAAAAGAAATTCTATTTTAAAACCTTGACTGTAGCTTATGAAGTGAAATAATTTCATCTTCAAACTGATGGTTCAGTAAAGGATATCAAGTTATAGATTTTCTTTTTAGAGATTTCTTTCATTTTAGGAGGTAACTGGCATCTGTCATGATGAGACAGAACTATTAGTCCCTGTGATGTAAACCATGAACTTAGAGAAAGGTCTTGTTAGATTTAAGTAATTCGTAAAACTCACTGAATCTGAAGATTATTGCCCAGTGTTGCATTGCCAGAGTTGAGACAAGGTTTGATATTCCATTTAGATTTATCCAAAAGTGGCTGCACATTTCTCTAGTTTATTGTTACTCTAGTGCACATTTTTAGCTTTTTATATGGGTTTCCTTACAAACCCTCTTCAAGCCTTTCCGTTTTAATCTCGTAAGTCTTGATGCAGATGAAGCTTTTAGGAAAAATTACTTTAATTCTAGAGTTTCATAGTGATGGTATAATGCAATCCTTCTCTCCTTTGTCTCTAAATAAAATGTAGAAATGTTTTTTTTAATTTTTTTATACTTTCAAAAAATATATTTTATTATTAATTAATGAGTCAGGTATGCCTTGTCACTTTTTTTTCTTAATATTTTGTTGAAATTCCCCTTGCTTCCTCAATAAATTTCAGATGTTTGCCTTTCCCCTTCTTTGGGCATGGAATTAATTTTGTCCTAGTATCACTGATACTGCACTTTGAACTGCTTTTGCTTGCTTGTATGGCTTTGCTGAACTTTCTCCATTCACAGATTTTTCTGCAACAGATTTTCTTTGGGTTTTGTGTATTTTTATTTCTAAGTTTGTTTGTTATATCCAAATCAGTTTGATTACTTTGAAGGTGCACCTCAATGGAGTATAATTAGGCCCTGTGTGATAATTTTCATCAGTACATACTGTTTCATGCATATTACTTGCATCAGCAGCTTAATTTTTATATTTTATAGCTGCCAAATAATTAATTTAAAAATGTTTTTTAGGATATAATATGTAATTGTAATTCCCATTTTCAAATGGAAAGCAAACAGAACAAAAAATTCACCAAAAAGGAAGCCTAAAAGAACCTACTTTAGGTTATCTGGGACACATTAGAATATCTTGAACCAGATGCCAGAAATTATAAAGTTATGAAATGTGCTATTAAATTGTAACCTTCTGTATAGTCCAGGCCATTCTGTTGAAACACAATGGGGAGACATGCTCACATTTCTACAGTAGAGGAGTTTAATATGATTTTTGTGCTTATTTTTGACTATGATTCTATAGTGAATAAGAATGCAGAGGTAGAGGATGTTTAAACCATGCATTTTTTTCAGATGAGAATTATTCTTTTTGCATTAGACATATCCTTCTGTGTCTTACAGGATACTTCAAAGAGAAGAAAATATTTTATGGGACACAACAACAACATACCAGACTTTTCAGTTGTCTATAGATTATGAATAAAAAACGTTGATAGCAATTCCATTTTCTATTTCAATTGTTCTTAAGGATTCATTTATAAGGAGCTTTCTGTCCCATTTGGCTGACAAATGCTGATGTCTGAATCTTGATGCAATCGGCATCTTTTCCTCATACTAAATCATTCATGAATATTGCACTACTTTTAGACTCTTTATTCTGTCAATGACTTTGTGGTAAAAATAGAAATAGAGCTTTTTGATTTCAGTGATGCATTCATAGTTGATGCAGATCATTAGCTTTTTTAAATGCATAACTCATGGATCCTAATTTTACAGTCTTCACGCTTTTAATCTGTTGATAGTGTTTGCACTCTGGTTTTAAAGGAATAATTATCTTTTTTGGAACTAAATGAAATAAATAATTCTAGAACACTAGACACATACATATAAAACAGGAGTAGTTAAATAACATCTCCAAGAAAAAAGAGGAAAGATTCTAAACCACAAACATAAACAATTAAAAGAATCAGAGTTATTCAACTTTTATGAGAAGAAAAGGTGATATGTGATACAGTTAAACACTATATGGAACAAAGGAAAACAAGAACTGTCTCCCAACTCCTTATGTGACCTTTAATTAAGGAAAAAAAAAGTGTTTGCGTTTATAAGTAGTAATAAGAACTTTATGATTCAAGATGTTTGCTGTGTAAGAGCTACAGAGCTTTAAGTTGGGGAAAATGTCAACCAGAAGAAAATTGCTGCAAGTAAGCCTGTGGAGATGCACAAATGTTTCTGCAGAACTAGCAAAGGCAGAAAAAGACAGAGATTCATTTTTACTTAAAAATAATAATAATTCTTAAAATAAAGAATTTTAAGAATTACAAATAAAAATAAATAATATAAGTAATATAAATATTTTATGCATAAATGCTTATAAATAAAAGAACTTGTAATAGCAACAGTGAATCTCTGACCCTGTTTAACTTGAATCAGGCTGAAAAGTTGAAGAAAAAAACCTATTTAATTTATACCAGTCATTTCTGATATTCAAGAATCCCTTTTCAGCACTGAAAAGTTCCATGACGAGTATAACACATCCTCTGCCTTGGTTTTTTTAGAGAGCTTTGCACTTTTCTGCATTGCAGGAGCTTTAGAAATAAAGCAATCTGCGCTACTTGGGCTTTGTGACGAATCTGCATGAGAATTGCACTACTCACAAATATTTTCCCCAGGATGTCTTAGCAGGGATAGCCTTAAAAATAATTGATAAAAATAAGTTGATAAAGACAGGAATAAGTAGGTAAAGACAGTTATCTACCAAATCTCATCAGATTGTGGCAATAAATACCGTTTAGTTTGAGGTCAGTTAGCTTTTAGTTACCAAAAGTATTTTGTCCTCTTCCAGTGTTAAGCCAGTTACCATGATTGTTTGTGTGGAAAACGGAACATGTTTGGTTTCTTTTTTAATGTCTGTTTACTGCTAAATGAGTTTAAAATGCAAGTCAAGAAATGAAAATGCTTACGTAGCAAGAAAAACAGAATTTAGATTATGTTGCAGGTTTTTGCTGTTGAAGAACAGGCAGCTGCTCCTTAGTGATTTCTCTTTTTATAGAATTGAAAGAGAAGAGATGAGCAAACTCTAATGGAAAAACCTTAATTTGAATGGTATGAGAATGTCTTTCACAGCAGAGGAAGCAAATTGTTGTATGAACTGTGCTTATTTTACTCAACATTTCTTTGATGAGAACTTGCCCTTCATTTGAAATTCTGCAGAACATTAACACAACACTTGGCTCCCACGGAAAGGGCTGTAATAAGTGGTGGTAGTCACTCCTGAGTTCAAAGGAGCTGATCTACTTAGAGCAATGGAAGGCATGACTTGGCTTTGGATTAGGGCTTTATACAGGACCTGGGAGCGGGAGGCCCATGTTAGAGGGTGCTTCTAGAATAAATTTAAATAACCACAAGGGTATGGCTAAAAGATAGGAGCACTGTTGTCTTCTGGAAACTTCTCTCTCCAGTTTTCTTTGCTCTGTGTTGAGGGGCTGTAGCTCACAGGTACAGTGGTGTCCTATACTGTAAGATACTGTTCTGGAAAAAAGAACAAAGTGGAACATCACATCTGCTGAGATTTTACTTTAACTGCTTGATGCTAGACTGTATAATTTTTTTTCTTCTGTGGAAATGTAAAGCATGGGTCATATAAGCAATGGTCTTTTTTGTTTGGCTTTTTCAATTGCACCCTTGAAGGACCAGTGGACTGTCTGAGGGGACAGTGAGAAACTGGTTGAAAGGCAGATCCCAGAGAGTTTGTAATCAGCGGCACACTCTACTGCCTGTCACAAGTGGTGTCCCCCAAGGTTCAGTATTGGACCCAGTGTTGTTTAACTTGTTCATCATTGACTCAGAGGAAGGGGCAGAAGCCTCCTCAGCAAGTTCCCTGATGACACACAGCTGGGAGGAGTGGGCAATTCCGCAGAGGGCTGTGCAGCCCTTCAGAGGGACCTCGACAGGGTGGAGATGGGCAGAGAACAGTCTGAAATTCAACAAAGGCAAATGAAGGGTCCTGCACCTGGGGAGGAATAACCCCAGGCACCAGTACAGGCTGAGGGCTGTCCTTCTGTAAAGCAGCTCTGTGGAGAAGGACCTGGACGTCCTGGTGAACGACAAGCTGTCCGTGAGGCACCATTGCCCTTGTGGCCAAGAGGGCCAATGGGATCCTGTGGTGTATTAGGAACACCAGCAGACTGAGGGACGTGATCCTGCTCCTCTGCTCAGCCCTGGTGAGGCCACATCTGGAGTGCTGGGTCCAGTTCTGGGCTCCTTAGTACAAGAGAGAGATGGCGGTCCTGGAGTGGGTCCAGCAGAGAGCTACAAAGATGATTAAGGGACTGAGCATCTTTCTGTTAGGAAAATCTCAGGGAGCTGAACTTGTTCAGGCTTGAGAAGACTCAGCTGAGAGGTGACTTTTTTCTCAGTGGTGCTGAGCCACAGGGCAAAGAGCAACATGCAGAAACTGATGCACATGAAGTTCCACCTGAATATGAGGCCAAACTGCTTTGTGGGTGACCGAGCACTGGAACAGATAGGACAGGGAGGTTGTGGAATCTCCCTAACTGGAGATACTCAAGAGCCATCTGGTTTCAATTCTGTGCAGTGTACTGTGGGATGATCCTACTTCAACAGGAAGGTTGGACCAAATGATCCACTGTAGTCCCTTCCAACAGTACCCATTCTGTGATCAGGTCTCTAAATATGCACCCAAATACTTCATCTTGAGAATTTAGGGAACTATGGTTCTTTTCTCTCTTTACCTCTTGTTTTTTTCCTGCCCTCCACCTTCTTTATTACCACCTTCTCCACTATCACTTTTGTTTTCATAGATCCTTTGCAAAATCATTTGTATCTCATTGGTGTCTTTAGTGTCACATTGTGGGAATCATGCTGTGATTTTGATCATTCTTCACAGACTTTTGCTGTACCTACTTTGTTTCTACTATTTCATTTTTGGAGTATGTAAAAGAGAACTGGAGACAGTATTCCATCTGCGGTGACATCATGAAGATAAATAAGCTGTCATAAGGATGTCCTCTGTTTCTATGCTAGGGTCTTTCTAGAAATTCTTAATACTCCATTATGTTTGGTAGCCAATGTTTGGCTATGTTTCAACACTAACGTGACATCTGCAGAAGTTTACCTGTCATAGCCATTTAATGATTAATGTTTTAGAGTGAAAATTTTTATACACCTAATTAGAGCTGCAGGGTTTGTTTGGTTTTACTACATGGAGATGGCTTCCCATGCACAAATATTTTTGATGTAATGGTAAACTGAACTTAAATAGTCCACGTCAACATAAAAATATTTATGGCACCATTTGTTGTCTTATGTGGACAGAGAAGTCTGCAGGGATTATATATCAATTTCATAAATTCTTGAGAGATCTGAAAACACTGATAGGAAAGCATTTGAAATTTAGTTTATGATGTTACATTAAATACTGCATTTTAAATTTGTTAGCAAATAAGGTAGCAAAAAAAACCCCTAAAGCTGATATAGATCTCTGCAGCTCATAGGCAGTTACTAGCGCAGATGTTCTCACCTGTTGCAAGCTGACAGCTCAAAAATACGTGTAACTTTGAATACAAGTGCTAATAACAACTGAGACATTAAAATGTAATTATTGCGTGTTATTATACTATCACCTGTGCAGCTGCAAGGCATAGACTGAATATTCTGCCACCTTCAATTAGAAGAAGATAAAAGTAGCACTGGAGAACTGAGTCAGTTAAATGAGAATTTAAATCACTTCAACTGCAGTAGCAATTGGAAAGTCATTCAAAATCCCAGCCAACAAGGCGTGTTTCAAGACTAGCAAAGTGTGATTTTTTTTCTGAATTTAGGCCACCAAAGCTAGTAATTTGGATGATATCCTAAGGGAGTGTTTGGCCTGCCAGGCAGGTGTATGATTTCTTAGTGCCTTTTGAGCAGTGATAGTCACAGGAACTGTATTGTCCTGGCAAATTAAGTATAAGAAAACTATCTTCTCACTATGCTATCAACATTTGTCCCTTGCATGCACCTTGGCACTTGCCATACTCTTCACTTTCTTATCCAGTCTCTAACAACTCCAAGCAGCCTCTACTATTAATTTCAATATATTTTTTCATTGCAAATGTTTCCTGTGAGGCTGCAGCACCTTTTGTTTTAAGATATAGGTCATAAAACAGTTAAATTGTTTTGACTTCTGTTCTAGAAAAAATTGAGTTAGAGTGATGGTTGATCTCCCTTTATTGGTAAGAATTTGTTTTATATCAATGTTAAGACTTCTACCTTTACCTTGTAAACATAAAGGATGCACTAGTGCTATGGTTGTTGTTTCTATGATAAAGTAACCTCCAGAGTCACCGGAGCTTCTGAGGTTTAAGAACTCAGAAGTGAGAATTTAAAAGCTGTTTAGTCACACGTGTCAGATGATATTTTCTGTATTATCTGCCTTTGAATAAATTGATTTCTTAGAAATTAAAGGACTAAATTAACTTAAAACACTGCATAGAAGATTTTTATAGGCAAAAAAATTCATGCATTTCAGTAGAATCATGATAGTTAATCATCACTTAGACTTGCCTACTGTGTAACATAAACTGTTTAATCCAGTAATTCTTCTAACACATCTATAGCTTCTGTTTTAAGAATGTACCTACTGATTTAAAAATTGAGACCAGTTCACTAATTAGCCTTCCCTTTGGTATGGGCTGGTAAATTCCTGACTTGTTGCTGTAGTTATCATGTCACTCCAGTCACTTTTGTGGGATTCACAGACTAGCTGAGGCTCAAAGGCACCTCTGTAGATTGTCCAGTTCAACCCATCTGCTCAAGCAGGGTCACACAGACTTGGTCATCCAAGACCATGTCCTGACAGCTTTTGGACTTCCATCCCCATAGTAAAGAAAGAAGTGTTTCTTGATGTTCACATCGCCCCCGCTGTGTTTCCATTTGTGTAGACTGCCCTTTATACTGACACTGGGCACCACTGGGAACAGTCGGCTTCTTCTTCTTTCTTCATTCCTTTTCATCAGGTATTTCTACACAGTCATAAGTTCCTCCCCCAGGCTTCTCTTTTCCAGGTTGAACAGTCCCAGTTCTGTCAGCCTTTCACTGTAGGAGAGATACTCCCCTAGTTTTGTTTGTCCTTTGTTGCACTTATTATCCAAAGTCCACCTTTCCTGCAGCCCAGTTTCTTCAGAAATTTTCATTTATTTTCAGTCTCTTATTTGACATTTAAGTGGCATATTCTACTGAGTCCTCTTTCAGATTACATTTTCCTTATTGCAAACACAATTCTAGGGTCTATACTAGAATTCCTTTAATTCCAACCGATGCATAAAGTTGAAGTCTCCTTTGTACAATTCTGCAAACAAACATCAAGTAAAATGGAAAACTACTGCTCTTAAAATTGGAGTCTTATGTCAACCAAGCCACAGCCATCCAGGCTTGAAACTCAAGGTGTCTTTTATTTGCTGTAAACAAAGAAATTGAACATATCCACCAATTAATGTCAGCTGAAAGAAAACAACTGTCCTGTATAAGACAAGGCAACAGTGCTTGATTTTATCACAAAATACCAGCCTCCTAACTAAAGAACGTTTTCAGAACCCCTCACAGTCTTTTAAACAGTGACCTAGAAAACAGCACCCATAACCCCACTAGCAGCACAGCCACCTCCCTCCAACCCCCGTCCTGATTCCCCCTTGTTACATAGTTGGGTATTGCTGCCTAAGTCCAATGCATATTCCCGCAGCTTTAAGTTTTTTGTTTGCATTTAATGCTGGAAAAAAAATTTGATTCAAAATACAAATAAGATCAATCACTTGAAAGAAATTTTTTTAAAAAGAATGTTTATTTGAAACATGAATACAAATTTTACATGCTTCAGAGAAAAATAAAGGTAAACATTAAATAAATATGTTGCCAAACCCTAAATTTCAGGCTATGATACGTTACTAGCTGGAACAATTAAAAAAAGAAAAAGGCAATAGAGTAGATTTAATTTGTTGAATTTTAAATCTCTTTTGCCTTTGTAAAATTATTTGTCTTACACTGCTCTATTTGATGAAAATAAAGTGAATTCTGAAAGGAAAAATCATATTTAGGAAATTTGGGTTTTTTCTCAGGTTAAATATTGAATAAAATCTGACACAATAACAAGAAATGTTGTTAATTGGGGGGTAGTTTTTGAACATGGAGTAGTTATAAGACCTTAAAATGCATCATTATTTATCCCATCCCACTTTAGAAATGAAAGAAAACCTAATTTTGACCTTGAGCACAGAAAACTCCATGTGAAGCCGATGGAATGTTGAAGTACAATTTGCAGTGGGTTTCCTCTTATCAGTGTGGAAAATTTTGAAAGATGATCTCTTTAAACACTACTTTGTTACTGTCACTTCCAGAAACTTCCTTCTTTCAGTTAATAGAGTTAGGATGACACTTATTAATATGTCTGGTGTTTGCTTTTATTTACAACCTTGCTGACAGTGTCCTACAAAGGGATTTGTTCTGATCAGCTGTCAAGAGAACCATGCCATAAGTAGTGATTTAAAATGAAATAGAAACAGGTTTCAGATGCTGTTTAGGTTTAAGGAATGGGTACAAAGTAGTCTCTTCTGTTTATACAAGTAATGGCTATTCTTATAACTGCTGCATGACTTGCAGTCATCCAGACCAACCTACTCAGCTTGGTCCTTCCAGAGCAATGGAAACCACTCAGTTTTGGACTTGGAAGTCTCCCTGTATGGAAAGTGTATTTGCAGCAAAATTATCTTCTCAGAAAATTGTATAACTTTTCCGTGCATCCCTGCAGCCTACATGACATGTCTAAAATTGCTGGCAGGTGAAAAGGTGTTAAACTACTTGAGGCTTTGTATGTAAAAGATTTGTGGATCTGTAATCCATTACTGAAAGCAACGGCTAAAAATGTTGTATTAATGATAATAGATGCTGAATTGCTTAAAAGTATCCTTAATAATTAAACAATTTCATTTTACATCAACAACACTTTTGATGACTGTATTTTGCAGAAATACTTTAGCTCAGAGAAAGAAAGACAAAGGTAATTGCAGTATGACTACCACCAGAGGAATACAACAGAGTGGTGCTTTCATCATTAGCTACCCTTTAGCAGAGATGGCTAAAGAAAACAAAGAATCTGGATTTGCCTAAATGAAGTATTAAAGAGAGAAGTAAAATCAGCTAATAAAAGATGGCATAATAGTAAATTCAACAGTAGACTGGAGGGATATTTTATGACTGATGGTTTTGTCCCCTGAGATATTACAGACAATTCATCCAGAAGACTGTAACTCCATGTTGCATAAAGTTCCCTGTGGACATTCCCCTGGAGACCTGCCTTTCCAATGCTGTTTTCTCTCCACACCAGCTGTGTCCTGGCAGCTCATCTTTCTGTCAGTAAGATTTTCCCAACCATGGATTCTACTGAGCCACAGTATCTGCTCTTTCTGTTTTGTTTTGTTAGATTTTATTTTAATGTCTTGTAAGCTTGACTGTTCTGTTCTTCCTTCATGGAAGGACAAAAAAAAGGTTAGAAAACTTTGAGATATTCTTCTGCATCTTGATTCCTTCACCTTCTTTTTAAGATTCTCTTTAACCTTGCCATCTTGGAGGTCTAAAAGTCCTAGGAATACACTGACAAAGTTCATTCTGGAGCAGGGAGTGGCAGAGCTGCTCATTTGCTGAATGTCAGCATGCAGCTTTCCCCACAAATTATTTCCTATTGAGAAGCAGCTCAAAAATGAGCTCAGTGTTGCACCAGGAGTGTTTCAGTGTGCTGAGGACCTGAGCAGGAACTGCAGCCTGAGCCAACAGTTCTTAGTTCTGTACTCTTGTGCAGGCTGCTCATTCCTAGGGTAATGAGTTAAATCTGTTAGGGTACAGCTCCTGGTTTTGTGCATCTGAGAGGGAATATTCCATACAAACATGCACATGAATCAGATTTAAATCTGCCTTACCAATGGTTGTGTGGTGGGCAGTATAAATCTGAGTCCTTGCTCAGGTTTGGTTTTTTTCAATCCAATCCCATTATATTCTCCTATCTCTTTCCACACTTAATTTTCATTTTATCATCACAGCAATGCTGTTATATCTTTCTTAAAAGTGAAATATACTTCTGTTTCAAAGTCATGGGTGTAATGCTGCAATGTAAAGGCTATAAAAAAAGCTGTATATTTTTTTTACAGTCAGTGTACTAGCACCTCTTAATTGTTCTAACAGCAAGGAGGGTGTTTCATGGAGACTTAAGTTTTTCAATAGAAGCTTTAAAATAGTCTGCTTAGGCAGAAAAAAGATTTGGCAACCTTTGCAATGTATCAGTTTAGGGAGACTTGAGCATCTGCAGTGCAACAGGGAATGAGAAACTTTGGCCATTTATAAGTGTTTGCACCTTTATATCTGATAATGCTACCATGTTGTATAAATAGCTATATATGTGTGTGTGTGTACATACATAAATATATATCATCAAACAAATGCTAAGCAAATGTAAGACCTTTCAATTACATAAAAATAAATAATGCAATGTTTTTCCTTTCCTCTTATTTTGATAGAAGGTATCTCTAAATGGGCCAGAATTGTTCCCCTTCTTCACTTCATCTCCCGGAATCTTCCAATAATGAATCTATCTAACTTCTCACGACAGTTGCTTCTTACAAATAACGTTTTCATGGCAGTGAAGTAAAGGCAAGTAGGAATTTTGAGTTTTGCTTGTCTTGCTTTGAAACGCAAATACTCTGCTTATCATAAGCCACTTGATTCAAAGAAAGGATGAATTGTGCTTTAGCAAAAGTATGTTCTTCAAAGTTCACCATTTTCTGAGGTGGTTTCCAGAAAATTGCCTCAGTGGTCTTTGGACAGCCATTGCTCCCAGTAAAAACCAGGTATTTCCTAGTCTTTGTGATTTGAAAATACTGAGTTTTGTCACATCCTAGAGAATTTCCAGAACTGTTCTTTTTCAGCATATACATTATATTTTTTCCACCTAAAAATCCCTAAAATAACTTAGAAGCAGAAAGACAGATATCTGTTTGCATGTCTATTCCTAGTATTCTTGTCTAAACTTATCAGGTGATTTTCTTGAGTATGCACTTCTCAATGATGTGCAGTCAAGAAAAGAGAATGTGAAGTAAGAAATTTCCTTTCATGCTGAATGAAGTATTTTTAACAATTGAAATTCTTTATGCTGCTTCAGAAAACTATTCAAAGGAAACTGAAAATAATTTGGTTTCTGAGGTTGAAGAGTTCGTCTTGTCCTCCGCTCAATGATATTATGACCAAGACTGTCATGTCTTCTTTAAATCAGTTTAAAAATCCTGTATATTTTCCTGTGATCTTCTGTTAAAGTAAAGTAGTGTAAAGTACAATAAAATACTTGCTTTATCAGCGTGCCTATCAAGAGATAAATAATCTGTGGCCTTATAAGTGTATACAAAGAAAGACATTAAGTTAGGCCCTTTAAAGTATAAAGAGAAATACAAGTGCACATTGTCTGGAAAGTAAATTTAACAAATTAAAAATTAGACACAAATGCTTGAAAAAAACCTATGCAGCTCAGGATACATTCAGCTGTCTTTTCTGCAAGGGTATGATTGTTTTCAATGAACAGAGAAATACTGTATAGCTGGTTGGAAATCTTGAATTATTTATCCATAAAGATCTAGTTATTATCTGCTGAGACTGAAGTACAAATGCCCCCAAGATGGAAAGGCTGCAAGTTGCGCCGTGAGTAGTTAAGTTTGTAGGACATATTTGCAGTGGTGTAGTAGTAAAATATTTTTTAACCATGTAGCCATTTTTGACAGCATCTGCTGAAATATAGTATCCGCACAGAAGAAAATTCAGATAAGTGCATATATTTAATCTTTATTTTGGTTTCTCTCTCTACAGGCTTGGTTGCATTGAAATAAAGATTCTGAATTAAGCACTAAAATGCAATTAGGATTTTTTTTTTAAAGTCCTTAACATGTTAGATTGATTCAGGAATTTCAAAAATAACATGTGAATAGCAACAGGTTATAGCAATGCCCTCATTGTTTCTCTGTTGACATATCAAAATCTGTTGCAGTAAGCAAAACCTAATCATGGATGGCCTTGGAAAACAAGGAAGGGGGTATTGCAAAGAAACAGCTTGGGTGGGGGAAGGAATAGGGGAAAATAAAGTCCTTCAAACCAGCTCTTTACCACAAGTGACAAACAGGTTGTCATTAAATGACAAATATAATTTTTATGATTAAAAAGGAGTTAAAAATCATTGCTGCTTAATTAATCAGTATTCAAAAAGTTTATAGGAAAGAAGAAAATGCCCACACTGAGTAAGGATAATCTTGAGGTAAAAAATATTTAGGAAAGGAATAAATAAACCTCCAAAAGATGAAAGTAGGTTGGTTTAGATTAGATATCAGGAAGAAATTGTACTGTGAGGGTGGTGAGGCACTGGGACAGATTGCCTGGGCAGTTGTGGATGCCCCATCCCTGGAAGTGTTTAGGGCCATGCAGGTGCTGAGTAAACTGATCTCATGGAATGTGTCCCTGGTGTCCTGGTTTTAGCCAAGGATACAGTTAATGTTTTCCAGCAGCTGAGAGGGGGGAGGGCTAAGGGGGCATGGCCAGACCCAGATGTTATACAATACTACCTCATGTCATTGCTGGGGCAGGTAAAGGGACACTCTGCTCTCTGGCTTCCAGGGACAAAGAAGTGTGTTCCTTTCAGAGGGAGAAAACCTTGTGGGCGAAAGAGTCCGGTGTTGTTTTATTTTACATTTGTCTTTTATTTTGTCTTGCAGCTTTTGTGATTAAGTTGTTGCTGATCTTCATTTTCTTATCTCATTGTTGTTTCTGGTAAATTGTTCCTAGCTCTCTACCTTTTGTGCTTTCACTTGGAGGGGGAGGGGAATAAGCAGCTTGTGGTCTTTTTAGTGGGAGTACTAAATTGGAGAAAACCTTTCCTAAACCATTACATGTATGCATGGCAGAGGCATTGGGACTAGATGATCTTTTAGGTGCCTTCTAATCTAAACCATTCTGTGACTATATGCCTCTGGAATTACTGCTCTACACCCAGTTAATAAGTTAGTAATTAAATGTTGAACAGAATATTACTTCAGAGTCTGAAGTGTTGTAGTAACAGCTCACCTTTTCCACGCACCTTCCCAACTTCTGATGAGGGTCCTGTAGTTTTTTTTGCTCCTTCTTTTGAGTTCTTACTAAAAGCCCTTTCTCTAAGAGAAGAGGATGTAGATCTGTCCAGTAGTGTGCTGGAAGCAGCACTGTATGCCCTGTATCCCTATCACTGTGGCAGGGGGTCTGCCTCTGCTTGCTCAACCTGGGGGAAGAGCTCTTATCCAGATAGAACATTAACAGCTTGGATGTCTGGGGAACGTTCTGGATGACTCCAATGAATTAATTGTTTCTTTATCAAAGGTCACAGTGTATACAGGTACAGGGGTACACTTCTCAGGGAAATCACGTCGTAATGGTTTTCTAATCTCCTTTGTTCTCATCACAGAAGCAGAAGGCAGCAGAAGCAGCTGCTCTGTTAGTGCTACTTATCATTAATCTTCAGTCAAGGTCTTTCAGTCTTTCTAAAATTGTCTTGAAATCTGCTGCAGTGAAAAGGCAAGACTTCTGGAGACAGATACTCTGCCTAAGTCCGCATATTACTTATTTAAATTTTGCAGTCTTGTGTAAAGTTATTTGTCTGTCATGATTGATTGTGTGTAAAAGTAATTTCAATAGAAATCCGTAAGTACTTTAATCCCATAGAGATAAGTGAATATTGCATTATTTTACTATGAAATCAAGTTTACAAGATCACATTTTGTCCATTTCATTTTTTGAAGTCACCGGTAACACCCTTCTTTAAATTATGAAGGATGCACAATATGAGCAGGGATTTACAGGAAAAATAGTACAAAATCTTTTTTTTCTTCAGTCTTCTCGAGGACAGGTATCACAAGAGGCACAGACTCCATCAGCACACTGAGTGTGTGTGGAGTAGTAGTTATGATGTAGCGCAAAGTGCTGGCATATGGTGACCTTCAGTGTTCAGTCTTGCACTTTAATGATCAGGGATTGGTGTTTACCGATTGCTGTGTTGGACTCTGTGTGTGTGTTATGTCTACATATCTATATATAGCTTCTGCAGACATTTATTTTGCTTCACCAGTAGCTAATGACAACATACAGAAGGATCTGTCTTAGACAAGTATCAAAAGCAATATGTGTCCCATATGCATGAAGCTTGCAGGCTAAAGCAAAGCCTTTAGCATTACTTTGGCAGTCATTTTTGGCAGAAAAAATTCCCAAATCATAAGATGCCTGAAAGTTAAATATAACAGTTGTGTTAGAGAGTTTTATGGCAAGGAATAGGAGGTCTTGTGAAATGCAGCATGTTGTAAAGCAACATATATTTTGCTACTGCTTGCTGAAAATAAAAAGCACATTGCAGGCATTAATGAAATAGAATCACAAAATACTTCCCCCTAAGGGGGCTAAATGCATTTTGGGGTTTATGGACACTGTGCTTCCTCAGCCTTAATTGACAGGCAATATTACTTTTATCTGCTAGTTTTAGTGAAAATTTACTTAAAAAAACAAACACGGGCGGATAGGTGGATAGGAAAAGTAAAAAGTCCTATGCTTCCTTGGTCAGAAGCACCACAAAATTCCTGACTGTACCTCAATGGATTATTTCTTTGAGTATGTGTTTATTAATTTTGCATACATTTATACAAGTATCATCTTTGGGTTTGCTATTTTTAATTAAAAATCTATTTGCCTTTACTATTGGCCTGACATGACATAATGCCCCATGCAGTCCTGATGGCAGCTCAGTAGGCTACCACAGACTCCCCAGCAGAGCAAATGCCAACTCACGCCCGCAGGCAGATGGGAAAGTAAAACATGCATGTTATTTCCAAACCTCTTAAAAAAATAACTTCCCTTACAGCATCAGATGAAAACATATTAAAGAAAAGCTGTCTTTTTCCACATTTGGATAAATATGTTCTGTAAGACCAATTACGTCAAGTAATGTATTTGAACAAATATGCAGCAATTAGGACATTTTGTTGAGTGTATCTGTGGTGACTACCAGTCACATGAAGCCATATTGATAGCAATCTTTTTTATTATTCCTCTTGCTTAAAAAGAAATTTAGATTCAAAACCATGAAAGCTGAAGAAAATATTTGGCACAATCTTTTATTTTTCTAACCTATTTTATATATTCAGTTAAAGCCTAACCAGTTACTGCTCACAAGGTCACAAGGTACTTTAAAGGTACTTTAAACTGATGGCAGTGTGTCTCACCTTACTATCATCCTTGTGGCATGTTTCAGTCGGGATTGGAAACTAACTTTTTAAATATCATAAAACCAAAACAAATGCAAAAAAAATTTAAAAAAAATCAAACCAACCAACTGAACAAAGCCCCAAACAGACCACAAGTCAAAATCTGCTGTTCTGCTTCTGTCCCAGGAGAATATGCCTTTACTTTGCTAAGATGCAGAAGTGTCTTCTGTAAAATTGGGTAGCTGTCATCTGCCATACCATGATTTTACTACTTGCAGATTAAAACAATTTTTAGACTTTTCTGTTGCTATACATCATAAACTTTTTTTTTGTGTGTGTATATTTTTGTAAAGATTCAGTTCCTTTAGAAGTAGTTTGGCTTATCTCGTGATACAAAAATAAAATATAGATAACACATAATTAGTTGAATGATGCCAAAGCACTGCCCAAAGACAGATGTAAACTGTATTCAGTGTGGGCATCCACTGCTGAGGAAACAAAATATATATACATTTATAGAAAGTAACTAAACCTATAAACTTCTATCTTGCTTCCTATGCTGTCAAAATGATTATGGTTAGAAATGGAAGTGATGAAAATATAAATCTTCGTTTATCTAGCATTTAAATTTTAAGAGATAATTTTTAAGAGATAGATTTCTTTGGCTTTCTGACAATATATCGAAGTGGAAAAATAGGCAATTGGGGGGGGGGGTTCTGCTTTTTCTACTTCACATCAGGCATAGACTGCAATCAGTGGAAATTATTTTATTCAACTTCCCATGCATACGTAGTATGGTTGTTTCTATTCATTTGACACTTTCCCAATTTCTTTTCTTCCTAAAGATGTTTGCTTCTCAGCTTTATAAAGGGCTTATGGTAGTCTGTATGGGACATTATTTAGAGTATAGGTATGTAAGAATATTTTCAGACTGGGTTAGTGATCAACCTGAACTTAGATGCATAGGCCTCAAAGAAGTGGTCGAAGGATTCACTTCATCATAAAACTCCAAGATTTTTATGCTGTCTGAGCACTTCAGTTTCTGATTAATTTTGCAGTCTGCTGGGATTATATATCCAGTGGAATATTCACTCTTTAATAAAATTTAATTTTACGTCTGAAACCTTATAATCAGAAGAGAGGAAAAAAAATCAGTAATCATTATCTTGTCACCATAGCAATCCTAGCTGGAAAAGACTTTAAGTTAAATTCTGTCTGCATTATTATTGGAAAAGTTCTACTAATCTGATTTTAAAGCTTTCGGAAATGGTGATTGTGCAACCTGCCTTCTCCAGTGCTTGGCTACCAGGGTTTTTTCATCATGTCTAACCAGAATCTTTCTTGTTGCAAACTAAACTAGTTATTGCTCCGTTTTTGAAAAAGAGTTGAGATTATTCTTGTTGCCATCATGAAAGGAGGCTTTTATATTAAACACTCCTATTAGATCCCCTCTTTCCAGCAAGGTTAAAGCCCAGTTTTGTGTTAAAGTTGTTTTTTGCTGGAGCTCTGGTCCTTTCTCGTGCTCATCTCTGGACATACTGTTTTTGGTCCACAGCCTCATTAAAGTGTTATTCCCTAAGCTGAACCAATGTGTTTTCCAGCAAAAACATTAATTTCCTGTTTTATGTTTGTGCAAGTGCTTATTTTTGCCTGACAATTTGATAGCTTGCCCATTTTTCAATTGAATTCCTGATTTAGTTGCAAGCTACTGCTTCATTTTGTTGAGATCTTGCTTATTAGTTCTACTTTTGAGCTTTAATTCGCTTACCACCCATCTTTACCTAGTGTTATCTGTTGATTTAATGTGTATGATCTGTGTTCAAAGGCTATGGAATAGTTAAAGTGATAATCCTACACTAAGACAAAGACAGAATTCCACTCCCAGTCCCTCAGAGTTAGCTTTGCTTATTGAGAAGAGGCCACTGAGAAGTCTCTGGTTTGCCAATTTCTCTACCATGAAAGGTAATTCTGGAATGTGAAGCACTTAAAACTGGAAACAAAAATGCCAAGAAGCATCAAGAAACATGCTGGCTTTTGAAGAAATATGCAAGAATATCCTCTAGGGGTCCGGAAACATAACAAGTTCGTGACCATTTTCAGCTCTCTTATTCTGTGTTCAGCTAATTAGTACAGCTTAAACCACCAAGGAATGTTTGAATTTTGACCCTGTCACTACCCTTATAAAGGAAACAACATCATAAATCCCAAAGAATTAGCTCAGCTCTCTGATCAACAGCAGAAGTACAAGGAGAAATGTGATAATAGGATAAGCGCTCAACCCTGCATGGCCTGAGTCCACAACTGAGTATGAAACTTAAAGATTTTGTGTTCAGAGGTGAGAGATAAGAACAATTTTCTTATCCAGAAAGGTTGACCTTCAAAGAAAGGTCTTAAGACCTGAAGAGGTTCAAGGAAGAGTCAGAAGGAGGAAGGCAGAGAGGCTTCAAGCGTGAAGGAACTGACTGTCAGGGAGAAGAGTAGAGGCAGAATCTTTCCTCCACTGCAATGAGAAGGGAACAACTTGCCAACTTGATGGTTTGTCAGACTGTCTAAGGAGATAGAGCAGTCTGTCTGCCAGGAGAGCTGATGTCCCTTCCAGCCCAATGTAGGATTCTCTGACTTGCTCTTGTTACACTGTTCTCCAATACCTGAATTCATTCCTTCTTATTCCTGCATGTTTAAAGGCTCTCTTTGAGCTTCTTTTCCTTTTGTAGATGCATATGCATAATGTTTTTATTCTTTTCCATCATGGAAAAAAAAACTTTTTTAAACCTCTGGCCTTATTTAACAGGAAGTCTGAAATCACTGTTTAATATTATTCAGGAATTTGTATGACTATCTCCCAAGCAATTTCTTTGTGTGCTGTATGAAGTTCCATTCACAGCAAGGAAAAACAAATAAATGTCTCTCGGCAAAACAGCAGGTTCTTTACTCCGTCTTCACTCTTGCATAGAATTTCTTAAACTAGCTAGTATTCTTCTTATACTATCCTGGTTCTTGGGTTATCATTTAATTTCTTCCTCCTGTGTCTCATTTATTGTCTCATTCCTCCAGTAGGTGGAAAATTTCAGCATTCTTCTAGACAAATTTTCTGGGTGGTGTTGTCTGTAGCTTTTATACTGACAGTACACATATCTGTATGGATCTGCTCTAAGTTTATTAAGCTAGAATCTCTAGGGTTTTTTCTAGTAGTACCTGAGACATAAGGTGGACAAAAAGAATCTTAAACTTAATTCTAGTGATTTTAGAAATGTCAGGTAACTTTTTTTTCAAGCAATTGTTGTTCTCTGTTTCCCTCCCAAACTTCTCTCAGCCAAAGAAGAGGACTGCAGTTATGACTGAAATCCTCCTGTGGAAGATACATTAGTGTATGTTCTGCTGAATATAATGTTGCCATTTTCCTCAATCTGCCTAATCACCACATGAATTCATGGTTCTAGTTTCAAGATCACAGCTGGCTGCTGCTGAAGGCTCATTGCTAACCAAGTAGTGAGCTAGCAGCTAAACCTCTCTTTGTCCTTGGCATAACCAGATAACTGATAGACTCTCCAAGGCAGCAGAAACCCAGTGATGATATGAAACAACGTGTTATAACAATTTTGTGGGATAATTCAAACATGGCATAGCATGTGCTTCTCATGTTGGATGTAGGAAGGCTTTGAGCACCTAAGGCAAAAGCTGTAGAAGCTGAATTTTCAAGGGGTCTCTACGTACAGTTGGTTGGTGCATCCCTACTTATTGTTGGCACCAATGTTTCTGCTTGTACACAGGCCTGGACCTCTGTGACCTGAGAGTTATCACATGTGGCTCCTGCTTAAACCTGACTTTTTGCATATTTGTCCCAACAGCTGTGATTGGAAGTTGTGCTGTGAAAGTGTCCTCTGCATCAGTGTGGTCAGGCTTGTGGAAGCAATGGTTTCCACAATTTCTTCCAAGATACAAAAAGAGGAGCAGAGTGGGCAAAGAAAGGGAAGTATGAAGCTTGCATGGCTTGTGATGACCATTTTGCTGCAGTGCACCCTTCCTTGATGTAGTTGTGATCTTGTCATTACATTGATAGTCCAGATGGTGTGAGGGGAAGATGAGCATACTTGGAGTGGCTTACATCCTGGGAATCCTGACTTCTAGGCTATCCTTACAGATGATAGCTATAATCTGGGCAGGAAGGCAAAGTTGCATACCTGCTTTTCCTACTTGTCATTTCCTTCTGGCTACTGACAGTGAAACAAATAGCTTCCCTGAGGTGTCTGACTCTTCTCACGTGCTGCCTGCTGAAAGCCAAAGACCATTTATATGTTCTGTGCCATGTATTGGCACAACAGGATTAGCAACTGCTAGTCTGAAGGCATCCATGTCTGTTTTTCCTGGGTCTCCCAAAAGCATTTCTGAGAACACTGCAAAGGAGGAGAAACAGAATTGTTCCTGACCGCGGGCCTTCCATTTTGCTGTGATTTCTTGCTACTTCAACATATTCTTCAGGACTTAGAATTGCTTTGAAATTACAATAATTTGTGGTTGAATCTGAAAGAGCCACTGATGCAGGCTTTGGGGGAAGTGTGAAGAAAGCAGACTCTTTCAGGTGCCAACCCTGCAGGATTCAGCCTACTGCTTCAGTGAGCTCACAAATAGGATACTATCCATGGAGGGATGTTCTTTTATTTCTGTAAGATACCTCTCTGAAATCTAGGTAAATTATTTAGAAAGATAGGCATTAACTTGCAATTAAATTTTATTATTTAGCTAAGAGAAAAAAACCCACACACTTTAATTTTTTAAAAAATCATTCAAACATAGACATTGGGTTTGTAATTTGGTGACTGGTGGAAAGCCAAAATTCACATTCACACTAGCTTGTTAATTAGGCACTTATTATTAGTAAGTGATTAACAAACTTAGTTGAGTCATCACCCACAAGCTGGTTGGTGGGTACATGCCATCACATCCTCGTTTGTACACAAACTCCCTCATTTTCAACCCCTCATTGTTAGCTACCACTGGCCCTGGAGGCATGGACTGAGCTGTAAGTCCTCAGGATTTTGTTCCAACATTTGTGATATTAGGAGTTTTACTTAACACCTCAATTCCTGCATTGTTGTTGTTATACAATGAATCTCCATCCTGTCTGCAGAAATAAATTATTGGGATTTTTTTTCCTCCTAAATAAGTAGGTCAGGTTTAAACTATGAACCTTATAGAACAAGGGAAAAAATATATGTCTCTGTGTTTGCTTTTTAGTGTTATTTTAATTGAAGAAGTGGGCTTTTTGATGCTTGATATTGGTAGTACCATAAAAATTACTGATGGTTTGCTATTGATAGACATGATTTGTTTACCTTCCATCTGCAGTGGTAGACAAGTTGCAATATATTACCTGCTAAAATGGCTTCTTTTAAGGTAATAGTTCTGTTAGTGATAAATACTTGGCTTTTTTAATGCCACTGAAGATTCATCCCTGGTAAACCATGCTGGGGAAGGATTTTGCTATAGCCACAGAGAGACTGGAGCCTGTCTTTAGTAGACAGTTTCTCTTTGTTTAAATGTCCCTCTGAATTGTAGTGGGACATACTTCACTGGCATTACACTGTGTCAGTGCCATGCCCATCCATCCCTTTCAGGGGGGATTAGCTCTGTGGCAAAGTTCATCAGTCACTTCTGCCATCATAGCTTGGTATGATTTGTACTAGTCTAATTGGGTCGCAATTTCAGCTAATAATGATTGATACAAGCTTTTTATCGGTGTGAGAGGAGGATATGTGACCTTTTTATCTATTCCTCTGCTTTCTGAAAAACTTGTTTTCCAGTTATCAACATCATATAAACATTAAACTTGCTGAAGAAAAGTAAAAAGAGATGGAAATGTGTGTTTCATTAAAATGTCTTCTTCTAGTCATCTGTTATTGTGAATATAACATTTTAATATGAAACTGCCAGGTAAATGCTACTCTTCAAATTTCTTTGATGAAAACTGGTAGTCCCTCTGCAGATTCAGTTGCAACGTGCTCACTTTTGAACTCCCTATTTTAATCTTTTTCCCCCTCAGCATCATTATTAATTTTTTGTCCCTCTTTATTCAGCACAGCTGAGGCTGCACCTCAAATCCTGTGTTGGATTTCAGCCCCTCACAACAAGAAAGACATTGGTATGCTGAAACATGTCCAGAGTAAGGCAGTGGAGCTGGTGAAGGATCTGGAGAACAAGTCTTATGAGTAGTGGCTGAGGGAGCTGGGGCTATTTAAACTGCAGGAAAAGACAGTGAGGTGGCATCTTATCAGTCTCTACAACTACCTGAGAAGAGGTGGCAGCCAGATGGGGGTCTATCTCTTCTCCAGGTAACAAGCAACAGCACACAAAGAAATGGTCTCAAGTTGTGCCAGAGAAGGTTTAAAGTGGATATTGGAAAAAATTTCTTCACTGAAAGGGTGGTCAGGCCCTGGAACAGGCTGTCCAGGGAGTAGTGGAATCACCATCTCTGGAACTGCTCAAGAGATGTGTGGATATGGCACCTGGGGACATGGTTTAGTGGTGAACATGGTGATGGTGCTAAGGTAACAGGTGGAACTGATAATCTTAGAGGTCTTTTCCAACCTTAATGTTTCTATGAGTTCATAACCACCAGTATACCAGTGGTTTCCCAGATCCTGACATAGCTTACAGTGATTTTTCTCCTGTTTTGAGTGAAGAAAAAAAGATACATTTTTTCTTCTGAGGCTATCTGGCTTTTGAAGCATTACTTTTTAAAAAATTCTGTCACTGTAATAGAACATAAAAGAGTGTATAGTTCTTATTTAGAATGGCCACTGTTAGTATATTAAGTTGTTTCTTCAACTAATAGGACCTCGGGAAAGTACTGGTAGTCTTTAAGGTATGTGAATACTCGGGACTGTAACCCTCTGGTTCTAAAACTTCTATGTAATATAAAATTCTCAAAAGCATATTTTACACATGAAATATTATCTGTGGGGTGCTTCTACTAGCCTTTAAGCCTCATAACCTATTTATCCATTGTGTTTTTATAATCCATGGGGCTGGAGTGGCTGTCATCATCTTAAAATGTAGCACAAGCCAGTTCTTTCCCTGCACTATTCGCATTTCCATTCTGGTGTGTCTGAATCATTGTACTACGCGAGTGCATTTTTCATACTTAAAAATAGACTCAATAACCATCTTCCTTCTCTGCCTTTCGTTTTACAACTGCAGTAGCAGCTACATTTCCTGTCTCAATAGCACTTATGAAGCAATTAGGCAAATTTAGGACAGATTTTGCTACTGAATGCTAGACAGATTTCTCTTTATCCTCACTAGAACTTGTGCATGGACAGATTATACCCTAATAGCCTAGTTCTTTTTCTGCCCTCACAAGAAGCACTCTTCTCATTTTACACATGGGCCATTTGATTTGGTGCCACAAAACTAAATTGATGGATCCTCTAATTGGTCACTTGTAATTAATTAGTATAAAAAATCATTTATCTTTTTCTGTGTTGTATCTTCTGAAGTCTTCAATGACTACTGCTTGTGGTTACGCAGCTGAAGGAAATTATTAGCAGGCAAATTGTGGACCTGTGGGAGCAGGTCCAGAAGAGGGCTATAAAGATGATCAGGAGGCTGTTACAGCTCTCCTGTGAACACAGGCTGAAAGCCTGGAGAATCTGAGATCCAGTGAGATCTCATTGCAGTCTTCCAGACATGACGAACAAGGGGGAGTGACTTTTTATGTGGGCACATAGTGATAGGATAATGGGTAACAGTTTTAAACTAAAAGGGAAAAGATTTGGGTTAGATACTAGGAAGAAAATATTCACTATGAGGATGGTAAAGTACTAGAATGGGTTGCCCACAGAAGCTCTGTCTCTGGGAGTGTTCAAGGCCAGATTGGGTGGGGCTTTGAGCAACCTGGTCTAGTGGGTGACATCCCTGGCTGTGGGAGTGTGGGTTGGAACCAGATTTTTATAGTTCCTTCCAAACAAAGTTATTCTACGAAATTAGGAAGATTTATAAAAAGTAAAATGAAAATATTTGGGAAAAAAACCCCAAAATGGTTCCAAAAGTAACATTTTTTAGCATTTCTGTAAAAACTCAGTGTTTCAATTAAGTTGAGGGGTAAATTAGACTTTTTTTTCTTTTTTTAATCAGGTAAAGTCAAAAAATCTTACCTAGAACCATGATTAAGTGCATATTAACAAAGCTAGACTTATAAAAGATAAATATAATATATATTATAGAAATATGTATGATATGACTTATCTAAATAAAAATTAAAAAGGGCACATCAGTTATACCAGTCCATTGCTGTATTTATGGACATTACTAAATAGCAAAGATGATTATTCTGATTTATATCAGAATACTCCCCAAAATAAACTATTACTTAGACCATCCCTATAAATTACTTCCTCCATAATAGCAATGAATATCAATATTCCACCTCCCCTCTGTTCACACATATTGTATTACTGAAAAGAGCTTTCTTGCTGAATTACAGAGGCAAGAAGTACTTTTGAAAGGAGCAGTTGTGCAGGAAGGATTCATTGTGCAGAATTGTGTGTTTCAGAACTGGTAACAAAAATTTCTGCTTGAGTCACCTGTGACTATAAAACACCAGGATGATGTGTATGCAAACATAATTAAGTTTAGTCATGGCAAGGGGTTCTTGATTGGAACAAGTCCCATGGTACAAGATATGGGTAGTACCTCATTAAATAATTAGAACATTCTGCAAAAATCTGGCCAAAATGTTCACAGCATTCAAACAGGACCAGCCCAAAGGAGATTAATAAGAGAATGAGGGATTCCTGGGGGAAAAATGTTGTAACTTGTTTAGTGAAATGATGATGAGGAAGTACATGAATATTTTCCAACTAGATTTGATGCTCATTATCCTTCTGTTCAAAGAGCAAATGTATGTACAGTATTCATGGGGCATTTAGATTTGAAGGTTTTAAAAAAGTTTCTACACATTCCAAAGAGTGAAGCTCTGAGATGACCGACATCGAGGGAGGTTGTGAGGGCAGAGAGATTGGGAATACTTATTGGCTATATGCAGACTCTGTATTTGTGTTTATATAGGGAAAACACGTGTGCATGTGCACAAATATATGTATATCTATGTATTCCCTGTATGTGGAATACCTGCCCAGCCTTGCTACTAGCTGGACCTGGGGGCACAGTGCTGGGCCTCTGTTGGGCCACCGGATTCAACAGCTCTAATAAAGGTCATTAGGAGTTTCACAGAATAAATCCCCTGTTTCCATGTAGGTCAAGGGCATTGGCACTGTTTCTTATCTTCCTATGCCCTAATTTTGTGGCACATCATTGCTGAGCCAATGGGGGTTTTACCACAAGTTTTCAGCTTAATGAAGTGTGTAGGGAATATTCTGTGTGTTTGGTTTGTTGGAGCACATGATCTCTAGATTCTTCTTACTGTGTGGCATGCTGCAATTGCTGGAATGGGGCTTGATGAACAAGGTCTAATTTTATGTGGTGGTGGGCCGATTATACTGACTACACATCACCAGCTGGAAGTGTTTTCCTTCTAAGTAGTTGGATTGCTTGAACTTTCTGTGTTGATCTCCTTCTAAGTAGTTGGATTGCTTGAACTTTCTGTGTTGATCTTGTGCATAAGCTCTGGAAAGCAGCAGAAAAGAAATGGTTGACCCCTCCTCCTCTTGATACTCATAACAACAATATGTTCCTAGACTTGGTTCCTGCATTGCCATACATCAGCAGTAGAGGACTAACTTCTCTCCCTCTGGAGTACAGAGAACACTCCCATTCATACAAAGCAGCATGACCTTCATCCTGCAGAACTCCATTCTTGATTCACATTCAACTCTGTGAACTATTATATGCTCAGATATTTTAATTTCCCCATGCAAAACTAACAAGTTGGGATTTAACTTTTTTTTGCTATTATTTAATTTGGTGGGTTTCATTGCTCTGAAATGTAGAAAGGTTTTTTCATTTCATCTTGGTCTTGGTAAATTTCATCCTGTTTTCTCCAGAGTAATTCTTGCATTTACTGCTGTTCTGTATTATTCAAATGCATTTGTGTAGCTTAGATCCCCTCTTATCTGTTATTTGCAAGTGTAGTAGTTGTTTCATCATTCAGTCCATAAGATAGCACTGCTGGAAAAGACTGTATGTAAGCAGCATAAACCATATGACTTCATACGAAATTTTCACAGCAGATTTTCTTTGCACTTTCCTACTGGATTTTTAACAAGTGGATAGTAGTTCAGTCTGCTTAGGATGTTTGTTAGCCAGCTTACAAAATACCATAAGATGGTGTCAAAAATCTTGTTAAAAACAATATATGTCACTCCCCTTGTTTTTCCTTCAGATACAAAGATTGTTTTCTATCGAAAAGGATGATCTGACTGGTTTAGTTTGATTTGCCCTTTATGTTTATGATGAAGTCAGCAGTGAAGCATGAAGAAAAATAAATTGAAAACAGTCAGTTATGCACAAAAATTGTGTCCTTCAACATCTGTCTAAATTTTTAGAAATCAAAATTGCCTTTAGCCATGCTCTATGAGATATCTCAATGCATCTCACAGCGCTAGTGTTAACGGCATATATCTAGGTGTATAATATATAAAATCCAAACCAAGCTAAACAAAGACTTGTAGAAGAAAATGCTTAAACATTTTCCAAATGAAATGAGAAAATCACATGTAATACATTATTTTTATATTAGGGGTTAAAGTAAATAATTTCACTTAAATTCTTTAATTTAGAGAGAAATTTGTCTTCTGCCAATACAAAAATTAAAAATTTTTCCAAATTTCCCCCATGGAATGTGCAGATATGGTGAATTTGAAGTTAAGGAAGAATTTGGCAGGTGCTTCTCCTGATCTGTAGTAAAATAATGTTAAAATATACTTCTATATTACAAGATGAATATACTTCTATACTACAGGATTCAGGGATTGAATTGCACTGTATTTTTCATATTACATTACTTTTGAAAATTGTCACTCCAGTATTTCCTTGGACATCTCTTTATTGAGATATCATGGAGCAAATCTGCAACATGTTTGTAAGGCTTAGAGCATTTTGGTTTTTAATTTAGATTTAAAAATAAACAACCCACAACAGGTATCTTCACAACTAATGACAATGATGTCTGAAGTCAAATGTTCTGCTCAGTCTCTCTGCTGCATTAAACATATTTTCCAGCATTCAGAAGCAGAGCCTTTATCTTCTCAGCACCCTGCATTTACTGCTGTGTAGCTTTCAGTATTTTCACATTGCTCAAAATCTGTGTGACTTTATTCACATGGTGCTGAGCTTGAGCTAATATACCCTGCTGGGGGACTTAGCTTCAGAACAGAGCTCTGGCAGAATATCTCCTGGTATTATAAGAACGACTGTTAAACTCTGTACATGTTGTTGACATAGCAGTGGCGTTTTGAAGTTCTGACTAATGCTTCCACAGCTGTAGGTAGTATCAGGCACTCGGTTATTATTAGGAAATTTGCCAACATGTTGGGAATGTTTGTATGCACAGTGACTGTAGCCAAAGGTACTCACTGTTGTTAGGCACCATTGTTAGAAATGGTCCTAAAAGTTCTTAAGTCTCCCATTACTATAACCCCAGCTGACTGTAGAAGCTAACAGCCTTGGCAAAAGCTCCTTAGAAATTACAAGCAACACCCATATGCCAACATTTGTTGCTAAGTGAAATAAATTCTTACTAGCACCACCAAGTTTCTGGAACTCCTTGTAACAGCTGTGAACCCCAAAGTCGGTGATTAATGTCAGCTGCAAGCATTGCCAGATGCCTGACAGAGCTTGTAACAGCCAGGAATGCTGAACAGCAGGGCTCCTGAGGGCTGCGAGCATTGCTGGCTTCCCAGACACACATCCTGAAATGCAGGAGTCACAGCATCTTCTCTTTCATCCAATTCTGCTTGGCTCTGGTGAAATCTAATTGCCAAGATGAAACCTGAGGAATTTTAGAATATCCATATAGTTATTTTTGCTGGTAAGCTTCCTTATGAGAATTTATTGATTTATTTTTTAAATAGTTTACAGCTGTCCTTGCATTTTCAAGAAAGAAGGTGGCTGGATTCTGAGCGTGGCCATATTCTTTATTTCTTGCCAGAGGGTGGGGATGGACTTTTACAGAACCACTTATAAAATTCTTATCCTGGAAGCAATTCCATGCTATTTCCTATCTCATTATAATTGAAAGCTACCTAAAGACTAGACATTTAGCTTCAACTAAGAATTGCCAGAGTTGTCTCGCTATGCCAGCAAGTTGCACCCTCTGCTTGTTGTCTCTTTGGGAAGCTGCAGTGAGTATAGAAAGAACTAGTAATGAATCATAG
Organism: Motacilla alba alba; assembly: GCF_015832195.1. NCBI lineage: Eukaryota > Metazoa > Chordata > Aves > Passeriformes > Motacillidae > Motacilla > Motacilla alba. Next base: position 90,229,932 of record NC_052017.1, read on the forward strand.
GCCTTTAAGGACTTCAATCTGTGTGCATATAAAAGGTCAGTGGATAGGCCAGTTGTCCTACAGTATTTTAAATGTCACGCTGCTACACAGGTGTCCTAAGGCATGTGTATCATAGTATCATAGAATTGTTAAGGTTGGAAAAGACCTCTTCATCAAGTCAGCTGTTATCCCAGCACCTCCAGGTTCACCACTAAACTATCTCCAGTAATTAAAACAGCTCTAACATTGCCAATGGGATACACAGAATTAATAATTAATCTAGGATTGTAACAGTCTAAAACCCAGCATTTATCCATGAACATCTTCCTTTTTGTCGGTAGAAGGAATATTTCCACTGCCTCTGCCAAAATTGTGTTACTAATCTTTCAGCTACTAAGCAGCTGTACTCAGATCTTGCAATCCTGGCCTTCTTATCAAACACACAGAATAAGATAGCAAGTATTGCTCAGGCAGTTAAAATGGTGCTGGGCATGAGCTCCTGTGAACTTTTACTAAAACAGTAGTTTATTCATTCCATTTTCTAAGTAAGAACTATGCAGCATAAAATGAAACATGAAAGCAACAGATTCAAAATCAAGTGGAAGACCTGGTTCCTCAAGTAAACTGTGCTTAATCTTTGCATCTCTGCTGTGGATTATTATGTGGACCAAAAATTCTACCTTCAAAAAGTAGCTGAAGTTAATAAATTCATAGAAGGGAAAAATAAAAGGTGTGAGGAATATTAAATCCAAGGCAACAGAAATATCCAAATAAATTAATGAGCTGCAAATTTCTGGAGGTTGGGAGTTTCCTTTGCAAATATCACTAGCAGTGGCTGAGAGCAGATATCTAAGAACATAGAGACCTGGGAGAGAGCAGACACAGAGGTGAAGGAAGCAACAGTGTGTATCTTTGCTTTGACCTGGTATGGCCATTGCTGTGATATGCTGAGCTTTTTCAAACTGGAGCATGTATCTCGGGCAAAGTGGATCCCCGCGTAGGTGTTTGCCTTTCTTTGAGAATAGCTTGATTGAATTAATTTGAATGAACAAATTTGAATGTTGTGTGGATTTTTCCCATTCATCTCCTCAGACTGTCAGCTCTCAAGCCTTCGTGAAGAGGAGTGAAGCGATAACAAATTTATGGTTGATTATCTTAAGTGAAATCTAAAGCTACTCTCTTATCCGCAATTCTTAGATGAGTGGCAGCTTCTGAGTGCAGAAGCAATGAGAGAGCTGCATTTGTAGGATTTGTGAATTTGCATTTGTGAATTTGGATTTGTGCATTTGGAATTATGTGACTCAAGCAACACTGTTTTTTCAATGACAGACATTTAAATAATGAGACAGTGAGCTGGCTATCTGAATCTAGAATACTGCACAGTAACTGCATGTACAGAAACAGTGCAAAGGATGAGGTTGCACATGGTTAGTTTGGATCAAGTGAAGATATCTTCTGTATAACTGTGTGAATAGTAGGGGGGCATCATTCTGATGAGTGATAAGTTCCCTCTACTATGAGTTTATTGTCAGAGAAGAAAAGAGAAAAAAGAAAGAAGAAGTAAATAGAAGAAAATAGAAAATACCTCACATTTTCTGTCTTAGAGTTTTAACTTGCAACTGCACCTTAGTCATTCTTGAAAGGCATCTTTATTACTGTTTTATGTCACTGGTGGCATCTTCCAGTTTTAATTTTTTAAATCAAGAATATTTTGCGAATATGACAAACAAGTGTGCATGTAAGCATTTAAAATATATTATTTTGTATTTAGACCACAGAGGTGGTCTAAATACAGAGGATGATAATGGGGCCAATAACTGTAACATCTTCAGTAATCGCTTGGATGATGGAGTGGGGTAAACCCTCATCAGATTTGCAGGTGTGAAAGAACCAGGATGAATTGTTGATATACCAGATGTACCATTGGGTTGTGCTGCCATTCCGTGGCATGTCAGAAGGCTGGAGATCTTGGCCAGCAAAACTCTTCTAAAGCCAAGCAGAGGCAAGTGCCAAGTGCTGCCCTTGGGGAGGAAGAAACCCCAGGTACTCACCTGTATAGGCTCGATGGTGTTTGGCTGGAAAACCACATTCCAGTAAAGGCCCTGGGGATCCTGGTGAATACCTAGTGGAACATGAGCCAGCAAAGTACCTTTGGAATGTAGGCAGCCAGGAGAAGCCAGATTGCACCAGGGAAAGCATTATCACTAGATCAGGGGAGGTGAGTGAGTCTTGACTGCTCAGCCCTGACTGGAGCACATCTGCAGTTGTCTATCCACACTGGGCTCACCGAAGCAAGGGAGACATGAACATACTGGAGCAAGTCTAGAAAAAACCTCTGCAAAGACGAAGGTACTTGGGCATCTATCATATGAGGAGACCCTGAGGGAGTTGTGCTTGTTTAGCCTGAAGAAGAGAAGACTCAGAATCTTCCCAAGAATGCCTAGAAGTTGTGGCTCACACACTCATAACAGGCTCTCATTACAAATCCCAGTTGTGCCCTGCAGCAGCAGCTTGAGCCTCCATGAACACCAGGTTTGGGTGTCGGCCATGAGGGCAGAGGTGCGTGCCTTCACTCTCAAAACACAGGGACATATGTCCTGCTGGTGTCTGCTCCTTCTCTGATCAGTGGTGAGGTGAGGTCTGGGGAAAGAGGGATTGGTGCAGAGGGAGGCAAGGAACAGATCAACCAGGGCAGGCACCACTTTCTCCAGCCCTTTGAGTTGCTGGGCTCTTTGTTCTACTCTCACCTTTCTATCCCATCTTCTCCAGGGAAGAGTTTCTGGTTCTTGTCTCTTCTGAGCAGAACGGGAGGAGGTGAGTTGGGGTCATGCCACAGATAGAGGAATGGCTATTTTGTGCCTTTGTATTGAAAGTCTCAAGTATGAGGCAGATATTGTGTACTGCAGGAGAAGAGGGAGAGGTAGGAAGACATATGGGGGAGAAAGGGTGCGCATCTGCTCCTAGCCTCCCCCCAAAAAACTGAAGTGGCTTCTCACTCTTTGAAAGCTGTTGTGAAGCTTCTGAGCTGTACCCTTCTGAAATAAGCACCCAGAAACCATAAATACCCAGAAGCTGTAATATTCCCTTTGGAGATGTTGCCCTTCCCTGCCACTTCCTGACTAACTCCCAGCAGCTACACCGACCTGAGTCCTGCGGGCTCAGAACTTGAATAAATGCATGGTTTTATTGGCGGTGAGAGATAGAGGCTCTCAACACAGGAAGATTGTGCATTTATCTTTATTTGTAGCTTATGGGATCTCAATAATATCAATAAGTAATGGTATCAAAAATTCTGAATTACTGTAAAGTCTATGTGAGTACAAAAAACATCCATTACATCAACAGTAAGACATTCCATTTTTACTTGACCAGTAACTTGAATGTAGGCATCTAGCACAAAAGGACTTGAGACAACTACTATTTGAATGACGTCCTGACAACAATATAATAGCCAGTTTAGGGATTGAGAGTATATTTTCATTTTTTTTTTCTGAATTCACTAATTCAAAACACTTCCACATCTTATATTTTTGATGCTTTGTTTTGCTTCTTTGGTTGACTCCTACTACTTTTTGGTGGCTCTTATTATTCCCAGGCAAACTTCATAGCTCTGGTGCATCATTTTGTGCAAAGAATAGCGAGAAAGCCTTCTGCTTATCTGCCTCTCTTGCATATTTAGTTGGCTAAATATGGGAGATAATGGTTTCTGAATCGCCAAACCAAAAATCACCAGATTTGTTTGCAGTGTCTGTCCAGTGTCCTTTTCCTCTCAATTTCTCCCCACTGCTTCTGCAAAGCCTTTCAGTTTAGTGTTAGGAGTGGTTAGGTTAAAGTTGTTGCCTCTTCTCTTTGATTTAGTAATTTAAAATATATTTCTTGTTGTATTTCAATGGTGTTGCACTTATCTTTGGTCAAGCAGGACTTGCAGAAAATGTACAGCAGAGAGTGAGTGCTTTACCTCATGACTGTGAGAGCTCAAGTGCCATGCAGCAGTTAGGATATAGCACGGTCTTGGTCCAACTGCAGCCTTAGTTGTGTGGATGTATGCAAAAATCCCGAAAGAAGCAGTTGAAATTATGCAGGCATTGGTTTTTTTGGCTATTGTTTAAGGTTTAAGGTAAACGACATTGTTGGTCATAGAGGGAGGTTATATTGGTGTGGCATGTGATGACATTACATGCTTAATGGCACTACAAAAAAATCACTGGCTCAAATGGCAACTCTTACTTGACAAAGTAAACAGCTTCCCCATCAGTTGCTTTATATAGTTTATGTACAAGTGGAAGTATTATGCTATGGTGAAATATGTGCTAAGAACAAGGTTAAGACTGTTTTGAAACACCTGACCTGAATCTCAAGTACATTTAAGGTTGAGAGAAATTGCAGTGAAAATTCAGTTATCTAAAGTCTCAGCAATATGGTAAGAAATTTATAGTAAAGATATGGAACCACTTGAAAATTCTGTGATATCTGTATTTTCCTTAACTATGATTTCTGAAGAATTAAGGCACTGTCAGATTTGCTAACCGTTTAGTTAAACCTTTTAAAGAGATCAAATACCTTTAAATCCTCAGGGGTTAGGAGGCCACAGTGTCTTCTAAGTGGCTCACTGCTTTCTCACAAGCTTTAATATCTATATAGGTCTGATAATTTTTGTGGGATTCATTTGACCAAGTGCAATGTAGGTGGCTGCATCTGATACAGTCACTTTAGTCTCCCACTGATGCCTACAGTAGTTACTAGCAGATGCTTCTAGAGAGTGATTCATCTCATCTTAAGGTTTTCCCTAGGCAAGTCAATATAAGTTATGACATACCAATATAAATCACATCAAATTTGAAGTTTTACGCTTTTTAAAATATACTGGGACATAAAATTTCTCACATATACTTAAGAAAAGCCTTGGAAAGCATATGCTATTCTCTATTCTCAGTCTGTGATGTCCATGTGACACATGTTTTTTAGTGGTTGAAGACCTCTGAAGTGCGTTCCTTGAACATCTGGACATGTGTGGCTAGATGCTTGTGTTTGCATACATCAGTCCGAGTAGGCACAAATCCAACCTTTCAGCAGATTATAAAAATTAAGCCAAGATTTCTTTTCTTCACTTTATTTGTCCATGCTGTCTGTCCATGTTATGACTGTTCATCTCTTTCTTTGTTTGGTTGTTTTTTTGGGGTTTTTATTCCCCCTAGAATGTGTGTTTCTGTGCAGTGAACAGCACCTCTCCTGTATTCTCTTGTCCATCTCTCTCATGGTGTCTTATGCAGTCCTTGCTGTTGGTAATTTCTTCACAGGGTTTCCTCCCTGCTTCTTATCTACAGAACTTTGTTTTGGAATGGGTCAAGAGGTTGTATTCAAGCCGACTGCCTTCTGATCACTCCTTATCTGTGCTCTGGGACATGCTTTTCTGTTCAGAGTAACCTGAATTTCTCTATAATGCGAAAATCAGGAGTCAAGGAAGCTGAAAATTAAGTAAACTATTGGTATATAGAAACAAAAGCTGTCAAATCCAGTAATTGATGAATAGTAAACTGGATGCTAAACAAATCTGATTCTAAACAAATTAAGAAAAGAAAAAAAAAAGAATGCGCTGTTCATTTCTAGTGGTTTCTGTGAACTAGCTGCAAAGGCGCCATATGCATATTAGGAAAAGTATCTTCATTTTTACTACAGCTCTGTCAGAGGTAGTCTGTCACTTGTGGTTTACCTTCTCTTTTCTTATTGGATAAGTGTAAAGATATAACAGGAATTGTCTCAAGGGCGTAGTTCTCTTTAGTAGTTATGTTTAAAGGGGTGAAAACTAAATTTCATGTTCATTTAAGAAACTTTGCTGTTCGACTTCAGAGAATTTCTGAATAGACTGCTTGTAAAAAAGACAGCGAATATAATGAATCTTACTTTGTTTTTCACCCAGATGCACAGTACATTGGTTGTTAGTGCATCTCTTGAGATATATATATATTTGATAAAGCTGAAATTCTTTTAACTGCAGGAGGTACTTCAAAATTCATAGTGAAACTATATTAGCATGAAATAAAGTATAATTCCTCAGGAAAAGCAATAAAGATCACCAATTTAATTTCTGAATCACCAGGTGAATATGAACTGGAATTGCTCTGGTCACCTGTCACAGATGCTTTTCATTTTCCCTGCTGTCTGTACCATCATCAGTTTGTCCCATGCAGAGGCAGTAAATATGGCAGACAAGTTCACATTTATCAGGAATATGTCCACGACCAATGCTTGAAAAAGACCAAAATAATCCAATACTACCCAAAATAACAAAAGCCCAAGTCGGTCTGTTGAGACTAAGTTGACAAAGCCATAAGATATGTGGTAAAAACCCCAACAAAATAAAGAAACCTCCCCACACAAATATTAACAACTTGATCAGAAATGTATATAAATAAATGGCAATTCAGAAAACAGTGTGTCACAAATAAGAGAGCTGAGAAGAGGCAAGTGACTTCAAAAATCACAATTTATTCACTGCACATAGAAGTGAGTAATAAATAATGAAATACATGATATTGAATTAGGAGAGATGATACTTAAAGCAGCTTCCAAAACTAATAATCAGTACCAAAGTCTAATGAACGTCTGACTTTTCATATATGAGTTCCTTCTCGCAAATCAATAAAGCTATTGAAATATTTAAAATTAAACTATATTCTCAAGCACTTTTCTGGCTCAGTGACAAAGATTGAGCACAAAGCTATTCCTTGCATGTGAAAAATGATGACTACATTGGCTTTAGTACTGCATATGGATACAGAGTGATTTAGTTCAGTTTCTATCTCACCTGGAGGGATGTAAGCTATGGAAAATATTGAAAGAAGAGCAGGTTGATAAGGACTATTTTCAGGAATAGATGGGATGGTAGTGAACAGTTTTATGGAGTAAGTGACAAAAAAGATAATGAGGTCTAGAGAAAACATTCAGCTTTCAGCCTGCAGGAACTAGGGCGATGGCAGCAACTAAGGAAAAAATGTCTGAGAGCTCTAATTGAAGTGTGCATAATCTTAAATGGTGTAGATAATCTTAATGCTTTGTACCCAGCATGCATTCAAAGACCGGGGGCAAGTACTGTACTTAAAATCAAACGCAGGCATAAAGAAACACTTATTAAATTAATAGTAACTGCTGAAGTGACCTGCAAGGCATAGGTATTGAGAAAAACACATTGAGGGTTCCTCAGGCAACAATTTGGTTATGTCCTGCAGCCGTCAGCACTGGAAGAAAACATTCATGGCTTCTTCCACTTCCTCAGTGACATTCAAGAGGGGATTTTTGTTTTGTAATTGGACTTGAACCAAGACTGTTTGACATTTTTTATTTCATAAAACTAGGTTAAAATGCCTCATTAGATTTTTTTTACAACATCTTACAGATTAAAAAACACAGAATGCAGCTTTAAATTTACAGTTTTGTGATTTAGGTTGTCTGACTATATCTGCAGGAGCATTTCCTAGCTGCATATGTTGCTGAAAGGTTTTGTACATGTAGATTCCCATCCAGTACATCTTGTTAAAATCTGTGCTGACCGCAGATTAAGAAAATATGCATAGAATATGCATGATCTTGGTTATTTCTTAGAGGAGGATCAACGACACATTTGACATTTTAATGCCAAATATATTACAATAATAATTGTGATTGACATTTCTGCTGAAGGTTTTTAGTGGCAATGTAACCCAAGTTACCCTTGCTGCTGGGCAAGCAGAATTTATTTTGCTGGCAACGTCCATTGGCAAAAAAATGTTTCCTGATTTTTTACCCATTTTTTTCTCAACATCTCCCCTCCAGCAAGCCCTTGATTTCCATAGCATAGCCCTTCTTATCCACTATTAAGGGTACAGTCCCAGGTGACTGATGTCAGACTACTCTCTAAGCACTTCTGGTGGGTTTAACTGCAGCATGCAGTGCTGAGATATTAGAAAAGTTACGGAGCTGAAAGAAAAGGCAAATTAGCCCAGGCTGAGTACAGAATTGGTGATTAGTGAGGTATTGCTCCGAGGACCTGATAAGTCATCTCTAAGCTGTGCTGTTCCATGTAGAATAAACAATGTCTTTGTGTATTACTGCATTGCATAGTGAGCCTGTCACCTGTTTTAGCCTGAAAAATCTAGGATTTCTTGCTTAGGTTTGAAACCAGAAAATGAAGAAATAACCAAATCATTAAATCACACCTTAGGACTGTGAAAAAAAAAAAATTGTCAAAATTTCAGTAAATTTTGAGCTGACATGATGTGCCTTATTTCTTAAATTTCTTAAGTTGTTATATTCTAGTAAAAGAAATAAAAGATGGAAAGAACTGAATTGGGACTGTAATGGAGTGTCCACTCTACAGAAGAACTGGGAAATTTTCATCTTAAAGCTCACCAATGGCCGTGCTCCCTGTTTCCTGTAGAGTGAAGGGTTCATATTCTCCCAAGAACATAATTGCGCACCTGAGGTACCTTTATACTGGAGAGATTTTTTCCCCCTCTCTTCATCATTTAGAGGCAGAAGAAAAAATAATAGAACAGATATTTAAAGACCAAATGTAGACAGAACAGCTGTACTTTTAGCATGTGTTAGCGGGATGAAATCTGACAAACAAACAATACTAATAGAATGATAATAGTTTTGGGCAGCCAGCCAGGAACACGCTGTTGTGAATAGGTCTGGAAAGATTTTTTTTTTTTTAATGGAATTTGGCAATATAGCCTGTTTTATCAAAGGTGAAGTATTTTATGTTGTTGGTTTCCACTAGATTTTGAGGATAATCTGTTATAGATAATAAACACGGAAATTGGGTACTAAGAGTATGAGCATAGGAAACTTTACTTGGTTTAGGATAAACAATAATGCTGTGACTGAAGGAGAATATGGATTTGAAGCTGAATTCTGGTATAATCCAGGCCAGTAGCCAAATGCTAAGCAACTGAGTGTGACAGACAAAAATACACAGCTCTCTTTTGCAATATGGTTCCATTTTTGAACATGTTCAAAAGATTTTGTCTCTTAGTCTGTTTGGAAATTGAAACAAGATTTGCAGCAACTTCAGTAGATCTGACCTTTAATTTCAAGGTTCTGATCAACCTGTAGCAATAATCAGTACACATGTTAGGTGCAAATTATTTGTGTTTAATGTAGATCTGAAAATAGTTTCTGGAGTGTAGAAAAAGGAATTAATGACTTTCTAGGCTCTAACAGATCTTTTCAGATGAATAGTCAGAAAAAATATGCAATGAAAAGAGGATGGCAATTGTTTATTTTCCATTAATAGTGAAAGAATCAAGTTAGGCCTAGTGATAAATCTTTAATTTTGGTTGGGGTCATCTGTTGGAGATGATTCTGCCTCATGTTCACCTGACTGTCTTCTGAAACTCTCAACCCTAAAGTCTCTATTAACTTTACTTATTGCACTGTTGATCACTGAATTGAAGGACATTTTCCATAACTTTATCATATACTTCCTTGGCATGTCTTGGAAGTAAGGTCAGTGTCATAGGTTTGTGAAGCAGTATTTATTAGAACTTAAAATGGATCCCATTACACGGACATGAATTTGATATGCAATTATATTTTACTCTGAACACTAATAACTATTCTATTTCCTGTTCACTAGAAATGTTGTTCTAAGAATTCTTTAAACTTTTTTTTTCCCATAGAGTTCATAAATGAAGGCTCTTGCTGGTGTAGTTAATATTCTATGTTGGGAGGCAGGTGAAGCAGTAGTGCTGATATCTAGGTTGTTTCCTTCCCTTTATTTATTTTTTTTCAGCAGATCTGCTACAATTTTTAGCTACTGTTTATGCTTTCTATGACTCGAAGACAAAAAAGTACCTGTCAGTTGAGAATGGATTCATAGAATCCATTTATAGAATCATAGAATGGCTTGAGTCGGAAGGGGCCTTAAAGATCATCTAGTTTCAAACCCACCTGTCATGGGTAGGGACATCTTCTGGTAAATCATCTTTCTCCAAGCCTTATTTAGCCTGGACTCGAACATTTCCAGGGATGGGGCAATCTTATCTGGACAACCTGTTCCAGGGCCTTACCATGCTCACAGTAAAAAAAAAAAAAAAAAAAAAAATAGATTAATTCACTGTAATGCCATCAGCATTGAGGCAGGTGCCTTCCAACCTTAAGACCAGCTGGAAGTGCTTTTTATGTAAACTCCCAGGTGCCAAAAGGCAGTCAGTGAAAGCAATTTCAGACACAGAATTAATGAAGGTAACAGCTGATGATATTGGGCAGCAGTGTCTGGCAAAACATTTGATTTCAAAAGGAACAGTATCTTTAATCACATATGCAATATGTTATGGATGATGAAAGAGATGTTCACCCATGAGATCAATTCTTGTCCAATGAGTTTAATACAATGTGTATCTTCATATTCCCATTTGGATGAGGCATCCTGCTCATATACCAGCTAGTGAGACATCACAGATATTCTCCCGGACTTCTGTTTTGCTCTTGCAGCTGTCATAATGAAAGCTCTTGATAATTTTTTAATTATGAGTTTTACTTGTTGTAACAATGAAGTTTGTCCAGTCCCATAAAATCTTTTGAATGATGGAATCTCCAGAGCTTTCATTCAATTAATTATTTAAGAGTATTATATGACAGGTAAAAAATGTAACTGTTTATCACTGCTGAAAAAGCGTAATTTCTTTTTAATATTTTCTTCTTTAGTCAACTTATGTCTTCTTTATCACCTGTGTCATCTTACCACCTGTGCTGTTTGGGGATCAGGATTAGAGCATAGCTAAGAGGGAAGATTGCCACTATGATTTCTAGGTCCAGCTCAGAACCTACTTCTTTGCTGTCTGTATCTAGATACCCATCACCAGCAGCTGTATGGGTAAATTGTCAAAAAATAGTATCTTTGTTTCTTGATCTTTATTACTGTGTTTTGCTTTCCCCTGCTTTGAAGATCTATGTAGGCAACTGTCAATGAAATTGCTGCACTTACCTTCTTATATTGACAAATTTCCCAAATATATAGGTGCTTGAAACCATTTTTGCAATGTTACTTCCACATGCTTTTCCTCTAAGTCATCCATCAAAGCTGATTAGATGATACATTTTGTGCATTGAGGTGGGAAAAGGCATTCTATTATATCCCTTTGCTTCTTATACAGCTATCGAGTATTTAAGGTTCACTTTAGTATTCTTCTAGAACATACTTTTTTCTTATTTCAAGTACTGTTATGACATTAAAATGTATTCATAACTTTGCTAGAGGCAAGATCAGGTTCAGTGGTAGTTTGACTGCACATCTGGATAAGTTGGCTTGTATAGTGAGGTTACTGTGAATTAACATTTTACCTAAATATTTATGTTTTATAATTACCATTCCATTAAAAATGCAGTTTGTTATGCTTCAATCTGTTCTCTGTCTCTGGGTTAAGAGTCTGTTGTTTCATTTGTTATGTGACATCATCTAATGCTCAAGAGTGGCAGCAGGCAAATCTTTTAACTCTGCATTATTGTTTAGTTTCCATTCTGGTCCTTCTAGCTCCTGGGACCATCAAGTCACCACATGCTTGAACTTGAATATCAATATTGTTGGCACAGGCTTGTCAAAGCATAAGAGCTGGCAAGGCACAAAAAGGAGTGGTGTGTGGTTCCACAAGTACACATTGCTGCAAATCATCTTCTTCCTGAGTTTTGTCCTTGTTACTTTTTCACAAGAAGATTCTGTGTGTGCAGTCCTGTACCATTGTAAGAGTATTTTCTGTGGAGTTTTCTGATGTTCTGCCCTTTTCTTGGAAAGAGTTATTTGCATTTTCCTTTTTTTTTGCAGAAAATATGGCTTTCTATCTAAGCATACGTGACATGCAGTCTCTAGTTATGATGATAAATGTTAGCACCAGTCAGTTGAATCAGCAGTTTATATCCTGTTTAGCAATGTTGATTTATCAGCATAATTTAGCTTTCTAGAAAATGTGCAAGAAGTAAAGGTGATATCTGCCATATATGAAACCCTCTCCATCAGGACTAGTTTTGCAGCAACGGGGCACATTAAAATTTCTATCAGTCATTAGTAAAGCACTTGTACAAGCCTAGGAAAACTAAGCTAATCTCTGGTGCTCAGTAAGCTGATTTCCCCATTTGCAAACATGAATCAGTTCTCTTAGCAGATGACATTTTATTCAAGGGAGATTACCCTGTTACCTGAAGGCACTTTTATTTCCTTTTCTTTTTCCACCCATTATATGAACACAGTGTGTAGAAATTAAACTCCAAATAGCCACTTCCTTTTCCTTCCACCCTCTACGGCAGGAGAGGGACAAAGGCAGAGACCATGGGTTTAGATAATAAATTACTGAAAGCAAACAGCAGTGGACTGAGAAATGCCCAGTAACAGCAACAATATTAATAACAAAAGTATACAAAAGGAGGAGGTGTTTTACACACAAAAGGGTGTTCACCACCTTGATATAGTTCTGCGTGGCTGTTGGGACAAAGACAAGATGGTGGCTGCTCCCACACACAGCACTACATGGTTTCCCCAGACAAAGACAGGATGGCAGGTGCTCCCCACAGCACTCTCCTTGTCCCTGAGCTGGGAACAGGAAAACAATGGACAACCCCCAAAAGCTAGATTGTCCACGTTGAGCCACACTGCTGCTTTTGATGCTGGACTCGATTCCGCACTGCTATGGCTGGCACTGGTGTCAGTGCTTTTGACTGCTCCATCCAGCTCCACTTGGCTCCTTTCAGCTTGGATCTACAATAACTTTGCAAATGATTACTGCTACTGGATTACTTAATCTGATACAGTCCATTTAAATGTGACTCCTTAATAGACCTGTTGCCTTAAATGAGGGCAACTGCTTACCCAGGGATAATTCTGCTCTTTTAAACATAATTTAAAGGAAAACAAATCTTTCGTCAAGGCTGGTGTTTTGATTTGGATCCTGTTAAGATTCCCACCAGATACTGTAGAGTACAGAAAAGGACCAGAAAAATCAGGCCTAATACAAACTGGAGAGAGACTTCCAAAAGCACATAGTGTCTTGATGTGTGCGAGTCTTCCTCATTCCTAGTGGGACTTGTGTTCCCAAATTCCCCATGTCCCTTTGAAATTGTATCTGGAATACAATTCCAGTTACTAGTTTTCTTAAAATTGTCATATTTACCTTGTTTCTAAGTTTCACACCGAGTGTATTCCAGATAACTGTGCGGTAGCTATGATACCGTCAAGAAAGGAAAAGGGATAAACATCAAATCATGAGCATAGGTTCAACAACTGTCGCCTAAAAAAGTGTACAAAAATTAAACAATTACTTTCTAGAGATAGTAAAACAATGGAACAGAAGATTACTTGCAATTTCTGGTCCCTTCCTTTCTCTCTGCAGTACATAGGACAGCAGTGTGGCTTCATTCAGCCTTCCAGTTTTTGGACTCAAATATGGGGTATATACATGGGATATATAGTGTTGTTTCTTTTTCTAATTTTGTTTCCGCTTTCTAATAATATCCCTCCTTTTTTTACATAACTCTTAGTCTTTCCCATTGATTTCATTAGTGCTGCATCCCATTTTTTTAAATGAACAGTAGAGGCTGTCATCTTATCATGCCTGCTTCTATACTGACTTTAAGTTGAATGCACCATTACTTCTTTACACAGAAGCACTAGAAAGCACTTCAGACTGATGTTTCTCAGTCTGGGTTTAATATAGGGTTTTAAACTTAATATAACTTTAAACTTAATATAGGGTTTTGAAGCTACCTTTTACTCGCCTTCTGCAGAACTGTTCCTTTCAACATTTTTTTTAACATCCTTTTTCTTTCACATTGCTATCCAGTGCTAATGACAAAGTTTCCACGAAAATGAGTGGATTTTCAACTATATTAACATTTTCAAAAAATATTATTTTTCTTGGGAAAATTTCATTCATGAACACATATGCCTGACCCCAAAAACTTCTGTAATAAAATCTTTCTGTATATTTTTTCTGTTTTTCAGCAATTCACCAAAGTCTATCCAAGACCCTGGTCTATTTGGTTCTCATGTTGTACTATAGTTAATATTTTATAGCTTTTACTTGAATGGTAAATATTATCTTATTTTCTATTTCAAAGTTTTATACTGCTTCATTTCAAAAATTCCCATCTGAGCCATACCTTCTCTTTCCCTACATACTCTCATTTTACGTTCAGATCCGGTTGCTCGCAAATTGGAGGCAGATATTCTAACTATGTTCTGAAGAAAAATTTCTCAGAGATAGTCTAGGAAGTAGGTGCAGGGTTTTCTGACAGCATTCAAACAGATATATATTTATATAATATATATAAACTTTTTTTTAAAATCTAGGTCTACATGCAGATATGCACAGAGCCTGTTTATGTATGCACACACACAGTTATGATGTATCACCCAGTAGCTGTCCACTGTGTCTTCTGCTTTACAGCATCTTGAAAAAACTTTTTTTTCCTTTCATTCATCCTTTCTTGAAGTTTGGCTTTTGGCCATCACCTTTTAACAGTTCTGTAAAATAATTTTCTGTGAAGGAATGACATCATATATCCCACGGGTATTTCTTGCTGAGTTACAATCCTGCATATAAACGTTTATCTCTCACTCCTCCTGAACATGGAGAGGCAAGTATAAACACCCGTAAAAAAATTATAGAGCAGTGCATTAATATGTGTACTTTGAAAAGGCAATAATGTGAAAAATAGAAGTTTTGTAGTTTGCAAAGAATTGTATGAACAATATGATTGCCTTTGCTAAATAACTTAGTTATCAAAATTAATTATTGTAACAAAAAGCTGGATGTCTTTCAATCCTGTAGAATGAAGTTAAGAAACTATTAAAATCTTTCAATATGCAAGTTTCAAATAAGCCATGAGTAAACAACGGTAGCCCTAAAATACAGGAGAAAAATGCTCAGTTAAAAAGGGGTGGACAATCTTAATGCATATGTGAATGGACTGTGTTGTGATATTGCTTGCTTCATGACATTAAATAAAGGGGGTTTTATGAGTATTTTCCTTATATTTCCATATAGCTGTGCTATCTCACATACTTTTCCCAAAATGTCAGTTCATTTCTTAACATAATCTTTTTATTAGCACTTTTTAGAACATAATAAGGTTTTATTTAATTTTTCATCCTTGATCCTCTCAAAGAAGAATATTGAGTGCTGGTGATTTTCATTAAGGGGTTAAGTTCATTGCATGTCCCAAAGTCTTACAGAGATAATTTTATGAAAATTTAAATATTTTTAATAACTTAACTTTTTCAGGATATTTCTCCATCTCTTACAAGGGTGTTATTAATTGTCAAGGTGATGCAGAATGAAACTAACCATGATATATGTGATGCTTGAAAGACCTCTGAATACATCCTACAATAGGAGAATTGTTTGAACATTAAATTTTCCCACTTTTTATTTTAACAAAGCCTTTATTTAAAAAGAAAATGAAGAGGATTTTTTCTTGTAATTTGGGTGTCATTAGTTTTGCATTTAAACCTGGATTTGTCTCATCTCACCTCACATGGCTGAGAAATCTCTTATGAGACTTCTTCTTTCTGTAAGCAATGAAGAGGGGTAATGTTTTGCTTCTCTGTTTCCAAGGAAATTTGAGCAATTAGGATACTAATTTAGGCCCTTTAAGTCACTAAAAAATCACAAAGGATGGTTTTGAATTGTCTTTTTTATATCACGGATCTTCACCCTAAAGCCAGCTCACACGTATAGAGATGCTTCTCATTACTATGGACCTTTGTACTACTAATCAGAAAAAAATTCCATTCAATTTAATAATCTGAGCTAGGTGAACCTTGCTGATGTTTCTTGCCACTACTGTTACGTCAGCGTTGCTCTTCACTTCTTTCTCTGAAGATCAATCCAATTATGTTTGTCCAAACGCATAATAACTTGAAAAGCAAGTTCTTTGCTGTCAGCAGGCTGCAAGAAGCTGGGCTGCTGAGAGGTATTCCTCTTAATGTTGGATTTCTAATGTCAAATTTTCTCTCTTTTTCAGTCAGCAGTTCAGGTCCTTGTTTCCACCTTCATTGAGCAGTGAGTGCATGATGTTCAGCCCTACCAGCCTAAATAAAAAAGCTGACTAGGTCTACCTGGCAGATGTTCATTCATCTTTCCTTTTGGGAATGATTTTGGAAAATCAAGATGACAATCTATCATAGCACCTCATATTGCACTTTTTTCATGAAATGTAGTGAAAGTCCAGTTGCTATATTAAAAATGTTTTACCTTAGAATTACGTGACAATTACATTATTCATTATCTCCTGACCAGTGAAGAGAAAGGATCTTCTATTTTGAATGGTATTCTGTAAACTGTCCAGGTTATGCACATTTTAAGTTGTTAATTTTAATTAGGAAAACAAACCACATTCAGGCCATTATAACAATGCTGCATATTCTTTGTGAATCTCAGACCAGACAGAGAATAAGTCCTGTTTCTGATAGTCTAAATCTAGATTTTTATAAGAAAGAAATAGAGAATATAAGAGTATGAGAATGAATTTTTTTCTTCTTTTTGAAGAAAGACTTGAACTGGTTTTATGGATTAAACTTGTCTACTTTGAATTCCAGAAAAGCTTGTCTAATTGAAATATATTGAATGCTTGATTTAAAAAGTGAAAACTTAAAGCTATGGTTGATATATAGCGTTGAATTCACCTACATTTTCTGACTATCTATTGATTTTGAAAGTCTTTAAATAACTGTATCAGGGAGCTTATTTTGTGTCAGTCAAACCAATTTGCATTAAAACAGTACTTTAAGAAACCTCAACCAAAAATCCTGGCTGAAAAAATGCTTGAGAAGTACATTCCTGGAAGCCTAAAAAGAACTGGAGGGAATGACCAGAAGTATCTTTGGAATAGGAGTGTTTTCAAAAAGTGAATGTGCAGGCATTCTCTTCAAAATGCTGTCTAAAAAACATTCAAAAAACATGCTGCCTTTAACTTGGGCAGAAGACTTCAATGAAGTTTTCTGTTTGGTTTTGTATGTTTTAAAAGGTTTCCTCTTTTCTTTTGTAATAAGCATTTTCTAACCATGAACAAATTTCAGTGTTTTAGCTATTGAATCCTCTTTTATAGCACAAACCACAGGGGGCCTGCTTCAGTGAAGGAAGCTGAGACCCAAGTAAGCCTCTGAGTTTCAGCCTTGGCTAACATAATGATTTTCTGTTTTTCTGTTACCTGGAACTGTTTTGGTGCATGAAGATAGGAAGTACTACTAGAGATTTACCCAGTAATTTAAGATATATAAGACTTTGAGAAAATAATATTCTCTTGGAGATATTCTCAACTTTTACAAAGAGAAATTGATGGGGAATTCATCAAGAGATTTATTCCCTTAGGCCTTATTTCTCTGTGCAATGTATAAGATGCATGATTTTAAACAGCGGATTTTACATCACTGACTTTCAAGATTTCCTATTTTAATTTTTCAGCAGGTGGTTTATAGAGCTAAAATATTTCAAAAATCTCTTTAAAAGTAAATGGTGCTGGTAGGACATTCAAGCTGTATGAAGATGAAATTTCTCTACATGACAGCAATGCACAGATTGTGTCTTGTTGCACTGAGAAAAGCAAAGCTTTTTTACTGACTGCTAGATGACTTATGGTGACTTTCATTTTTTTTTTTCTTTGATTTTTTTCCAGCTTTCATTTGCAGCAACAACTCCAGAGTTGGCTGATAAGAAAAAATATCCTTATTTCTTCCGGACAGTGCCATCTGATAATGCAGTGAACCCAGCAATTTTGAAGTTACTCAAACATTATCATTGGAAAAGAGTAGGAACTTTAACCCAGGATGTACAAAGGTTCTCTGAGGTAAGATTTGCATAATTTATAGGACACACAGAGAGATACTAATATCAGATTTCTAAGTAGTTAGTTCCTTTATTAATAGCAATTCAGGAAAAAGAAAAAAAGTCCCACTGTTTCAGTCCTGTTTGGCTTTCTCTTAGTAGGTCGCATTTGCTGTACTGAATAAGCTTAATTCCCTTCTGGGGTTTATTTGAGTATGTGTAATGAAAGCTACTCATTCTTTCTCATGTCTGTTTTTTACCCACAAGATCATTGCACCCTAGTGCAAAGGTTCCTTTATACTCTTTGATTTACAAAAATATATGTTTTTGAGGGAGGCTTGTATTCTGATTCTGGTTCCCTTAAAAAGGAGAAAAAATCCAATTTCACCATGTTCCTTTTGTGCTCTGATTTATTACAAGCATCAATCTGAGCACTGAGGAACAAAATCTGGTAAGTCTAGCTGAAAATATTGGAGGAGCTTGCAGAGACAAAAATGTCTGAAGCCCCCAGAACTAATAAGATCGCATACCATGCACCCCACACATCTTTAAAGTTTCACCCTGAACAACATTTTGGTCATGTAAATTGCAATAAAGTATTGACTAAATGCCATTAACCATAGTTTTAACAACTGAGTGAAAAAAAATCTTAAATGTAATGAAATAGAGAAAGACAAGGAAAAGAATTGGCTCATTAATTATTAGAGAGGTAAAACTAATAGAGACATGCCTGGTTGTTTGGTTGTTGGAAGGTTTTTTTCCTTCCTCAGCATTGATTTTATAAAAGGATGACTGTGCTCTGAAGACTAGCGTAATTAAAACTGGAGAAGAGGGATAAGAACAGGTTAGAGTCATCTTAGATAAGTCAGATATTTTCAAATTGTCTAGCACAATTAATTCACTATGGAATACTTAAGAAATCTTAGACTCGTCCCTTATGAGCTTTGAGAATTAAAGGATAAAAAGTAAATGAATTTTAGGGGGAGGGAAGAAACCTTTGTGTGTGTCTTTCCAGAAAACACACAAAGGCCCTGGGAATTATAGGCCAGTCAGGTTAAATTTGATTCCTGGAAAGACACTTGAGCAAATAATCTGTTTGGAATCACACAGGAGATAAAAAGATGCTAAACAATGGTGAAAATGAATTTGTCAAGAATAAATCATGTAAAGCAATCTGATTTCCCTTTGTTACAAGGTAACAGGTCTCAAGGAGGTGTGATAGGTGATGTGTGATATTTCATGACTTATAAAATGTTAAAAGTGCTCCTAAAGAAAAGTAGAGGAAACTCAATTTTGGTGAAGATACTGTAAGAGCAATCTAGTCTCTAACCAGTATTTCTGCAGCAGAAGTTAATTGATATCTGGTTCATAGAATATTTGTTTTCAAAACAAATGCTGAAGCAAAAAGTCACAAAAAAAAGTATGGTATGCTTTACCCTTCTCTGTCTTGGAAATAATTTCAGTGAGTAGTTATCAATGGAATCCTGTCAAACAAGAAGGATGAGATTCTGTCAAATGGTATTCTCTAGAAAGCGATAAGGTTTTCTCTAGATAGTATGATAGGGAAAATGTTTATTAAATTGCACTTGATACCTACTTGGGAAAAGTTGCAAGTACTTTGCTGAAGACAGGATTGAGTTTCAGAATGATATTGATACTGGCTTGACTCCAGCCAGCAGCCAAGCAACACACAGCCGCTTGGTCATTCCCCTGTAAGCAGGTTTGGGGACAGAATCTGAAGCGCAAAAGCCAGAAAACTCAGGGGTTGAGATAAAGACAGACTCATAGGGAAAGCAAAAGGCATGTGCACAAGCAAAGCAAAACGAGGAGTTCGTTCATTGCTTCCCATAGGTGGGCAGGTGTTCAGCCATGTCCAGGAGAGCAGGGCTTCATCTCACATAACAGTTACTTAGGAAGATAAACAACATCACTCCTAATTTCCCCCCTTCCTCCTTCTTTCCCCACTTTATATACTGAGTATGATATATATGTTCTGGAATATTCCTCTTGTCAGTTTGGATCACCTGGATGCAAGATGTTTAGACTCCTTGATTTAATGTAAAAAGTAGAAAGGAAGCAAAGAGCTCTTGTTGCACCATCACGACGTAATGCAATATTGACACTTAAGAGACACAAAGTAAACTATAACTCTCCTTAGTGGTCATTAGGTGGAAGTCGGAACATCAGGTCTAATATCATTTTCAAGAAGGAAGTAGGTCAGAGAAATCTGTGAAAGACATTGGGTCACTTGGAAACATTTAATGATAAAGATTAGAAGTGAAAAAAATCAAATAGAAAGGGTAGATTGTTTAACTTTTGTTGTATAGGGTTTTTTAGGATAAAACGAAACAAACACAACACAGGGATTCTTGGTCTTCCTTTGGAGCAGCCAGAGGGACTTTGTGTCTGTCAGGGTCACTTAAAAAATTTTGCATTTTTCAAGGGTTTGCAAGAGTGCTGCACTTGAGTTCAAAGTCTCTTCATTTCTCTTGAAAGGTAAGCAACGACTTTCTGTGTCTGCAAACCCAATTTTCTGTGATTCATGACAGCTTTCAAGTAGTGCAAGATTCAGTTAAAGCTTCCTTGAATTGCAGTGATTTTTATACAGTTGAGTCCGGTGTCTTCAAAATTATTAGAGCTCAATTCTTCCTTTTTCAGCTCCATGGAGAGTTTTTTGCCTTCCCCCATACAGACAGTGAAAGCCCAGGAAAAACTGCAGGAACTAATTAAATTGCTGTCTGGGAGCAGTGAGGAATGGGAGTCATGAGCAGAAGAGCATGCAGCAGCTGGGCAGAGCCCAGTCCCCCTGCAAGACAGGAGGGCAGACCCAGGGACTGAGGCCAGGGTCGGCCAAGTGTGCCGATCATCAGGCAAGTAAGTCTATGGCAATGAAGCAGGTCCAAGGCCAAGCTGGCAAGTCAATCCACAAGTCAGGGTCGGGTCTAGTGTCTGCTGGATAGGTCTGTGGCAGAGACTGAAGACACAGGACCAAGGGCTGGAGAGAGCTCCCAGAGGAAGGACCATCAAGGCCTGTTAGTGACCCTCAGGTTCTGGTCAACTGAAACTATAATTTTCCCTCTAAAAGAACATCCGGCAAAATTATTTTTCTTGACTTTTTTTGAAAGTGACAGAATAGTTGAATAGGATCTAAAACATCTCTGTTGTAAAATGACAATGAGCTTGGGATGTGAATAATGGTCTTATCTATAATGAAAATGCATTACAAGCCATTAGATGAGAAGTAACTGAATATCTTCTCTTACTCTTATGCAAAATAAACTAAACAGAAACTAATCTATGGGATCTTTAGTGAAATCTGTGTATTAACTCAGGTGGTTTACTCTTAACAGTGAGACAGAGCAGTTCTCTCATTTTTTCATCTCCCATGTCTCAAACTGCATTAGTTTGGCAGATCACTTTCTCTTTTTTTTTAATCTACAGCAGTTTGGATATCTATCTAAATTTCCTCCAGTGGTCCCTCCACCTAAACACATAGGGAATTAGATGCTTGTTCTTGCATAGGGACTTCATACTCATGTAGTTTAGTCAACAGGAATCCTGACTGCAAATCTTTACCTGCCATCTAAGTTAGGGATTTTTGGGCTGATGAATCTTTTTCCTTAGCTAGATCACTGTTTCTTGTCCCTCTGCAATTTGTACTTTGATCCTATCTCCTGAAAAATTAAAGCTCACCTAACATAACTGCAGGTTAGCTGCCCCTTAAAGTCATCAAGCTGTCTTTTTGGTTTACTTTTACTTGTAATGAGGCAGTTGTCTCAGTTGCTTAGTTTATCTGTCTCAGTCCAGTTGATCTCTGAAGGCCAAGATCACAGAGAATCTCTTGCTTCTATTTCAATTGTTTCCTTTGGGAATCCTTTTCTGTGAGGCTTTTAGTTATCTCCCATTTCCTTTTACTTGGTGAAAAAACTTTGGGTTATCACCCATTTCCTTTTCCTTGGTGAAAAAAACTTCTCTTTCTTATTAAAAAATGTTATATCTTCCTCCTTCTCCAGGTCAGAAAGAGAGATTAAGGGTAGGTAGAGAGAATGAAGAATTTTATGGCACTGTGCTTTCAGTTCTTAGAGCACATGGGCAATATCTATGCAATTTATACTGCTATTGTGGCTTGAGACTCCCTTTCTTGGCATTACTTGGATTCAAGGATTATGACTTTTCAAGCGACCTGTATTTTATGGCTGCCAATAGGTGAGCTCACTGTTGTAAGTTCTTCAGGTCTCCATAAATATCCTTTCCATTGGGTTAATATTTCAATTGTGTAAGTTGACTTGGTGTAAGAAAAATGTACACACTTCATCAGTTCTGTTATTTAACTAGGACAAATTCATACCTACTGTGCTTCTGTGTCCTAGATTTTATGGATTTCTGCCCTGTTATCATCCTCTGGGAGAAGGCTCTGTTTCAAAAGTTAATTCTGGGGCAAAGACTTATAAATGAGGTTACAAAATATTTCAGGATTTTCAGCTCAAAATGTTTGCTGTGGTACATAACTGTAGGGTAATTTAGGTTGGAAGAGATATTGGGAGGACTCTTGTCCAACCAGCTGCTCAAAGCCTGTCTAGCTTTAGTGTATAACCCCTGAAGGGTTATAGCTGTTTGTCCTGGTAGGGTTAGTTTTTGCAGTCCAGGAGGGGACATATCCAGGACCCAGAAGTTATTCTCTACCACCTCACCTCATTCCTGGGATTTATGGGAAAGGAGTCTCTTCCAGGGAGAAGGGGTCCCTTCCAGCTTTGCATAGTGTGGTGGAGGGAACAGTGGGGAATTGTTGTTTCCATATGAATTGTCCACATCTTTCTTGTACCCTTTGTCATTGGTATTGCTGCTGTTACAGTTCCTTCTCTTATCTCATTGCTGTTTCCAGTAAATTGTTCTTATCTCATCCCATGATCTTCACCTTTTGTGCCTCTCACACTGCTCTCCATCCCGCCACAGGGGAAGGGGAAGAGGGTGTGAGCAAGAGGCTCATGGTTTCACTGGGAGTGCTAAATTGGAGAATGACATTCCTAAACCACAACACTGTTGCACACACACAGTTTTCAGTAAAGGCCTGACTATATCCTGTTTCTGATTCACAGATGATCTTTCAGCTGATTGAAACCTATGCAGTGGTTGGTGCTTCAAGTTTTACTGCTGCCAGGCAGTAACTGTTTGGGATTGTATTTTGAATTAGTCAAACCAAGCAATATTCCCATGGTTTGTTGTCCTTCATGCTTCAGTGGGAAGAGTCATGGGAATACAGCTATACTTAGCTATCACTAAGTCAGAAGTTCTGGAGAAGATGTAAAGGCTACATGTAAAGGCTAGAAGATATAAAATATATGACTGGGAAACAGAAAAATGTATACTCACGTACTGGTTTGCTTTATTTGCTTATTAGTAATTCTAATTTACTTTGCTTCTGTATTTTTCTGTTATTTCCTGGATATTTTTCATTTTATTTGTACACCTTTTTATTCATGGTTTGTTTCAAACTGGAAGCTGGCACTTGATTGCAATACACTAAGAGGGCTTCCTTATTTTGTGATATAGACTGGCTTCAATTACTTCTTTTTGTGATCATCTCAAGTTGAAATTCATTGAAACTGCATATTAAGTTAGCATTTGATAGAATATTCATGATATTTCTAGATTTAAAAATCTATATATACATTTTCCTCCCACTGAATACCTTGTCTGGGATTGTTTTTAAAATAAGTTAAATTCTGTTCATCTCAAGTGAATCTTTGTTTTTCCCTACCTCTTAGCAGTCATCTCTTTATGTGATTTCTCTGCTTCTTCATGGAAATATTGAGAACTTGTAATGTAATTTTATAAATGTAGGTGGCATTTCAAAAAGGCAGAAGAAATGAGAAGTGTGCAGTATGATAATGAAATACATTAAAAATATCAAGATAAAATATTCTCTCCTGTGACTCTGTCATAGTCTTCATTGACTTCAACAACTTCAAAATATGTCAGTGACAAAAACTTAAGAAAAACAAACCTTGTAAGTGGACAAAAAGACTTTTTCTTTTTTTTTCTGGATGACATGATGAACGCTAAGGATTTATTTAGATTATGTTGCATCTTGTACACTGACAATGCAACATCTACAAAAAATCAGCAGGCCATTAGGATCAATTTTACCTAAATTTAAAGAATTTAGTATCTCTAAATTCCAAGTTTCATCCCAGAAAATGTAATACTGGAAAAAATAAAATTGTTCCCCAGAAAAGCAGCTAACAGTAAGTCTTCTTAACACAGTACATGTCTGTTAATGCAAAATTTCACGTGAGTTAGTGATCAGTTCTGATAAGAATTCACTGGGTAAGCAGAGGCAATGAGAGAATTATTGTGTGGCTAAGAAGACTTGGGGAAAATAAATGAGATAGCTGTTGACCTTTCAAAGTTCAGACAGAAAACAAGCTTGAGACACCAGTTTTTGATGACTACATATATATCATGTAGACTTCAAGGTGTGATTATATTTTTTGACTCCTTAGGTTTGGCTTCTGAGGATCAAAAAGAGGAGCAGAGCTTTCCACTCTCCATCACAATTGCCAAGAGGTTTTAGGGCAGCAAGAAAAACATTACTTTTTGTCCATAAATGAGCTTGCAAGCCTCAAATATACCAAATAACACAAATGTTTAATCTGGGAGCTCTGAATAGTACACAGCAATTTCATCCAAGAAGGAGTGCTCTACCTTCAACTTTTATCAGAAAAAAAAGGAAAGGCAGATTAGAGAGACACAGAAGGCAGTAAAAGGAAAATATGTGAAAAAGCATGAAGAGAAGATATTGAGAGCAGAAAATCTGAGGCATTATAAATGCAATTGTTTAACTATAAAACTCTTAAAAACTGTCTTTTCCTAATGCTTGCTTTTTTTCAAAGTGTCATGTGCCTGAGGTATTCTTTCATATTGTCTTATTCCAAATTCCTAGCTGATTTCTATAGCAAAATTTTAGGAACAATTTAATTCAAGTTTTCTTGACCTTGCAGAGAAGAATGAATTCCTCTATTATGCTTTCCTATAATTCAAGTTGATACATTAAGATCTTCACAGAAAGGCAGTCTCTGAAAGTGACTTTTACTAACAAAGGGAAACTGAAGTACTAGATCTAGTGGGATTCTTCTGGGTCCTGGTAAATATTTAGAAGCTGTGAGATTATGGCAAGGTCATAAGACTATGATATAGGAAATGGGAATGGATCAGAGAGATAGAACCGCAGCCCAGGTTTGTCCCTCTCCATAGGAAATGGTCTTTGCACATTCAGCTACAAAGCAGGGGGTCATTTTAGGTGAGAATTGTAAATAGCAGTTAGAAGTGACTATATACAGGCAGCCTTTTAGTACCTTTGCAGATGAAGACTTCACAGCCTCCCTGGGAAACTTGTGAGAGTGGTTGGTGATCCTCACTGTTGCAAAGCATTTCCTGATTGTCCAGATGGTACTTCCTAGGTTTCAGTATATGCCCTTTGATCTTGTCACTGGGCATCACTGAAAGAAGCCTTTCTTCATCCTCTTCACCTTCATGGTCCTTCTCTGGTCTCTCTCCAGTGTGTCCATGTCTCTCGTATTGAGAGGCCAAGAACTGAACCTGCCATTCCATGTATGAGTTCAGCAGTGCTAAGCAAAGGAGAAGGATCACCTCACCCGACTCACTGTGACAACACTCCTTCATGCAGCCCAGAATATTATTAGCTTATTTGCCACAGGAGCCCATTGCTGGCTCATCTTCAACCTGTTGTCTACCAGGACCATCTCCACCAAGGGCTTTCCATTGGGCAGATCCAGCATGTATTGCTGCAGGCTGTTGTTCCTCCCCAGCCTAGGGCTTTGCACCTCCCTTTGTCAAACATGAGGGTCCTCTCAGCCCATGGCAGTACAACCCTATTGTGTATCAGTCACTCATCTCAGTTATGTGTCATTAGCAACCTTGCTGAGGGTACCCTCTGCCCCATCATCCAAGTCATTAATGAAGATGTTGATCAGGTCTGGAGCCAGTACTGACCCCTGGGGTACACTGCTACCTTCAGGGCTCTGCCTAGACCTCATGCCACGGGGTGCAGCCATTTGGGCCAGTTTTTAATTTACCTCGCTGCCCACTTGTCCAGCTCATACTCTGTTAAATCTATGAGACTCTTACAGGACAATGTCAGGAGTCTTGCTGAAGTCTAGGTAGACACTATGCTCCATCACCTTCTCAAGGATGGATGTGGGGTATACTGGCCTGTAGTTCCCAGTCATTTCCTTTCCTCCAGTCTTCAGGCACTTCTCCCAGTCACCATGATTGATTATTGCTGCAACAGAGTATCACCTACATTGGTGTGCTCAGTAACTGTTTGCCCACAAGATCTCATTAGTTTCATTGTCCATCCCTAGGAAAAGCTCCATATAGTCCAGCTGTTCTGCCTCATAAAGGGCAAACCCACCTCCTCATTCTCCTCCCCTCTTTCCAAAGGAACCTGTATCCCATTGCATCACTCAAGTTACATGATCCATCCTACCTTTTCTGTGAGCCCTATAAAATGGTAGACCCACAGCAGCTCAGTGATACCTAAGTCACTATGTTTATTCTCCATACTGCATGCATTAGTGTATGTGCACTGCCAAGGGCAACCCCACATGCTGATTTCCCAAAACAATGGGAAGATTTCTCCATAATGGTGCTTTGTAGGCACATCCTTGCTTACATTTTGGAGGTGACCCTGCTTAGGCTGCTTAAGCTTTGTTTTGTTGATTTTGTGATCCCTTTTGGTCATGTCACTCCAGGCCCTTTACTTATCAACCCTCTCTGCCCTTCACTGTCTCTTAGTGCTTCTGATAACTCTCTCCCCTGTCATTCTTAGTTCAAAGTGCCTCTTCAACAGGTCAGCCATTCTGCCGGCAAAGATAACTTTGTCTCACTCAGTAAGAGGGATCCCATCTCTCTCTCAAGCAAATGTTGACCCACAAACGGGGTTCTATAGTTGTAGAAATCAAAACCCTCTCACCACAACCAGCTCCACAACCAGTTGTGGATATGTATTACCAGCTGCCTGCTCCCCACAACCTTTCCCCTCACCAGCAAGAGTAAGGAAAACACCATGTGGGCTCCTATGCCCCTGGCCACTGCCCATAGAGCTTGAAGTCACTTTTGATACTCTCCAGGCAGCATTACTGGTGCCCACACAGAAGAGCAGCAGAGAGTAATAGCAAGTGTCAGGAAAGCTTTGGCACCCTTTAAATATTATCCCAGATCCAGGTACCCAGAAAGCAGCAAACATCTCTAGATCATAGGTCAGGTCCACAGATGAGTTCCTCTGCTCTCCACAGCAAGGAGCCACCAATTACTATTTCTTGTTACTTCTTCCTGGTGGTCTTGCATGATTTAAGGTTGGGTTTAGGGGACCCAGATACTTTGCTTGAAAGCACATTTCAGTCATCTTTAGGATTCACTATACTACTGGGAGGGTAGTGAATCTGTCACATTTGTAGACCTTTATGTGAATCAGGAGTTTTCCTCTTGGTACCAGAGATCGCTGACTTGTCATGGACAGCCTGAATCTCCACTGCATCTTGGGGTGCAGGGATACTGAAACTATAATGTGTCCGAGAAGTCTGTGTGTGTGTCTGTCTGTCTCTCTTTCATCTTTCCTGCTGTTGTGCAACCTATGTGTCAATACCACACTTGTGTTTATGCTGATTTGAACAGAGTTGTCTGCCTCTTTCTCTCTTCCACCTCTCAGTTCTTTCTTGTGCTCTTCTGCATAAGTTTCTCTGCTTGCCTGTCCCTAGGAGCTGTATTCTGGGCTTGGCTCTTGCAGAGGCTTCTCCTGAGCACCAGCTGAAAGGATTCTTGACCCTCTGTAATTTGGTGGCTGCAAGAGGCTCTAAGCATCTTGGGTCAAGGGCACCTGGGCATGTTCATTAGAATTTGCTAGAGCACTTTGGGGCCATGCTGGCATGGCTCTCCTTATGTCATCCTTGCCTGGCAGTAGCAGGCACCTTCAAGTTTCTCAGAGGATTAGAGGATTCCTGAGTTTTCTCATTATCCTGGACCTTGTGCCCAGAGGATCACAAAGCAAAGACCATTGACTGCTCCACAGACTGCTGTGTCTGTTTGGGACATGCAAAGAGCAAAGTCTGGATGGAGATAATAAAGAGAGAAGCAGAGGGCAGGAAAAATAAATCACAACTTAGTTTTCTTGAAGGAAAATTATGTCAGAGATGGTAAGCTAATTGATTTCTTAGAACTATTAGAGTGGATTTTAATGCTTGGCTGAATTTTTTTTTGGTTGATACAGTGCCCTGCAGGACCTGGGCAGAACAGGGAAGATCGGATGAGTGCAGGGAGTTCTAAGTCAGTTCAGAAGCACAGCCAGAGGGAAGGCTCCAGAAAACAGTAGTACTTTTAGAATAAAGAAGTTGATAGTGACTTTTTCTTTTAAAGGAATAGCCCTGGGATGGATTTTTTTCATTGTATTAATTCATTACTTTAGGGAGAACAACTTACGAACCTGTGAAAGTTGTAGATGACACAGGGAACAAAGAAATTCCCATTACAAAAAAGAAAAAGATCATCACAAGGTTTGGTCTCTATGATCTTGTTAAAAGGAATCAGAAAATGAAGTGTGGTAGGCTTTGCATGTGGTAAGGTTTCCAGATACTACAGGATTTTAATTAAACAGATTCCAGCTGATGCAGAACCATAAGACATTGAGGATGGTTTCAAATACTCTCTTTTAAACTCTCTTCCTTTGGATCATTATAGCTGTAGCCTTAAATATTTTATTGCAGATTTAAATTTTAGTTCTGTAAAAATGTTTTACAGCCTGCAGCATATGAAGAGACTTCCCATGTGTGGATATTTTAAATCCGTGTATCAACTCTTTGGTTGAACCAGGCAGTCCCTTTCAATGATAAATTCTTGTGGATTTTAGACCCTGTTCTTAACAAGAACCTCTTTTCCTTATTCTTTCTTAAATCCAATCAATCAGAGCTGTAAGCTCCTTCTGCAAGTAAAAATTTTTGATTTCCCTGGTCAGTGTTACATCACCTTATGGAGAATTTACTTAAGATAAATAGATTTTTTTCTGTTTGTTAGAAAATACAGAATGAATCAAACTCTCATTATTGAAAATTTTATTATAATAATCATACTGTTATGATTCTGAAGATACACTTGAAAGTGTTTTAATTTTTGCCAAATGCCTCTTTTTTAGCCTAGCTCAGACAGCTACTTGTGCATTGTATTGGTATTACCTGGCTAAATGAATGCATGAGGACTTCCAGCATACAGATTTCTAAACTTTGACTGCAATCAATACTGTCAGAACGAACTTGAGATCAACCCTTTCTGTAAATGTCAAAAGCTAAATGACATACATGTTAAATAGGAGTTAAATTCACTAAAACTGTTGCAGTGGCTGTCTTGGCTTCTTCTCCAGAGCTCTTTGTAATTGCCGTGAAGGAGCTTTCAAGAGGTTCATAACCTAGGTCTGTAAAAAGTATATAGGCTTCAAAACCTGTGGAGTTTTGTTCTTCCTCCTGACACAACTGATGGGGTAGTGGATAAATCATTTTTGGGGGCATTCCCAAAATCAGAGGCAGAGATGACAACACACAGACCGATGAACTAATAAAGGTAACTAAGAATCGACACTGAGATTTCTGTGTATTACAAATGCTGCCATTTTTCTAGGAAGTTAAAGCCTTCCTCTGGGGCTATAGGGATGTACTTCTGCTCATGCAGAATTTGCATCCCCAAATAAATTTCTGGACTCCAGAGTGCTACTGTCTGTACTTCAAAGACTGAATGGAGGTCAGTGCTTTCTCTCAGAAAGCTATTTCTGCAGATGATATTTTTGCTTTAGTTTCTCATTCAAGAACATGCCAAGGAAGTGGAAATTCTCTTTTCTGTTCCCTTCTCTTTGAATCCTCTGAAATGAATTCAAACTCACATCAGCCCACTGCCTGGATGGGGACCTAATCATCAGAGTGGCAGACATCTGCTAACTTTTTTGGCAGTAACTTCAAGTACTTTGGCTACTGTAATAAATGGGAGTATGACCCCTTCCAGAAGGATACAGTGTAGGTGGAAAACGAGGAATATGTCCAGGTACTCTTAAACAGATACATAACAAGAAATGCTTATGTTTGCTCTGCAATGCTCTGAGGGAGGAAAGTGGGTGGTGAATTCCTGTACTTCATTCTGCAAATTACACATCTACTAAAGGGAGGAGGAGTACAGAACAGAATTAGACAGTGTTGTACAGAACGTGTCGCTTACAAAGCTTCTTTTGAAGTTCAGCCTGTATATGGACATTGAGCTGGCACTGTTTGGATGATAAGAAATGAGCAGATGTTGGACTTCCTTCTGCAGAGACTGTTCTAGTCATTCCTTAGATATGCACAGTTAGTAATGCAGCATGAGCAGGAGTGCCTTTGCTGCGCCTTTGTTTGCCATGGGAGACATAATGGAGATTTGTTCTCACATGTTTTACATCCCCAGTCTATATAGGGGTTGCTAAGAGAAATGCAAACTTCACCATGACAGACAAGACAATATATGGTATTAGCAGGTCTTAACAGCAACACCAAAGCATATTTAATAATGCTCTGTGATCAAATGCAGCTTTCCAGACAGGAATAACAGGTGTCAAGGACCAGGCTAATCTGTTCAGCCATTTCAATTGTATACCCAGGATGCAGTTACTTTTCCTAATAAGTAAATAAACAGTATCATTTAGAAAAATACATCAGTAAAAGTGTACATGTGGGAAACAAGAGGCTCTGGCTTTGCAGTTATCAGGAGTGGTGCTTTGCATGGTGATTGCTGAAACCATGGCTTCCTACAGAAGCAGTAATCCATCCATAAAACAAATGTCCTTCCTATTCAATGTAGAGCCATACACCCCCATAGTTCCTCTTGCCTTCAAGCATGGACACAACAAAGTGCTTGTTTGCAGTCACCAAGAGGGAAGCAGGAATGTTTTTCATAGACCTTACTTGGCTCACTTTCCTCTCTTGCTTTGTGCTGAACTCTTCTGAACCTTGTCATGACTCCAGCTTGAAAGTTTCCCTTCTGTGATCCTTCTGCCTCTTGAGGTTGCATGGAGCAACCCTTCTGAAGGGTATAGTCTAAAGTGATTTTGTAGATGAGATACTAATTTTATACTGAGTGCAGAATCCAGCTGCATCATCTTTATCAATGAAAAGTGTAGCCTTTAAATTTCTTCAAGTCATTTTCATCACTGCCCAGCTTCATCAGGAATTGTCCTCTTGTCTTTTCAAGATGTCTTCTCTAAGACTGTAAAACTTCAGTTAATGTCAGGACTAAAATAACTATCTCGAAGGTATAAGAGGGTGGAATCTGTTTCAAAATGCAACAAATTATATAGATTTTCATTTTCACTATATGGTTTTCTATCCAGTCCTGATAATCATGTAAGAATTCATAGGAGTTCAGAGACTCTTAGGCTAGAATGGAACCAAATTGCCATGCTCATGCAGTGTGTTGCTTGCAAAGGTCCCAGCTCTGATATCTTTGTACAGAAAAGTTATATTCCTCACAGTACCACAGATTGCAGGGCTGTCGGCATCACATTGAAATGATATCCCCTGGAAAAGAGGAGGAGGGAAATATGAGAATTACCTTTTCATTATGGTACACTGCACTGTACCCTTTAGCTCTTATTTTGTTTTCCAGTAATTTTCTTCATTTTAGCTTTAGCTTTATTTGTTTAATTTCAGGCTGTATGATATTCTGATGCACTAGCAAACCAATTTGCCTACAGCCTAGTAAAAATCTCATGTTTTGCCTCTATCAAGTCTAATGATTGCAAAAGTGTTTGTTTTTGCACTGGTGGAACAGACAAGTGCTCTGTGTTACCCTTGTCAGTCTTCTGCAATTGGTCCTGAGGTTTTCTTCCAGACCAGCTTTGGTTTGTTTGTCAAGCATGGTGAAATGAAAACCATGGTATGAAGTTTTCTGTGGTGGATATCATCACCAATGGTTTCATAGATGCTTTTGTTTATAAGAATACTATGCCCTTCAGGATAAATGCAAAGGCAAGAAGCAAGAAATTCTCAATGAACCGGAAGCTAGCTGTTTTGAGGTTTTTCCTACTGTTAAAGTTACTTATAATTTGTGCAGGTCTACAAATACAAAACTAATGAAATCCCCCTACCTTGACTGCCTTGTTTAGCTTAAATTTTGTGTTCTTAAAATGCTTTGCACAACTTGTTTCATTCTTTCCATATAAAATACTTTCTTAAATTTACCTCTGATTGAGAGTTTCTTCCTCTGGCAAGATTCCTGTATTTTGTTGACCAACACCCTTAGGCAAATTTTTGACTCAAAAAAAAGGTAAAGATTAATTCTGAATGGTTTTGATAAAACAGAAGACTAGATTCAGAACTGGTCCTTTTAAGTATTTACTGTACTAACAGAGTGCGATCCATGTAAAGTTTCAGTTTTTCAGATGACTGAGGACATTCCTGCATAACTGATGCCTCAGGGCCAGAATGCTCCCTTAGCTCACAGGAATTGCTCTGTGTTTGGGATTCATTTTGTGTGGTGTTAACCACAGGAGAGGGAGATGATGATCTGTAGCTGAGATGATGGGTGGGGCTGGGGTCAAGAGCACAGAGCAAGGTGATGGGAACAAGAGAAACTACAGGAGTAATAAAGCAGGGTGAAGGGACACCTGCCTCAAATGTCTATAGTCCCTTACAGAAAAATACAAAAGAGCACTGCTGTGTTGCGGCAGCTATTGATCAGAGTTTAGTGAAAGTAACCAGGCAGCCTGAAATATGGAACATACTGAGGTTTCAATACATATTTGCATAAGAAAAAAATGGTTAATTGAAAATAAATTGATTATTTTTCCTTTCTCTTATGGAAACATCCCTTCTGCTGAATGAATATTAAGCAGTCTGTGTAATTCTTGATGAAGTAAGTGATTTGCATTTACTAAAAAGCAACCTTAAGCAAGGCTCACAGATCCTTTGAATCTGTGGTAGAAATTCTAGGCCAATTTAAAATAAAACTGTAGACAAGAACTGAATGCACATTAGTTTTCAATTATTAGAATGAAAGACCTTTTTCCTGTAAAACTTAACATAAGAATGAAGGACAGGGAGGGAAAAATAACGCACGTCTTTTCAGATGTACACTGTACGCATGTTTGAATTTCAGTCAGAGATGCAACGAAAGGAAAGCAATCTCAGCTGTGGCTAGGCTTAGCTGCAAACTTTTATCTCTGGAAAGAAGAAAGCTAAATAGAATTACTTGATAAGCAAATGCTGAACTCTATGGGACCTGAGATTGCAGATCTAAAGAATGTGTCTGCACCAAAAAAATAAAAGTTCTTACCTGTCTGCAAGACAGAAAAAACTTTCAAAAAGGATTTGGTTTGTTAAGGCTAAGATTCTGTCAGTATCCATCAAGTGGTTTTGATGCAGTGCTTTCTGACTAAAGCATTGTGCCCTCTATTTTGCAAGAATTCCAACTGATGAATTTCCTTTCAGCATTAAAATATTTTTATTTTTCCTTAAAAACCTGTTATGTTCCAGATCTTAATACACTGTTATGTGGTATAACATAGCAATCTTCCCCTGAGCTTCTGTTGCTGACTATGGCATCATATGGTGGGGAATATCCTTTTAGTCAGTTTGGATCAGCTGTGCTGGCTGGGTCCCCTCCCAACATCTTACCTCTTCCAATTTTACTTATTTTGGGGGACAGGAGGCAGAGAGAAATCCTTAACTCTGTGCAAGCATGATTTAGCGATAGCCAAAACCCTGGTGGGTTATCAGTGCTGTTTCAGCCACCAGTGGAGAGCACAGGAACGCACAAGCTGCTGTGAACAAAGCTGTGTTGATAACTTCTTTCCAGCCAGAACCAAGTACATCATATTATTCCTTTTTGCTCAGGTTACTGCCAGAGAATGAAAGTCACCACTGTTTTTAATCAGTAGATCTTAAACAGTTAAAAATAACTACTTTCTGTCGATATCCAAGAATTTGCCATTTTTATTATCTGCAGGGATTTATTATAATTTAAAAATTTATAACTTTAAAAATGTATTTAGTACAAATAAAGTACAGTTAAATGAGGGATGGGAGTTAGACTGGATCCAGTGAAAAGTTCAAAATAGGAAAATTTGGTTTTATTTTGTCAAAATGTAGATTTTTTCTTAGTTTGCTAAGCGAAAATGCTACAGAATCTAATTAATAGGTGTATAATTCTGTTGTTTTGCATGTATTCAAGCCCAAGAACACCAGAAGGCTGGGAAATTGGAAATTCACTACCATCTTTGTCACTGTCTTAGTGGTTAGTGATACACATTAAAAAATGTGTGTTATTTAATCTTTAACTTCCAGTCACTATATTTTATGTATTTTTGTCTGCTAGATTAGAGATTGAAGTTAGAAAATCTCCTTAAGTAGGTAATTTATCATGTACAGACTATCATCAAGATCCAGTTCTGTCTTAATCCATCTTAGAGCTCATTTAGTCTCTTGCTGTACAGTCTATTTCCAAACTGCAAATCAATCTTACGGTTTTCCTCTGAAGTTTGAGCTCTATCTTGGCATGTCTTTTAGTGGAAAAACTGGATGGAATTGGTTATCTTCAGTTTTGGGAGAAGAGGGTAGGTACTGTAGTAGTACTGTAGGCACTTTAGGCATATGTCTTTTTTTTTGCTAGGCATATATCTTGAAGTGCATATTTTTTTGCAAGTGGCTAGAGATTGCCTTCAATCCATGCTGCAGTCCAAATATAGGCTGGCAAACTCTGAACCGTGCCCAGCTAAAGAGTGAGTAAGGCTAAGGTCTCCAGATAGGGGTGTCTGCATGCCAGTTGTTGTGTGAGATGGTCTATTGTGGTGCAGGAAGATAATTGTCACATTCCCATTTATATTTATATTTATTTTTATCTTAAAAAATAAGGAAGAAATTAAGCTTTACTAATATTTAGTATACCAATTGACACTGGTGCATTTAGCCAATCCATGTGTCAGATAGTCACATAGGGTTCCTGAAGTGTCCTGAGGGAAGAGGGGCTACTTCCCAACACTGGGGAGTTGAGAGTGGCATCCTCACTCATTCACTCACTTTCAGCTTATTGCATGTATTATGTTTACATGTGTCCAGTTAAGTGGATTTATGGATTATATTATGTAGTTTTCACTACCAAATGGACAAGGGGCTTAAAAAGATTCCTGCAGAGCAACTGCAGATTGAAGATAATACTGATAATGCCAGTAGAAGTGAACACAAAGAAAATGACAGAGCTGACATTTCTCCTCCTGCCAGTATGAGCTCTTCATCAGTCACATTTTGGATAAAAAGTACGATGAGACAAGTAGATGCAAAAAAAAAAAGTAAAGTTAAAAAAAAAAAAACAAAACCCAAACAAGTTACCAAGACCATTATAGCTACTGTTGCTAATAGTAAACCTTGCTCTAAAGGTATATTGTGCTTTGAGACATTTGCTATTGACAGTAAATGAAGCCATTGAGATTAGGAGGACATTTAAAATTTAAGCATCCAGAACATTAAAACAAGCCTCAAGTGATGTATAAAGCCATGTGATAGTCTGTCCAGTATTTTACATAGCTAAACCTAATGGTAAATGTTTAAAAGAAAATTCTGAATTTTCTTACTTAGTAGGAAAATACAAAAACACCCATATTTTTGAGGCAACACTTGTTCTTATTGCTCCACTGAAAATGGCTGAAATGATGCATGGAGAACAATAGGGTGACAAAGTCCATTTGTCAGCAAATACTGTTAAGGTGGACAGAAGAGTTGAAGAGTTGCTGAAGAGTTGAAAAAACAGATATAAAAAAAATCATGCAGTGTAGGATGTTGGGAGTATCTGAAAGTACAGATATTTCTAATGTGTCTGAGGTATTTGTTGGGTTCTATTTCAATAGTGGAACAGATAAAAAAGTACTTCTTTGTGAGCCTTTGAAGGAAATATGTACTGCAGAAGGTACATTCTCAGCAGAAATAATAAGAGTCATGTTTTATGAAAAAACTGTGTAAGTGTAACCACTAATGGAGCAGCTGGTACCCAAAAAGTTCATTCCAGAGGGTTGCAGAGCTAGGATCATGTGCAAAATAGCTTTGCTGTGTCAGTCATTGGCAAGCTCTTGCAGCAAAGAAGCAGGAGCTGAGCTGAAGTCCTGTGTTGCTACTAATGTGGTTATCTTATATTAAAAAGACTTTATAAAGCTGAAACTTAATCTATTAGAATCTATTAAATAGCAGTTTGGAGAAATGATTGAAAACTAAGGAATGCACCACGTTATTCCTCCATTTCTCCTCTCCTTCAGTACCATACTTAAGAGTATCACATCATCTGGTAACAATAGGGAATCGGGGCAGGGAGAGAAAGAGGGAGGATTCCTGTCCTCCTTTCTCTAATATATGTTTTAGACCCAAATATCAGTAGCAGCTGATACTTCCCTTACTTTGATGTGTTCATGTAATGTGGAGGAGAATATGGTTCCATGTCAATAAATCGTTATTTAAACATTTATTCACAAAAATCAGTAATAAATGGTCAGTTTCTTAAATACTCTACTAACACCTGCACTCCTAGATAATATTCACCAATTTTTTCTGGCATTGAAATAAATAAATAGATGGAAATTTAAAGAATTATTCAGATTGCAGGATCCACAAATGCATAGCCAAACATGACTGCAGAGCTTTAGCAGAAATGGTATGTAAAGGAAGAGAACATAATTTAAACAAAATTAATGTCTTTCTCCTAACTCTCAGTCTAGTACAGCTTCTTCTTGCCAGAACAGAGTTTGCTTGTGTGGACTGTGGGACTATTCTCTGTGCTTGTAAATCTCTTTCTTGTTTAAAGGAGGTAGATTAATTTTACAGGCAATTAATGGTACAGTTTGGTTTTGAACTTTTTAATGCTAAATTGGCATTATCCTTCAAACCAATTCAAAACACGTAACAAATGGCATGGAATGTATTTAAAACTCATAAATAGATAGAAGTTATTTTGAGGGAGATGATTCAATTCCATTGGTCAAATGTGTAACCCATAATGATAGCACATGTATATTCTCCTTCCTAAGAGGGATAAAACAAAGCATTGTATGTGCTTGTGAAGGTACCAAACATTTTTTCATACCAGATTGTTGCTAGGTCTTGTGGGGATATAGAAGTCTGATTCCAGCTGTCTTTTGTATTCCAGACACAATCCATAAGGTTAAAAAAGAAAAGGGCAGCAACAGTAAAACGAGTTAGGACATATGGTCAAGGAGAGGACCACCAGTCCATACAAACAGACATAATTTTTACCACTTGAAGCTGCCAACAAGTGGCCCAAAGACACAGATTGAAACTGGTTGCTTAATTTGCAGCATAAAGCACTTCAAGTAATTCTCACCTGGAATTCTTACCTAGAAGATTTTGTCTTCTGGTTTCCATACTGAAATAAGGACTTCCTCTCAGACAGAACTGATAGACTGCTTACATTTTTGTAGGATTTTCCAGTCATGGATACAATTGGCTTTACTTAAAACAAACAGCTGGTATTAATGTGATTCTGGAGGATTCCACAGGAAAAGAGAATGGGAAGCCAATGAAATTAAAAGATGCCACCATGTTTGTTTTTTTTAAACTACTTTGCTGTAAGAATGGGTGCAAACCCCAAAAGGCTACTTAAGGCCAAGATGCAGCACAAGACCTATTCAGAATCCCATTGGGAATAATATAAAATAATGTGCAGAAGTTATTTAGAAAGGAATTGGTATGACACATACAAGAAATTATTTTCATTTAAAAAGTTTCAGGAAAAGAGACTACAAGGAAAAACATCTCGGAACATAGAAGTCTGTCAAAGAAGAGAAAGAGCAATTAACAAAGGCATTGAAGGGTTCAAAAAGATATGTACAAGAGCCAGAGGAAAATCTCTTTTCTAGAAAGACTTTTCACAGGTAACTGCAGCTTCAGCCAACAACTGAAATCTCAGTGGAGGAAGTATGTGAATCAAACTGAGACGCTCAAGTACAGTAAATTATCACCACCATATGGTGTCCTTCTGAGGATTCTGGAGTAAATAAAGTGTGAAATAACAGTCATACGCCATTGCAGGAAATGTTGCTGCAAGGGTTTCTTCAATATTAAAAGAGATATTAATATAGTTACTGTATTTTCTATAATCTTGGAGAACCAAGGGATAATCATCAAATTCCAAAATAAAGTTTAATCATCTAGTAGTCCTAGAAAATTGGATGAAAATTCTCTAATAGCAATAGTACTTTTTATTGCTTTCCCTGAATTTAACTTTGTTTAAAAAGTGAATTTAATTCACTTAGCATATGTTTATTGATTACATTAACTGGAATGGGTTAACTGAGCTATTAACCACCTTGTTTATCTGAATTTGAACTTTCCAAAGAGGAATGTGATTATGGATTCTATCGATTTTTAACTTGTTTTTTTTTTTTTTTTTTAACAGAGGTGGTTGCTCTCCAAAGCCTTTAGCAGAGGGCAATAATGTCTCTCATGATGAATTTGGGAAAACCACACATGTAGCAGATGATAGTGCCATTATCAGTTTTTAGGGGAAATAGGTGGGAGGCAGAGAGATTAGAAGGAGAAATAGTAATTTAGTCTGTAACTTTCTTCTCTGCAGGTGATATGAGCTACTGTAACTCCCCTTTTGCCAGAGAGTGTCATTTAAACATCCATTATTTTTTCTGCTGCAGACTTTTAGCAACATTCTGTCACACTCCCTGAAGAAGCTTTGAACTTCGGCTTGCTGCTGCATATAAGAGACAGGGTCAACTTTGTGTGCTTCCTAGAAATCACACAGTTGGCTATTGTGTCAAGTACATGTCACCTTTTCAAAATTCACTTAAATAGTTGAAATTGTATGCTTGGTCTTTTATTAGTTTTGAATTTTCAAACCTTTACTTTTAGGTTTATCCTTTGTTCCTGAGCTCATGGGTAATGTAAATGCAACTAAATTTTAGATACCATTAATTTTGAGTGTGAGCCGCTTTATATGCATTTCTGACATTTTCCACTATTATCCCTCTTTGGTTTTGTTTTGTTTTGTTTTTTGTTTGGAACCAGAACAGTAAAATCAAGACATTTCTTTAGGAAGCATTTACTGATGGGTAGACTCCAGCAGGGTTTCCTACAACAATTAAGACCATAGCCACCATACAGCTTCTTCAAGGCTGCTGCTTCCTCCTACAGGTGTAGTGTGTAACCTCTTTGTAAGAGGTTTACTGCACTGAATAATAAATTTTCCAAACAGAAAAATATTAGTTGTCTTTGTCCATTTGAACCTCCTTGCAGCATCAAATGACAATACATTGAACTTATAAAATATTCTTATCAGAATATTTAGCTCACTCTACAAACTCATGTGAGATATGTAGATCTGAATGTAGTGACAGCTAAGTTAATAGATTTGCAAATCAGTTAGGATTTACAGATGGAATTTACAGAAGTCCCATCTGTAAATAAAAGCATGATTGGTATTTGGGGATGATCTTTTCCCAAGTTATGTAGCCTTTCAGCCAGCCTGTGAGATAGTATGTCTGTTTTTTTTGAAATGTGAAGGACTTCAAGGAGATCTAAAGAGAAGGATGTTGTTCACCTTTTGAAGACTGCCACAACTAAGATTGTGAATTTCAGCCTTCTTGTGGCTTGTGGGCAAAAAAAATCTTAAAAATTGTTCTTCACAAATATTTATGAAACTATTTTGGTATTCTGAAATATAAATAAATATAAATTATGAATAAAGCTTATATGGTGTCTTCACAGTGAGGCGATGCTGAAGCATTTTGACAGAACAATCAGATCAGCAGAACTTGCACGCGCAGAAGGTGGCCATTTGTGTTTGTAAACTCATTGTTTCCTCAGATAATAATCCCAGTAATCACAGGAATGATATTTGTGACCATCTGAGGCAGCAAAAAATTAACAAATGCGCAATTGTTTCTGCTTCAAAGATGCCAAAAAGTTATTTTTTAAAAAAGAATTAGTATGACATTTCAATACATGAAACTAATAAATGCATTAGTACTTTAGTGTCATGTGTCTTCATCTTCTTCTAACTTTGATTTCCAAATGGATTAAAGTTACAGCCCTTAGTACAATGTGCTACAAAATTTCAGTCTTAAGAAAACAGAAAAGAATGGCTCAATTTAATATGCATGCTCAAGTGAAAATGTTATTTGAATATAAATGATACACAGGGGAGAGAAAAAGGAATATTTATTTTTAAAATCTCCTTATTGCTTGTCTCTGCCCAGTAATATCACTTCAGTTAGTATCCAATTTAATTCTGTAATGTAGTAGAACCTCTCTGAATCAGAAGAGATAGAAGATAACTTCTCACCTATTTTCCAGAAAGAGAAAACATGGGACTGAAACATGGTTCATATGGCAAAAATTTCTTGTATATTTATTATACCATTATCA
Organism: Motacilla alba alba; assembly: GCF_015832195.1. NCBI lineage: Eukaryota > Metazoa > Chordata > Aves > Passeriformes > Motacillidae > Motacilla > Motacilla alba. Next base: position 90,270,163 of record NC_052017.1, read on the forward strand.
TTGTAATGTGGTGACCTTGGATCCCTGAAATGATGTCTGCAAAAAAGCAGAAAAGTCTGCTTTTCATCTGAAAGATAAAATAGAGACTTATGATGTTTAAGCTGCAGGGTTTTTTTACAAAGATGTTTGGAGTGGTGGAAAATAAGTTAATGAAAAGCTTTATTAAATTGTTCTCAAATTTTAAGCAAACCTACCCCTGTACTCCTAAAAAGCCTAAAGCCCTAATACCCTTGTGTGTTGCCAGGAGGGCAAGTATTCCCATAGTCCAGACATAGAACAGAATTAAATCTGAGCTTGATGCTGATGACCTTTCCACATTGAGGAAGTCTGAGGAATATGGATTGCTATTTTGGAGGACTTGTGAAATAATGTGATAATTCCTTGTGATCTCTATCCTCACAGGTTCTGTAATCTCCCTTTCATCAAAATGTCATCCAATTTTTATATTAGGTAAATGTTTCTTCCTTTTTTAGTTTTTTCACCGAGGCTTGTATTCATAGTTTTCAGTTGATAACAAGACTTACTCCTCGATGCAGAGGTTTTTATAAATGTTGGCATAGCCCCCTCAGTCTGATGCAATTAAACAATTAGTGAGGAGCTGTAGCTTTGGAACAGTGACTGAGTGCATGGCAAAGCTTCCAAGTTGGTCCAGGTTTTCTGTAAGAAAAAAAAATCCCAATACATAAGGACTTTAAAGTTTTTTGTAAAGCCATGGTTTGAACAAACCTCCTCTGCCAGCCAAGAAGTGGAATAAGGCCCTGCGTGTTCTCCCTCAGCCATTGGGTGGACAGATTAAGAAGTGATGCAGGAAGGCAGTTCATTCCTCTGACCTTGCCTTGAGAACTTTTTATTAAGGTAAGGGATCTTTGGGGCTTCTAAGTTTCAGTGGATGGCAGTGCTACTGGAACACCACTTTGAGACAGGGTTAGATTTTGAGACCTGGAATTCAGCTAGAGTTCAGCTGCCTGTATCTGAGAGTCATCTAGCTCCATTTAGGAGAAAGGAGAAAGGAGAGCAGTTCTTCCAGGGTGCAATTCATCTCACCTGTTTTAGACATCTATTTATTGATGAGATGACTCATTCCTTAGAAATGCTCATTTATCTTGACTTTAGCAATATAGATGTAACACCCTTCCTAGTTAGTGTTGGAATAAAAAAATATTTTATCTGTCATGGATTAAGAGACTTCAAATGTATAAATGGTAGGTTGCTTTCATTCTGCCTAATCAAGGAGGATTTTACATAAGGTGCTTTGCTTCCTTATGTAATTATAAATCAAAGCTCTTTTAGCACTGATAACATTTTCTTAAGCAATATTTAATTATCATTCATGTTTGTTAGAATTATCCCTCTCATTGAACTCTGTTCAGAATTTTTTTAGTAAACGGGCTCTTCCTAAGTGTAATAAATATGTTTGAAATTTGTGTGTACATAAGAATTATTTACTATGCATTTGTCCACCTCTAATAATATAGGCAGATCTTGAGTCCCTAATTTTTGGTTCAGTAGTTAAACAGTCTCTGCTACATGTGGACTAATAAAGAAGTGGGTTTGAGGGTGGTGGTACAGTGAAGTACTGTCCTTCAAAACAAACTAATTATCTTTTACTAAGCTTTGATTTATTCTTTAGTTCTGTGGTACAATGAGACTTTCCATCTTGTTCTATGCTTATTTCCTAGGCTAGACTAAATCACCAATGTAAAGTAGCCGTACTATATATTCTAGGGGTTTATATTTATTTTAATTTTTAAAAAATTCTTTAAATATTTTTTTCTCTAAACTCATATTTAAACCCTGTGAAATTTAATTTCCCAGAAAAAGATGCAGGCATACTCTATATTCTTCATTTGATGTTCTGATTGCACTTCACACATAATAATATAGAGTGCCTTTACTTGTCTGCCTCCACATTCCCTCCAAGAAAAAATATTGAGTATTTCAACACTCCCAGTTACTTGAATGCTTGCAACTACCAACTTCAGTAGTCCTATTGCATTCCCTTGCTGTAATAAACAAGCATTTCTAAATTATCAATTACTTGCACCTCTGGCATTCGTTTATGAATTATTAAATAATCTATTCTCAATATGGCCCCTATTTACTTTCATAATACCTGACATGAAAATTACTGTTGTATAATATTACAGCCTCCAGACCCTTTTATTTTGTTCTGCTTTCTCTACGAGTCACATCTGATAAACTTATAGAAGGATGGTCATCCTATTTCCCTGGAAGCCATCAGAAATCACATTATCCTCAGTTTTGTAGATGGTATCTCACAGTAAAGGAACCAGAAGTATATTTTTGGTGAATTTTCTTTTTCAGTTTTGTTCATTGGTGCTCCTTAACTCCTCGTGTGAACAGATATTATATCTTACAAACTACATCATTACTTTGAATCCTTGTCTACCATCTTAGAGATCCTTTCTGGCTTGGCAATGCATTACGTATTTTTTTCCTGTAAGGGATGTACCATTCCTTTCCTCTCTCTGCTGTACTACTGAGTTGTGTTTTGACTTGTCTTAGTGTCCAGTCTTAGTGAAGAGAGTTTGTTTTTTCAGACTGCTCAAAGTCCTGCTGAACATTATGTGCATGTTCTTAACATGCCTGTAGGTTAAGTGGGACTTAACCCTTTTCATACTTTGTCATAGTGCAGATCCTTGGAGATTTTTCCGAGGTAAATTTTTATTTCACTGTAATATGTTGGTTTCTTCAAATACCTCATAGCAACTGATCCACAACTTCATAAGATGAATTGGGGTTTTTTTATCCATTGGAGAGAAATCACCTTCTAACTTGTACTGTCTGTAGGTCGCCCTAAAGCCCCCTAATTAACTTCCCCCCTACCAGAAGAACCCTACATGCCTATCAATTCTTCTTACACACAACTGGTAGGTTTAACATCAGAGTTCCTGATTATGTTTAACTTCTGTGATCAAAAAACCCAAGAAAGGTAAAGTAAGGAAATTTCTTTCTTCCTTTAGAGAATTTGGGAGGAAATTGGAGCATTTTGCAGGTGACTTCATAGAGGTTTATTTTTAAATAGGTATGATATGTTTGATAGTCACACATATGTATTTATGTGAAACCATATTTACCATACTGCCATTCCAGGCAGAAAGGAGAACAGTTACCATTTTTAACTGGAATGTGCAATTATAGTACAAATACAACAAAAATATCATTAGCGGTGTTATTATTGCTCCAGTCTGAAGCACATGGTTGCTTCTTGTAGGCAAGACTAATATTGATTGCATTAGTTTTCAGGTTAGACCTAGCTACTAACATCCTACTTCAATGAAAAAAAGTAATATATTTTGTGAAAACCTGTACTGTGGCAGTTTACCCAAATAAAAATCCAATATTCCAGGGTTCCTTCTACCCTTCCTGTCACAATGAAAACCGTAAACATAGTACTTTTATAAAATACCTGATTTCTTTTGAACAGAAAAGGAAATCCAATGCAGTTCTGATTTAATTTCTCCTTTACACAATAAAACATATTTAGTTTTTTAGTTTTTCTCCAAATGAAACTCTTTCCTACTAGCCAAAATAATATTTTACTGTTTCCTCTTGGTATAATTTTGCTTCGCCTTTTATTTTTGCATTGTCTCTCTGCTTCAAATAAGGTTCTATCACCTGTTTCATCTTTGTAGTCCCAAATGATGTGTATATCAATGAAAGCGTATCTCTGCAGTTTGTATTTCTTGGATGTAAGTTTTCACTTAATGCTTCTAAGGCTCTAAATCTGAGTGATGTGTTCTATTGGAATGGAAATAGGGATAATTATGTTTGCTTGTAGCACATTGTATAGTGAGACCTCTCTCTAACTAATCCCAAAAATTGTAATCTGTCCTATGCAATTACTCACAATTTACATTTTGTCCATGTAATGAGGAAACTTTTTCTTATCATTCAAGCATTTGTTTTTTTACACATATATTTATGTGTCTGTACTGAAACCCCTACGGTATAACACTTCGTAGTGAACTGTATATTCTGGACAACAGGAAATCTTAGTAAAATATCTGACTGTGTAATCCATCTGGTCTGACCAGTTCTCATTTGTTAGGCATCTCTTATGATCAACATCTGGTGGGATTAGACTGCCCTGAACGACAAGGATTTAGCTCGCTGTACTTACATGCAGCTTTAGTGAACCAAAAGGTCATTGAAAATATCTGTTAAAAGCAAAGTAGTATGATTAATCTAAAAATCATTAAATTAATTTTGTAACTGGCAGAGTTAGGATTAACTGAGTGAACTGTGCCTTTAAATGTATAATTTGAAACAGTTTGAAATGTTGGTCAGTGGAGACCCCTAAATCCAAACTGTCATGACTAGATTGACAGTTCATCAGGAATATCACCTTTCTTTACTGTTTTCCTCAGAAAAAAAAGATAAAACTGGCTTGCAAAAAAAATGAAATACTGTGGTCAAATGGATGCCAACTATTTACTACAGGTCACAAGGTGCTTGCACTCATAATGTCTCTGAAGTGAGCAATCCCGTCTCACCTGAAATAAAATCACTGTGTGTGCAGCTTTTGTATCCTTGTGAGAAACAAGGTCATTTATGTATTGTATGCAGAGAATCATCACACAGAGTTCATGTAGGAAGTCTAAAACAACCAAAATTCAGTGTCGGGGCTCTGAGAGCACCAAAAGCTCTTTCTGCCTCTGAGTAGCCCCCTAGGGCTGCATCTCCCCTACCTTTTCCCCATCCCTGACCCCATTTCAGCTCAACTCAGTGCCATCAGTCCATGCCCCCATGATGCTGTGGGGTGCTGGTTTCTCATTCTCTCCATCACAGCTAGGGCTGGCAGGTACCCTGAAAGCTTGTCCTCAGCCCTGTCACTTTGGTATGGACCTGCCCAGCAGCCATGGGTTCTGTCTGACCCTGGTTATTTTTACCAAACCTGCTCCAGACTTGAGGATGGGCTTCTCATCTTTACTCTAGACCTGCCTTATTACCATGAACTTGCATGGAGGTGTCACCTCGTGGCTGAAACTGGCTGTGCTCTCCCAGACTGTCCTGCTTGCCTTGCTGGGTTGCTGGCTGGTGAGGTCCCTGGTCCAGGGGCTGTGCACTTGTGCCCCACTTCCTTAGGCTGCCAGACCATGATGCTCCCCAACATTTTCTTCCTTTTCTTAGAGCTACATCCATTCTTTCTGGTACAAACCACGAGTATGTTGAAATTTTATTTCCTCTAGACTCACAATTTTTTGCATCCCAGTTATTTTTTCTATCTGCTCTCTCAGTTTGATAGAGATTAAAGGAATTATAATTTCTGCCTTTGCAGTGCAAGTTCATTATTCCTCAAAATCCCTGTATTTCTTCTTCCACAGGTGCAGGGTGAGGGACTTTGTCGTTCACCCCTCAAACGTCACTAAATTTGATACAAGAGCTTTGAGGTAGGCAAGTATTGCTGCCATCCACTTCACAAGCAATTGTACAGCCTGACTTGGTAGCAAAATTTAAAACCTTTATTTCAATCAGAGGAGCTGAATCAAAGGACAGCTCTGGCAGAATGAGAGAGGAAAACCAGTTCTCTTGCATCCCATCTTCACTTTTGCCTAAAGCAAAAGGGCCATCCTTTTCTTCCTGCAAAAGCATCCCTTACAAACCCTTCATTTTTTGGAACTTGCCTCTGAGTAAATATATTTGTACCCCAGTGATTTTTGCAGTTGACCACACAGATTAAATGTGTAGTATGGGGAAATTCTGCTTTCATCTAGTTTTGTAAGCAGAACAGTGCAAAAGTGTATTTCAATGGTTTGTGAAAATTTTCAGGTTTATCGATGACCAAGGCTGATAGTTCCTGTTTTGGGAAAATGAAATATTGCTGTCTTTAAAGTTGGTAAAAGCAGACATAGAGCTACGGCCTTCATTAAATTGTTAACAAGGATCTAAAACCCCGTGGAATTACACTGCTTCTGTATTGTAGTTGGTGCAAAATTTCCTTAGCAACTGTGGATCCCCATAAAAACTTAATGCAGTTTTGTTACCACTTTCTTACAGCAGTTTCTGTAAGTGGAAATTATCCTTTTTACACAACAAAAACCAGAAACACAATAGTTTACACTTCTCCTTACTTGGAGTTGGTGAAATGAAACGATTGCTGGTGAGCGCTAAAACTGCTTGTACTAAAACTGCTGGTGATACGCTTTCCAGGACTACAAGCATCTCCTGAAACAAAACTTGCAGCATTTTGTATACTCAATTTCACAAATTTTATTCAAAATAGGAATGTTTGCATCAGGATTGGCAATTCTAGAAATGGAGGTGACTGACTTTGGACCTAAATCGAAATCAGAAAATTCTGTCGTTAAATTTATCTGAAAGAAGTCAAGAACCTGTGTAGAAAGAAAACTACAAGTTTCCATTCCATGATATATTTAGAGTATTTATATAGGAAGAAAAGAACCCAAGGTTGGTGGGGAAAAAAGTATGGAAATAAGAAGTAAAAATTGGAAAATATAGTAAAAATACTCCCAGACCAGGGACACAAGATGACATGTGCCAGACATAGGTCAGAGCATTGAAAGGGAAACATCATCTTTTAAAAAAACCTTGCAAATTCTTAAAAAGCTGCTAATATCTTGTTGGGATAATGGGAAAGAATCAGCTTTCTTTTGGCAAAATCTCCACACCAGATGCATCTGGAAAGCAGCAAATATCTGCTTGCAGAAGTAAAGGGAAAAGATTTTTAACTTTGGCACAAAACCTAGTAAGGTGTGTCTTTTGGGAGATTAATCAGTGGATAAGTGAAAAGTCTAGGAGCTCTGAAAGCCACAGATACTTTGTTTCTACCAGATAAGCCAGGGGAGATGTCAAAGAAATTTCTCAATTGCTTAATTTAAATAAGCACTGCTCAGAAATAAACCCAAATATACGCCATTTAATTCCTCAAGTGCAAAGTTCTGAAGGGATGGAATCCCAACAAGTCAGTAGACAGCCTGAAGTATAATTCTTATAATCATCAGCCTTGTGCCCACCACTAAAGCCTATCCATAAGTATTTATAATATTTAATGTGTTGTTTTTGTCATTGTTCTTGAGTTAATAATGGTCTAATTTGACTAGACAGTATTTGGTGAATCAACTGTTTTCTGCTCAGTTTAGCTGAGTAATGTTAATCTAGTCTTTCTTTGATTAAAAACTGAATAGAATTGGTCAGAAAATATCAGAAAAACGAGTCTGAAACCAAAACAATTGTTTCCACACAGGAGAAAGTAAGACAGTATTGGATAGAAGCATATGACAAGTTGTATTCCTTTGGAAAGTACGTTGATGCTAAGTAAGGAAAATGCTACTTTTTGTCAGTAGCAAATTATAGTTCTAGTGTTTTCTTACACTAAGTAGAAGGATTTTGGACACTGGCTAAACTATGATCAAGAGAGGTTTGTTTTCTTTTGTTATCACTGATTTTTTTTTAAACAATGTTTCTTTGTATCAATAAAAATATCTGTTGTAAGGAGGAGTTAATGGCATCACTGGAAAATAATAATTCAGTTTTACTAGTGTAGAAGCAGAAGAAGATCACTTTCTGTGAACACATTTTCACAGAGTGAGTATAAAAACTGGTAACATCACAGAAGGATAAAGGATGTAACAAATCTTGGCAGGCTGACCATTCTGACTTGCTTCTCTGAGATAAAACAGTTTTTAAATAAAAAGTTACTTATTTGTCCATTTGTTCTAATAATAATAAAATGTTATAAAGTAAAAAAAAAAAAAAAAAAAAGTGTCTCAGTAATTTTAAAGCATGACTAAAGGGGATAAGATGACATAAAGGCCATGAAAGAAGCAATTAAGGCAGCTGGTGTACTGATGATTGTCAGGAAATGACCCATATAGAGGGTCATCAGAAAGTATCTGCATATGATACACAGGCTTCTAAAATCTCCTGTTTAGTACCACGTATCTTCCATCCTCTTTTTTCTGTGTTTGCATGTGGGATACCTGTTTTACACTGATTTGCTTCTCCTATTTCTGTTATTACAAACAAATTAAATAGACAATCACTGCAATTGATGTGATCCTAATTCTATTAACTTAAAATTGGTGTGCCACTCTCTTCATTTTGGTCTATAATAATGTTGCAGACTAAAATTATTTTTGCTTATCTATTAGGAATAGTAATGTGAAACTGGTTTTGCAGTCGTGTGGCTGGAGGAAAACCAGCAACAATTAAAACAGAAAATCTTGAAGTAGTTACATGGGAAAAAACCCTAAATCAGAAAGTCAGATTGCTTTGTGTGTTGTCTGGCTTCCTTGTGCTATTAGGCAGCTCAAAGAGGAAAGTCTTGCCACTATTAAACAGGTGAAAAAATCTGCTAGTACCTGGTGGCTTGTGCCATCTTCAAGCCAACTACACCTCTTGCTGCTCCATGGTGTGATGAGTGGTCTAAGAGAGGGGTGGGCAACAGAGAAGTCCATTAGGCCTTATCAGCCCCTAAGTGATGTAAGCTAAGCTCTGCTGATTCATGCTAGGACCAGCTGAAATAAGTACTTGAGAATGTATAGGAGTTCCCTTGATGAGCCTTTTCCCTTTATACTGTCTCATACTTCACTTTGGCTACAACTAAGTTTTTGGTCCAAACAGCCCTGGAAACACAGAAGAATTGTCCACCCCATGACCCAACGTGGGAGCCCAGTTTGTGGGGCTGTGTGTGAACTTTTATTTGCCACTCATAATAAAGTCCTTTACATGATACAGCCATTGATAGCAGATTGTGGTTGTAGGGGAATAGCGCCTTGATCACGTTTTAGGCGAAATGGAGAAGACTATGTGGGTGCATATATCATCGTCAAGATCATTGCTTGTCATTACAGGTATAAATGCAGTCCATCTGCTCCCTTCTCACTGGCTCTTGGTTCACTAGTTTGCTTTTTTCTCAACTTGTGACAGGTGAGGAATAATCTGACTGGCGTCCTTGATGGCAAAGACATCGAGATTTCAGATACTGAGAGTTTTTCCGATGATCCCTGCACAAGTGTGAAGAAGCTTAAGGTATGTATTGCTGTTTGATGAAAAAGAGAAAGTGGTGATGGGTTTATTTCCTATGAAGAGGAGTAAGGAAATGAAATTTGTGTTAGAATGATATATTACTACATTCCATTGCATAATAATATAAAAAAATGGCATTTTGAGGGCCTAGTCCTTCTTAAGTTAATGAAGGTCTACGTGTTTAGTAAATATTTTTAATAGTTCCCGATAGTGATACTAAACAAAGGAAGTTGTTGCTGGCTTAATGTTTGCAGTTAAAGCCCCAGTCATAGTGATATACATGTGAAAACTCTTGAGGTTTGGAACCAGAACCCTTTTAAGGTAAATTATCATGTAGAAAGAATATTGAGCCTCTTTCCCTTAGCTTCATTACACATTTAAAATTGAATTCTCTGTTAACATCATCTGCATGATTTCAAATGAATCATAAGGAAAAAGAAGAAAAAAAATTGGTAGCAGAATAATTTCCCATCCTTCTCTTATTATAATGATTTATTAGACTTCTGGCATCTCATAAAATTAAAACTATATTTTAGCATTACCATGCAGCACAACCAGCAATAAACTAGACACAGGAGAGATAAATCTTAAGCTGCACAGGAACATGAAAAAAATGATTGAACAGCAGGAGAAAGCACTTATAAATGGCAAAGATCAAATTGTTTCTGGTATCAAGTGCATATGACACACAGTCAAAGCCACAATCCTGCAAATGCTTAAATATGTGTAAAACAGGTAACAAAAAACCTTAATAAACTAAATTATGTTTAAAAAAATGGCATTACAGCAATATTGACCTGTGTAAGGCTAGACCACTACTGAAGCTGGAAAGGTTCTGGAGCATGATAAACTAAGTGGGCTTTATTATTTTCACAATCTAGAGACGTAAGCCGGAATGTTTAAAGTATTAATAAGTGAAGTTTGTGTTTGTGGAAAGCCATCTGTGTCTGTCCAGTCTAAGACAGTTTGCTTTTTCTGTCTGGAAATCTGTCAGGGTTGAAGAGACTCCAGTAGGTGTTAAAGTCCATATTTTTGACTAGGAATGGTGTAATAACTATAAAAAATGCATATTAAGCATGCATCTTTAGGCTGGAAGTCAGAAGAAGCAATGTGATTCCAGCTGTCCTCTGCCTCAACAACATACTGGGTTGTTTTGCAGGGAATTCCAGATGACTGAACTAACAGTATATTTGTAATCTTTTGATTTCTTCTTCAAAACAAATTAGTAAAATAATATATTAGCAATTATCCAGAAAATGCTTGCTCTTGATAGAAATATAAGTTAGTTGTCGTTAGGTATGTGTTTGACACAGAATTTAGCTAAACAATTCTAATAATGTTCATTCCTTTCTTCAACATGTAAACCTCACATCTAAGGTAAACTGCTATCTGCTTACCTGAAATACCTCTCATTTTCACAAACACATTTAAATTAATTAAATTGATGATTGTGGAATGAAAAATAGCAACATCTGGTATGATTTGCAGAAATATACCTTTATATTGTATATTTATCTTGGTAACACCTTAGTTTCTACTGCATTGACTGCACAGTTAAAAGGTAAATTTAAGCTTAGGGATATCTTTTGAAACTCATTTTTGTTTTCAGAGAAAGGGATGGATGTGTACATCCATATTAATGCTTGAAAATTCTAAGCATGTGCAGACAAATTGTAAGAGCCATAATGCTTCTGTTTCCAACTTTTTCGTGGCTTGCATGTAGGACAAAAGAATTGCCATCATGGAATGATGGTGGGAGTCAATGTCCTCCAGTTCACCTTCACCATCAGTGATTCCATAGCTAAGGTCAGAGGTTTATCTCCAGTTCTTCAAGTGGACATGCAAGCATTTAGAAGGCAGAACATGTGGCCACCTCTTTTGTCAAAGTTACCCAGGATTTTGTCGATTTATTGATAACCTCTTGACTGTCAGATATGTGATAGAGAATAAGACAGAGTATCTGAGCTATTCAATTTAGGTATCTCATAAAGAGCCTGCCAAGACGTTGACTTTTCCTGGCAGATGAGATATTGTAGCAATCCTTCTCTGAAAAGCTGTATAATACAACATTGTGGTGTTATTCATTAGAAATGAGACAGATTAAAATCTGATCAAAGAAGGGAAGCTCTGAAGGCTGAAAAAAAAATAGCTGCCTATTTCAGCATAATGTGCATCACTCAAAAACTCTGAAAAGGCTAAAGAGTGTCTTGTGTCTGAGGCTGTTGGAAATGGCAGTGAAGGACACAAGTCGTTCTTCATCCTTCAGCAGAGCATCTTAGACGTGTTGATCCTCACTCTCTTCAGGGTTTATATTACTCAGCTCCTGGTGCTACCAAAGACATTTTATTATTAGTACCTGAATAATATCCTCACCTATGTGAAAGAAAGAAAGAAAGGAGAAGAAGAGTCATTATTTTTTGAGGCTGTGCTATAGTCTTAATTGATAAAACATTTTTTATGCAGGGTTTGCCACAACTGTGGGTAAATGAAATGTAACTGTTCTTCATTTTATTGTTTGAACTTCAGTCCATATGGGAACATATGTATTTCTTACTGAGGGGCAAAGCTTAAATGCTGATATTGCTACTGTAATCTCTGGGAAGAGTAAATATGACAGCTCACCATCTGGCAAACAGTCTAAACATTGGTCTTTTTATGTAAGTGCAGTTTTGGGAGTTGCCTTCCCCCGGGAGGTTTTTAATCATCTTGTAGATCACCTGCCTAGTTCCATGAATTAAAACCTCTTCTGCCAAATATGTTTTAGCTCCATGCAAGCAATTTACAGCTCTCTGAAAAAGAGACTTGACACTTGTTGGGATCCAGTGGGTGATTTCTTTGATCCCTATGAGGAAGTTCCACTGTGTTAACTTGCATCATTCTACAAGGGTTTGAGTAAAGGAATAGTATATCCTTGCAAAGAAATCATGCTGGTTTATAGTCAGTTAACAGTATGAATGAAGGCATAAAAAAGTTTTGCCCAACAGGCATCTGATGTATCTCTTTGCATCAGTCTGTAATGTGGACTTTGACCCACGAGCACTGACATGAACCCAGCTCTGATACACTTTGGTGCAGACTTCGTTGTCTGTGTAGATAAAACCTCTGCAAGGACTTGAGCTATGTGCAGTTGCATGAATTTGAAGCTTCAGTGTCTCTTATGTGAGATGGAGCCAGCACACCCAAGCCTGGCATCCAGTGGATCTGGGCTGGTTTGCAATTTTGAATGCAATTCTTCAAGAGCAAATTTGGGGAAAATGTGGAAGGGAATGCAAAAAGTGGAGTTCAGGAGGAAGAGGCTGGCTGAGGAGTGTGTCATTGCACAGAGGAAGATGCTATGCATGAAAGAGGAAGAGCTGTTGCACAGACTTTCCTAAATTAGCTCCTAAATTGCATGTGTTTCTGACACACAATTCTTTGATTACGCGACTGCATACTAAATTATGTGATAATCAGGTGGAAGCAATGTCTCATGGTGTGAAAGCACACACCACAGGCACTGTGACTTCAGTCTGAATGTTGTCACACAGCCAGTGGGCAGCATTGCTGCATGTGCACTCTGGGATTATTACTTATGAAGCCACACAGTTTACATATTTTGTTTGTTTGTTTGCTCTTTTAATTGGTTCTCATCATGTTATAAAATGGAAAGAAATTTCTTCAATTTTAATTATTAGGTGCTGTGCAATTTATTTTTAATCAAACTCTGCTACTCTTTTTTTCAAATATTAAGTCTGCATTTTTATGTTCAGAGCAGTCAAGTGACTCAGAGCTGAGGTTCCAAGAATAACTAAATTATTTTTAAAATGTGAAAAAAGAAATAGTACATGAGGTGGGGTTTTTCTGAGCATAATTCCTAAATCTATTTATTGTCCTTACAAAACCTGTAATACCATTGCTGTAATTTGTGTAATTTGTTTGTTTAGTTTCATGTAACCTTGTTAAATTTGTTTATAAATAATCTAATCCACTTGAAAAAGATTTACATTACTTTATCAGTTTGTGGCTAAATATAAAAATGAAGAGAAGCAGGCTTACTGAAAATGCACAGGTTCAGAATGAGCAAAGCACATTACATTATTTCTGATTTAAACCATGCTAAGAGTGATACTGTTTTCATGCATTTAATTACAGAGGCATTCTAATATCTTACTGCACTGTCCATCATATTTTCTTCTGCTGAACAAGAAATAAACAGTGAAATAATCTGAGCCAAAAATCTTTGACAAATTGATTTAATTAAAACTTAAATGTTTTTTGCCACTGAAAATCGTACCGAAACATATGTTTGTTTTTTCCTTGGAGTGGGAAAGAGCTATTAGTAATTCTAAACAGGTCTTATATGAAAGAAATGAAAAATTTGATTTGCTCAAGCTTTTGCAGAGAACTCTGCCTTTGTGTGAAAGAAAAGGTAATGTGAAACCATAAAAGTGTGTTTTATGGATATTAGAAGTAATTTTTCATGTTAGGAAGAGGTTAGTCCTGTTCCTAGAGAAATATTTTCCTGCATATGCTCCTCAATTTAGGAAGACTCTCTTTAATATGTTTCTAAGTATGAAAGTAAAATTGTCTTCGGATTTCATCATAGGTTCTTTAACTGTGATGATTTTTTTTTAATGTGTGGAGGTGGGAGGGAGTAGAGACGGAGTTGACAATGTGTTGAGTGACTGTAGAGAAGATATTGTATGAGTAAAATCTTCAAAAATTACTAAAGCAGGTGTAATATCAAGGCATTTGATCTCACAAATCTTGTTTCATAATTTTACAGTTGTATTTCATGCAGACTGTGATAAGTTTATGTCTTCAACTGGTTCTAATATGCAAAATTGTAGTAGAAATATTGCAAGGAAGCGAAATAATATTTGATATTTTAGTGTTATTGAACACTAATATTTGACTGTAGTATCAATTTTACTCTCATTACTACTGTAGACTAATAATTTTCTACACCTGAGCTTTTTTTTTTTTCTTTTGTGGTGCTTGAAGTTCTTATAAAGAAGAACTTATAAAAGATGAAGTAGTTTTGTATTAATTCTGTCTGCAGCTGTAATCTGTGCTAACTCCCTGCATGATCTGAATGGCCAATTAAAGTGGTATCTGGAAGCTGCAACTGAGTTTAACTGCCCTGTATTTTATTCCATCTGCAGGGTAATGATGTTCGGATAATCCTTGGCCAGTTTAATGAGGAAATGGCTGTGAAAGTTTTCTGCTGTGTAAGTAAATACATTTAATTGCATATCAGAATAAAGAATGTGCTGTGTTTGATAAAAAAGTAACTTGAACATAAACATTTCTTCATGGAGTTCAGCTCTGTGAAGGTTTATATCCTAAAGAAAGATTACACGTGCGTAGTTCCATTTCTCTTTCAATAAAATACTTTGTCTTCAGTGGAATTTAGGCATAGACTGCATGCCTAGCTACTTCTCATTACTTTCCTCTAGTGGAATTAAATACTAAATTGAACTTGAGCATTGCTCTTCACATCAGATCCAGGGAACTACTTGCATCTGTAGCAGCAGATAGAGAGAGAACTGCAAGATTTCAGTCTTGTCCAAGAGCTGTGTTCTGGTGATAATGTCTGTGTGTATGGGATTGGCATGTTTTGCTTTAAAGAATAAGAAATTCAAGCCTCTTCCTAACTCAGCAACACTAATAATTTCTGCTACTGAAAATGTTGCTAATTGTACTGTTGTCATTTCCATCTGACTGATGTACATTTTACATGTATTACATGAAAGCAAATATTAGTTGGTAAAAAATAAAGTTTTTTAAACCGTAACAGTAAGACTAGCGAACATAAAATTCCCCATCCTCCCCATTTGTTTTTGTGAATGTGCTGCAAACTTATCCACTGTTATTGCCATTAAAAGTAGCAGGATTAAAATGTGGATCTATACTTGTACCAGCCAGAAAAAAATTCTGAAGAGAAAGATTTTAGTGTCCTAAGTATTGAGTTCTTAGTCTAAATAGTAAGATTAATCCAAGAACACAGTAAATATAATGGAAAAGCAATAATCACAGCATCTAAATTTCCAAGGGTGTTTTTTAGTGTTCACTTAGTGAGACAGTTCCCTTTACTTGGAAAGAAAGGAAAGGCAGAAGTTCAAAATCTGAGCACTACATGTGTCTCAGATGCATTTTGGCTCTTACTCAGCAGCTGTCCCAGTTGGTGGCAAAATTTGGAAAGGAGATTGTACAATATATTTGGAAGGAACAAAATCTGTTTTCATCCAAAAGGAAATAGAAAGCATTATTTTATTTTTCATTCTTCTCATCTCTTATAGGTCTTTATATGTAGATCTTTTTGTACTGCCATTTAAATTGAATTGACAGAGATAATCTCCTATTTTTTCATTCATGGAAGAAAGAATGGGATATCTGCAGCCCAGATCCTCCTCAAATCTCTTGGGGTTGGCCTGCATTTCCCCAGCAGAGGAGTCCTGGTCAGAATTATCTTCCAATCCAACATTAGCAAGAGACTGGCCTCATTTCTAGTTGCCCTTAATTTTTAGTTGCATTTCTCTAATATTCTCTTCCAATCCATGTTCACGTGAGGCCACTGAAGAAATCTTGGAATTCCTTAGAGAGGCAGGCTGTCCTTTAGTCTGCATCACTGTCCTCTGAAGGGTTCCAGGGAAAGGATGTCTCTGTCACATGAGCACCAGACGCGGGTTTCTGTAGCTACGGTTTGGTGTCAACATGGGAAATGTGCGTAACTCTCAGCGGTTTAAAGTGTGATGGCTGCTTCCGAAGCACATTAGTGTCAAAAATAATAAGGTGGATTTTTCTGGAGCCTGGAGAAATCTGAAATATCATGCATTTAGGCTTGTTTAAATGTACTTATTTGAGAGTTTCAGCAGGAGACTGAATGCAGGAGAGGGCAGTTCAAAGTAGGTCATTTATATATTAATGCCCTACAATATGTCAGAAACTTGTTATTATTCATAAAATATATTGTTGACTCATGCACTCCTACAGATATATGTCTAAGAGCACAATAATTTAGATTTGACAATTTTTAACTCCTCTTTTCCAGGTGTATTTTCAGACAGGTTTCAGTTGTGATTCCTTGTTATATTCTGCAGGGTTACTGATGTCAGTCAGAAAAAGGCTTTGAGTTTGTTAAAGGAAGATGCTTTTTCACTTATACAAGATTTTTTATTTTTAATTTTTATTTTCCTGATTGGGGTTTTATCCTAGATATTATTTGATAATGACTTATGTAGGTGGTGAAACCTTTAAAGTTTGCCTCACTTTTCTGCCTGGATTCAACAATCATATTCTGTGAGGTTTCCTCAGGACATCCATAGGAGTTTATATAAGATCACAGAACCATTTAGGTTGTAAAAGACCTTTAAGATTATCAAGCCCAGCCATTAATCCAGCACTGCCAAGTCCACCACTAAGTAATGTCCCTAAGTGCCTCATCTGCACGTCTTTTGAATGCCTCCTATGATGGTGACTCAACCTCTTCCCTGGTCCCTGATAATTCTTTCAGTGAAGAAGTCTTCCTTAATATCCAGTCTAAAACACCTCTACTGCACAACTTCAGATCATTTCCTCTTTTCCTATTCCTTGTTATTTGGAAGAAGGAACCAACACCCATATCTACACCAAAAAATTGGACTAAAAGATAGTATAATCCAGTAGCAAACTTTAAAAACAGGACAGGACTGGTTCAAGCCAAAGTGAATGTTGGCAGGTATTTCCATACAAGGATTTAAATAAGCTTAGCTGTTCATTTATCACCAGTGTCAAAAACAGTGAGCAATTTTAGTTCTATGGGAAATCTTAGCTTTATAATTAATTTTCACCTCAGTGGGATGAATGTGATGTTTTCTTGGAATGGAAATTAGGGCCTTTTGGTCAAAACTTAATACTTCAACAATCAACAAATTGCCAATAATTGTTTGCTACACATAAGAAATACATGAATCTCTTTGTTTAAAAAAGCATTTATTTATGGATTCAAACGAGAGTGAAATGCTTTAAAAGAAAAAAATAAAAATTCAGTTTCACAAGGGCAAAAATTGTCCATGACAGTTTCCTGGCTGCTTGACAGCAACTCGGGGCTTTGCATTCTACATCGGGCATGGGAGAAAGATTAAGGAAAACGTATGACTACTTTACACTGTTCTGGTGGTACAAAACATGTGCAAACCTCCTTCAGCTTGCTCTTATCTGCCAAAAAAATCTTCCCCTTAGAAACTGAAACCTGTAAGTATTGGTCTGTGTGCACTCAAATAGTTCAAGAAAGATCCAGGTGTTTCAAGTACTTGTGTATTTTAAGCATTAAAATAATTTCCATTTAGCATAATCAACAGGGAGAAAATGGTGGCAAAAGAAACCCCATTATTTTGCAATAAGACTTCTGGGACCCAAACATTGAAATGTCTGAATACTGTCAGCTGTGCTGTCACTAGAAAAATGACTGCATGGTCATGGTGCTCAGCCTCAGAGGATCTGATTTTCTTCCTACTTTTGCCTTCCCCAGTCTACCCTTCAAGCCCTGTCATTCCACCATATCTCAAAGGAAGAGCTGACAGCTCTTAAAGTGTTTGTTTTGTGTTTTGTTAAACCAGATTGTTGCAGAAATGTGAAATTGTAACCAGTCTTTCAGGCAACCATGTTGGGAATGATCCCTTGTTTCCAGGATGAAATTTCTGGCTATTTTGAAACTTTCAATTTTCAGCTCATTTTCCAGGGCATTCACAGATTATGCAGGAAACAGTACAAGTGCTTATGCAAACAGAAAATTTCCAGCAGCTCTAATTTCAGAATAGTTCACAGCCAATACTTTCTGGCAGCACACAATTTGATACTTTAATCTCTATAGAGCAGGGGAAGCTATGTAAGACTGTCCTTCTCTAAAAGCACTATTCTGTGTCGGTTTGCATCCTCACGATTCGAAAACTGTCAGATACAAAACACTGAGTGACTGAAAGGTCTTGAATGACCTAACTGCATAATGCAAACTCTTTTAGAAGGGAGTACTGCAGGATGGAATTGCTATTTTCCTCTCAGGTGGCCCAGGAATACAATGTCTCCATAGCTGTGCAGGTGGGCAGGAGGACAGAAGCAGATATGTTTCTGGAAGGGCAGAATTAACAAGCAAGAGAAAGACAAGCTGTTTATGTGGATTGTGGAATAAGTAATATATGAGATGCAAGACACCAGGTTTCAGACAGGACTTTCAAGCAGTATTGTATACAAAGGCATGAAATTTGATTTTGTCTGAACAAAAGCTTCTGGAACCAGGAGCCAAATAAATCTCCTTTGTGCACAATACTGTTATGAACTGAGCTGGCACCATTATAATAGACTTCACAGATTTAAAGCCCATTTTTAATTTGGGTATTAACATATTTAGGAGGTTTTCCTATTTCATATATTCTGTTATTGATCTTTACTTCTCTGATAGGCTTTTTGTACGATCTTTGGGATACTTTTCAAAACAGTTATTTCAGAATGACTAATATGTCCTGTTTGCATTCTTATAATTTCCTCCTTCTGTAATACTTTTTGTGAAAATGAAGCAGTTTTCCTGTTAAGAGCTCTAAGCTTGCACCATGTATTTCTAAAAATTGGAAGTTTTATCTTAGGCCTTCTGTCTCAAGTATTGCCTGTATTATGAGCCAAAGAAGCATGAAACCTGAAGTTTTGAAATGGAGTCTGACTGAAATGTCAAAAGAAAAATATCTAGTTGCAAGACAGTGAGAAACATCTGAGATAAAATTTGCTAATTTTATCCTAGAACACTCTTCCCAATCAAAGAGAATATTTGAGAATACATCAGCTTTTAGGTACAACAGCATATGTGCCTGACTAAGAAAGTATTTCTGTTTCCTGTTATATATACCTGCTAAGTATTGAAAGGAGATAACTATAATCTCAGTATCTTGGATTACAGTGGGCTGTATTCAGTATTCCAACAATATAGAATTTCACGTGAAGAAAATTCTTGCTGAGAAAAAAAAAAGTCATTAAGATTTTGCTTTACCAATTCACTATTCACTCATGCTCCTCAGGAGGAACTGCTAATTTAATGTTACTGTGGTCTGCTTTTTAGCAGTCACCTAATTCATATTTGCCACGTGTGATTCAATGGTGCCTATGATCCAAGTTTTCTTGTTAATCTAGTCCTTAGGTTGATTTAAGGGTGATAATTACTTAGTTTAAATGTGGTAGCATGGTAGTTCTATCACTCATGTAATAGTTGTGTTATAAAGAACTTCCAGTGGAAAGCTGTGCCTTCTGTTTGTGTTCCTCTTTAACTGCCTCAGTTCTAGAATACAGTTTCATTTTTCTGCTTTTTAAGAAATGATCCACTAAAAGAAAAACAGGGTTTAGTAAATTCTCATGTCCTGAATTCTAAAGTCAGGAGTCTTCAAAAAAAATTATTAGCAAATAATTATTTTAAGCTGTTTAAAATACTTCTGTACCCCAACTATCATCATTTCATTAATATTTAAAAAAATTAACCAAAAGCAATTGGTTTTATGTTCAATGCCTCTATTACAATGTCCATTATCTTTTCTGTTTTTCTTATTTGCAGGCTTATGATGAAGAAATGTATGGCAGCAAATATCAGTGGATTATTCCAGGGTGGTATGAAAATCTTTGGTGGGAAGCATGGATTAATTCCTCACAGTGTCTCATCAAAAATCTTCTTGCAGCCATGGAAGGTTATATTGGAGTGGATTTTGAGCCTCTCAGCTCAAAAACAAATAAGACTATATCAGGAAGGGTTAGTATTTCTCTTCCACCTATTTTATTACACCATCAGTTCTCTCACTGCTGGATTGGCACAGTAAAGCACCAAGGAGGGAGGTGAAGCTAAAGGGTTCTTCTACCAAGAGACCTGGAAGTCATCACAGTTAGTTTCACTACTTTCCACTAGTTTGCAATTTTAAAATATTTCAAAATCAAATCTAATTCTCTACAGGGTAGAAAAGCAGTGAAGTCCCTTGCTTCAAATCTGTCCTCTTCCCACAGTATGAACATTGTAGTTAAATGTACATTAAAGTTCAAATTGCAGTCTTTAGTATCATGTGCTGTGTCACTTCAAGTTAAATAGTTAAGCACAGAAACAGAAAACTCTTATATTTAAACCTGTTCTGCAAGTGGCCAATTTGAATGATGATTTGTGTCTCTCAGAACTAGGGAGCAGGAGGTGAGGCTTGTTCTAAACATAAAAATATGTGTTTTTTCCATAAAACACATAAAATTTTATCACAGAACAAATCCATACAAACCAATGAATAAACATGCCTGATTTTGCTGCTTTTCATCTTTTTTTTCCATCTGCCTTTCATGCCTTGCTGAGTGAGCATGAAAGACAACTTTACTGAAGGATAGCTCATCATATGACAGCACACCATCCAGAACATAGTGAACTTGTAAAATATGGATAAATATCCACTCAAAATTTCATATTGAGCAAACGGTTGCTCAAGTAAAAGTGATTTGATTTGTGTTACCCTGTAAAGTGTAGTCACACCACTAATTTGCAGGGATAGAGACTCATTCCCTGTTCTAGTATTATGGTTCACCAGTGTAAGTTTTGGTTGAACTGGAGCCTTTTGTACAAAAGTAAAATAAAGCAGGTTGTCATTTATACAGTAAGGCAATGCAACTGTTTTCAGTATCTCTATCTCCTAGTTCTGTTTCCCAATCTCACCAGCAGTTTTTAAATCAGGCAATACGTGTTCCTTGAATTTTATTTTCTTTCATAATTTTTTTTTGGAGTCCCTTTCTGTATTAGTTATGCACACCTCTAAATTGGAGGGTGCAGTTTGAGGTGTTGATTTAGATTCAAGTCTGTAAAATGTTATGTATTGAGGTAAAACTGAATTTTATCTTCTCTGCAGACTCCACAGCAGTATGAAAAGGAATACAACGCTAGACGTGGTGATGGGCAATCCAGCAAGTTTCATGGTTATGCCTATGATGGAATATGGGTGATTGCCAGCACCCTACAGCGGGCAATGAAACACCTGAATTCCACCAACAAGCACCAAAAAATTGAAGATTTTAACTACTCAAATCAAAAACTTGGCAACATTTTTCTGAATGCTATGAATGAAACCAGGTTCTTTGGAGTAACGGTAAGTCCTCATCAGATGATTGTGGGATGCCGGAGGCTTGTGATTTTGTGTCAGTAATTGAAACAATATTAAATATTAAGTATGCTTGAAAAAGAAACAAAGTTGTTTATTTCTTCTATCTGAAGAGCTTCCAGTTCCACTTTATATTAAATATTAATGCCTTGACAGTCTTGCTCATTACCTGTCTTCAGATGCCAAGGGATGACACTGTACAATTCCTCAGTTATCAGATTTTAAAGCATGAATGTCATCTGAATTAACAAATCAGAGTGGTTTCAAGGGAACCACAAGTTTTGCAAGCTGCAGTGACTTTTTAAGCAACTGTGTTAGCAGTTAAGGAGCAGTTGGAATGTGATCTGAAAATACATATTTCTCTCCATCATTTAGGTTTGGTAATAGGCTATAGTACACTGTCTCTAACTCCAGCGCTGTACATTCTAGATATTCTTGCAACATGCTTCAGTTGTGATTGAAATTTATTTATAATTTGTATTTTTTCACAGTTAAGTACAAAGCATACTCACATTGCCTTAAGAACTGTTCCTATACAATAGTATCTTCATTCTCATTTCAATTGTACAATTGCAAACCCTTAGGGTTTTTTGTTTTTGTTTTTTTTGGTTTTTTTAAACTGTTTACATTTCTTTTGCTTTTTAGCAGAGTAAAACAGGCGATAGGAGTGTGGTCTTAAAACTTCTTAGTTTTTTGATTGTATCTGAGGCAACACAGTTGGAAATTAGTGGTGCATATGTATTCAGGAGTCTGCAGAGCTCACCAAGAGAGACGAGCAGACTCCATTTCAGGGAAAATGGTCTTTGGAATTTCCAATATCTGCAGCAAGGAACCTACTGGTACATGCTTTGTTCCGATGTGCTTGGTCTGCAATATGGCTAGATAAGGAAAAGAGTGTTTGAAGAAAAGTGTGTTTCAGTGATGCACAGAGGGGCATCTCCTTGCAGCAAGAGCATGGAGAAGGTGGGAGGGAGCTGATGAAATCCTGTCTCCATGTTAGAAAAAACTGTCTCGGATATCAATTAACATCTAAACACGTTGAAGTAGCAGAACTATGGTTATCATACATGACAGAAACGGGTTCAATGAGGAAATGCCTGCACAAATGCATCAACAAGGTGTAAAGGCTCAACCTTTTGGTGTCCTTGTTAATTGCTGAAAAAGCTTTCTGTGATGAGGTACACACAACTGAAACTAATTCAGAATTTCTAAGTAAAAACCAACCATATGGCAAGACAATATTAGTATCTAGTTGCTTGTGCAATATGAATTTTGCTTTCTTTTTACAGTGAATAAGACTAAAAGTTTCAGCAAAAGAATTTGTTATTCATTGTATCCACAGTAGGACTGGATCTTTGATGAAGCTTTCAGACAGTAGCAGCTATGAACCAGACTCTGCAGGGACTCAGTTATATTTGTCCTTCATTATTCCATGTACAATATCTATCTATGGACTTGAAATTGAATATTGAATATTGCTGTGTAGTTCCTTTTTGGTTTGGTTTTTGTTTTGTTTTTTTTTTTTTTTCCTTATCCTTTTTGCCTTCTGTTTAGTTTTGCAGCTAGTTATGGTGAAATTGATAGTTTTCATTAGCATTGCTTAATTACCCTTCACTGCTTCCTCTCCAACAACAAAAAAACCCCACAAACAAACAAACAAACCAACAAAATCAAACCCAAAACATCTAAGATTGAAAGAAAGCTCTTTTTTACTAGTTTCAGAGACACCAGCAAAATCTCACGAGCATTCCTTTAGGGAAGGAAGCTCTCTTTATTGTCTCATGTATAATGGTTTTCAGACAAATTACTGCATGATTATTCACTGTATTTAGTATCTGTCTGAGGTCCTTGGTAAAATATTTCTCTTTATCATTGTTCAACCAAATCATAATGTCAATGCAAAGCCCAAATCAGGTAATTGCAAGGATCATGTTTCCTATACCTGTAAGTCACAAAAACATTTTATTGAGATAGATATGGAGAGAAGAAAGTCTATAGAAACTACATTTTCTTAGGGCATAATTACAACACACAATGCTCAAACTTTTTCAGACAAGCACGGAGAAAAAAGAGTTTTAGATGAATATTAATTATTTTGCATTGTAGTGTTCAGAAAGTTGAAGCTGAACTAGCAGATTGATTTTTACCAGAAAAGCTTTTAAACTTTTTATTCTTCATTCTAATAAATTACTGTCATTTGTGACCTAATTTAAAATTTTCACTGGAATATGAGTTTTAAGTCTTGGAGTGCTAAATCTAATTTCATTGTTTTCCAAGAATATGTATTTTAATATAAATTTTTTTACAGTTTATTTTTAAAAACGTATTCTAATCAAGAAAGGGACATTCCTTGATTCATATCTGTGCCAAATAAAAAATGTTTTTTGGAAAAAAAGAAGAAACAAAAGGGAGGACTAAATCTTATCAATATTCAAAGACTCATCCAATAATAAACTGTACTGTTATTTGTTAGATTAGAAAAGATGAACAAGAAGCTGTAGACAAGAATCTAAAACGGGAAAATCTACTAAGTAGCTTTCTCTATGCTTTCTGTAAATATGATATCAGAAACACTGTCATGCCATAAATAATAAATCCCTTTACCCAGTTTTCATTTTCTTTGAAATTATTTATAAAAGGCAACAACATTGAGTGGGGAGGGGGTTGTGGAATTTTTTAAACAATTTGGAAGACTTGGGATGAAGTGGGCTGGTTCCTAATTGTATGGAATATTATTCTTTCAACTTTATGTTCTTTTACATTTTTTTAAATTTTTAAAAATTTTCGAGGAGACAGTATTTAGAAAATAGATAAGGCTATTGCCCAGAGACTTGACAAGACAAATCCTATTTTTATGCATCAGAAAATCAGTAAAAAATGTTATTCTAATTCTGCTGTCAGAAATCTATTGGAAGGGAAATTATGGATATTCCTTAAATATTCCTGAGGGTTCTGCTCTCTTTCTGGATTTTTTTTCCTTAGTAAATTGATTCCTTCTGTTATTTTGCCTTCATACTTATCAGACTTATAATCATGTTGATTACCTCATAAATTTCTTGTATATTCTGAATACAGAGCAGGCAAGTATAAATTTGGTGTTTTATCAGAAAAGAGTTATACAGCTATCTGCTACACTTTTTAAAAGATAAACTGGATACTGTTTTACAGGTGGAACAGGATTTTGTGATGAGAAATGCAAAACAAAACCTGCAGGGATCTTCCTATAGTTTTGTTAATCTGAATGTCCTGATTCTGGAGGACATTCAGATTCACTGGTGTTGGCCATTTTCCAATTGAATAAGGCATTTCATGCTTAGAAGGGCCCCTCTGTAATGACCAGCTTTCAGGACAGGAGTGCTTTTGATTTGGGGATAGCTTGGCTTTCATGGTGTGTATTTTTCTAATTTCCTTAGTTATTAGAGCACTTGATTGGTTACAAATGAGAAAGTTGCTGAAATTAAAATTTTAAAAAAAAAAAGGATTTTGAACTTTTTTTCCACTTTTCTTAATCGAGATAGAGACATTTGTAGAAACTGAATGCTACACTACCCTTGTGATTTATAAAGTGCCAGGTCCTGTTTCCTTGCTAAATATATTCCTCTTCTAAAATAGTACACATTCTTTCTGATTACTTGAATGTCAGATAATGGAAGAAAAGTAGTTTTTGCACAGTTTTTTTGGACATAGTTTAGTTGTCTGAGGAGTTCCCTGATGTAGTTGGTAGAGGCACTGGAAGTAATTTAGATTTGCAGGATAATTGAAGTCTCTGTTGAACTGTTACTGCTTTGAATCAGTACTTTATCAGAGTGATAAAGTGATGGGAAAAAATATATGTCTGGGAAATGTCTAAATATGCATTTCAATCCTATAGCATTTTTCAGCATTCTGCCTATACCATGTTCATCATGTATGTGTGAAAGCTGAGGAGAATTTTCCAGAGAGTCAGAATTATTCTCCTAAAGCAAGACTGTTTGTCTAAGGGATAATTAAAAAAAAAAAAAAAGAAGAAAAGTCAAACTTTATTTTGTGCAATGCTACCATAATATAGCTTGGAGGCTTTATAATCAGTGAAGAATTAGTGCTGTCTTCTCAGTATACGAAATAATATTTAGTGTATACTGAATCAAAATCTGTCTAGAGAATAGATGGATTTTGTTTTAGTCATTTTTTCTCCTTTTTCTTCTCTTTGTAGAGACTATGGATGACTACACAGTAACTTACAATTACGGCAACATTTATATTTGTAACCAAAAAAATGTTGGTTATACTTGGAAAGATATCGTAGAATGGTTTAGGTTGGAAGGGACCTTAAAGTCCATCTAGTTCCAGCGCCTCTCAGAGCCTCATCCAACTGGGCCTTGAACACTTTGAGGGATAGGGCATCCATGATGTCTTTGGGCAACCTGTTACAGTTCCTCAGCACCTGCACAGTAAAGAATTTCATCCTAATATCTAATTTAAATCTGTCCTCTTTCTGTTGGAATCCATTTACCCTTATTCCATCACCACATCCCCTTGTCATGCTGCAGTCACGCTGCAGTTTTCTTGTTGATTCCTTTTAGGTACTTCAAGGCTGCCATTTTAAATACCACATTTGTTTTCAGGATATTAGAAGTTTGTTTTGGTTCCATGGGGGAGCCAAGTATTGGGAAAAATGCAGTACATGTCAGAGTTTTTTTTTTTAATTCCTTTTTTATTCAAAACATGACACTATTTTTTAAAAATGTTTTTCTGTAATTTTTCATTTGCTTCACCTTTGTCACTGATGTGAAGTCATGAGTGTTACCATTCTCACTGATTTATGCCTGAACTGTTGCAGCGGGGTGTTCTGCTTCTTGCATTTATTGCTATTATCTGTTATTGTAAATCAAGTTTCAAAATTGTTAATTTATTTCTCATCCTCAAGACCTTCTATTATTTCTGTGTAATGGAAAAAGAATTGCAGTGGAGGAGTGAGAAAATTAAATACAGTGCTGTCTTTTCCTTTCATGTCAGCCAGAGACTAGCACAGTAGGATAAAATTCCATCACAGTAGTTGCGGCACAATTGAAACCACAGCCATGAAATAGCTTTCAAGTCTGTCCCTGGCATCCTGCATTTGAATGGATCTAGTCATATTTCATAACTGGAAAAATGCTTATTTATATGAAGTTTGCTTTGTATTTTGATGCTGATTATTTCTGAAGATTTATCTTAGCAGCTTGCCTCCAATTTCCAGGCTTCAGAAGCCACTGTGCTGTACAGGAATCTCAGAAATACAGGACGTGTTAGCAATGGAATAGGAACAGGAGAAAGTATTTATTTCATGTCATCCTGGAAAAATAACATACCCAAGATGCTTAAATTAAAAAATGTGTCAGTCTTTGGCAGAGAATCAGATAAAATTAGCATGGACTTCAGCAGGATTAATTTATCCTTAATATGGGAGTCTAACAAACATTTCTGTTAGTAGCATTGATCAGTGGGGCTGATTTTGCATGAATGGTTATGAATTATGCCTCAAGAGCTATTTATATCTGCAGTTAAATTTTCTTTGTTGGCATGGCTGGGGTAGGGTGAATAGTATAAGTACTGGGGGGAGGGCAGAAATTTCAATCAAACAATTTCTTGTTAATATAGAATTGAGCTTTAAATGAACATTTAATTTTATAAAAGAGGCAGGGGGTACAGGTTTAGTGTGCAGTGGAATACTTAACACTATAAAGACATCTGTTACTGAGAAATGCTTTTGAATGTTCAATCAAATTCGACTTAATTGACTTAATTCTGAGCGTTCAAAAATTTCTTGTTGGACATTGACCATAATTGGGTGATTGAGGGAGTAAAAAAAGCTAGCAAAACACATAGTCAGGAAAATCTATAAATGTAGGCACACACATGCACACACACTAGCCCACCAAATCTTGACAAACCTCAGGTTCTATCTACACCTGACCGCGTGAGTGTGAACTGTTCTGAATTTAATGCCTTGTTTTGCCTTCTGATTTGTCAGAATTTGATTCCTGTTAGGGCATTTCTTGTGTAGCACAAAGAAGAAAAGCACTTGGGATCTGGCTGTGTGCAAGACCCCCTACAGAGCTTCTGGTTTTCTTGAACCTTGAATCTCCATTTACCTGAGAAGAGATAAATATGGTGAATCTCTTACTACATTACTCCCTCCCTCCGTCCCTTCCAGTAAATTATCCAACTCCCATGAGCAAGTGAGAGCAGTACAGTGGGTTGGTGAACTAATTTGCTCTCTATGTGGCCAGTTCATTTAGGAGACTCCTCAAAAGAGAGAGCTGCTAAACGAAGCCATCAGCAAGTTTGCATAAGGTCATAAACAATGTTTGCTCATTAGGAAAATTCATTGCAAATGTTTTCATCTGCCAACAGTGTAAAACTGCATACAAAAGGAAATACTAACTTTTAGAAATGAGATCTGAAATTAACTGTGACATTTCAAAGATTAGCCCTCAAGCTAATCAGCATTTGACGATTTAATAGTTGTAGTAGGTGTCAAATAAAAAAGGCTTTTGTCTGAAGTTGTAGAACACTTACTGCAGCATCTGTCATTTTAATAGCTGGATATTTGATGAAAATAAATGAACAACATACATTTATAGAAAAGCTTGTGAAACATTCTCTGGCTGATATCTCTTAGCTTCCTCTGCTTTGTATTTAATTTCGTCTGTATCTAGACAATGTTTAACACAATGCTTAATATGCCCTAAAAGCTGCTTTGTTGCTGCTTTTTGTACAAAGAGTGGAAGTCCCTACAAATAATAAAGAAACAAAGCTCGAGGGAAGGCTATTGCACTTTCTGAGTGGTGGAGCAGGTTTGAACTTCACAGGGTAGTTCTCTTCAGGCTTCTAAAGAAACCAAGTGCATTTCAGTAGTACCACAACCTTAGATTTTTTTCTGAAGTGTAATTTTATTTTTTAGCTGCATGTTTTCTGTGTGTGATTTCTTTTTTAGCTGCATGTTTCTAATCAACATTTTGTTTATATGTTGGGATTGCTTTTTTTTTCTTTTATTTTGTTTTTCTTGTTTGTAAGAAAACAAGAATTCTTCTTGAATTTGAAGGATGAAAAGACTAAAGAAAAAAGTTAAATTTATGGAAGCTCTGTCCTGCTCTAGATCAGCAGTTAAGCTGAGAGAGGGTATTGATGGTTTTAAAGCAACTTTTCAAGACAGTGTTTTCCTTTGCCAGTTGGGTTTGTCTGAAATTGTTACAGAGGGCTCTTTGAAAATACCAAGATACTGAAAGAGTGGTCAGTGTGTATGTGTTGGACAGGCAGCATGAAACTACACGTTCTGGTGTCTGTGGAGTAAGCAGGACATTGTTTTACCTGATGATTAGATAGCCTTTTGTCTTCTGCTTAGTCAGTAGTACTGCTAGGTAGATTCCTTTGCCACCTCTTCACCATCAATCAGAAAAAGAAGGAAAAATGTTATGTGCCCTCTATCACTGCATTAAAGCCCTGTGTCCTGCTTCAAGAAGTTGGGATTTTTTTATATGAGAGGAAGTGTTGTGTGCCTACTGAAAAAGGGTGACAGGATAAAATTCTACAGACACTTATGGAGAAATGTCCTGCTTGCAACAAGTGTACCATTGAAATGTCATCGTCTAAAATTATAGAAAATCTGGAGTAGCTCCATCCACCTGTACTGTGACTTCAAACCATATCAGTATCTTGTGATCAGTGGCAGATGACACATCAGTGTGGATCTCTGGTGATGATCCCATATCAGCAAGAAAATATCAGAACCTCTCTTCATCATATACAGGTCCATAAAAACAGTTCAGGGTTTGCAGTATATGCTGTAAGAAGTGCTTTGACAGAGTCTCCCCTGCAATAATTATCCAAAATGAAAATGTGGTGACAGGCATGTGGTGTTGACAATGTTGCAAATTTCTAAATTTCTGTTTGGAATTTCTCCATTTCTGTCACTGATTGGCAGGTACAACACCCCTAGGAAGAACTAAAATATTGCTGTAAAGGGAGATGCAGATGGAAAGTGGAGTGTGATAGAGAAGGGAAAGTCTGAAGTGCTTTAGCTGCACTGGGGACCTGTATCAGGTCTTGGTGGCTGTTGTAGCACATAGTGTGTCAGTCAGTACAGCAGCCTAGCAAACAACTGTCTTGAGAGCTGTGATTACATAGTGCAGGTTAAAATTATTTCAAGTCCTTTTCAAATAATGTCTGTAAAGGAGGACTGCTCCTTCCCCAAGAGAGAAATACCTTGAGTGCAGAGGGAACAGATGAAGTATCAGCAGGGTCTGCGTTCTGGGCAGAGAGGCCCTGGAGAGGAATTATATCCATAGCTATGTCCCCAACCCGCACACATGCTTTTTTAAGTACAATGATTCTGGAAAGGAAGACTGCAGGAGAATGTGTACTTAGGAGAATATAATGGGAAGGAAAAAGATTTCCTGGAAGGCTCTTTTCTAATCTGCATCACTGAACAGTTCTGAGTTTCCAGTCTCTAGTGTCTCTTGTTCTAGTTCTGATTTGTTTATTAGTGCTTAGAGTTTAATGAACATCTTCTTACCTGACTATGTGTTTCCTGAAATTGATTTTACTGTCTTTGTTGAAGAGCAGATCAACAAGAAATTATGTCAATTCCACAGAAATATGTCCAGATAAGCCAGGTGTGCATGGACCATGTGTTTAGTAGCTGAGCCATATAGGTATGTGCTAGATGCAGCTTGATGGTCTTGAAGAGCCAGAGAGGCTCTTTTAGGGTTACCTGGCAGATGGTGTGTGACTCATACAGGTGCAGGCTGATACAGGCACAGCTCAACCATACTGCCAGGTGTGTATTTGCAGATGATGCAGTGAAGCTTAGGCAAAAAAAAACAACAACAAAAAAAAAACACACCAAAAAAAAAAAAAAAAAAAACCCACAAAAAAAAAAAAAAAAAAAACACCAAAAAAACCAACCCCAACAAACTATGGATTATGGGCATTCCAGAGCAACAGAGTTTTTCAGTGGTATAGTTATTCCTGCATTTGGTGTCCTTAAGAGAAGGAAAAAAGATGTATGGCAAATTAAGGGATGCTACCATTTCTATCGGATATGTCTCCATTTGAAATTACAAGCAAAGACATCTTATATGGATATTTCCAAGCCCTTGGGTGCCCAGTGGTTTGGGGATGAAAACCACCAAACAGGGCCTTGAAGTGCAGCATATTCTCTCAGTGGGCACAGTGGTCAGAACAGCAAGATCAGGTATCCTGCAGTCTGTAAACTCTTTCCTCAGGGCTACATCTGATTTATATCCTTTCCCTCCAAGAAGAGAGCATTAGAGAAGTACCTGGTTTAGCTTAATATTTGCGATGTGAATGCTCTTCTGTCATGATTCTAGAGTTAAAGAACACTATTATATTTTAGAAACAGTATAAAACTGAATTCCTGAGTGCTTGAGGGAATTGCAGTTCTTCTTTTATTTTCTATGAGAACAGATGTTAGCCCTGCTGCCTTGGGATTGTTCCAGCTCTGGTAATTCTGTTCTGTGTACCTAAAACTCTCACTGAGGTTTCAGATGGATGAGGAAGTTATTATTTACTAGCTTTTCACCAGGACTCCTCTGGGACAATAAGTGCCATAAAGATGCAAAATTTTAGTATTACCGTTCTCCCTTTTCTAAGTAGACTTTCATTTTATTATTATTTCACTGTAAAGGCAAAACATAATAAGATTTTGTTGCTTGATCCTCTTCTTGTTTCAATCAGGGACAAGTCCTTTTTAGCTTCATTGTGAGCAGGAGGCAGTTCTTACCTAGCAAAGTGCTCTAATAAACAATTTGAAAATATAACTCAAAACCTTAATCTAAAATCCTTTGTGCTCCCAGAAAATGTAGGAGAAACTT
The DNA here is from genome assembly GCF_015832195.1 of Motacilla alba alba. NCBI lineage: Eukaryota > Metazoa > Chordata > Aves > Passeriformes > Motacillidae > Motacilla > Motacilla alba. The sequence continues at coordinate 90,301,148 of NC_052017.1, forward strand.
CTTTTGAGATGCTGTCTGGAATTAGTGGAGATATTTTAAGAGTGCTGATCAGGTGTATTGCTGTAAGTTAGTAATGAATGATGAGGCTCAAGAGCTTGTTCAAGTGCCTTTGGAGAATGTGTCGAGTGTACTATATGGAATTACATGACTCAGATGTCAAATAACTGTGAGTGATTAAAATAATGGGGTGGAGTTTAGCAATTTAAAAATAATGTCTAGTGATGACTATAAGAGCCTAAGACTTTAAGTGTAGATCATGTAAATCAAAGAAATGCTGAATGTTTGGGCGATCAGTTGTGCGCATTGTATATATTCTTTTGGATCAACAGTGTAATTCTTTACTGGGTATCAGATGGCTGGGAAAATGAAACATGGAAAAAAGATAAATGAGAAACCTAGAAGCATACAAATAATATTCTGAAGGCTGAAGCAATAGGAAGAATATTCATAAGCCATTTTGTTGAAATCTCAAGAATGTGTTTTCTACTGTTTTTTGAAGAGTTTTCTTTATGCTACTCCAAAATCTTCTCAACATCTGCTTTTCTTGAGCGTTTAGAGAATGAGTAAAGCTCATAAATGATAAATGCAATTCTAAACCTGAAAGCAGGTTCATTTAGTAAATAAATTCCAAAGTATAAAATTAGTTCTAACCTGCTTGTATTTATCCTCTACAGCACTGTTTTGCATACTCTTAGAAAATAAATAAAATACATACATTTTCTCTGACAGTTTTTGTATCCCATTTACAGGGATCTATTGATATAGGTTAATTGTACTTCTCTCCATTGTTGAATAGTTGCTTGGCAAACTTTAATTTATGTTCTGCTTTCATCTAGGTTACCCTATCACTGGGCAATTTTAAAAAGCTTTTAAAATGAGCCTTTTTTGTCTTCAGTGATAGTGACCCACTTGATGTTACAAGAATTAGAATTCAGCATGATGGAAATTTTGTGTGCACCTAAAAGCAAAATTTTCCCTTGGGGAGTATTTTGCAATGTGACATTTTTACTTTATGGCCGATAAAAAACTCTTAACTTTTAAAACTGTATTTATTTTAATTCTTTGTTCACACTGCAGCACTTCTGAGTTTTTAGCTTCACAAATTAACATATTCTCCACTGTTGTTAATCTTTACAGCAGCTCTAGGCAAAAATATTTTTTAACTTGAATATAGAATTCTGCTGAGTGTGAATCCACCTGCAGCAGTGTTAAGAGTGGTGCTATTAGCTGACTTAGCCTGGAAATGCTCTGAGGTTGTCAGGTCTGATGTTCAGTGGATTATATTTTCATACATCACTGCTCGTCTTTTCTGGCAGTTATGATTTCTATGAACTAGTTTTCTTCCTTGGAGAGGTGCTCCAGTTGCAAATAGGATTCTTGGAGCCTTTAGCATTTTTAGTGAAACACAGGAAAGTTAAAGTATTATAATGGCATTTATTGCAGATAAATGCACAGTAAATTTTCAAATAGTTTTCTAGTATTTTTGGAGTCAGCTTTTGGAACTTCTGTATTTGCTAATTTCTGCTCTTCTCCCCACCATCTTCTTAGGGATTGTTTGCTCATCTGCTGCTGAGGATGAGTTCGGCGTTTTCTAGCCTTTGCTAGAGCTACATAAAGCTAGTTATTTTTTTAGGATTTCATAAAACAAAAGAGATCTCGCACTTCAGTATAGTAAATGGCATGGTAGGATTTCCCCCTTGGAGTTCATAACATAAACATTTGGAAAATGATGAAGCAGAAAGTGCAGCAGGGCCCTTGATGGAGCCTGTTCAGTGTAGGACAACATGCTCCACTTGGGCTGCATCCCAGCTTCAGTCCTGCCATGAGAAAGAAAAACGAGACCAAAGGCAGCACTTGGAAAACTAAAGTAGGCTGCCTTTTGATTGGTTTGGTTTTGTTTTTTGGTTTTTTTTTTTCCCAACCACCTCATTTGAACAATTTGTAGGCAATTCTATTTTACATGTTTTAGAAAAATAATCCTAGGTTTCTGATTTCTGCATTATCACCCACTTTATATCTGGTCCGTAGTGACAGCTGAGGTGGTTGGCATATAGACCCAAAGCACTGGACAGGAATCAGATTCTTCTCTCATTTTTTATGAACAGTTTTAATCAAGTCTGGGACCTGTTGAGCTTCACTTGTTAAATCTTTCTGTTTGACACTAATTTTTCCAGTTTTGTAATTCATATTGACCTCAAATGCACCAAAACTTATAACCATGCCTCCTACTAACCTGTCAGAAATCAGATTATTCTTTTAGAACATAGTCTATAAAGTAGTTCACACATCACTCTGCTGTTGTTACTTTTAACTTCATCTATATTTTTATATATCAGCCTCCAACATCTAGCCAAAGCTTCATTAAACCTTATTGTCTCTCCTAAAAATTCTTTCTGCCCTTCTTCCAAGAACTTCTTGTACTGCTTTGACATTAAATCTTGTGTATGTGACTTAAGACAAGGAGAGCTGTACCCAGCTCTCTCACTTCCGTGTCATCAAACCTTTTTGGCTGAGTGAACCTTCATCCTGAGCATAACCTGCAGAGTCTTGGTGCAATCCCACTTATTTAGTATCAGTAGGTGTTCTAACAGGTAATTAGATGAAAAGAACCCAACTCTAAGCAAAACAAGATAATTTGAGTACAAAGAGTGAACTCACGGGCAAACAGTATCATAGGTTGTGTAAATAAAGCTGTCCAGGGCTAATGTTTCATCATCACTGCAGAGTATACTCTGTGTGCTGCTTGGTGACATGGAAATATGACTGTAATACTGAAAAACTGAAGAACTTTCAAGAGCAACTCAACACAAATCAAGAGACTATAGAGAATTATTTGAGGGAAGAGTGGTTCCACAGTAGCATATTTAAAAATCAGCATGATTTTCCATCCATGATGGATTGACATAGAGGGTTTTGTCTGCATAAATTAGCTATATAAGAGCCAAGATTTGAACCATTAACTCTTTGAAAAATCAAGGTACTATTTTATAGTTAGTAAATTCTACACTTTTTCTGCCTCATAAATTGTGCCTCAAAAACTTCTGGTGAAATTGTTCTGCCTGTGTGATTTCAGTTCTGCCTCATTCATCCTGGCTGCTGAATTAGACAGCGGTTCAATCGGTTTTGACCGTGTACTTAGGATGATGTTGTGCATAAGCAGTCATCATTGTGAGTGCTGCAGAGCAGCCAGAGCTAAAAGCCATACCTGGAGACTGCAAAGAATATTGTCCCAGAGTGAGAGACTGCAGCAGAGCCTGGCAATTTTCCCTCCCTCCCCTAGCCACCCCCAGTGAAGCACAGGTCTTGCTCAATGCAGTGAAGGAAATAGCTTGTTGATTTTTTTGTGGAGTCTCAAGCACTGAAGATCTTCCCTCAGGTGTTTCCTTGTCCTGCATGCTACTGCTTGACCTGCTTTCTGATACACTGCAGTGTTGCTTCATTTGCCTGGTGACTACCAGGCGTGGTGGGACTACAGCTCCACCATGTTTGTGTTGAGCTGCTCTGGTTAAAATGTTCTTCAGGAGTTACAAATGGGAGAGGAAGTTCCAGTGGTCAGAAGTGCATGTCTCAGCTGAACGTGAATACTGTGAGGCAGAGGTAAACTTCTGTAGCCTGGAGGTTCTTTTTCTGCTGAACTCAGATGTTTGCTTCAGACCAGAGACCCATGTGAGCATGTCCAAAAGAGACTTCACTGACATTTTCTGTTAGATATTCTTAACTTTTCTAAGATCATAGTCAAATCTAATAAATTTTATTATTGGTGCTTTCATTATGAATAACACTGAAGACTGGCATTTGAGACACAAAATATCAAGCTTGTCACTTAATTTCCTTTTTTTTTTTTAAATTAAAAATTTTTCTCGGTGTCAGGCTACACAATTTTGTCTCCAATACAACAGTTTTGTTGATATAGCAGCAAGGCAAACGTATAAGAAAAGCAATTATGACACTACAAAATTTGATCGGGGATTAAAAGTATAAATTGCCTGAGGTAAGAACACATACATCCGTTAAATTGCATCTAGAAATAAATCAGTCAAGCTACACATACAGCTGAGGGATAATTGTTTGCTGGTCCCTTTGGATGAGTGCACAACAAACCGACACAGCATTAAACACCGGGTCACATGCTGATTGCTGTGAGTAGACCTCAGCAGCTTCACAAATGCTTTGCAAGGACCTTTCCATTGTAAATTCTGGAATTGTTAATTGATTCATGATTTTTTTTTTTGGTGTGTGATTTTAAAGCTATTAATTTTAATGAGATTTATTCTATAGCCTACTCTTTAAATGCAAAGACTGTGGCACTGTGGAAATTTGGATCTCTTTGCATCTAGATGGTGTTTTCTGTTAGTTTCCATTTTGAAGATTCAAGTTATATTATAGAGGCCAAAAAGCCATGATTAGTATTCTAGAAAAGATTCAATGCTCAGCTTTCAGCCTGGTGTTCCATACCTATGTGTGTTAGTGTCAAGTTTTCCCTCTTGCAGAAAGTAAGGGGAAAGTGTATGGGAAGAAAGACATCCTTTAGTGGTTATTTCCTAACAGTGTACAGAAAAGCAAGCTTTCTCTCTATTTTGAGTCTATTTTCCATAGCACAGCTGTTAAGACCCAAGGGACACAGCAGGGGCCATTTCCCCAATTTGAGTCAACCCTAGCCTGTCAGAGAGATCCTGCTCCAGAGCACTTCTGAAATGCATCTCAGCTGCTCCTGGGCTAAGGAAGAAGCTGTGACAGAGGGAACAGAAATCCCTGTAGATGTGGTTCAGAAAACATTTGGATAAGTAGTTGTTATGAATCATGAATATTAAGCGTACTTTCCCTTAAAACCTGAGTAGTGTCATCTGACTCATTGGGCTCATGAATTTCTGTAGCTATTCCTGCAAATAGCATGTACATGGATGGAAGGAAGGAAGGAAAATGTAACTACCTTGCCAATTATTTCTTTTCATATTTGTGTTTTATGTTTGGGCATTTGGATTTTTAAGATTCAAGCACTTTAGTTTTCTGGTTTTTTATGTTGCATCAGTGAGTAAATGTCAGCTGTAAAAATGTTCAGGCACCTAAAGATGCAGCTAAGCACCAAGAACATTGATTTTATTTGCAACTTATTATTTAGTAGGTATTTAAACATAAGCATATGGTATTGTACTTATATTTCTGATGGAAATACAATTAAGTATTTCCCCAGAAAAGTGGATGATGAAATTTATGTATATCCTGATAATCATGTTGTGCATTTTATATGTTTATAGCATGTTTTAGATGAGGATTTTGATCAATTGGCTAGCTGGTCAAAGGCTCACCCAGTGATGAGTGATAAAAAAGTGATATTAAAAAGAGCTCCATAGTAATTATAAAATAAACCTGCAATATCCTAAGTGTTGCCCACTTACAAATATCAAACTACATATCTCTCTGCTGTAAGTTGAAAGAACATGTAAAGCAAAACCAAATGTTTAAAAATTGTAGAATATATTTTCTCATACTTTAAAATACTGGGGACTGAATAGCTGTCTTTCATATTTTCTTTCTGAAAAATATTTTTCCTGAGGCTTTCAAACTGCTCATACTGGTCTTTCTATTAAGCTCTAATTAAGCAAAGTGCTTAGAAACACACTGAATATTAAGGACGAGTATTCCAAATGGGCTGGTGAAGGGCTGTATTGAAGCAAGTCTTTAAAGAGTATATTCTTTGTTTTGCAAAGAAACATTTCCTTTATAGAGTTAATGTTTAATATCCCCTCTTTTTGGAACTGTTTTACAATAACCCAAATGTTAGCTGTGAGAGAGACTAAACTTTGTTATACAAAATGTGAATATTATACAAGTTTTAATGTGCATCTCAGTGAAATTAAAGGCATGTCAGGGTTAGGTTTTTCAACTAAGGCATGCCATTGCCTGGGGGCTTGTCATGGCTGAAAATCCAGTCTGTGACATGCTTTACACTTCTCTGAGTGACAGGCGAGGCAGTGCTACCTTCAAAATATAACGTGTTAAGGCTTCTGCAGACTGCATGTATTCTATGATCTTAAGTTATAACAGAATCATAGAATATCAACCTGAATTCAAATGGATATAATAAAATTGAAGTTAGTGTTTTAATTTTAGGTTTGTTTTTGAGGTCTGCAAACCGTGGACTCCTCTCAGTTAGTCACAAAATGCAGCTGTGTGTGAGGCAATCCCAATGCACCACAGCAGCCTTATTTTCTCTTGTGTCTTTCATACTGACTACATTTCCACAAGCTCAGCAACTCCTGGCAGTCCATAGGGGAGAGGAGCCAGGAAAGAACTTGCTCCAAATGCCCTGTGTGTCCCTACAATAATTTCACTCAGCAGCCAATCTCATATAAGGGGAACTAGTGAAAAAAAATCTAAAATACAGCAATTCCTTAGTGTTTTAATGAGATCTTTAAGAAAGGAAAAGAGGGATGGCTATCTTTCTCTGTCAAAGTATTATTATTATTATTTTCTCAATTAAAAAAAACTAATTATCTCATCATGATAATCATATTTAGTCACTATTACATTCATAAGATTTAGTTATTGTTTCAATGTTATTTCAGTTATAACAATGAGAAAAGTTACTTTGAAAAAAACACAATCTTTTAGGGAAATGTTACTTTAGGTTCATGTCCCTTTACCTTTTGTTCACTGGCAGCCAAAATAAATACATTCAGAAATCAGACATCACTGTCTGACTTAGACTCTGGTTGTAGGTATCAAATGTGGATGGTTTGCTCTGCAGATGCTGTGGTGCACAGCCTTGAAGCCCTCCCCCTCCCCGGATATTCACCTTGCTACCTTCTCTACAATTTCTCCTTCACTCCAAGATGGCACTATCTTTTGCTCTCATTTCTGTAGTTGTAAAAAAAATCCTGCTGGTCATGAACAAAAGTTGAAATATTTATTACAAATATATTTCTCCCTCCTAACCTTTGGGCTGTGATCTAATCTGCTACTCCTGCTGCAGTTCTTTTTTACCTTTGCAGCTCCTAAATGAAGAAGCTTTTTTGTCTGCCAATTGCCTCCTTCAAATATTTGTGACAATATCTCCTTTTACTTGTTATTCAACCATTCTGTATAGATGGCAAGGTCTTAATCCTCTCCAGGAAATTAATCCCTATGTATTTAATTTGATTTAAATTCCTCCACCAATGCATATGTTAAGAAGTTATGTGGCAGTGAGGAGGCCATTGATTTTTAAATACTGTGATCTGAGAGAGGAAATACTATTTGACATGTATGATGCTGGCAAAAGATGCTTTTGTGTTGTGGCTTTCTGAATTCCCCTTCATTAATTCACATCTTTCTGTAGTGGAAGTGTTTGTGTGTGATAGGAGCTTTCTCCTATCAAGTAAGTTATTCCAGAGCTTACTCCAGACAGATGAGGCAGTTTTGCTCATCTTCGTCACTATTTTCCCTCTTTGCCTTTAGTTTGAAGATTAGTTTATTCAGATCTACCTTATTTAGTGGTAAACACTGGCTATTTTCCTGTCCTAATTTTCACATTCCTGAAGCTGGCATGTTGTTTTCAGCCTAATCTTGTAATTAACTGCAGGAGGGTAGTAGTACTGATGTAGGTGAGTACAGCTGGCACCTTTCCTTGGTGCAGTCTCTTTGCAGGCAGGGTAACAAGGGTGCCTTTACAGACAGAGTATTTCCAGTTTGTTAGTCTATAATGTTGAAAAGGGCAAGACTTTCAAGTGATTCTCATATTTGCTGTATAGTGCTTTTAAAATACACAGTAATTAGCATGCATTTGTACTCACTGGTGTCAGGCTTTTAACACAAAAAACCCGAAATATTTCTTTAAATGTTGGATGTGTCGAAATTCTCCCCAAAACTAGAATGTTATTTTTCACATTGTAAAGTTCTGTGTATGCCAGCATAAGGAAACTGTAAATTTGCTTTGGTTTTGTTTTTGTTTTTGTTTTTTGGTTTTTTGGGGTTTTTTTTAAAGTCTGGATGAAGTGGAAACCACTTTTAAGAACTATCCAAACCACAAAAGAGGTTATCAGGGGTTATAAGGCAACAGGAGAAGGGTGGAAGCTTGTTCCTACCAGTTACGTAGAAAAGCTGAAAAAACATTGATAGATGCATCTAGGAAGTTGTTGACAAGCACTGTTTTTATTGACTGTTTGAAAAACCTGACCTGATTTCACTGTAGAGAAAGGTTAAGTGAAGTTTAAAGATGACATCATTTGCAAGCCACCAATTTTTGAAGGCCATATATCCCCATCCTGCAAAAAAAGGTGAAAACAAGAAAAATTAAAAGCAGATGGTGCTCTTTGCTTTAGCAGAAGCGGTCATAACTCTCTCCAGATTAGCCATCTAGGATATGGTAGAAGGAAAGATGATTCATCTTAAAAAATGGTGTCATGGTCTTATTTCAGGGCTGCTTTTCAGCTGTCCCCCATTTTGCATTGCTGTTTCCTCTTCGATTCTGTAATACCAGCTAACCCACCATGCTGGGCAGTAAACTGAGCTCTGGTGGGAACTGGGAGTTGAGAGTAATTTCCCTCTTGCCCCTCATGGGGCTCTTTCTTAGTGTAGACCTAGAGAAACCCAGGAGCAGTGGGCTTGGGCTGGTTTTTGTGACCCAGGATACTGCAGCATGTGGAGGCAGCCCTTGAGTCAAGCCTGCTGCAGAACAGGCAGCAATTCCCACTCTATTGAAGACAGACTCTGTGGTAGCCTCTAACAGTAGCTGCGTGTTGGGAGGGCTCAGTGTGAAGGTCAGACACAGCAGTCAGAGCTCTGTTGTGGAGCGTGTTTGAAGTGTAGCCAGCATATTTGAATTTGAATGCATTTTCTCACTAAGTGCATATTCTTATAACAACTATCTGCATGATCTTTCTTTTCAATGAGTGGTGTTTCATGCAGTGTGTCTGAATGAAAAACTCCTCCTGTTTGCTGCTTAAATTTCAGTGGGAATATGTAGCCCCATGGGAATGCATGGTGTTTGGACAAAAAGGTTATAATGGTCTCTGATATCCACATGCAAAACAGAAAGTCTTATCCTTCTCACTTCAATTAGTAAGAAAGTTTCTTTTGCTTAGCTGTTATCAAGAAGATTTAGTTCATTATTTTCAATGGGAAAATTCCATTAATAAAAACTTGGTGGAGTGAGAAGTGACTCAAATTCTAGGAATAAATCTTAAAGACATTCAAAGGCTCAGAAAATCTCCAAATTATGGTCTTTATTAATAAAGTAGTACATGTTCTGGATAAAAATAGTCATCATTTGGATACCTTTTGACAAAAAATAGATGAATGATATCTTGAGACAGAAATTTGTATTATTTATACTTTGTTGATGTCAGTAGAAGACTTCAGATATTTTCTATGATGCTGTTGATCAAATACTGGTTAGAATGACTGGAGACATGAATTTTCTCTCCAGACACCACCTTTTAATAGGATATTGATAGTCATCTGTGGGTTAGATATAAAAAGGTTTGCAACTAGGAGCAACTTTATCTCTGGGTCCTCTACTCCCTGTGTGCACTATAAAATAAAGTTCAGTCTTTAAAATGTAATAGTACGAACACCGTGTCTCTTTTCAAGAGTATGAACATACCCTGGCAGAAAAGAGTACAGACACTGTGTCTTTGTCTGTCAGACAGACTGTGTCCACCCCGGGAGATAAGTCAGAGACTGCTGGAAATTGTTCCTGGCTTCCAGCCACAAAAATTACTGTCAGGGGTTAGTAAGCAAAATCCCTTTTCTGAACACATCGAGTCAAAAAAGTCACATCAGCAGCAGTAAGCATCTCACCTCTTCTGCTCCTGTATATTCCCCCCTGCCACATGGCAGAGGGAAGATTTCTGATGAGAAAAAGAAGAAGAGCAAGATAGATGAATGCCTCCGTGTCTCTAGGGGTTACCAATGCACCTTACCTGGCAGATGGTAATAGGAGAGAGAGAAATAAGATTGAAAAACAATGCTGCATAAATTCCTTTATCTTATGTGGACAGTAACACAGTCCAGCAGTACCACCTGATACCTAGATCTGCATTGAAACTTCCCAATCATTTCCTACGAGTACCTCTACAGAGGGTAAAGTTTTTTCCAATACCATGAGACACAGCAATATGGCCCTACCAAGGAAATTGACTTGGCTTATAAGCTTCAGAAAAATAGTCTGGAATAAGTGGTGTCTTCCTTATATGAGTATTCTGAGTTTTTGAAAACAACATAATTTGTATGCTAATAAGATTTCCATTATTGCAATGATTGCTTTCTTGTCCATTAATTACGTATGCTTTGATCAGTCAGCATTAGTGCTGTGCATAAAATAGCTTTACAAATATTTAATAAATGGGTTCACAATATTAGTGTTTTTAAAGATAGCTATTGCTACGAATTAAGAGATTCCTTTTCTAGCTTAGAATATGAAGATAAATATGGTCTAATTTGAGAAGCAATTGTTAGCTATTTTGCAATTATTAATTCCTTTTATGAGTGATAGAAGGAGAGATGAATCTCCTTTTAAGTGCTATATCCTCATTCTAGCTGGGATTCAACATTGTCATATCACTGCAATATAGTGAAAAACATCATAAATATTCATTGAATGCCAGTGGCAGAGAAGGAAATACTTTCTTATTCTAATACCACTTTCATTTAAGATAGATGAAATAAAAGGCTTCTCATTAGTTATTTTGGGACATTTAATACTCTATAGGCATGCCATACACTTGGCCAATTAGCATAGATGATTGATGACAAGAATTCAAAAATAGAACTGATTTCTAAGGGCAGCTGTGAGTACAGCGTTTGCTGCTATTGTACGGAGCAATGCAGTTTGTAAGAGTATTAAAAAGAAATTTAGTCCTATTCCATTCAGTGTGAGTGTGTTGACCAAGATAAGGAAAAGGTTATGATACTGGAGATAGCCAGAGAAAATAATGGAATCTGTCATTTGTCTTCCTTCAAGCTGTTTAGATATTATTGCTGTCTCTCCAAGAAGCCAAGCATCTGATGCTGGAATGCTTTAATTACAGAGGTGTCAGCGTAAGCTTCAACTCACAGCGCTTATTTGGAACTTGTAGTGTTGGATCTTTTGTAGGAAAGTGAAGAGTACTGCATCTTTAAGCAATGGTTTCTTTGTTTTCCAGTGAGATCTCCTCCAAGTTTAAGGCTTCCTAGATCTTGAAGGTTTGAGATCTTAAACTGATAAGAAGGCTTTTGAGTATGAGGCAACCTTCTCTTTCACCGGGAAAAAAACAGGCAAAGCAAGGTCTGGACCTGTCTGCTTGCCTTGAAAAATCTAAGCTTAAAATCATTCAGCAGACCTACAGAACAGTTTCAGCACAAGCTGAGGTGCTGCCAGCAGCATTCTCAGTGGATTTACCCTGGCATGAGCTTGCTCAGTTACTAGTGAGCTGCAGGGGCTCAAACAGCGGTTCAGCCCAGCTCAGTATGATTCAGGTGTGGGGCTGGGAAGGCAAAGAGGGAAATGAAAGCTCCCCTTGTATTCAAATGAGTCCAGTCCTTTCTGAATGTAAGTTAGGGGAATTAGTGTAGGTTTGTGTGCATTATTTTCTAAAGTGTGCAGTTATGAGTTAGTAAAGATTATCTCATCTTTTGAGTAGTATTCTGCCACCCTCAGCCTTTTTGATAGACTCACACACACATTTTTTTAATCAAAATTTAAATATCAGTATTTTCAATATTTATCAAAATGGTTTTACAGTTTCAAAATAAAAATATTTTCCTTTCAAATAAAATATTTTTAGTCTGAAAACTGATATTAGCCCTTTTTCCATGGGAAAAATGTATGCAGGTTTTTTTTCTTATTTTCCAGCCTTCTTTGTATGTCTTTTAAAGTGTTTTTTTTTTTCATTTTCATTGCAACTAAGTAAGGGATATACAAATTTCAAATTCTCTTACGTGTTAAGTACATGAATTGTGTTATTCTGCCGAATTATCAGAGGAGAGCATTAATCTGTCTACTTTAGGAATACCAGAGGCATTTAAAGAGAGAATAGGTGGGCACAGGTGTCTGAGGTTCAGAGAACAGCAGCCTAGAATAGTTCCTCTCCAGTCTCACTTTCAGGACACTGAAATTCAATCCCTGCCTCCATTCCGGAACATGAAGTTTCAATACACTTTGTGCATGAGAGAGACATTTCAGACTGGCCAGGTAAAAATCTTCCTCCGATATAAAACCAACTTTTGTGGTGGAAAGATAACTCAGATTTATTTTATTCCTCTCCTGTTGCAGCTCTGAGAATACCTAGTCTGCTGAGAGGAGAACTACTTGTTCTCTGCACAAATATCATTTAAAAAAGAACAGGGGAATCTCCTTGAAATAATACTGTGAGCCAAAAAGTAAGCATATGGCCAATAATAAGAAGAACCTGAAAGCAAGAGAAAAGCTTAAAATGATAAGAAGATTCAGGTTCAGAAGCAGTCTTCTGATGGAAATATTGGAAGTAAAATAGGCTCCCCATACTGAATTTTATAACTCTGGGAGCTTAGATTTGAATATAGCCCCATGAAATGCACTGATGGGTAGTAATTCCCTAATTCCCTTCCAGTTCCAAATTTAGTCTCTCTGATTCTGCCTGCGCTTCTCTTGAAGCAAGAACTGAGAGCAGTACCTTTAAAACAAGTGCAGATCTTTTTTCTTTTTCTTTATTTTTTTAGGGAGTATTTTGGAGAGGAGGAAATTATTTTTGTATTTGTTTGGTTTTAGTGATGATAGAGGATTTTTTGGTTTTGTACTTGTTTTTTGGAGGTTTGGGTGTTTGTTGGTTGGTTTTTAGCTTGGTTGTTGTTTTGGTGGTGTTTTTTTTTGTTTTGGTGGGGTTTTTTGGTTTTGTTTGTTTGCTTGTTTGTGGGTTTTTTGGAGCTTTTTTTTGTTTCTTTTTTTTTTTTTTTTTTTTTCTTGTACAGAAACAGCTTAGTGGTGTCTGAGCTGAGAAAGGAAATTCCCTAGACTAAGCTTGCTAGTCTGGGAATCTGCTCGTACTTTTAGACTGACACCAATCTTGTTTTCCTATGTAGATTTATCAGTTTGCTTACCTGGGTGCATCTGAATTAGTCTGCATGGCATGGTATAAATAACATCCTGGGTGTGGAAATGCTGTGGGGGGGCATGGGTAGGAAGAAGATGTCTGGTCTGTAGCTATTTCATAGCATTAGCTGGGACTTTAAACACTACCTTGAGTTAGAAGAAAACCAAAAACAGAACTCATTTTTCATGAACTTGCTTTTATACTAATTTCCACAAATTAGCTGGTGTGACTTAAGGGGTAACGAGAGGATATCATCTGTTGTCTTGTTTTCATCTCCACCATCATGTCCATAGGGAATCCTGAAGAGTTTTCAAGTCATATATTTCATTGAAAAATACACTTTATCTAATAAGTGACTAGGTATGTCTCAGAGTTTTCATATGACATTGATTTTTAATTAATTTTAGGCAGAGAATGTATTTTAAACAACAAAGTGTTTCATAAAAGTTTTTAAAAGCATCCCTCATAGTGGGAAGATATTCAAGTACCAGTAAGCCGTAACTTTAGTGTTCTGAAAGTGTAGGAAGAGTGATCCCAAAGGAACGCTGTTATTCTAAGCATTGCTTTATGGAGTCTGAAGAGAGCTACACCTTTGGGATCTGTGACCTGTGCTGGCTGGAATGCTGCTGTGTTGTCTAGGATCTGATGGTACATGGCACAGATCACTCAGAAACCAAACCAAGCCTCTTCAGCATCCTTGGATCTGAGTGTTTTACAAAGAACCTCCCATCTTTCCTCACCGAAACTGCTACACGCACATAAACAGAGAATCTTCAACGTGTCAAAACGATGCCAGTTATATCTTACTGACCCTCTGCAGGTTGTTAGCACAGGTTAGAATAGCCTGAAGGATTAAAATGGACAATGAAAAGGGCTGAATTTGATTTTATTAAGAATATGCTGGTTAGATCTCCTTCATGCCACTGCCAAGCCTGTTCAAATCTCTGTGCTCAGCAATGCTAATGCTCTTCTCTGCAGATTTCAGTCAGAATTTGATGCTGATGAAAGCATCACCTGGAGCAATGCAGCGCAGGAGAAAGGGAAGAGGATGAAACTTCCACTTCATTATCATCAAACATAGCTGTCTTCAGGAGTCCTTTCTGATAACAATATAGACAAAATGTGAAATTTTAAAGAAAAGTAAATCTGAGAGTCCTAGGATTGGAAATAACTTAGGCTAGGCTTTCTGGCTTTACAGAAATAGACGTCTTAAATGTCATAACAATACTGGCAATTGTCAAGTATTGACAAGCCAAAACTACAACTGGGCTAAATTAAAATGTTGTTAGAAGCTTGCTGTAAATATAGATGAACAAAAATTGTTGTTTCATTCTGAAATGAAAAATGGACCCATTTCAGTGATGGTTATTGGGAAATGTATTAGAAAGCCAATGTCCTGGACAGTCAGTTCCCATGTGCTTTGAACTGTCTTAGTTGATTTGCCAAAGAAAAGTTTAAAATACTCTAGAAACATTTTTACCAGAAACATTTTATAAATATTGAATTAAACAGTTTGAGTTCCTGTGTAAGGGCTTGTACTGCATAAAAAGAGAGAAAATCAGTGTTAGTGTTCTAGACCTGGATAGCTGCTCACTACAAAAAAAACCAAAAACAAACCTTTTAGCTTACTCAGTCTTTCCTGGTCAGCGTCACTTTACATTCTGCCTGCAGGGGAATTTTCGAGTGTAAGGAAGCCTGTAACACTGGGAATGAGTCTGCTATCATAGTCTTTACCCAGTAGGGAGAATCATCCACGACTGACAGGTATGCATACTTAGAAAGAGATTTGTTAAGCTGTCTGGTATATGTAAAAATTTTCATTCCCCTTTCCTGTTAAGACAGTTTTGAATTAAAGTTTCTCATTTAGAAAGATAATAGTCTGAAGATACTGTGCTCAGCACTTGCACATGGGTAATGCCTGTGTGTTCTAACTTTGGATAGGTGACCCTTGTTAATAACAGAGGCTGCCTGCTCTTTAGAAAAAAGACAGAGTAAACAAAGTAGTCTGCTGTGTCCAGCCAATGTGACAGAGCCTGGGCAGGAGGTGCACAGACAGGAGGCAGTGGGTCCTGCAGTCATTTGGTTCATCATCAGAACAAATGAAATACAGTCTGTGTGGTTCTGCTTTCTTCTGAGATTAACGTAGTTTAAAGAAAATGGAAGAATTACTTCTGAATTACTTCTGAATTACTTCAGAACATCATATGAAATTGCACTGTTGAAGAGATGGAACTGCTGCTTATTGCAGTGTCCTTAAAAGGCTTTTAGCCATCTCTTCTGATTCATTCTTGCAAAAGCAGTGGGAAAAAAAAAGACCCATGGTGGTGGAAAATAAAAACCTACGGTGCTGTTACCCTGTTTCTACAGACACACAAAGCTAGAAACTGAAATCATCAGGGACTCAACCTCGTGAGAACAATTCTGAACATCACCTCAGCAGTTCATATTTACTCTTTTACACACAATGGGAAGGGTTTGAGTTCCTAGTCCCAGTGCTTCAGAATGTTTCCTTTTCTCTTGCCACCTTGAAAGACAGGTTGTTTACATCAATGTTTTTATACACTCCTGGAAGAGATTGAGTGAAAAGGAATTACATTTCTCATGATTCAGAAGCCAACCATAGATCAGGGAATTGGCTAAATACCAACAGCCAGCGCTGTTATATATCATATATATCACCAGACTTGAAAGCATTTGTAGCACACTGTTCCAGGGCCTGTCATTTTGTTTCTGAAGTACTCTGAAAAAAACTTGCAAAATAGCTTCTCAAGTATATATATTTCATTTCAATTTCTTTCCTGCCATGCTTTTAAACCTAAGACCACTAATGATGTCCACCATAGAGCTTACCTGATCACTGACAGAGGTGGCTCACAAAAAACTCTGGCACTGGGTAAAAATGATATGGCCATAAAGAATAAAAGAGCATCTAACTGCCTTTTGCTGAATATGTAAAAGCACATTAATGAGTAACAAAGCACAAAGGTTTCATCTTTCTTGACCTGCAATGGCCAGCAAGTCTGATACTGTTTGATGCATGATTTCCTGGCTAGCATCCTTTTCTCCCCCCTTTTAGCTGCTTATGAATTGCTGGTACCTTGTCAGGGACATTATTCCCTTAATCTTGCTTCTGTGTGTAAACGGAGTGCTCAGATGTTCGTAAATGATGCCTTTGCTTTCTGTGCTGAAAGAAATGCTATGATTGTGCTGTCTCATTTCAGCATAGCTGAGTAAAATTGTTTAGATGCATCTAAATGCTAATCTAATGGAGCAGCTTAGTCTGGGCTTATGTCATTGTGCTGCCAACATCACACTTTTGTGCAGTGACAGCTGATGATACAGGATGCTGATGAGATGGAGGAAAGAAATTTTGTTTGTTACTCTTCTGGTTCCTTCACTTTCCTGAAAAAAAAGACAAAAAAACCCAAAAAACAAACAAGCAAACAAAAACAAAAAACAAAACAAAACAACAACAAAAAAACCAAAACAAAAAAAAAAAACACAAAAAAACAAATCCCCCCCCCAAAAAAAAAACCACCCCAAAACCAAAAAGACCAAAAAAAAGAGTTGAAGTTCTGCCTAATATAAGGTAAAGATCAGCTAGCAAAATATTAGTTAGAAATAGAGGCACCCTTCTGCACAGCTAGAGCATCTGTCTTTCAGTTATGCCTTTGTCAGGAAATAAATAAAATTGTAGCAGGGGCTTAGAGAGGGGAGATAGACAAAATAAAAAAATAACCCTTCTCCTTGGAAGAAGAGGCTGAATGGACTGGAACTCATTATTTAGAAGGGAGTGTAGTGGCAGCATGATGAAACCATAGTGGTAAGACTTTCAGTATTTTGTGTTTCCACACAATCCTAGATTGAGTATTTATGTGAATGATAGGGACATAAAGATGCTATACTTAATTTGAAACTGTAGGCGTTGATCTTCAGTTCCCATTTCTTCCAGCCCAGCTGTGGAATGGGACTCATTGCTGTCATGATATTAGGAGATGCACTGTAGCTTTTTTTTTTTTTTTTTTTTTTGTTTTTTTTTTTTTTTTGTTTTGTTTTGGGAAATTATTTTAATTCAAGATAGTCTAAAGAAATTATTTTCTATACCAGTGATTTTTTTTTTAAATTTTGAGAAGCTCTATTACTTATTCTGTAGGCATTTAAGGTAGACAAGTGCCAAAGCAGAACACAATGGGCAATGCCACAGACTACTTGAATTAGCTGATGCTCACAAAGATCTTGGCAAATATGAGATACATTTATTAAAATTGCCAGATATTTTTGTCCAAAACAGGTTTTGCCATGGGGGAGGAAAAAAAAGGAATTTAGATATCTCTCTTCTGTGTTCTTTATTTCCAAATTTCCTCTGATGTGAATCTGTACATCTGCTTATCCCATACTTCATTTGTCTGAGTGCAGTTTCTGTAACCTATTTAAAAATCATTAACATTTCCTGATCTCTGACCTATCTCTGAGATATAATTTTCCATTTACCTGCCTGACTTCCAAGAGCTCACAGCAGCTAGATAGGAATATATGAAGTGTCGCATGAGATCTGGAGACTGGGTCACGTCCCGGTCCTCTGATTCTAAATGAAAAAAATATATAAGTAATCCTCACTCAATGCAAATCTCAGAAGGTCATTACCCGCTGTGCAAAGGAATAATGTGGAAAACATCACTGATTTTTCTGTGTTAGGCCAAAGTCCTAATAGATGAGTGCCTCCTAGTTCCAATATTAAGGGATTTGATGAATGCCAATTCTTAATTCTTCTTTTCCATCACTGTCATGATTACCAGATTTTTTTTTTTCTCAGCAATATTCTTCCAACAATTTATCTTCCTTATTCCACACTCTTCTTCTCCATAACTGGTGTTTTTGTGTGTGGGAAACTACTTTGTTTGTGGATATGTTTTTTAAGCATATGCATAGCATTGCCATGGTGCAGATGGATACCCAATGCATGGAAGTATGCCTGTTCATTTTTTTCCTGCTCTTTTATGCCTGCTCTGTCATAGCTAGAACAAAAGTTCCTGTTTAGATGAGAATGGTAGCACTGCTTCATTTAGAAAATGTTAGCCAAGACCAGGTTTTTAGATATGCTTCACCCTGCTCTTTGAACTGCTCTGCTGCTCTCCAGACAACAGTGTTCAGTTACCCAAAGCTTTTGGAAAATGTCATAAGAGAGAAAACAGGAAGGGAAAAGACATCCCAATGGATTGTAAACTGTTTCAGATTTTAGTCCTTAGTCTTGAAAATTTTGAAGGAAACACCTTTTCTGAAAATAGACTCAAGGCCTGAAAAGCACAGTCACTGAGTCTGCTTTGATCAAATTTTCTAGAAACATTTTATCCACAGCAGTCTAAAGATATAAAATCATGGACTGAGAAGCCCTGTTGATTTGATGGAGCATTTTAATTTTCATCACCCTCTGCCTTCTGCTCTCCTTTCATTTATCCAAAGATGATGGTTACCTCTTTATCCCACAGGGGGTTACATCTTCACTGTTGTCTCCCGGGTTCCCTCTCTTGCACTCTGCTTACATCTCCTGTGCTTAGCTCTTTGTCTGCAGCTGAATGAGTGATGTAACTAGGTTGAAACCAGAAGAGTTGAGCACAAGCTGCCCTCAGCTGGAAGCTTGCTGTTTTGTTTCAGAAGTGAAGCTGAAAGCTTGTCAGATAGAATAAATGACATTCCCTTTCTCTATAAACACCACTGTCTTGGAACTGAAGTTTGGAGGGTGGAAGAGGCTAAGAATTCCAGTGTGTAGCTCTTCACTGCCCACAAGTTGCAGAACCAGGAGCCACAGAATCCCAGCTTGCTGCTTTGTGTGTGTCAGGGAAGGTGTGTCAGTAGCTAAAGAGTCCTGAATGAGTAAATTGAGTGCAACACGAGTAGCAGACTGTGTGGTTTGCATGAAAACATAGAAAGACTTATAAAAGGATCTGGGCTAACAGAGAGTGTCTTGCTCCCTTCCTCCTACCTCCTTCTGCTAGTACCTGCATCCTTTCAGGGCTCCTTTGTGCTGGCTCTGGTTCAGCAATTCAGAAACAACATATTGCCCACTTGTCAAAGCAATAAAGAAACCAAAAAACCCTAACCAACCAACCAACCAAACAAACAAAAAAATCCAAAACAAAACCTAAAAAAACCCAAAACAAACCACAGTATTTTGCTGGTTTAGCAGGCCACTACAGCTCACACAGGGGCCTGATGAATGCTGAGCTACCACCAGGTACATGTAGAGCTGTAGAGCTAGAAGCAATGTGAGAGGCCAGTAAGCTGCCCTCTGGGTGCTGGCAAATTCTTAGATTTCCTATCCTGGGATGCTTCACCTTCCTTGGCTGGTACTTTTACTGGACGTAGACCAAAAAGGAAACTAGAAGTTCAGAAGTACACCTTGATTTCAGCAGATGTCACAGATCTTCAAGAGACAGATTTAATTTTATATATTATATAAATATATAAAATATATTAAATTATATAAAATATTGTTATATAAAATATTATTTTCAAGTATTTCTGCATGCATTTATTTAGATTGTTTACTTGATATCAAATATCTCACTCAAGTACTCCAAAAGTAAATGAGCTGATTTTTTTTTTTTTTTTGGGAAAATACCAATGGGCACTTTTGGAGTGGTTTTGACTGTGTAGTCTCAGGTGTTTCATGAAAAGCCACTGGCTTTAAATACTGTTATGTGAGGAGATGACTTGGCTATAGGGCAGAGTAGCCCACATTCCTGGGCAGTGAAGGGGAACTGAAGCAGTGTCCTGAAATGTATTGACCCATCAGAAAACTCTTGGGGCACAGAAGTCCTGTAGTATTTGACTGTCTTGCATCCAGGTGTGGTATTTCTGTCAATGTTCTCATGGTTTTTCCTCTGATGGAGGAGTATTTGTGTTAATTTAGCTTAAATGTATATTTACCACATTTTAAACTTGCAATAAGATAACAAGTATGGGCTGGGTAAATGATAAACAGTTGAATAAATAGTTGTTAGATGCCATGTGGTGCAAGGTGGAAGGAGGAAGTAAACATGGTCTAAAGCAGACATTTCCTGTAGGGATAGTACTGAAAATTATTGAGTAAATACTATGCACTTATTTCTCTGTTTACTAAGTTTGAGATAGTTTGCAGAAGAAAATACACAGTAAATTAAAGGATGGTCAAAGTGCAGACCTGGCCCTGACCGAGAGAGCAGTTAAACTTATGAACTCTGGTTTGATTGAAGAAGACAAAGACAACTAAAGATATGGATGAAAAAATATGCTGGCTGTGGATTTCAGTGTATGAAGAATAAAAGAATTCTAACTTGGGCATGGGCCTCTGTCCAGAGCTGAATAATAATACTGTCAAAGATAATGCAAAGAAAATTGTAATAAATACTAGTCCTCAGTAGCTCAAAAAGAGCTGATGCCATGTTCATAATATAGCAAAGAGACCTGCTTTTTGACCACCAGGACAAAAAATAGAGAAGCATAATATACAGCTCCTTCCAAGTAGAGACAAATGACTGCTGTGAAGACAGGGAAAAATCTCATGTGTCAGAAATAAATCTGATGTTGGCTAATAATTTGTAAGTGTGAATGGATGATGTGGATTTCTTATTCTGACCACAAATAAAGGACTAATGACTTGAGGTAAAAGGGAAAGACTATATCCAAGGAGGGTAGAAAATGTCTTTTTTATTAAGGGGGTGAAACAGTTACTCTGTATAAAAAAGTACACAAATCAATATTAGGGTTTGTAAAACAGAGCTCAAAAAAGATGATGGTACTCAGAAGAAATAGGGAGATGATGTCCTTGTATGTGGCAAGGGTGAGATTAATGCTCTTGAAATGTTTGATCTAGTCTGGTTTTCATCATTTGTAAAGGACATTCAAGCTTTTTAAGGGAAGGAAAAAAAAACAAGACAAACAATTACAAGGGAAGCAGGTCAGAGATGTATCAAAAAGCAAG
The DNA here is from genome assembly GCF_015832195.1 of Motacilla alba alba. Taxonomy (NCBI): domain Eukaryota; kingdom Metazoa; phylum Chordata; class Aves; order Passeriformes; family Motacillidae; genus Motacilla; species Motacilla alba. The sequence goes on from NC_052017.1 coordinate 90,322,136, forward strand.
CAAACAAAAACCTAAAAAACCTACAACATAAGCTTCTATATTTCAGTTGTTCAAGTCACCTAACTTGTATTGTGAGACTAATATGGTTTATACTTATGGGTGGTAGAACATTTAAGAAAACTGAATTAAGTACACCTGTTTAAGAATGTATGCTGAGTTGTGCGGCTGCAATGAATCCCAAAACCAGGGATGTATTTGGGCCAAAAAACCTGAAATTCTGTGTGCTGTGGTGGTTGTACACACCAGCAGCAATATCTAGGGCTGGCAGACTGTGCCAGACTGAGCTCATTCAGCTCCTTTTCCACCCTCTGTTCACATCTCTTGTCTTTTGGACTCCAAGCCACAAAGGTTCTATTTCCTTCCCACCAACTTTTCAAGGGTCATTGCTAGGGTGAAGATGCCTGTCTACAGGTCAAAGTTGTGCAGATCAGCTGGGCAGATTGCTATTTACTCTGGCATTCGCTTTTACAACCAGTAAAGAAAAAAAATGTAGAGGGTAGATTGAAGAAAATTAAATAGGCACCAAGACACCAGTGTGATTTCTGTAGGTCTCCATTGGGATGACCTGTGTGTAATGGAAGAGAAAAGCTTTGCTAATTTACTATTTAATATATAGTAAAATGTGGAATTTGTTCTAAGTGCAAGTTATTCACTTGTGCAGTTGATTTAAATGCTTGCTCAGGACTGAGGTCTTATTTTACGTCTCTTGAAATAAAATTTTTATTTGCTCAAGAAATATTTTTTGATTATCATGATCATGTTCTGAAGAAGTTAGTATCACCATTGTTTCAATTATTTTCTTTAATTCTATACAATCACTGGTCCATTTGCTAATCAATATCTAAATATGCCTGTGTAATGCCACGAAAACACAATGGAAGGTAAAAGAGGATTTTGTGTGTTGCTATGTTCACGTGGATTTTGTAAGATCTAGGTTTTATGGTGGGTCACACCATAAACTGCAGTTTGTACTGGCACATGTGCTGGAGCGTGGTGTGGGGTGAGGTAAAACGAAAGGATGAAATAGTGCTACGACTGGCATTTGGAATGTCACATCTTAATGTGTGTGTTAGTAATATCTATTATTCAAACATCCGCCACTTTAAATAAAGAAAAAACACTTTTAGTAATTTATGAATCTCAAGTGTAAAGAAGACAGCTCTCCAGCTAAATCTCATGTTGTGTTATCTCAGTAACAAAGAAATGGCTTGATGTGAGCTCTAGAAGTCATCAGATTATAGCTCACTTCTCATGCCATAAATCAGTGCATAAATCCTAAAGACAGGTTTCTGAAACACTGATTGGCTTATTTCTTACTAGCATTGCTGTAGTTTATAAAATTAGAGTCAGCATTTTTTTTTCTGTTTATATCACTTCTTTTGCTTCAAACATAATTATCTTTTTTTAAAATAAAATATCCAGAAGATTGGGGGTTTTGCTTCTTACAGTTTAGCACAATATGGCTTACACTTTTTAAGGTTTCTTCTGTTTATCAAAGGGAAATGGTGTTTTGTGGCTTACAGAAAATGGTGGGGAGTTGAGTGTGCTGTACTACAAAATCATTGCTTTTCCTGCAGGGACCTGACTTCAGTACTTCAGAGGCCTTCAGTGCATCCCTTCAGTGACCAGAAAGGGTTATCCAAAAAGTAATAGTCTGGTACAGAGAAATGTACTGTAGCCTCACAGGTTTACCATTTGGTTTCTTTTACTCTGATGTCTACCAAAACAAAGATTTATGGAGATGATGTTAGTAAGCCAAAGCAGGGATGAAGTAGAACAGCAATCTATCTTGACAGCATTCAGCTCTGCACTACAAGTTCAAAATATTAAAAATACTTACCATAAATGAATGAAACCCTCTTCTTTCATACTCAATTACAAAATAGCTGAACTAAGGAGGAAATTTAACAAGATCTTTTCTTAATTTAATCCAGAAAGATGGGATAAAAGATGGGAGTAATTTCCTAGGGATATGTGAGGAGGTTTTAGCATTACATGACCATTATGTTGAGAAGTAACCGTGTATAGCACCACAAATGGTAGTACTGACTTAAAAACATTACGATTAAAATGAATAATAGGACACACATGTTGGTATAGTACAAAACCAAGCCATAGGAGCTACTGGTATCCATAATCTAGTAGGATAAGTATATAAAACAAGATAAATAGCTTCTGGAGCCATTTGGAGAACTGTATGATGGATGAATGAAGTGGAAAACTATTTTCTTGTGTGATCTTTGAAGGTTTTTGCATATCCTTCCTAAAGTAAACAGTGAAAATCAATTGTTTACATATCTCTTATCATTTGAAATTCAGTAAGTTACTGGCCTTATTTTGCTTCCATATTCTTGAAATGAAAAGTGGGTGGTAACACGGGGCAACTTTCTAAGGCCACTTGAAATCTGTAGAAGAGAAAGCTTTAAGGAGGTGTTCTTGATTTATTTTGAATCCGTTTGAATCTTCTATATTCAGATTTTAAATAATACCTTGGTAATTTTAATAGTCAGTGGAAAATTAAAATGTTAATGTTAAACTATGTTAGGAAAGATTTATAAAACTTTTAATATATTTATTTATTTTATTTAGGGTGATGTTGTTTTCAAAAACGGAGAGAGGATGGGAACCATCAAATTTACGCAATTCCAAGGTAGGTGGCAAATAATTTTCATTATATTATGTATGCAGTTTCAAACTTTTGTGTCGGTTGCATTTGTTTCAGGAGGTTCTAAATATGTACAATTATTTTGAAAATGAACTGCTTGGAAGATGAAGAAAGGAACATAATAAGTGTTTATTACCTGTTTAAAATGTGCTGTTCTAAACCTTGAGTGCTGTGAGGTATTTCCAGGAATTTTTCTCGATTACAATCCCCATATTTATAGAAACTATTGATCTATAGCAAACTGTACCTGTTTAAAAAACCCTACTGGTCAGCTCAGTATCCACTTCTCAATACACTTGTATCTTTAAAACCAATGTGAAGTAGAATTTAGAGAGGATTTTTGTGGTTAAGCTCTTTCAAGTTAGTTTTTGCGTTCTCTGAAGACTCACTTTTGACATTCTGCAACTGCTTGCTAAAAGTTGCTTCAGGAGTCAGTCCCTCAGTGTGCAGAGGACACAAACTGCTGACCCCATCCCTTGGAGGCAGCATGCTCCACAGCACAACTCAACAAGCCTGCTGCATCCTCTCAGCCTGAGCTGCTCCTGCAGGGAATGGTCTCAGCGGCAGAGACCGCAAATGGAGCCGTGGGGATTTGTCAGGGGCCATTTGCAGCCAGGATGAGGCGCTTGCTGGGAGAGGTTTCTGCAGAAATGGTGATTCATGTTGTAGTTGTTTCTGCAGTTTATAGAATGCAATTCATGTGGTTTTTTTCCCAGGCTGAGGCTGAGATAAAGCAGGGAATGATTGCATTTGGATGGTCTCGTGAGGGTAGTTGTAAGCTGGCAAATTCTTTTCATACAATGCATGAGAGAGAAGCTTGCTCTCCCTTTGTTTTCATGAGAGCGCTTTAAACATAATCCTGCTGACCAAGTTACAAAGGCTCATTCTTTAAGCAGAAATTTTCTGATGTATGGATATTATTATTAATGAACAGCAATACACTCGAGGGGTTCCGTTGTTACTCATTCTGAATTACTGAAGCAATCTTCAGAATTGCTCTTGCCTTCACAACAGTAAGTGATGCTATTAACTCATGTTCCCGGAAGCATTTCAACCCGCCAAAACTTTGCAGACATCATCTCATGGTAATGTAATTTAGGAATTCTTGCTCACTACTAATGATGAATATTGATTGCTTCCTCTTCTTCCTCCCCCCGCCCCCATTGTTTTCCATAATAACAGTGTTTACAGTGCATGAAAGAGTCATAAGAAAATTTTTACAAGAGGTGTTTATTCCTCAGAAGTCTGGAGGAGCTCTAATGCATTTTGCCTAAGGTAGCTACATGTACCCTCCTAGAACACCTGAGCAAGAAGGAAGTTTGGCATGTTCCCTTTGCACATTAAGGATGTGATTTGGGATCATGGAGAGGTGCAATATATGTCATCTGAACTAATCCAGAAGAGCAGTAGAAGACCAGATAGCTGATTTTATATTGATTTTTGTCTCCAACTATTCAAACTGAAGTTCTTTACAATATTATCAGACACTATTTAACACCAATGGTTTTACCGTCAGCTGAAATATTGTTAGATCAGTAAAAACACAGGAGACAGCCACCCCTTTAAAATCCCTTGCAATTGCAAAATTACTATTTTAGGGGTGATTCAGGCACATACTCAGTATTTTGATCGTCAAACAAAGGGTTCCAATTAACCTACAGAAAAAAATAACTCAGGCATCCTGTGGAGAAATGCCAGACAAGGGCTGGATTTCTACTCATGCAAGCAATAGTCAGTCAACACATCTTAAGGCTCATCTCAAGTTTTGTTTAGTTTCTCACCCATTTTGGAAATAAAGAGAATGTGCAAAAACGTATGAGAAATTGAAATAAGGAACAGTATAACAACACAGATTAAAGCTTTCCTTTTTTTAACTACAAAAGATAGTCTAAATATTATCAAGGATTTTTCTGTTCTTCTTTTATTGGTATTAATTTTGTTCAAAGCTTTTATATTCAATACTTGTGGTGTAATTGTAGGCATTATTAATTTGTTCAAAAGAATCCTTTATTGGTTAGGAAACTTTCTGAAACATTCTCATTAACATTTAATAATACTTGGACTGTTGGGAAAGTTCCTAGTAATGTAAAGAAGTTAATTAAGTCCAGTGCTTAAAATCGTAAATGGGGTTTTGCTTTGTAGTTATAGCTATTAGGAGTGATCAAGCATGAGACACATATACAACTCATTGGTTAAAGGTTTTTGGTTTTTTTTTAAGAAAACAATACAAATCATGATGATTTCAAGGAAAAAAGACCACATCAAAGATGTCTTGTAAATGCTTTTGTAAGATTAGTTCTAATTATGAATATAGCTTATATTAAATGTATTAGTTTCTTATTATCCAAACATAATAATTAGGAATATCCAGTCTTAGTGCTCCATACTTCAAGAGTCATTCTTTAATCTATGCAGCTGTATAATTTCTTTAACAATTTAAATGAAAGTTGTCAGTCGGTCACAGTTTAAATAATTCAATGCAGAAAAATAAAGCAGATAAGTAGGTAATTATGTATCAGAATATGGCCAAAATCTCTGTTCCTCATTTGCTTGGGTAGAAAAATCAGTGGGGCAGTCTCAGGAGCTAAATTTTCTGTTCTTTGCTGGAAACTTTTGTTTTAATGAGACTATCTGCAAACATTTTGGCTATGGAAAAAGCAGACAAGCACATCTGCCAGAGGCAAGGGAAAACCAGCCTGTGAGGGTTCAAGGGGTAACTGCAGTACAGCTGACACACTGTGATGAAATTTTGAATAGCTGGTTGGATTTTGGATCTAGATACAGTTTTTCCCAAACTCATGCTAGTCATGCCTCTTTTTCAGCTTCTGTGCAGTCTGTTACTTTTGCAAGTGGTCAAACAGATGGTGCTAGAGATAGCTGTGACCAAACTGCTTGCTGCTGTATAGACCATGAATACCTCCCAGGAATTATTTAGTATGCAACAGAGAATACAAAGCACATGCAATAGCATTTTCTCCTCCTGCCTTACTAGTAAATAAAGACAGACTGTTAGTTTAGCTGAGATATCCAACTGATGTTTGAAGTTGTCATCCTTCTGAATGGATGGCAATTTTTCCATGGGTGCAATTTAAGAACTCTTCTCATAGTCACGCTTGTAGTTGAAGTAGATGGTCAATCTTTTGTCTAGTGAGAGCTGAAACAGAGTCCTGACAACTTTTGTGGGGGTACCAGGGAGCAAGGAGGGCAGTAACAAAGCTGATACTGTAGATTGCTCTGATATGGGAAGCTTCAAGAACAGATCTATACCTAGCCTTCAAAATGTTTCACTTTGGCAGATTCTTTCAGATTAATCTAACTGGAGCCTAGAAGCCACCTTGCTTTCAGTCAGACTCCTATTTTTGTCAGGCATTAAACAAAAGCTAAGAGACATTTGTGTTGGAATAGGTTAAAAAGGAAAAATCAAAGTATTTTTAATAAATACAAATGAAATGTGTAGATCTTGTTCTTTGTGTCGATAAGAACGAAAGTCTGTGGTTCTGTGTATTGGAAAAAACTTAAAGGAAGTGGGTGATCACTTGCCGTGTCTTTCTGGAAAGAATTCAAGTGTTTCAACTCATTTAGCCAGGTAATGTGGTATGGCATTTGTTAGTGTTGAAAGCTGATCTGCACACCAAGCAAGAGGGAGATCAGGACTTGTCAAGTGTAAAACCTTTGGTCTTCTCAGAAAATGCCTTACTGCACTTCTGCAGTAAAAGCCCCAGATATTCTTCTCTGAGTTTAATCAAAAGAAGACGACAAACAAATGTTTACTCTACAGTCAATAGGAAGGTACACAAGAACCCAGGATTGCTTTCCTGGATCCTCAGTTCATCTATATCTTGTTCTCCAGGGGCATCAATCCAATCCTAGAAAAGTTTCCTTCTATTACTCTAAATACAGCCTGGCTTAACTTAACTACTTAACTACTATTGGTTCTTGCTTCCACAAAGGCTCATATAAATAATGAAACCAATTGCCTTAGAATATTTTTTTTAATATTTAACATCTGTCCAATATACAACCCAAAGAACCAGACTGTGGATTTTTTTTTTCCTGTGATAATGTTCAAGGAATATTGTTCAATGAATAGAAAATATTTAGCAAGAACTCTGAAAACTCAGACATATATATACGGAAACTATGGTGTCAAATATCCAGAATCTGTGTATTCATATTTCACTGTTTCTGCAAAAAACTGAAAAAGTCAGAATAAAATTTCCTTATAAATATTAAGATTTTTAAGGTTAAGGAATACCTTTAAATATCTAGATATTAATTTAGGAAAAAAGTATATAACAAAATTCAGAATTCTGTTGTTTGAGCATTTTTTTTAGTAATAATTGCTAGTGTCATGTTATGAGTAATAAAGACATAAAATAAACTGTGGACTGTTTATCCTGGGCAGAGGATTCTGAGCTGGATCCTTCTGGAAAAGATCACCATATCATTAAAAAATTTTAATTTTTCATGCAAAAAAAGGGAATTACTGAAGAAGTCAGAAAGCTTACTTCTGACACATCCTAACGAGAGGCCTTGACTCACATGAATGTGTAATTTGTAGACTTCTTTCTGTACCATATCCAGTCCATTTTTATCTCCATATGAGTAGTGGAATTTTATTGCAACTGTCCATACCTTAGTGACCGATGTTTTTTTTTAGCTCAGTGATCAATTCACAGAATCATAAAATGGTTTGGGTTGAAAGGGACCTTAAAGATCATCTAGCTACGACCCCCATGCCTTGGGCAGGGACACCTTCCCCTAGCCCATGATCTATATGAATATAAAAGTATCCACAAAACTGGTGTAAAGTCCCATTTCAATGTAGAGAAGTATACCAAAAAGAACTCTGAAAGGGTGTGCCTTAAATCTGGAGTCACTGAATATTGACATTACTGATTAAGAAGATTAACTAGAATATATAATTATCAAAACGTACAATGGCCTCTGAGAGACTCACCAAGTACAAAGAGGACTAGACAAGAATTCAAAAAAAATCAGTAATTTGAAGAAGTAACCAAGAGAAAAAGAATGCTGATTTTTTACATCAAATGTCTGGTGCTACCTTGGGAGCAAACTTTTTGACAAATACACAATGGAGAGCAATTAAACAGTCCATAGTTCTACATAAAAAGAACTAAAGATTACAGTAGGTGAATGAACACGAATAAGTAAAAGCACGAAAAGGTAAAAGAGAAAATTTCTGCGCTGGGATGTGAAAATATTAATATCCTTTTAATCTCCCTGGTGCCAAAAGGCTATAGCTAACTACTCTGTCCAGTGCTTTTTTAAGAAAAATGTGCAGAGAAAACAGAAGATTAGGAACATGCCTTAATACAAAAAACCACAAAATATCTAGCCTTGTTAGAGAACATGGTCAAAATGCATGACAGCTGCTGATAAAACAGTTTCTTGTCCTTGCCTTCATCGTCTGGCTGAGAATTAAGAGATTTGAATAGGAGTGGAAATTTGAGCCAATGTTAGGAAAAACTTCTTAATGAAAAGGATATTTAAACTCTGGAAAATGTATAAAATTGCTATCTTTGGAAGTTTTGAAAAACAAGTTAAACAGACACCTGACATGCTGTAGACATATTCCTTGTGCCTTGAGACAGACAGATGACTTTAATTACATCTTGAGTTCTCTACACCTCCAGCTGTATTTCTTTTGGAGCTGTTGCTCCTCTGCAGTGTTCATAATGTGATTCTGACACTTTATTTGCAAATATTTGTCCACGTTATACTACTAACACCACTTGTTGTACTTCTCTGTATTGTTTCTAATAAGACACATAGGATAAGCATGAAACCCTAGAATTGTGTTTAGGTTATTTTTAGGGAGGAAACATAAAATTTAATTGCTCTTCCAGCATCAGTTCCATGATTTGTTGTTTTCTTTTTTCCTTTAAATCAAATTTATTTGAACATAAATCTTTTGATCTCTCAGCCAAGTGAGCATCGAAACTGCTAATAGGTGTCAGGGCCACTTACCCTTTGTCTTCTGGTCTATCAGTCTGGATATTTTTTTTTTCTATGTTGTACAAGAATTTAACAGGACAAAAAATGAAAATCATTATCCAGATGAATGTATAAATACAAAGAGGTAAAAACTACAGTTCTCCTCAGGCAGAAAGTGAATTGAAGCTGGGATTTCCCAAGCAGACGATAAGTCTGTGTTGTGGGTGGGTATCTGTATCAGAACAGGTGTGTGGTTTACACTCTGAGATCCAAAAAGCAAGTGTTTCCATGCCTGTTTGAGCTGGAGGGTGGCTTTGGACCATAAGGTTTAATCATTGCATGTGGATTTATTGTCTATCAATTTGTCATGTCTTTCATGAATCCATTTATACTTTCGGCCTTCAACAGATCTACTGGCAATGAGTTTCACAAAATGATGATGCATGTAATGATTAAAGCCCTTCCATCTGTTTGTTTTAAATCAACTGTCTTAGAATATCACTGGGTACACCCTGCTTCTTGTGATGTGATAAGCAGTGAATAACTGTGTTTTACTTTTTTCACATTTTTCATGTTTTACAGATCTCTCTTATCAATGAGTCTCTTTAGAAATGCAAGTCTTTGTCATCCATTTGGTTTTTTCATCATGTAAAAGCTGCTCTATAATTCTAATAAACCTCTACATTTCTTGATATTCTTTTTTTCATATTCTTGATATTCTCTCTTGTGAGAGCTTAATGAGAGCCAAACACAGCTCTGAAATGCCCACCTCCATAACTCATATTTCTGAATGACCTTTTTGCATTATTTCAACTTCTTTCACAGTATTCTGTCTGGCCACTTTTATCCTCTTTTTGGTTCTTTGGCCACCGGTGAGCACAGCACTGATATTTTCAAACAATCAGCCACAGTAAGTCCAGGGCCTCATCCTGGATGCTCTTAATTACTTAGAACCAACAGCTGCATTTGTCTACTTGATATTCATTTTCTCTTGTACGTTATGCTGTATCTCACTAGCACTGAACATCACCTGTAATTTTATTATCACTATTTCACTCACCTTTATAAAAGTCCTCTGTTAGATGAAACCATACAGGAAATTATATTTAATATATGTTTATAGCTGTTTTCCCCTTTTATTGTCAGATTTTTTTGACACATTTTCTGTTCAGCTTTTGTTCTGTTCCATACCTACCAGAAGCAATGTTTCCCCTGTGCCAGTAAATTCTCTTGTAATCTGTTGGCATTGTTTATTAGGAGTTGGGGTTTGTGTTCATTTGGTTTGTTTTTATAAACACAGAAAAGTGCATTAAAATTCAGGTACCCTGGTTGTGTACTTGTGATGTCAAACTGGAGAAAGGACAGATAAGGGCTATGGAAATTGTTTGGGGTGTTAGGGAATTATTTACAGAGACAGATTAATGCAATTAATCTGTGTGGGGAGTTACTTGAGTCACCTCATTTTGAGCAAGCTGTATTGTGTGGATATAAACGCAAGGCTGGGGAGGACACGCTGGAAGGGGACACTGATGTGCAGCTGCTGGTCGTCATGGCAGCTCGTTTTGTTTTGCTTTGTTCTGTTTTGGGTTTTTTTGTTGTTTTGTTTTGTTCTGTTCTGTTTTGTTTTGTTTTACCTGAGCTAGCTTTGAACAGGCCAACTGTGGTGCTGCAAGCTGTGTAGCAACAATAATATGGAGCAGATTGGAAGCTGGAAATCTGCCCAGGGGCAAGATCAGTGGTTTGGTAGGTAACCTTTCCATTGGGAGCACAGCTATGGGGAGGCCACAGCTTTGCAGCTATCAGCATTAAAGCCAACTAATTTCAGGCTAGCTGGGTACTTCTGTGCCACCCAAAGTTGCAGTGAGCATGATGGGTTGCTGGGAAGAGTTGCATTCGTTGTTTCCCCCAGGCACGTGTGAGGAGCAGGGGAGACCTGTTTATCACTGTGGTTCTGTGCCTGTGCTGTGCAGAGAGGTTCATCCCTTGAGAGGTGGTTTGAACTGTGCAAATAATTATTTGCACAAGCACGTGCACTATAGAAGAAGCTGTCATTTTCATAGGATTCCACTTCAGTTCATTCAGTGTACTCTGAGGCAAAGTGCTTTGCAAGATCTGATAAGTCTCTGTCACTACATTGTGCAAAAAATGTCTTAGGAGATGTCCTAATTACCAAGAAAAAAATGCAACTTTCAAATGCAACAGCCAAGAAAAAAATGTTGAAAAGCAATGGAAAATAATTTTACAAGAATTAATTTCTACCAGAGACTGAAGTATCGAGCTTCAAAAAGCAAACAGAAATTAACACCCCACTAAAGAAATGATGTCTAAGAAGAACCTGAAAGAATTGTTAGATTTTTCCTTCAGAGCTCTTTGACTTTCACTGTAATTTAAACTTTTTTTTTTTTCCAATTGGCATTCAGAATCCTACTTCTACTAAAGTTAACTTGTTCAGATGTTCCATTTCAGGTGATGGACAGTGCTGTCCCTCCCTGTCACCACCCAGTCCTCCCTGTCTTTTGAATAGAGACAGAGGTTTTCTTGGGGGCTATGGGGCCACCATGAGCTGCTGCTCTCTGCAGAGCTGTGTGCTGGCACATTTCTCTCCTTGACACCTCAGAGATATGCTTTTTTTTGGAAGAATTTGTAATACACAAAAAGATTAAAAAAAGTTAAGGGGATAAAAAAGAGACAGAAGGCTTACAAGAAACCCATGAAATTCGGGCATATATTATGGGAAAATATTTAATTTGGTGTAATTAACAGAGAATTCAGTCTACTGCAATGACATCATCCCTAACATGTAGTTCAAATATTTCCTCAAGATACATAGAACTGTGAAATAGAATAACTTTAATTCTGAATGGATAGAAAAGAAGAAAATGAAGTTTATCTAGGTCACTCAAAGGACATAGATTTTTTATTTGACATTACCATTAGAACAGGCAAAACAGAGAATTGTTGAGTAGCACACCAAGCTAGCATAGGTTTGTATAGTCATAGGCTACAGATAGGAAGATGATAATCATGTAAAGTCTAAAATATCTCTGAATCTGTGGAATAATATAACAAAGTATATTTGACAAAAAATTTCCTTCACAGAACTACTTCAGGGATGCTAGACAATATCATCATGGTGTTATGAGAAATCAACTCAGATCTATTACAGATATGCAAGATGAAAATGGAATATTTTTTTTAAAAAAAGAGTGAAGATTGATTTATTCACTGTGTAGGTGACCAAAGGCAATTGTGATTTGTATGCTGCAGAATTCATATAGGTGTTTGTAGTAAAATTTTGTGAGCACAGAAGCAGTTTAAGTCCAGGTATTAGCTCCTTAAGAGTACAGGAAGGCTAAACTGCTTTTCAAATTTACTAGTGCTCTTTTTTCATCCTAATAATAGTTTTGGTTTTTTCTGCCATTACAAATGTTTATTTACTTTCAAATCATAGAAGATCATGCTGTCATTGTATTGGCACCTATTTCTTTAAGCTGACATTTTGGTTTTTAAAAAAATAATCTATTTCGGTATATCATCACTGGACCCTGGTTGAGAAATTAAAGGAATCTGATTCTGTCAACATGTAATAGAAAATGAGCACACATAATTATTAGATTTGGGAGAAATCTTTATTATTTTGTCTAAATGTCTGATTTCTGGTAGTATTTCACAATGGCACAGGTGTTGTTTCCTGGTTTGAATCATGTTATTTAATATAACTATATTGAATCTGTTACACATCTGTGATAAACATCTATCTGTTTATTTTCAGTGTATTTTGATGATTTGCTCCAATAGGAATTTCTCAGCTTCCTTTTGGAAAGAAATGAAGTGGGGATGCCAGTTCAGCAAATAGTAGCTTTTCGTTTCTCTATTCCAAGAGTCACTAAAGAGCCTTTGTAATCTCATATTTTGAAGAAGCTCATTTTTCAGAGTTTCAGAGTTTTCTATTATAGAGTCTGGGAGTCAAAAAGCCCCACAACAGTCACACCCCGTACATTTTGGACTTAGGCAAAATGTGTTTTAAAAGGTTACTATGGACCCTAATGTCCCCTTGCCCCTGCAATGAAAGGACTGAGTCATACTTTTCTTGAGTTACTATTTCAAAAATTGAAACCAAAGGGAAAACATGAGTGTGGACTGTGGAGAAAAATGTCTGTTTGAAATTCCATCCATCTTGGTATTTGTTATCTTCAACTGGAGTGCATGTATAATTTTTTCCTTAAGTGATTATAGAGGACAAGGGATGAATTCCTCATAAGCAAATTATTTCATTAAATTGATCTAGTACATCTACCTGCAACAAAGTGATTCCACCACAGATGATTTAGCAGTGATTTAGTTCAAACTACTGCCAGGATGAAAAATGTTTTGAATTAATACTGTTCGTGTAAGGAACAGGGTCAGGCAGAGATGTAGGGAACTGTCATTTGTACATAAATCTAAGTGCTATTTTATATGAGCCCCAGCTACTGACACGAAGCTGTTTGATAGCTTGCTGTGTTCTCCCTTTTTTCCTCTACTCTTTGGTTAACCTTTATGCCATGGACACATTTTTCCTCCTTGAGCTGCTTTCTGCATATCCAATTCAGAGCTATCCAGGCCATGCTTGACCTTGACAGACTGTACAGTCGTTACTGATTAATCCCTTGTGTAAATTATCAATTTACTTTTATTATACCAGATCTGGGACTTGACTGGACTCACTAGGTGGTCTCAGAAACCCCACATGACATGGGAAGCATGGGAACAGTCTCCCTGTCAGTGACTTGGCCACTGCAAATAATCTGGGATCTACTAATAAAGACTAGCTTGGAGGATGAGGAAAGGAGCAATACCCCACTGAAAGTGTATCCCCTAAACTCATAGAATCTTTTAAGTTGGAAAAAACCTCCAAGATCATCAAGCCCTACCTTTGACTGATCATCACCTTGTCAAATATACCCTGGCACGTCAAATAGACCCTGGCACTAAGTGCTAGGTCCAGTCATTTCTTGAACACTTCCAGGGATGGTGACTCCTCCATCCCCCTGGGCAGTCCACTCCAGTCTGTTCCAGTCCTTCTGCTTTAGCATTGAGCAGGCTGGATAGCTCTTCCCTGGGAAACCTGTATTCCTGTCTATAATATAGCCATGATGGATCCTTGCTTCTATTAAAAATGTGATATAGGATCCAAATTAGTAATACATGGCCCCTGCTCAGGCCATTTTTAAAGACAAGTTATTTATAGGCCTGGTAAGGTAAATTGCCCTGCATGCTGCCCTGACCTGTGTCGAAATAGAAACTTGAGTACATCAGGGGAAGCAGGTCTCCTCAAGAAAAAGGAGTCTGGCATTACACAGAGACCTGAATCCTCAGGTAACCAATTTTACTGGTTTAGAATGCTATTAGTACCTCACAGGCTGTAGGATGGAGCCATGGAGAGCTCAGTGGGTTGCAGGAATGTTGCATGCTCATAACAGCTGACAACTCCCCTTTGAAAATGAAACGTGTTTCTCACACTCAGGAGAAAAATAAGGAGAAGCTCCCTCCACAGAGCAAGGGAGTTAAGCTTTCCTCTCATTCTGGTCCTTCAAAAGGTCATTGCAGAAAGTGTTGTAACACAAAGTGATTTGAACCTGCCTCTGCTAATGTCACATTTGGAGCGTGGCTGTGGCAGTCTGATGTGACAGCAGGCGAATGCTGCGTTGTGCTGTGTTAGTAAATGGCAGACAGCCTGATAAAATGAGGTGCTTACGTGTTTAGTCTGTGCTTCCCCTCTCCAGAGGAACAGACTTTGAAAAGTCTCTGAAGTGTGAATCCCAAAGGTAAGTAGATGCACAAAGGCCTTTTTGAATTCAAAGAGAACGGAATTTAAAAAAAACCAATTTGTGAATTTTCATACCCAGAAAATGTTAAGTAGGATTTAAGGCTGTGGCTGTGTACGGAAGCTATAAATCATCAAAAGCTTTTTAACTGCTCATATCCAGGTTTGATAAATTCAGCTGACAACCTAAGTGATAACCTGTAGCCAAATGCTAGATTATTGCCTGTGTGTTACAGGTTCATTTTTCAGCACTTTAGAGCTACATTAATCCCTGAAAGACTCAAGTAGCTTTAGTCCATCTGATTTACCGTGGTAGATAAAATCAGTGGTGCGCATAAGTCCAATTGTGGACTGACTCTGGGGAGAGTGGGGTTTACAGAAACATTGCTTCTGGAAAAGACTGTGGGCTCGCAAGCCATAAATGTGTAGACAGGTGTCCTTTGGATATAGAATGCCCTACTGATGCCATGGACCATTGTGTAAGTTAAATATTTCATCCCTTGCCTGGTCTTGAGTTGGACTTATGCTTCTGTTTCCCTTGCTAATACATATTTCAATTATGTTTTTTTAATGAGAATTCAAATTACTTTTTTAGCTCTCTATGATCTATCTATTTGAATGGAAGAGGCTGACTAAATGAAAGGAATACAAAAGATGTTTGGGGGAAGACGACTGAGTCATACTTTTTAATTTCTAAGTCACTCAATAATTTTGAAAGTGCTACCCGAAGTGGATTTTCCCAAAGATTAGCTCAGCTGGTCAGAGCACAGTGCTATTAGTGCCAAGGACATGGGTTCTATCCCCACATGGGCCATTCACTTAAGAGCTGGACTCAGTGATCCATGTGGGTCCCTTCCAACTCAGGATACCCTGTGATTCTGTAAAGCTAGCTGGCAGCCAAATCAACCTAGACGTGCCCCATCCAAAATGGGGTATCCCAAAACCTAACTTTTTTAAGATGTAGTAAACAGAAAAACGCATCTCCCTTGGCTTCATAACTGGAGATTTGAGCATGTAGGCATTTTTCCAAGCTTTTCCTCCCTTAGACCCTTGTTGTGATTGACAAAGGAGATTTGGCCAGAATAATGATAATTTTTTTTTTTCTCTTACTGAGTAAGAAAAAGAGAATAACAGTCTAGGTAGGAGCATTGCAAAGTTCCTCAGCTCTGCCTTGTGAAATTTAACGTAGAGATTTGCTTAGCATGAGATCCTAAAAGGAATAAAAGTTTATTTTAAATGATCTGTCAGTTTCAATTTATTCACATTAATTGGCCTGGAGCTCTTCCATTTAGCAAAACCTTGGCTGCTCTTGCATGGGCAGAGTGCTTGGAAGGAAAGGCTCTTTTTGCTGCCTAAAGATGGGCCCATGCAAAACAGTCCAACTAGCATCCCTGGCAGGCATGCTAGTTCTTATCCCACAGGGCCATGGACAGATGTACTGGAGAGTAGCTTTGGGCCTTCACAGTCTGCATATGTACCTCCTGGTGCTGGGCAACAGATCCTACAGAAATGTGTGCTGCCTCTTTCGTGACAGATTGAGGAATTCAAGAAATGACTGGACCTGGCACTTGGTGCCATGGTGAAGTTGACATGGCGGAGATCAGTCAAAGGTTGAACTGCACGATCTTTGAGATCTTTTCCAATCTAAATGATTCTGTGATTTTTGTCATTACAAGCAACCTTCTTGCCTCAAACAGCACAGCCATGGCCGGGCATGGGTAATGGGGGTGCGGTGCACTCAAGCCTTTGGGCAGATGCCAGCTGTGGACTCTGGACATGCATTAAAGTTATGCGTGTTGGAACCCCAGATGTAGCAGTGCTTCTCCTGAAGTTCAGATAACTGCAAGCTGCAGATGCAAAGGAAGGAGACAAGAGATGATTTCTAAGCCTTTGCAGCACCTCTTGCTTTGCGCTTTCACCAGCTCACTAATATATAGACTAAAATAACAGGTGTAAAAGCGGCTCATCATAGTCTTCATTACAATATAATTAGTTGATCTCATGGCTGTCTGTAATTTACATTCATTCAAGAGGCACTCATTCCAGGTGACATTCATATTCTCATAATTTTGGATAAATTTAGGATGAAATATTTATGCTTTATTTAAGACTGCATATATTCCTCTTGTTAGTTTTCTTTTCATCTTGACATTGCAACTATTATTAAAAACAAGCCAAAAGTGGGGAAACAGGAGTAAGGGAGTGAAATGTTACTTTGCATGTCATGAGTACTTGCACAAAAGTCAGAAATTACAGGATCAAAGGTAAAAACTCACAAGTACTTATCCCCTCCATTCCAAAGTATAAAATTACTAATGTTGAAAATCTCTAGCAATGAAAAAGTTACAAGCAGCCAAGGTAAACTCAATTCAAGGTCCAGATAAGGAAACGGGAATAGTCTGTCCTGGCAGACCTGATTTTAACTGGGTGAGAGATTAGGTCATGGAGTAGCTTTTAGTCACTTTGCATTAAGAAAGTGAAATTCTGTCCCTGTTTTACATTGCTCAGGATGGAGATAGAAACACAGAGTTGAAATATTTCATAATGTTGCTATAGTTCAGTAAAATTGTTTGCCACCTAGCATTCCAAATAGTTTCTTGACTAAAACAGAAATGGGAAAGCAGCCCAAGATGCACAGAAAGGAAATACAGTCTTCAAGGTTCTCTGAATTTTCCCTTTGTCAATCTTTTTTTTTGTTTATCTTTGTTGATATCCTTGCAGAGCAGAGAACTGTTAAAAAGCTAGACTTGAAAACTAGGTTTAATTCTTGCTGTGGTAAAAAAAAAAAAAAAAAAAAAAAAAAGCAAAAAAAAAGCTAGGAATTTACAATTGGTTAAATTTTGTATAAAAAATAGTGATATGCAAATACTGGTATCTCAGATTTGACATAAGCATCATATAACATCCTCTGTCACCACCATGTGTGTATTTTCCACTCTTTGTAGAAGGCCAGTAGCAATCAGTCCCTGGAATAGTGGTAAACTCCTTTGTGCTTTGACTGGAATATCCTCCTGTGTATTCCATTCTCTCAGTTGGTATGAGTTTTCTGGGAATTGTCCTCATCTGAGATTTGTTAATTGCTGTTCAAGAAATTGCCGCAGATTTCCCAAACTAAAAGATGTGGGTGCCTTGTGAAGGTCTGAAGCAGGAGGAGGGCGTCCTAGCTTCTACACATGATAGGTTTCCATCCTATACTACGATGTAACAGCCATTCTCAATGATGGGATTTTTGCCTGTGATCCACAATTAAGAGGATAGAGAAGGACTTAGGGGACTGTTCAGATTACGTATTGGCCAAATCATCACGTAACTCTATGTAATGGTCAAGTAGTAGAAGAAGCTGACAGGACAATTATGCCATACACATTTTATTTTTCAAAACAAACCAGCTAGATGATGGTGGATAATTAATCCCAATGGAATAACCAAGGACAAACAAAATTGAATAGCTGTTTCTCTTTTTGATCTGGAATGGTTCTATAAATTGTGCAGTTACGTAGAAATCAATAGCTGATCTATTAGATGGATAAAACCCAAACAACAGATAAAATATAAATGAAGCTGCATCACACTGAATTGGGTCAAATCCCATTGGAAATGGGTCAGGCCTTTAGGAATCATTCCCTACTGTTGATTATAATGAGTGCACAAGGTTTTAAAACCAGCTTACAGCTTTTAATCAGCAGTAGCTTATGGTATGATGAATTACTGCTGTGTATGGGCTGTAATTAAGCAGTGCTTTATGAAGATAGCGTAGTTGTAGCACTAAACTCTGAGACTGATACAGCAAAGTTCTGAAATGTTAAACTGATAGGCATTCAGGGCCTTCAGCATCTCACACAGTCAAACCTGTAATGCAACAGACAACACAAGAGACCTCGTTTTGCACATGGATTAAATGCTCTTCTGTGACTGTGGCAGCTTTTAAATTTTTCAGGTATTGATCCACAGCCTACTTTGATCTTATAGTATGTAATCTGAACCAATGTTAAATACCCAAGACTTAGAAATTATTTTCTTGAGGCATATGAAATACAAAACTTTATTTCCTTCAAGAAATGAAGTTATACCAGGTGTGTGATAGCCTGCTTAAAAGCCTTCTTCTAGGGCTACAAATGAAAAAGGTGTACATAGAATTTATTTCTTGCTAAAGTGTCTATACAGTTAATTGTGTGTCATTTTGAATTTGGTTTTTCATGCATTGCTTTTTGGTTTTTTTTTTTTTTGGTTTTGACAAATGTACAAATTGGCTCTGCTTGCCAGGAAAACTAACTTCCAAATTTCATTAATGTATTTGTTTTATTTGATAACTGAATATTATGGATTTAATTGAAAGCTATTTTAGTTAGTTTACCAATTAAATTATAAGACTGTAGATCCTCAAGCTGTTCCTCAGATGTTTGCTTGATCTTTATTTCCTTGCATGCCCATATTTACACCAGCATTTATCAGCTCCAGACTTGCACTAAAATTTGGCACATCTAAGCCACGTCTAAGGCCTACTACCTCAGGATAAATTGTTTTCTGACAAAATGCAGCATTGCTCAGGATGTCCCCATACGCAGCAGATAGACCACCCACATAAAAAGTGCATCATTCAGATGTAGTTCCAACCTCTGCTCGCTGTAGAAAAAGAATTTACATCAAAACTTCCTTTATTCTGAAGTCACTGAACTGCTCCTGATATCTGAGGTGAGTTTCTAAATCTTTCATGCTTATTCTTTTTTGCTCTGTATAAATAACGAAATATTAATTTGCTACAAAGAAAGAGCAAAATGACAGTCCAGAAACTGAGGCATTAATCTAAACTGGGGGAGAACTGATTTTGGATCCCTCATCCAGATTTTTCTGAGAGGGAACTTAAACCATTATTTGATGTATCTCAGAGGAATGTTCCTATTACTCATCTAGGATGCCGAGTGGGGCTAGGGGAAATTCCTCTTTCTTGTCACAAAAAAGTATTGGATCAGATCTAGAATTTATCTGCACTGTTAATTATGCCCATATTTGTTTTTGACCTTGGTGCCTAGGTCATTGAATCTCCTGGAAATAAGTGGAAATAGTAATGGAAATTCCTTAACTTCTATTTGAACAGTCAAAGACCTTTGAATTACTTTATTAACAGGAAAAGGTAAATAATTAGCTTAAACTAATTAAATGGTAGGAAATTTCAGAAAAATATTAAGCCAAATATATCACTGCAACAGGAGTCATGTCTGGCTAAGCTCAGTTTTTGTTGTCTGTGTGCTGCGCTCTATTTGTACAGGTGTAAGTGACAGCAGGATTATTTTTTGTGACCAGGTATTGTTTTCTTTAGTGGCCTCTATGAAGACCTTTCTTTCAAACATTTGTCCTTCAACTCTCTTCAAAGCTATGCAGCTACGTGCGATAAATCATTGTGTAAGAAGGGAATAATTTATTAGTTCTGTGTTTGTTTTCCTTCACCTTTTATTTGTAAGGAGGTCATCTCAAGAGATGAAACCTGTGTCACGTGTGGTATCCATGAAAATTCAAACTCACCCAGATATTTGCATCTGGGTAAGTTGTCTTGAACCATCTTAAAGAAAGATGCAGACAGTTCCAGAATGAAACTAAATCTTATCCTTTGGTATGTGTCTATAGGAAATCAAGCCAATCATACTCAATAAGAAGTGTCTGTCTTCCTCAGCTTCTTGATAGAGACCCCGGACAAGGTAGCTGTGATATACACCATACCCACTGAAGTTTGGATAGAGGAATCCCACCAAATCATCTTCTAACTAATAAATAGTGTAGTGGCTCTAAAAAGGAGGAATTAACTGTGGAAATAAGTTAAATGAAGCACTACCCAGTTGCTTCTTCTGTAGGTTTAAAATTGTCAGTCACTTCCCATATAATAATGCCTAAATAACCGAGTTCAGACACTTGTTTTTTACTGACTTTAGATCTCACAAAAATAACTTGGTGCATCTGAAAAATAAATCAAACAAAATTAAATCTGAAAATATGAGAATCCTTGCTGAGAAAGCCAAAAAAGCCCAGACTGTATTTTTTAGTAATGCAAATTGAGATTAAATTAATTTTAGATTCCTCCCCTGCACAACAATTTGGACAGCACAGCAAATGTGAAGACTAGTTCCTCTGTTCCTAGAATTGGTTGGTATATCGCCATGAATGACTTATTGTAGTTGGACAATGAAGAAAAGGAGACTTTACCATCCTAACTTGTACTGCCTTGGTACATAAAGTTTTCTTGTACCTGCAGATTATGGTGAATGGCCAGCAGTACCCCATCCAGAAACCAGGAAGATCTCAGTGAGGTTTTCAACACCAGGCTCCGTTGCACCTCTTGTCTTCTGTATGGTGAATTGTGAATGGAAATATTCATCCACATTTTTCACCCATTAGGCTGACTTTAAGGCCTGATGGGAATTACAATTTGCTTCCAAAAGTTGAGAAAATTAGTTTTTTAAATAGATAATGGTCCGATAATTTGTGTATTTATGATGGCTGAACCAAGGCAGCTGAGTTGGTGACCCAACAGCCTGTGAAAAGCTGTGACTTTCTTGTGTGTGGTGCCTTACCTCTTCAGCAGTCTTGTGGGATGCATCACCTCAGGCTGATGGGCTCAGTTTTGGAGTGAATTTTAAAAGCACAGAAATTGTTAACGCTGTACCTGGGTTTTGTACACCTTGTGGGCTCCCTGAGGCACCTCACTAATTGCTGAGGCTGACTGTGTCCCCTTGTGCCTGTTCCGTGCAAAAAAGCCAGTCTGGTGTCTGGTCACCTCAGCAGAGATTCCTGTGTCTCTCCCTCTTAATGTATTTTTTACCAACACAGGATATTTTAACAACCACATCTCTAGAGCAACCAGCCAACCAACCAAACAGGAAAAAAAAACAAAAACCAAATGCTGTTTGATTATAAGTATATAATTTTAAAAATTTATTTTTAAGAAATATTTAGTAACATTTACTGAATTTTGCTATTTGTGGTAATTCTGTGTAAAATCTGGGAAAGAGATTAAATATTTCAGAATTTATATTTTGCCTTTGTTGGTTTTGCTTGGCAATCAAATGAAATTGCAAGATAAATTGATTTGTAGTAAGAAAAAAATCATTTATGCAGTATTTAAACCTATAAGTTGATTTCATTAATTCATTATTTGTTTCCACCAAAAATTAAATACTGACAAAATCATATTTAATTTGGAGACATTTCTTTTAAAATCGGCTTGAAAACTTTCTTTTATTTACGATTGATATAAAAGCTATAGTAATATAATTTTAGAAAAATATCATCTTAAACAAATTCCTTGTGATAATTCTGTTCAACTTTATTTTCAATAGGCCTGTTTTCCTTCCAATGTAGAACTAAATTAGTCATACACAGTTCCTCTAAGAAAATGTCTCATGTAAGAAGCAGAGAAATTCAGATGGTTTTTCACCACTTCAAATTATGTGTATAGTGCTTTCTTGATTGTTAAATTACACTCTAGGCTAGGTCAAGGTATAGAATAATTTTTATTTTCAAGTGGATGGGAATTAGATGATTTAGAAGCATATTACTGGGTATCAGAGTGCAGGTAATTTTATGTTTAAGCTCAACAAAAGGTTTCTATGGGGTGTAAAGAAGGTTTTTATTAAGAAAAGAGGAGCAGGAAATTAGACCTCTTCAAAACAGATTTACCCAATTTCTCTTACTGAAGTCAGTGAGTGGGTTTTCACAAAACCAGTATCAGCTATTGAAGGAAACAGACAATGCACAAGCTAGATCATGATAGATTTAGCGTTTGTTTTCAATTGAATGCAATTATCTTTCATCCACAGAGGTTTTTCAGCATGTCCTGTAAAAATCTCCTAAGATATGGAAAAACCCACTGAAGGAAATTGAAACAGTATGTCTGAGAACATCATGTCCCAAGTTAAAAAAAACCAAACAAACAAAAACCATTATCAAAAATGCAGTATCAGTGTATATTTTCTGTTTGTTCATTACTTCCTTTTCATATGCAAAATCAGGAAACTCAGAAGGACAGTTTTATAAACAGAAGTCTCAATCTGAGTCTATATTGCTGTTCTGTGATGAATTGCCACTTTAGAACTGGACCTGGCTGAATGATATCTGTAACTCTCTCTTTGCAACTCTTCTGAAAAACTTCAGAATGGTAGAGAATGGTTGTTTTGGTAAATGGAAAATTTTAAAATAGTTGGGTTTTTTTAAGAAGCTTAGATATGACGTTAGGGACTGAACAATAGGTGAAAAGGTCTGTATGTAATGTTTCTTTTGGAGGTATGCAAGCATTGAGGATAAACATGGCTGTCTCTCAGGGCTCTCACCTCTCCGGCATTGCCTGCTATAACCTTCGGCCATGAAGCATGACGAGGCTGTGTCTGTGTCCTCCCATCATTTCTCTGTGCCTCCCATCACCTTTGGTACTGTTCACCAAATTCAGCACGGTTGCCTGACCTGGCCTCCGAGCTGTGTGTCCTACAGCTGTGTGTCCTACAGCTCTGTGTCCTACAGCTGTGTACCTGTATCAGCCTGCTCTCTGGTCTCTCTCTGGTCTCTCTTGTCAGTTCTCCTGGTCTTGCAAAGTGTTTTTGGAATGTTGAAGGGGTGTGGTGGGGCACGTGTCAAAGCTGTGAAATTCAGTATTTTCAGGGTAGGAACATGAGCAGAAAAAGACTGTCATTCAATGCCTAGTCCAGAAGAGTCCTTGAAGTTTTCATGGTAGCTCCACTGTGCCTCCCACATGCACACAAGAAATACCAAAAAACCCATGATGTCCTACCTTTGAGTAAAACATCTTCAAAATCTGCAAAAACGGGTATTCTGCACAGGGATGGAACAACTCAAGTGATGCAGCAGGTTGTCGTGGTCTTAATACCAGAAGTGAGAATTGCTTTCCCTATGAATTGTAACAATTTGATCCTTTACAGCTCAGGGTTGAAAAGCACCTGCAGAAACAGTCCATGAATAGGATACATGAGTTATAGACTATTTTCCATTTAACTAAGAAACTTCCATTTCCAGGAATATATCCACTGGAGCATGCCAGAAATAATTCAGCAGAGCAAAGGCAAAGCAAGTTGGTGCTGCACATGGAAAACAGAGGTGCTGCCAACCAGCAGTGCTCTCCCCATCAATGGTGTGATTGAAAAGGAGCCAGAGATTCCTCCTGCAGCTAGGCCAGTGCAGAGGAAGATGCAACACAAGCACTGTTCTGTTCAGCAGCTGTGTTTTCTCCCATGTTCGCTCATGGTACTGCTGCAGTGAGGAATAACATGATCTGGTTAAGTGAAAAAGTGATTTAAGCAGGGTGGGCTGAAACCCAAGGCAAACTTTAGCTAAAGCTCTGCAATATGAGCCATAAGTCCTGGCCCTCTGTTGTCTCTTCTTTTTCCTGGTACTGGTTCTACCAGGACCGTGGCCAGGACGTCTCTGTTCCTTCTAGAAAGCCAGATGGCAACATCATTGAGGTGAGGAGGGCAGCAGGAATAAGGAAAATATCATAGCTGGAATTTGAGGGTGCCAGATTTCCAAATACACAAGTGACGATCCAGGGACTGGAAATCACAAGAAGTGTGATTTCTCATCTCAGATGTGTTTCATATGTTTGTGGCTACTGCTTGCTCAGGAGTTTTGACCTTTATTATCTTGCATCCCATGGTTCTTGTTTAAATCAAGGTTAATTAAATCTAGAAACAAGAGATTTGTGACAGATTTTTCTGTACCTACCCAAAACACAGGGAAGCAAGTGAACATTTTCTCATCTTTTACTGAAAAGAAGTAACAGCACTTGACTTGCATTGATAGCTCCCATGAATCTGTACAGGCTATTGCAGAAGAAGGAATTGTTTATAAGACAATGAAGAGACAAAACTTGTGCCTAAATACTTTTTCAATGCAGTTTTGTACTGAGATTCTTAAAATTTGGGTAGTTAAAGATTTATTGTTGAGTATGTAACTATATAAAACACATGATAGATTATCAACAGATTATCATTCTGTCCCAGTCTTTTTTTTTTCCTTTTAATTTTCTCCTGGATACATTCTGCAGCTTAAATTTCCATCAAATGCTGTAAATATCAAGAGACTGGTAGCAGTTACTCAGATGCATATGCACTGTGTACTCACTCGCTTCAGGTAAGATTTAAAACCCCTTCTCATACTTTAATCACTGTGGTTTTGACTTTCAGACTTGTCAGAAGTAAAGTTTTTAGGACCACTGACTTTTGTAACTTACACTAAGACTTTGCTATCAGTTTCAGGGAAAAGCTTTTAAAAATGTTTTTAGTCTGTTTTTAGCCTTACCTTCTTCCAACATTCTGCTTCTTCTCGTACTCAAAACTAGCTTCAGCTTTCTTCACCTACAGTTTTAACATTGTCTTAGGCAAAAGGCAAAAAATTATATTAGAACAGTTAGACAATAATCCCTCTCATTTAAAGCACTACCATTTTTTTACTTTTGATCCCACTTGTAATGAAAAATTTATTACATCCATTTTATACAGCAGTTTTCCAAAGTTTTGTGCACCCCATGGGGTTATTTAATAAAATATTTTATGCCCAAATAATTTAAAAAATTTCTACCATTCCTCAGGCTCATACTGCAGTATTCATACATGAGAAAAAAATGCATACTTCTTCTTTTCTAGTTTTAATCAGCTTTGCAAGGATTTTTGCCTTATATTGTATTTCACTCCTACAGGCATAAATCCTATCCTAACAAGACAATGTTGCTGTATGCTATCAATTTTCTGAGCAGAATAGATTCTCTGAAACCAGGAGTGTTTTGTCAAATTGTTTTCTCTTAGTACCTGAAGTATCAGTTTTAATTCTGGAAACTCTTAGAGAAGAGTATTTAATGTTATGCACAAATATAAGGCTGTGCTTATGCATAAATGCTTTTGTGCTCTGGTTGAGCTTTGCCACAAAACTTTATTCCAGAGCTGTCTGTCAGGTGTATTATATAACTGCTCTATATTAATTATTAAATCCTTTATTATTTGGAGTAATTATATTTTAATGGCTGTAGCTTTCCATGCCAGGCTTTTTCTCTTAATGCTAGTCTGCTTCCTGTAGCTATTCAAACTCCAGATGAAGAAATAAAAGGAAAAATAAATCAGAATTTAAAATGAAACAGCATAACAATGACATATACCACATTTTAAGAAAATTTCCCAAGCAATCATTAAAGATAAAATCAATGGGTTTCACTTTAAAACTGTTCTTTGTGTCTTAGACAGTCTTCGACAGCAATTCCTCTGCTCGTAGTAAAACATGTTGTTCCTAATTAGTGCTCAAAGGAAATCACTGTTGGACCTTTCTCCCCCTTTTTTATTTTTTTTTCCAGTGGATTAGTACAAAGAGATTACTCAAAACAGGTTAAAACAAGTGGAGGTTTGCTGAAGCAGCAGGGAAAAGGAGTTATTCCTCTGGAACTTTGACTTTTAACCAGTTCCAGTTGGAGTGGTTTCTTTGTCTTGGACATAGGATCAGTTTACAGGTAAAAAAAACCCCAAATCTGACCAAGCCAAAACAGTTTTCTTAATGAGTTTTCTTTTGCAAAGATTATTATTTTTAAAGAGTTTTTCCCCCTGTATCTTTAGACTTTAAAATGAAAAATAATGAAATAGTAGTGGTGATAAATTTTGTAATTCAAGACTAAATTTTATCCTACTAAAATGTACTGGTAGGATAGGGTGGAAGTCAAACAACTCTATCAATATGAAAGGTGTGGATCAGAATGGGCTAAATTCTGCATTGGCTGTTATGTTTCAAAACTGCTTTGGTCTCATGCTGATGTACAAGTCACATATATTTACATTAAAAAAATGAAAAAGCATTAAGTGGAAATTAATAGAGTGAGAAATATCCTTGTAGGGGTCTGTTGGGCAAGGCTGCTACACAAAACATTTCAAATGCTGTTGTTTGAAACCCCACCACTCCTTTTGTAGACAGCAGCCTCTCGTGAGTGGGTTCCATCTTCTGGATCTGTCCCTTAAAGTCTGTGAGAACTGAGTGGGGCATGGTTATTTTTTCTCCTCTTCCAGTGCTTGAGGTCATAGGGCTTCACAGCCTCACCACCGGCACCCCTCAGCCAGTGCCCCAGGCTCTGGGTCTCTCACACATCTTTACACTCTCGCAGCATCCCTCCTCCTGGTGAGTAACCCAAACTTTCCAAACTTCTCAGGTGGCCTCCTGGGGACAGAAAAGAAAAATAGATTTTGAAGAGGAATTTCCCAGCAGCCACGACTACTTGTAAAATGCATCTCTGCCCATGGCAGGGGGTTGGAACTAGATGAACTTTAAGGATCCTTTTTATGATTCTAAAACACTGAAATTTGCAGCCAGGCACACACTTTCCTCACTCAAAGAATGCAGTTCTTGCATTAGACAGGCATCCTGGCATTGTGTAACACTTGTTCTCTCACTCCCTGGAGTGCAGTCCCTAATTGTAGCAGTGACAAGCCTGTCCCTTATGGGAACACAGCGTACCTCCCTGAGGACAGGGAAATCCAATCTCTGATCCCACGTGACTTTTGCATGGGGAGCTGAATGTCAGGGGAAGGCTAGAGCTGGAAAATCTCATACTCTCTGGCTTTTGATGCCTCTTTGAGTGACAGCTGTCTTGTTCATCTCAGCAGCAGAAACTGAAACAGTGATCTTGGGGGGGTATTGCTACTTGGGGGCCTTTGTAGCTACCTGTAAGTTGCAGGTTACAGCACAAGTGGGCTTTTTGTAGGTCCAGAGTTTTTCCTGAATTATTCCCCTACAAGTCCTGAATAAATTATTTGGGATAAACCAGACTGGATAACTCAAAACTGCATTTCTTTTACAGGAAAAAAACTTTGGCAGCTGCTGTACAAATCATAAGACAGGAGAGAGCACAGAATTTGCAGATTTGTATGAATGTGTTCAGCACTGCCTCAACTCCCTTATTTTGTATCTTAGGATTAGGACAGTGGGAATTCTGCCTTTGGATTTGACCCTGAATCATGAAGAATGCTCTTCATGAGCTACAGTGTTTTCACAGGCCACCTGGTATAATGGCAAGAATGGTTATTCAAGGACATCATGAGTAGCTGAGATCTAACACACATAATATGCACAGCAGCTGCTGCTCTCCTGCATTTTCAGGCTTGGTAACTGTGAAACTACAACCTTTAAATAACATCCTCTTAACTCTGTAAAAGTTTAAGGATGCAGTACATAAGGAAGAAGCCAGAGCATCTTGGTTTAGGGCCTC
This sequence comes from Motacilla alba alba, assembly GCF_015832195.1. Lineage (NCBI taxonomy): Eukaryota > Metazoa > Chordata > Aves > Passeriformes > Motacillidae > Motacilla > Motacilla alba. The sequence goes on from NC_052017.1 coordinate 90,349,799, forward strand.
TCAGCTGGAGCACAGCAGGCACAGCCCTCTGGGAGGCTGCTCAGCATGTGCTGAGCCTTCCTCTGCCAGGGGAGGGGGAACACAGCCCTGACAGAAGGTGAGGGAAGGCCCTAATTATATAATCATAGGTGTGCATCCAAATGTGCCAAAATGGAGTTTACGTTTCTTCCCTGTATGGTGTGGGATCACCAGAAAGCAGGCATGCCTTGCTAAGTGAAGGGAGAACAGCCTTGCTGGGAGGTGTGATTGCTGGCATGATCCTTTGGTCAAGCACACATCTTCTGCTCTGGGAGACAGTTTTATTTCTGTCATGTTGTGCACTTAAGTTTGGTTATCATTTAAGTTAGCAAGGGCTAACCTGTCCTTCAAAGGAGAACTGCATCATGCAGCTCATCCTGTACATCTGAGCAGCCACCGAAAACACAGTGACAGAGACTTAGCAGCCATGTGCAGGTCAGCTGAAGCTGTCCACAGACCAGAGCTACTGTCAAACTGTAATGCTGTGCATCAGCACACTGACAAGAAAAACCTCTCTGGGAAAAGGTAACCACATCAGGCTTTCTAAGTAACTGATGTGGGTTTTTAAATTTGTTTTGTCTACTGCAAAAAATAACTGATATTACACATTGAATTTAGAATTTCAGTTATGTAAGTAATGGGCCTAGGTAGTTGTAGCAAAACATTTATTTTGGGCATGCAGAAGAAAATCAAATGAAATGCTAGAATATTAAGCATACCAGAGGAGGAAAAGGTCACCTTGATCTTCTTTCTCATTCAATCAGAGTATGCAGCTGGGCTGGAGTCAGGGTCATCCAGGTCCCTGGGGACCCTGTGTTTCCTGTCAGGGTATCTTCTATCACATCATCTGTCATGTTTGTATGGAAAGCTTAAATGCTGAGCTAGCAGATGGAAACTGGGATTAGGTCACTGTCTTGGATGTCTTGATTTTTATGCTGCATGTGTACTTTACCCTGGTAAGACAGAAAAGACTGACAGCAGTGCTATTCCCAGGTTTTTCTTCCCTAAATGACACTGCTTGGTGAATTTGATTTAAATTCATGAGTATCTTTTGGCATAACTGAAAAACTGGAAAAAAAAATCTGGTAATTTCATAATGATTCAATTCTTTCTTTTGCCAGACTATCCTGATAGTTCACACTGCACTTCTTCAGACTGAGTTTCCAGGACACCAGAGAAATAATAATTGCATTTATTCCCCTTTGCATAAAAGATGTGGATACACTAATGCTTTGTTATCTTGGATTTCTTTGGAAACCCCATAGATTTTGAAACAGGTGCACTGCACTCCTGTGGTTTGCTGTCCCTTAAGGGACAGCACATGAGTGCAGTGTCATGGTGTATTTTGAATTCTGCCCCACAGTCTGTGACATTTCAGTGCTCTGAAATCAAGCTCAGAAGGCAAAAGAACGTGGCCACCATCTCTCTCACTGCCACCTCCACACCCTGCATGGTCCTGCCTTCATCTGTCCCTCTCCCAGAGAGACTCTGACAGATGGAGCTGCTGCTGGGCCCTGGGCTGCTGCCAGGGGGCTTCTCTGCAGATCGGGGGTATCCATGTCCAAACCTGTCACTGCCTGGATGGATTTTCCAACTGGGAAGCTCCTGGGAGTTCTCCTGGGAAGTCAGCCCAAGCTTGCACAGGCTGATTCACTCACACACCCCTGTAGAAAATGGGCTAGTGTACGACACAACAAGTAATGAAGTTATTAATAGAGCAAATGCCTTCTCATGATTGGTGCCTGTAGTTTTACATGTACGATGTTATTTCCCACCATAAATTCTGAGTCAAGGAAAGCCTACTGGGTTTGGACTCTGCCAGGAAGTAACTCCGAGTGACAAATGGTATAAATATCAATTTCTGTAGACCATGCTACATTTAGATAAATATTAATATTAATATTGAGGAAGACATGTATAATTAAACCATTCGACTTTAAAGAATAATTTATTTTGGCAAATAAACTCCCAGAATGATGAGGATTTGCATTATTTGAAAAGTTAATAAAATAAATAAAAGACAATGAACAGTAGAACAGAACAACCCTTGGCTAGACTGAGGTATTGCAGTTATTGCATATCCATGTATCCTAGAATATAATCATACCATATCCACTTGAATATATATTTTTATCTTTTAACTTACTTACTAGAGTTGATTCAAATTACTGACATACATTTCAGGTTATACAGTGTGATATCAGTCAAGATTTTATGCTATAATTATTAAATCCAAGAAAAAGTGTGGTCTCATGTGCAACCCGATTTCAAACTATCAAGGACTTTATTAAGCATCCTAAGAAACAGGAATTCTATTCAGAAGAATTAATGTAAGCTTTGTTCACTTGCTTCAGCACAGCTGTTGTTCTGCTTCATGGATGATCTGCCTTCATTTCTTTTTATTTGTTTATACCTTTCTCAGTTTCCTGAATGAAAGCTATTATGATGGTGTTAACAATTCACATTTAAAGAAATAATTATTTTAAACAGAGTCTTTTTTTAAAATTTCATTATACAGCTCTTTCTTTGATGCATAATATATAAATACCTAATATTTGTAGGTGTTAAATCCATATGAACTATACTAATAAATATTTATTCAGAGCTAGAAGTCAGTCTAACAAACCAAGTAAGAGACAGAAGTATAAGGAAGGTGAAAATAAAGTTTAAAAAGAATCAGTAAAAATAATTTTTGAAAGCTCATAAAAATGCAAATTATTGAAATTTTTATAGAAGAATCTTCTTGGACTGCAAAATTACTAGATCTTTTCATGAGCTCAGGTTACTTAATGATATTTTATGTGCTACTTGCTTGCTTTGTCCTTTTGGCAAAATACTATTATTAACATAGTGAAATACACCCAGGGTTAAGACTCCTTAGCTTTTATCCTGACTCTAAGGATACCCTATTCGGCCTTTGTGTGGTCTGACCTTTCTGTCTATTGTGCTTTATGGATGACTGAAAGATTTATGGCCAGAGAACTGGCTATGAGGAGTAATTATCACTTGTTATATATACTGCTTTCATAACTCAAGATTTCCTGCATGCTGTGTCTATATGTTTTCAAAGCAATGAAATCCAGGATTTTATCAATAAAATACATAAAGAAAACTTTAAATGAAGGAAATAGCTATGCAGCAGTTAAAGATGGAAGTAGCATTTCTTAGGGCAAAACAAATTTTAAAATTCTAATTACAAGGGTAAAAACTGTCACAATTCAAATACTTGCAAAGGTAACATGTTTTTCTTCCTTGAGTCTTTCTTTTCTGGCAGTTTCTGCTGAAGAATAATCTTCTATCTGACCTGACATTTTCTTCCTTATTTGAACTGCGATTCTTAATCTCAGCATTTTTGTCTTTAAACAAAGAAATGGTTGCCTGCAAGTGAATGAAAAAGGTTTTGCTCATTCATTATTTATAAGCTTCTATTGTGATTCTTTTTTTTTAATTGGAAACTTTCAACTGGTGTTGGTTATTGCTGATATGTGATAAGGATAACTGAAAAGCTTCTCAGTTCTGTCTGACAAGGATATATTATGAAAGTTAAGATTGCATTAATTTGCTAAGACTTTCTACATGATCCACAACATGAAATGTTTCAGTATTTATTCTGAAGGAAATTAGTTTTCCTGACACTTAGCTTCATTCATTATTGCAAAGGCATTTGAGACAGCATTTCCAGTTATTTGGTAGGTCGTTCTTTCATGAAACAGCTTTCAAAATGAGTGAGACAGGTACAGCAGGTTAGCAGAGACTTTGCAGGCAATTTACACAGGCTTTACTGGAACATGGAAAGTGTTCTCAGCTTTGGCATCAGTTTTCAGCCTCCAGCTTAAGATTTTCACTGTTTGTGTTTGGCCAGTCTTCTTTCCTGTGACTTGCTCTCTGAACTCTCTTGGCCACAGGATTGCTGTCGCTCAGTGCAGCACATAATCCCTTCAGGAGCCTTCCCAGGCGGCAGTAGAGGGAATGAGAAAGAAGACCTAAGACCCATCAGTGACAAATGATTGCTAGGTGACTGGCAGGGTAAAGTGTTAAAGAAAAATATTCACTCTTTAAAAGGGAGTGTGAGCAGAAGCTAAATTGGAGAGAGACAAGCCTCAGGACACCATAATGTAATGTGTCAGAGCACCCTTCAGTCTCTGCTCTGAACCTATCAACGAGTTGCCAGTAGCTTGCTAATGGTGAGCTTTAAGACAAGTCAGATGTGTCTTTGAAAGTGTGAGTACTTGTGCAGTGGCATGATTTTTCATTCAGGTCTAGGAGACTGATTTGAAATTTGAGATTAAAATCTGTGGTAGTTTAACCCCAGTCAGCAGCCAAGCCCCACAGAGCCACTTGGTCACATGTACACCAGCAGGACTGGGGAGAGAATTGACAGAGTAAAAGCATAGAACTCGGGGGTTGGCACAAAGAGACTTTAGTAGGAAAAGCAGAAGCCATACACACAAGCAAAGCAAAACAAAGAATTCACCACTTCCCATGGGTAGGCAGCTGTTCAGCCATTTCCAGGAGAGCATAGCCCCATCACATGTAACATTTACTTGGGAAGACATGCTGTCACTCCAAGTATCCCCTCTTTCCTCCTTCTTCTCCCACTTTATATCCTGAGCATGAGGCCATATGGCCTGGAATATCCCTTTGTCAGTTGAGATCACCTGTCCTGGCTGTGTCTCACCCCAAGCTCCCATTCACCTCCAGCCTCATGCCAAGTGTCAGTATGAAAAGCAGAAAGGTCTTGACTCTGTGCAAGCCCTGCTCAGCAAGAACAAAACCATCTCTGTATTATCAACTCTGTGTCCAGCAGAAATCCAGAACACAGCCCTGTATAAGCCACTGTGAAGAAAATTAACTTTACCCCAGCTGAAAGCACCAGAAAATCTTTCCAAATTTTAGAGCCATTCTCTTCAAGTATTTCAGGTGCATGTTGTTATAGGTAAAATGCCAATTAGGCTGAATCAATAATTTGTGGAAGCCAAATTATTATAATAGTAATAAAAATAAAATTTATTTCGCATTTCGGATTACAATTTGTGCCAGGCACAAATCAAAAGGACAGAGCCGAGCCCGGGACTCAGCTCTGGGTGAATGCAGCTCTGACCCCCTCGCACATCAGACCTGGTGAGTTCACAAAGTCTGCTTGGATCAGTCCAGGTTTTATACTCTTTTTCTTGCCTGGAGCTACTTTTCCTTTGTCCTTTTCTTAGTCTGATGAGCTTTCTGATGTTTCTCCAGTGTGGAATAATTCTATCTGATGAACAAACAGTGCAGACTTCAGAGTCTTGGGAATATTCATGCTGTCCTCTTGTTCTTAGTCCGGAGTGTGCAGATACCTGTCTCCCCCTTGGACAAAAGCCGTGTTGCAATATACAAACCGCGTCCGGGAACACATACATGTTGTATAGAGTTTACAGGAATCGGGTTTTTACATGCTAGTGAGATTTCCAGAACCAGCTATTCATGCTAAGTTGACTATCAAGAATAATGCTATCTCTGGTTATTGGTGGCCACGATGGGCCGCTGATGTCTTGGGCGTTCTGTGATTTAGTCAGGAGCTCTGCAATAGCGGAGCTTCTCCTTCACTTGCTAATTTCAGCTTCTATTCAGTGTGCATCTGTGTATAATCTGTTTCAAATGAAGCATGAGGTAACCAGTTCAATCCCTGTGGCTGATTATGTGAGCTCAGTTGTTTTATGGCAGTCCCCAGTGACACGTCTGGACATGTACCTCAGTGTATTCTGTCCCTTCTAAGTACAATCATATTTTATTCAAACATGAATTTTAACATATTTATAACAATATGAACTATGCTTAATTTCACCTGTTAGCAAACACTTTTCCAAAATTCTTCTGAGGTCTGATGACTAAGTGTTCCCTATAGCTGCCAGCGGTCCTGTTGAGCTGTGATGCATGAATAAGGAGTAGTGCTCAGAAATGAAATGGTTCTGTTGTAGGACAAGGTTTAATAATATTGGTTCCTGAGATATGCTGCTGAGTGCTGATTATGCAGCAAGATTTTCTAAAAGGCTAAGCATCTAATCACTCCCACTGAATTAGGATGGTTAAGCAAAAGGGGCGTATGGAAGACAGTGGGAGAAGGGATTGTTAAACTGATGTCACAGGAAGGTTTAAGAGAGTGCAGTGATCATTTACTGTGTGGACAAGCAGGAGAGGCTGTCCACAATAAAAATAATTTGAAAAGCTTTTCAAGGAGGAGTCATGGAGGCAGCACCTTTTGCAGGCATGGTTTTTCAGAACAAACTAAGACCTAGATACTTTTTAGTCTTCCAGCTATATGTAATATTATTTTTCTGCTGCTTCTAAATCAAGCATAGCCTGTGTCCTCTAGATGAGAAATCTCTGTGACCCTTAGTTATCTGGAGAATAGTCCATGCTAAGTTTATTAAATTTACTTACATATTTTTGAAAACATACATATTTTGAAATATTTTAGGATACGATGAGGGGCCATCGTATCCCCTCGTACCATTTCAGAAGGGAAAAGCATAAAATGTACTGGTGTTTATACTGATATAAACATTTTTGTGTTGGCTTAACTTCATCACCCTGAGAGTTATTTGCAGTCAGACTGACATAACTGAAGGTGCTATTAGCTTAGTTATTAGTTAGCTAAGCTATTATCTTAACATTGAGGGTCTTATTAGATGCAGTGTCATTGAAAGCTAGACAGCATTGTCTACATAGGGGAAAATACAGGAAATCCATCTGTCCCATCTCTTATGCATTGCAAGTGCATTTCTCTCATCCTTAAACACTTTCAGTAGAAACTGTCTTCATGAGGTGTGAATAAGTACACTTACAAAAATGTGGTGAAAATAGAAATTATGACATCTAGTGAAAGGAACTGAAACTAAGAATAGTCTCATCTGGAAATTCTCAGTGTAAGTGGATAACAGTCAAACTGGCAATCATAATACTGCTGTGCATTTTGGTAAGTTTGTTTCATTCAGCTGATATTAGTTGCAGGATTTTTTTTTTGCTTTTATTCAACAAGAACATGTAACTACCTGATATGCTCCTGAAAATCCTCTGTACTAACTTTGTGAAATGGGAGCTAAGTAATTAAGTGGTAGTGAGTCAATTTGTGTGGAGTTGCTTAAAGTGGGCTATAAAATTCTGTAATAAAATATGTAGAGAAAAACATTTCAACACACCTGTAAGAGTATCCCATTCTTTGTTGGCAAAAGGCTTTCATCTTGGCCATTTAACTAATCTATTCTGTGACAATTAATAACAATAAGGATTGTTTATAATTCCATGAGAATTATAGACATAATTTATAGTCACATTTTTCTGGGCCAGTTTTATCTGGGTTAGTTAGTTTTTATACTTTCTTGTCCCTCTGTGAAAGAACAGCTTCAGATTCAAGTTCTCCACTCCCATCATGGTACTGATGAACATTATCTCACAACCCCAGTACATTTTCCCCAATATTTTTCTTCTGCATTTTACTATGAACTTCAATACAGAATCTCCACTGTGATTATGAAGAGATCTAGTTAAAAATAATAGAAGCACTACAGAAAGAAGCCAACGTCATTATCTGTAAAGCACTTTGTTGGTGTTTCTTTGAAGGAGTTCTACTCTCTGCTGTCCTTTTGTTATTAACACTCAGAGGTTTGACAGATATGAGCTACATTATACAAATACTATACTAACTTTAATAATTCAGAATTTCCAAAGGCAACTGAAGGGAATGGCACATGGAAATTGAGCCTGCAGTCCCATCCTTAGCTGTACTGACTCATGCAAGTGAGAAGAGAACCACAGTCCTGCCTTCTTGCTTCCTTTAATTAATATTTGGATGTGGCTTTGTCACTGATCAGCACTTGTGCTTGAGGATCTGAAAAACCAGCAGCTGTAGTTGTCCTTGCTGGGAGAACAGAAGATCACAAAAAACCTTTTTGTGTCTTCCCCTCAACACCCCTGTAATCACACCATAAAATGGATAGTATATCCTTCCTCTCAATAAAAGTATGCTTTATTTCCCTCACAGATTAATTTCCACAGTCATCACTACTTTAAGATACCAAATACCTTTATGGCTCCTGATTTAAGTAAAGTGTAGCATGTCCTCTATGAACTGTCCTTTCCTGTTGGTAAGGAACAAGGCATTGATCATGTGGTTTCCTGTTAGTAAATATTGGGGTTTTTTTCTCCACATTCTTGTGTTTATAAGTCCAAAAATCTTGCTCTTCAGGCTGCTGTGGAAGCTTGTTTCTCTGAATACTGAGCTCTATTCCTACAAGTGTTGGCTCCTGGTACCCAGGCTAGCTAATTCTAGGACAGGCACATTCTCAGTGTTACTTCACCTGTGAAGGAAACCATGTAAGAATTTATAAGTGTTGAAAAGAAATGGCGTCATCTATCATACAAAATAATCACAGAAAAACTTCCTTCATTTCAGTACTGTAATCAGACCACAGATTTGCACTGGTTTTTGTACATATTTCTCCATCTGTTATGCGCTTCCCACATGTCATCTAGTCCCAGTAAACTCTGCGTACAGAAATGGTTGCAGAGCAATAACTCGTTTCCCTTCTGTGCTCATCAGAGCCATGAGGCTTTAGCCTGTTGCTGTACAGCTGGGGCTAGACCAACACCATGGTGTGTGTCACCCCCTTTTGCTGTCAGGAGATGCTGTGGACTATCTGGTATCTAACATGCCCACCATTTTTCAATATGCATCCTGATGTTTTTCTCTCTTCTCTCTAGGTTGTGTTTTGATGTTTTAGATCTACAGGTAACAACTGTCATGCTACAAATACAAATGGAAGTAGATTGGTTCTGGTTTTAGCATTAACTATTTTAGCTTTTAGATGACTACTGGGAATAATTTTATGTTTAAGGTTGTCAAGAATTGATTCGTGTATCTTATTTCACAGTGAATGTTCAGTGTATGACAGAAATTATAAACTTATATTCACTTCTAAAGTATGTGATGCCATGTGGGTGGGCTTTGTGAAACTGCTGCTGGACACCAGGACTAGTTTTATTCCAAACTAGACTTAGGTCCATCCAAGTGGATCATACTCATGGGAAAGGCATATGAGTCTTCAGAACTGCAAACTCCATCTCTAGATGGGTGTGCAGTAAAAGCCTAGGATCCTCTGTCAGATTTGCAGCCCAGACTACAAGTTCTTGTAGACAATTTAAAAAATATAACAATAGATATAACAACATAACAATAAAAATAGTAGTTTGTGTTAAGGAAACTTTTGCCTCCTGTGAGCTCTCAGATTAGTATTAGTCAGACGGTAGATTTTACTAAAATGGAGCTAGATGCTCTATTCAGCAGAGCTGAACAGGCAAAATCACTTTGAGTGAGAAAGGAGACAAGGTTAATGTGGAGCTGTTGGGAGAAATACAGTCTTTCCAAATTTGCCATCTAGCTCAAGATCATCAGCTTCCAAAATCAGTATCACAAATAGGGTCATGAGCTTGGAATTTAAATGTAAATTGGGTTGTGCATGCCCAGACAGAGAGGCCTGAAAGGAAATTTTTGTCTCTGCTGAGCCAGCTCTTCAAAGAAATCTTTAGCCAGTGGTTAAATCTTTAGCCTGGGGTTTGTAAGTCTCATCAAAATGTAAAAGTTTTAGTGTAAAAATGATAATTCAGTAAGCTCTTGCACTTGAAAGCCATACCAAAAGCTCAACAAAAATAGCAGAAAATAATTGATGCCAGATGTTATCAGAAGTGTGGGATAAATGCATGTCAGAGTTCCAGGTCCAGTGGCCAAGGCAGCAAACAAACAAATTCCTCTATCTGCATTCTCTGTTCTGTCAGGTACAAGAAGGCCATAGATGTTAAGACAGTCCCAAAATACCAGATGAGACTAACTGTAAAATTTTAACTCAAGTGCACATTGGCTTTAATTATATAACAGAGTGTGTTTTGCAGTCAGGGTACTAATGAGTTGCTAATTCTCACTCAGAATAAGAGATTTGATTCCCAGCATATCTGCTAACTGGCCAGTCTGCTCCTATCTGCTACTGGCTGGAGCCTGCCCCCATGACTCTCCTGGGAAATACTTCACAAAGAAAGATGTCCTAGTTGTTTAAAAGGGAGGGGAATGTGTGATTTAGCTGTCTGTGTTCTCCCAGTAAAAGTGTCCTGCATAGCGTGAGCCAGTAAGAAACTGTGCGATCTTTAAGCTGGAGATGACTGTGCCCAATAGAAACTTCCTGATTATGTAAATGAGTTCTTAAAAATGCTTTACATTTCTTTCAAGTACCAGCAATGTTTCTTTTAATGGTGTTAGCTGTCTGGCATTCTGATTTAATTATTCATGCCGTATGCTTTCATATTTCTTTGCTTTTTGACACACTGTCAAAAAAGAAAAAATCAGTTAAATAGTTGAGAACATGTGAACTGCCATAAACAATCACTCTTGTTTGTTTCTCTGCAGAACAAAAAGAAGTAAAGGTGGGAGAATACAATGCTGTGGATGACACATTGGTAATAATCAACAACAGCATCAGGTTCCAAGGTAGGAGACAAAACTGGAAAGAGGTACAGGAGTAACATGGATAGCTGTATGTAGTTTGTAAGGCTGTGTGCTCTTAAAAAACTGATTTAGGATTTTTAATATCAACTGCTGTGACACTGCAGAAAGTAAAAGGGAAAAAATGCTTTAAAAATAGAATTCTGAACAGAAAATTGCATTGTTTTGGTATTGTATACTTGGTTTTCATTCCAATAAATTTATATGTGTACACAAATGTTCTTTGGTATTTCAAGAAGCAGGTTCTTCACCAATGAATAATGTTCTATTTCATCCCCTTTCCCAGTCCCCCAGGTCATCTCACCTGAGGGACACTCTGATGTTCTGTGTTTGCAGACACAAGGAGGATGTAGTTGTTTTTCTTTGGGAGGTGTCTGTTAGGTAGTTAGAAAATAGGTTTTCAAAATACCAAGGCTGGCCCAGAGGAAACGAGGCCAGAGAGGGTTTTCAGACCAGCAGCACTCTGAAGATCCACAGCAAGCATATAGCATTTCTTGCTGCATTTTCCTGCCATTTTTTTTATCCCATGCTGCTCCAAATATAATATGGGGACTTTCTCAGCCCTCAAGCAGCTGGAGTGCAAGCATACCCATGGTTTTAAGAGCCCATGGTCATGGCAGCCAGGTGTGAGCTGAAATGAGGTTTTAAGGGTGTCTCCTGTTGAATTTAGGCATATACATTCTTTCCAAAGCTAAATTTTAAGATTTAATCTTAAGCTCTGCTATGGTGCAATTCAGTTAGAGAAAGTGAAGTTGGCTTTGTGAGTTCTGTGTGGTTTTCTCCTGAGATTGGTGAGATGGATGAGCATCAATCTGTTGTACTCTACTCCACCTTTCTCCAGTGTCCCAACACCCAAGGTTTGCATGAGCAGGGGTGGAGTTTCACTGCAGTGATCTAATTCATGACTACTTGTCCATCTGCTGGAGCTTTCCATATTTCCTTTTGATATCCCTTGCTGGACTTAAAAGAGCACAGATACACAGGCTTCTCATGTGTCTCTGCAGAATGAGGCTTTGGAAATAAAGAGTGCAGAACCTGTCCCAGTTGTCAAAGTCTGGGAGGCAGCAGATTATTTTTGCTGCAAGGAGGAATTAATGATGTGGTTTAATACTGATTCAGTCCATTCATTTCCAGAGAATATTTGAAGTATGAATCATGTTATAGGAGACAGCGTTTGTTCATAACTTCTCGCCTTTACGGACAGTATATGATGGGGAAAAGTCTCTGTACAGTCTTTTTTCAGGACAAGACAGCTAGATCTTCTTCTGACCACATCTGAAGGTGGTCTTTGCACCCATTAACCTGTTTTATGGTAGTCTTAGGATGTATTATGTAACTCACAGTGAATCTTTTCCTTTGACTCATCTTAGCTTTTCATTGAGACAGTCGGATATTTAATGTGGAGGACACTGACTTCCAGTCAATGGAAGCCTAGTAACTTTAGGTATTTAAAATAGAGAGTAGTAAAAATGCTCCTGTTTAAACCATTGCATAAAATTCCATAGCAATGGGAAGCAACAGGATTGAATGGCCAGTGCACAAACAAGAAAATAAATTTTGTTGACTCACCATGTGTTTATATTTAATGAATATGAACCTTCAATATACTCTGTAGAGTATAGAAACAGTAGGGTGACGTTTTATTTTTTAGTGTTAGTTATTTTAAATCAGGCATATGTTTTATTGGTTTTTTGTCTTGCTACTTGTCTAATGTTATGAATTTACACTGTACATACCTGCAATATGGAGGGAAAGAGGAAAATCTCAGGTACTTTTCTGCAATATTAAATCAACAAATGGACCCTTCACTGCCACTTTTTTGTAAGCATCTAAAGGAATTTTTTTCTGAAAAGTTGGGCATAAAGGCCAAAGGATAGCGAGTTGCCAAGGTCTGAATCGTTTCAACTTCACTCTTAAAGGTAGAAGTATTTTATTGTGTAAATCCTTGAATATTCTTTTAGGTGTAAGGCAGAAGAGTGGTTGTAAAATTTAGCCATGGCAGCTGTGAGTACCTGACTCACAGCTCCACTTCTGCAACCGTGCTGTGAAAGGAGCTGCTCAGCCCTGCGGCCCCTGCAGCCCCATCGCAGAGCCAATGAGAAAGGACAGGCTCAGGAACTGCAGGGCACACAAATCTGTTTTGTGTGGAAGGAAGACAGTGATGCAAAAGGCCTTTTGCCAATCTCCTGAACCAAGGAAAAAATTAGTAAGCAGGTGAAATGGAGTGTGGGAAGTCGGGGATGCAGAGCTTTATTGCAGTTGTCGGAAAGTGATTATCCTCATTAAACCAAGAAGCCTTTAATTAGTTGGAGCTGACTGTCGATGAAGTACACAGCTTTAAACATAGTTTTTAAGTTCAGACATGCAAATCCACATCTGCAAAGTGGATCTGTTCCTATAAAACTTTTGCTATCCATTTTCCCATATTGTTCCCTTCTATAGAATTGTGGGGGCACCAACAACTCTCCCTTCCCTCCTCCCAGGGCTTCCCCAACCATGCCCACAGCCCAGGACCACATTTCAGCCACAGGGCTATCAATCCCTGTCCTAGTGATGCTACACTAAGGCTTATCTCCAGACAGGCTGTTAGATTTTGCTCTGGCAACAACAGTGGGAACAGAAATGATGCTTTCTGTTTTCTACTCATTGCTCTGCCAATTGTTTCAGAAAAGCATAACCTACTGGTAAAATTTACACTCAAAGTATGCATTATAGTGTTTATTTACTTTAAAATTAGGCTAGTTAGCATGTATGGCATTCTGCACTGGGGTATGGTTGTGTCTTTTCTTCCAAAGAGGATATTTACCTGCCCCAGAAATGGAAATCTTCATGTCAATCAATGTGACTAACATATGTCTGTCAAAGTCAATGATTTCATCAGCTACTGATGTGGTTCACAGTTCCTAAGTGTGCTAATTTGAGGTATAGTACTTAGGTGAGGCAAAGTTTCTTGCAGAAATTCTACATCTGGTTGAGCTTTAGCCTTTTTTTTCTTCATGTAATTCTAGGAGTCGAGCCTCCAAAGGACAAAACAATTATACAAGAGGAGCTGCGCAAAATCTCCCTGCCCCTCTACAGCATCCTGTCTGCCCTCACAATCCTAGGAATGATCATGGCCAGTGCTTTCTTGTTCTTTAACATCAAAAACAGAAATCAGAAGTAAGACATTCATGTTACTTTTATCACAAATTCTTTTGTATTTAATGCCGTGTTTGTAGAACGAGTCATGTAAATGTATCTATCTACATATACATGTAAGGAAAATGTAAAACTGTGGAAAGGTGGTATTTTAGAACTATTTAATTGAAATCACTGGGTAATATACTCACATTGAAACAGACTGTATTTAAATTCTTTTATATTATCTGAAAAGTGTAATTTACTATTTAATGTTTGACTGTCTGCTAATGACATTAACCCTAGCTAATTAATCCATCAGTAAAGGAGGAGTTCTTTTTACTAAGAATTAAAAAACCTGGAACAATGCTAAACTGTATAAAACAGCAAATGCTGTGCATGCCTTTAGATTTCATGGAATTCTAGTAGAGTTATCTCTTTGCCTGGTTACAAAAAGCTCTTATTTATTGCTCTAGTAGCCTAGCAGTAATATTTTCCTCTTTAATGCACTATCACCTTTTGTCCATAGACTAATAAAGATGTCCAGTCCCTACATGAACAACCTTATTATCCTTGGAGGGATGCTTTCTTATGCATCTATTTTTCTTTTTGGTCTTGATGGATCCTTTGTCTCCGAAAAGACATTTGAGACACTTTGCACAGTAAGTAATTCCATATATTCTATTTCAATTCTTGTTGAATTCAGTCTTGCAGGAAACAGAAAATGCAAACTGAAAAGTTCAGTAGTTGGATGTGTCATTCCATTAAATCACTGATTCTTGTAGCTCTTTCCTGGGATATTTTCTAGGACCAAATTCTAAAACATGTACAAAGCTTCATTATGGTGGTGGTGGTGGTTGTTGTTGTTCTCATTGTTGTTGTTATTATTGTTATTGTTTATTATAGAAATTTTCAAATGCATTGGGATTTAACCTCAGACTGAAAGGGTAGATGTATATTCTTGTTTTGAAATCATATCTAGAAAGATGATTTACTAAAGATGATATTTGTGTTTGTAGCAGGACAACTTGTAATACCTGTAAAGCTCCTTCTTTGTACATTCCATATTATTTTAAACTACATGGCTGCTGCTTCTCTAGATCTCTTTAGTAGTCTCTTTGGCCGATTCTCCAAAGACTTCTACTGCTGTTTTCATGCTATGCTATAAATTCTCACAAGCCTAGATCCATGTAGAATACATCCTAGTTAAATCAAAACAAGCAACTCTGAAACCAAATTAAATAAGTCCACCTAAAGACTTGTCATAATTGTTTGATGTAATATGCACTTATTCTGACTTACAGAGGTCTTTTCAAGGAAAGGGATAGGATACTCCTTCCAGAAGCAGTACAAAACAGCTTTTAAATTTATCCAATATCTTCTCAAAAATTCTAAGACTCTGCTTGACTTGTTGCCTAAAAATATCGCACTTTCTCAGGAGCTACCTTCACTATCATTTTGATTCTTCTTTACGTCTCTAGAAAGTTGCAGTTTCACAGTACCTTCTGTTTGTAGGGGTCCGAATTTCTGATATCATGACTGGCAAGAGAGGAATTTTACTTCAAGAGGATAATTCAAAGCATGAAAGTTGGATACCTAAAGCTAGTGATGCAAATACATCCCAATATGTGAACTGAAGCCCTCTGTACTGACTAGAATCCTTATAGAAGTGAAACACCATGTGATCTTTTTAGTTAGACCATTTCAAAGCACTGGAGATTCTGTAGCACATGCCAAGATGGACTAGAAGACATACTGTCGGTGAACGTACAGGGAAAGTCTTACCTTCCTTGGGTGGGCCTGGACACTGCTGTATTTCAGACACTTAAGCTTTAGGAGCTCTAGGAAAGGAGACTTTAGGAAAACTTTAGGAAAGGAGAAGGAAAGAATACCCAGTCTTGCTACAACTAGACCTCTAATTCTCAGTACAGCTAGTAGAAAGAGATGCTTTAAAGATTTGAAAAGGATGATCCTGTTCACCTCTCACAAACTAGTCTATAGCTCTGTGAATACAGTGGGGCCAATAGGAAGTGGAAGATGACATAATCCATTTTTTATCCAGGAATTATGTCCTTTTTTGTGAAACAGCTTGTGATGGAGCAGAAGTGTCATTAGGAATTCATTGTTGATGCCAATCCCTCTTCTTTTCTCATCCTCCATTGCAGAAGGATCTAGTGGCATGGGACGCAATGTTTTAGTCTTGATGTCTGATCAGTCTTGAGGGGCTTGTATCCAGAGCTCCTGAGTTCCCTGCCAGGCTGCAGGCCATTGTATGACTGGGCTACAGCCCCTCTCTGGAAGCAGCCATGCACTGCTGAACAGAAGGAAAGTGGGAACCAGAGGTACTTATCAGCATCTAGCTGTTCTAGGAAACAGATTTCCAACCAAATGTAGCTAAATAAGACCAAATTTGAGTCCTGTTTTACATGTGAAACAGCTCAGCCTTAACTCTGAAAAATGAACCAATGTCCAAAACTCTGTGCCTCTGAGCTAGAACATTTCTTCTGATTTTTCTCTAATCTGCCTCTCAAAATGTAATCACTGATCTCATTTTCTAAATGCAACAAAATTTAACTGTGGGCTGCTTATTTTGTCAAATCCTGTGTATCTCTTCCTTTTATTCCAATTTATATCTGTAACATTATGTTAGATCTGTGTGTCCGCCATAGAGGGATAGATCTTCACTTGAGTAAAACACTTGACTTGACCAATAAGAGAAAGGGGTGGGGGAGAATGCTGTGTCCTAAACCCAAACTTAGATTAAGAAATATCACCTCATGCCTTAAGCAGAGATTTAATTTTTTTTTTAACATAGTTAAATGCTGTATAAATAGAGCAGAGTCTGAGATTTCTTCTCAGTCTTGGCTTTCCAGGTTTTCAGTGCGGTAGTAGAGAAGCATTTCTGATTGTGTTTTCCTGTGCATGGCTACTGATGTGTCTTATGAGCCCCAGGTTTGTCAGCAATTAATACTACAGTCATAGATGCAGCAAATCCTTCAGTAGCCACTGATTAGAAAGGTTTTTCAAACATCCTACTCATTAAAACAATTATTTTAAAATTTTCCCTCCAATTATGTTCTTTTAAATGGGATAGCTTATGCTTCTCTTAGCTATCATCTCTGCATGGGTACCATTCACTGTGGCAGTGCACTTTTATTGTATCTAGGTAACTCTGAATTAGTGCTGGGAAATTCATAAATATGGGAGGCAAACACACTTACCTGTTGAATAACTCCTGTCTCTCTCCTCCTCTCCTCAAAACATCCACCAAGTGCTGGCTACAGAGTATACATGTGGCTCCATGTCACGAGCATCCCTATTCCCATGTGGGCAATATGCTTAGTGGTTTCATAAGGTCTGCTTTCAGATACAAGTGCTTATAGGATCAGGCCAGGACAAATCTTTCTTCATCATCCATCTCCCTTGAAATGCATGATTTTGTTTACTCATTCTAGCCATGAGAGATTAGTTTAAAATGCCCCTTTTTTTTTCAGACTGTGGCTAAGTCTTTAAAAAAAGCAGTTACAATTGAGAACAATCATAAAAAGCCATTGAGGCAAGTCATCAGGGTGTAACAACTGGATCTCAGACACAGAGAATAGCCAGATGTCAGTGAAAGCAGTTATTATTTTGGAAGGGAAGTAAAAGTTTTCATTCAAGTTTTATAAGCACATGCAAAGCTATAAAGCTGTCGTTAGTGGTATCCCCTGCCTAAACCAAATAATCACCCTTGTTGTCTTCTGTATTTCAAAAGTGATGAGGCCTCACCAGAGTAGCAGTATATACACAATAGCCAGTGTACTTAATTGGATATGTTATATATGGTCTCTGTTTAATATTCTGACAATTTTCGGCAAACTTATAGGAGGTCCTTAAAACTTCTGTGTTTACTAAGGTGTTCCTCTGCAGCAAGGGGATTGGAAATAGGTGGTCTTTAAGGTATCTTACAATCCAGGCCATTCTGTCATTCTCATTCTGTCATTGTCCTCACAAATTCAGGAAACATGGTTTTCCAGATTGTAGCTATTACATTCAACTCTGTTGGTTTGGTTTCATCTAGACCATGTTGTTTGTAGTGCTGTTTGGAGGGGGAAATGCTTTGCAACATCAGCTCTTTTTTTACTTTCAACAATTTATGCCTATGTGTGGCACATGCCTAATGCTGTAATATTCCAAGGACACTGACACATGACCCAAAATTACACCAGTAATACCTGAAAGGTTCAAAGGATTTATTTGCTAAGTTGTCCTACCACTTTCCACTCTGTGAGGCACTGGGTATAGGAGGAGGTGATCTGTAAGTTATTATGTTGAAACATAGAAATAAATGTTACACATATTTAAGAGTCAGCAAGCACTTTAAACATATAGTAAAATAATATGCTGAATAAGGGTATTATATATATAAGTCTTTAAAATTATAAAATGTGGACTCCATGACAGAGTGATAGAGTGGATATTTGGTTCCCAAACACACTCATTTTTATCTTGGTATGCCCATTTTCTATGGAAAGGTAATCAAGTGTATTTAAATACATAATAATTCTGTGTTTTCACAGTAAGAACTCGTAATAGCAAATGTAACATAATTTAGTTCCATGT
Organism: Motacilla alba alba; assembly: GCF_015832195.1. NCBI lineage: Eukaryota > Metazoa > Chordata > Aves > Passeriformes > Motacillidae > Motacilla > Motacilla alba. The sequence goes on from NC_052017.1 coordinate 90,368,061, forward strand.
CAGAATTAAAGATTAGGTATCATATTTTATAACTCAAATTACATGGAATTAAAATGATCTGGAGCAATGAGTTCTGAGAAAGTGGTCAGTGTATTATTGAACCATTAGATAATGTCTTAGTTAATAGCAAATGTATTGGTTGCACAGAAAAAGAAAAAGCAATACAATATTTCATTACATCCATATGTATGCCAAAGTGCAAAGTGTTTCAGAGAGAGAGAGAAGGAGAATGAGTTATCTTTGTTTTTAATCTCAGAACCACCATGGTATCAGAGAAAAAAAAAAAAAAAAAAAAAAAAAAAAAAAAAAAAAAAAAAAAGAAGTTAGAAGTAAGGGGTGAAATGGGTGAAATGAGATGTGATGCCAACTGGAAAAATGCAAGCAAGTGGAAGCATATTTGAAAGCAGTCATTATATGGAAGAGAGAGACTCAAAATTAGCAATTCTAGTGACATATCCTATGAATAGAGTTTAAAGTGACATGCTAAATAGAGATACTTAAAGTAGAGAGAATATTAGATAAGATCATAACGTTTAGACTTCTGTAATACACTCCACTGAGAATTTCATGATTTACATTTAAGATGAGTAATGTCTTTCCAAGTTGGAACTGCTGTTGAATAAAAAACTGCTATGGTCCTGAGGACAACTGTTGTCTTCTCTGTTATGCATCTTCCTCGAATAAGTAAATCTAATTACTAAGTTGGGGCTGAAGATGTTTAAAGTACTCCACGTTGCTCTCACCCATAGTTCCACAAAAAACGGCCTGGTTCATTAGGTAGTAGTAGAGTGAACAGCTTTTCTCCTCAATCTTGGTAGTTCTGATGTGTAGCAGGACTTTCTCCTGGGGAGTGTGCTGCACTGGGTCATTGCAGTGTTTGGGAAGGGGCAAATGATCTGTCTTGAATAATTGAATATAGGGTTCATGTTTGATAGGGGATACCTATTCTGCAGATAGAAATTGCCTTTCAATATCCTTTACAATCCAAAGTATTCTGCAAGGGTGTCACATAAAAATTAATAATTGTAATTTGCATAGGCACTAAAATAAAGCATGCTTTGTCTTGTTCATCTCACTAGTTAGCATCATTTATATGACTTGCCAAAGCTAGGCAGACGTTCTGTGATTTCAGGTGATCTCACTGAGCCTGGTCAGTGTTTTGGCTTGGATAAAGTAAAAAAAAAATAAAGGCATGAAGGTTTTTGCACACTGCAGGTTGTGCTCAGGCTCTTAGATTTCAGTTCATTGCTCTCAGCCATGGTGTGTACATTTGGAAACACTCTTTGCACAGAAAGAAGAAACCAAACAGTGGGGTGGGATGGAGAGACAGAAAGAGAAGGAGAGAGTACAGAGCACTGACAAAGTCCGGCTTACCACTACAGTGTGTGTGTGACTATCCAGAATTTGTGTTTTTCTCAGAAAAACGTTGTGAGGACATGTGCATTCGTGGCAACAGTACATGTTATAGACCTTATATCTTCTCAGAGGTGCATTCTAAAATGTGACCTTTAAATGTATCCAGATATTCAGATACACATAGCGTTTTCAACTAGTATAATTCTAAATTATGGGTCATAAACATTTTTGACTCTGTGCCTTGCAACAACGTGAAAGGCAGTTTTTTTTTCTTTTTTACTGTTTCTTTTTTTTAATATTTTTCTATCTGCCATGACGAGAGAACAGCTAGGCGAGGTGGAACTCCATGATCCACATTTCACCCTTTCTAGGGAAACCCTGAACCTCTGAAGAGTGGGGATTGCCATGTAGTATAAGAGTGGAGAGACATCCTGAAAAACACATCAAATGGAGACTTGTAGGCTGTAGTGAGGAAGAGGGAGCCAAAGACCACTGTGAGCTGTTGTGTGTTGGGTTCCCAGGGCTGGAAGCAGGCTTCAGGCTGAGGGGGATAGTGGGCAATTTGCTAAAACTCCAAATGCTGGCTGAGTGCAGCTCTAAAAGGAGGGACTTGCCTCTAGTAGTAAAGCAGGGAGAGGGAGAAGATGTATGGACCTTCTGTCTTTTTTATTTATTTCTGCTTTGTCTTTGCTTGTCACTTTGCATTTCCTCTGTTTAACCAATTTTGAGGCAACAGACTGAAAGGAAAGCATGTAGGCAGGACCACCACTAAAGCTGTGGTTTTCTCTGTGGGCAAGAGGCTCTTGGACTGGACCCTACCAAATAGCATGTGGCCTTGATATGTGGATAGTAGTTAATTGTATGGTCTTATTCATGCCCTTTATGTTCTTCAGGCATTCCCCAAAACTCAGGGGTTTGTTTTGGTTTGTTGTAGGGTTATTATTTTTTTTCTGAAGGGGGGGGCGGGGATGTTTCCTGTCTTTAGACTTTATATTTGCCTAATCCTTTTGCTCAAATTATTTAGTTTTGGCCAGGAATTTAAAAGAAAATCCAATAGACAGACACTCAACTCCTATTGAGCTGCAAAAGGATTTAGACCTCTAATCTATTTCTTTGTCTCTGGAAACCAGAGCCTTTGTTTGTGTTTTTCATCTGGCCTTTTTAATTTTGTGTGTATTCTTCAGTTTATTTCCTACTTAATTGTTTAGCTGTTAATTTTAATCTTCTTTTTCTGTATAATCACTTCCATAATTGTTCTCATAACTGTCGTTCAGTCTGAGACTGATCTCACTCCTATTTAATTCAACAGCAGTTCTGTTACTGAGTTTAACATGAGCCTGATCAGCTTCTATTTTAGTAAATGACATTTTCTTGAGGGTAAAGAAAAAAGAGTACAGACAAAAGTTATAAGGCTGAATAGATCCTAGAAACAAACTTGTCATATACTGAAGCAAATACACCATAACCTTGCCAGAGATTTATTAAGGTAATATTTTTAGAATGTTTTCCTCTCCTTCAGTGGAAACAGCAGACAGTTTTTAAAGCCTCCTTACAGAAACAGGAGAAATGATAACATCTTTTACACTACCCATAGACTAACTGAAAAATGATCTAAAGTATATTAAGAAATCACTACAGGAGATCTCACAGCGTGCAATGAACCTCTGTATTTAATTTATGTGAAAACAGCAGGATTCAAGTCTCTAACATTATTGCCACTTATGTTTTACAGGAATCTGTGCTAGTGCCACACAAATTCAAAAAAAAAGAGTTAAAAGTCATAAAAATTCGTCAAAAATGTCTGATATAAATGAGAAAAGTATAATTCAAAGGGACCAACTCATTCTTTGGAGTCTGCTTGTGTTCACACAGTCAATTTTGCCATTATTAATAGAAGCACAGCCATAACCCAGTGAACACTTGTTGATATGACACATTTTTGTTCATCGTAATTATCCATTATGTCCCTAGTTTTCCAAGAAAAATAGAAGGTGCTTAATTTCCAACTCCTGCATACTCCACAAAAATCAATGCAATTGTCCACTTAAGGACAATTGTGCTCTCCAGGGCTAAACACACAGCATGGTTTATTTTCACATTTGCTCCTTTCAAGTACCTAAATCTAGTACTGAGATACCACCAAGCTGCTCAGCAGTGTTGTTCAGCTGCAGCCTAACCCTGTGGGCACTGCAGATTCCACCCAGGATGTCAGGATGTGTGTAGAACTGGCTCATTATTGATATTTCTTAAGTGAATCAGTCCAAGTCTCATAAACAAAGTTGGACAGCAGAGTGTCAAGTCCTACAATAGAAAGATTTGCAAGTTTTATTTAAAAAAAATAAACATCTTTAGGTGAGGAAAAGTATGTTTGCAAGAATCTTAAACCTGAGTGATTCCTCTGCAGAAGTATAATTTAAATATTTTACTAACTGAAGGAGTTCTTAACCAAGCAGTTTCACTATGTCGTTGTTCAAACAAAAACAAAAAACAAAATTTAAAACAAAAAAAGCCACCAAGAGAAACAATAAGAAGTTTGAAGCTTTTAACACAACACATGAAGGTTGTTTGTGCTCATACTTGGGGTTTTTTATTCATCACTCTGAGTCTTTAATCCCATCTTCTTTTTTCACTTGAGATTGGCAAACTGGATTAACACAGCATTAACAAAGCTGCAACGTGAAAAACCAGGGTGTGTAGTGTATTCCGTTCAGGTGGTTATATTTTTTTCTTTCAATTTAACAAAGCAGTAAAATGCATCACTTGCGTGATCAACTACATTTTCATGAACTCAAGACCTTCCCAGGCATTCCTTGCTAGATTATAACTGTGTGGTCTTCTGAATGCATAGGCTGTGGTGCTCAAATAAATGAAAAAAAAATGGAACTTCTTGAAAAATGAAAGTTTTAAGTTTTCATTAATTCAGTTATTTTTTCAAGATAACCTTATTTTATAATTTTTATAGAATTTTAATTATATTAAAATAAAATATTTTAAATTCATTTTAATAATACTACCTGAAAGTTAGCAACACCTAAAATGTTGGGTTTATTTGTAAACTTCATTCTTAGAATATATAAACAGAGGTTTTTACTTCTTTATTCAGAGTGTTTCTGGTATTTTTACCACTTACTAATTTCCCCTTACTAGCTCATTTTTCACAATAAGATGGCTTCTTTTATTAATAATGAGTGGTAATATCAAGTAACTTTTATGTCTGTTGCACAGATTCATAATTAGTAACCATTTCACCATTCCCATAATGAGATGATGGGAGAGACTCAGATAGATTTGTGTGAAGATATCAAACAGCAGCAAATATAGACTACCCAGCAAAAGTTCAAGGTTGAGAGGAAATAGGATTGGATTCAAAGTAATGTTACATAAGATTGTTTACCTATCCATGCTTATTGTGGGGCAGAAGAATTGTCTTCCTTGAAAAAATAAAAGATGTTTAGCACCTTATGGATAGGTTAAAAACAGAGGGGTTTTACTGCCAAAGGAAAATAAAAAGTAATGCTCCTACAAGGTGTAAGGAGCATCTTGTTCATAGATGCTGAAAGTTACATATTTGTTTAAAGTTTAATATTTGACGAAGGTAGGGTTTGTTTTTTTTTAAATAACAGTCATAACAGTTTTTGGTTTTGTTTTTGTTTTTAAATAACAGTCATAGCTGTTTCAAGTCTGAAACATGATATTTCTTTGTGGAGATACTTTCAGTGTTTACTATTTGTCAGCTCTGCTATCCACCAGATAAATGTTTTCTAGGGTTTTTTTTTTAGTTATCACAGTTGATGCACCTGTAAGAGATTCTATCAGGTAATTTAGAAAAAGAAAAAATTCCCAAATGATGTTTTTAAAAATAGACCTTAAACCAAAATAGTGTGGCACCTAAAAAGAGAACAGACGTAGGAAACTCCATTTTACTATCTGTGCAGGAATACTTGATTGCTGTATAACAAATTATAGAATTTCTTTTGACACTTCCCTGATATCTTTGAATTATAGAAAACAAAATATTTTTAGGACATATTCAAATAGTCAACTCATCTTATTCAAAAAAAGGGAACCACGACATATAAGCTTATAATTGAATGTATACTCCGAAATAATTGAAGGCATCAAGAATTTTGTAATGAATTAACCATTTAAGAAAAAAATAAAGATTTTTTTCAGGGTTTGTGTCTATTTAGGAACAGGTATTTGAATGCAAGTTCTTGTCTACTGAAGAGACATTTTCCTGCCTGTTTGGTGGCTTCTGAGGGTAGAGTGGTGTTTTCAGCTTCTGGCCAAACTCAATGTCAGAAACTTCCAGCATGGGAGAATTGCTGATCGATTGTACAACATCAAGATCATGCTCTTCAATTACTGATATTTTTATCACATTCTTTCAAATGAGTAGGATATGGAGGTATAATACATTTAAGAATATAAACGAGCAGATATAAGAATTTCAGAGACTTTTGCTGTTTTCTAAATTTTTCATTTTGCCAGCTGCATTAATGAATTATAGCAGACGAATTTGAGGTCATTTTCTTCAGAATTAAAAATTAATTTTCTTCTGAAGCTTACGATCTCCTTCTTAGCAACAATCATCTCATTTTGTCAAAATCCTGGTATATTTAAGCTAAACTGTTTCCAATACAAACAGTAGTTATGGTGTTCTGATATGCACAATTCCAATCAGGGATACATAAATTTTTTTGAATCAAACATGCTAGAAATAACATTTTTCTGAATATTGAGTTAGAAACATATTATGAGCATAATTGAATTTATTAGTATTCCCAAGAGACAATTACTGTTTCAGTGAGAACAAAACAGAGTCTTATTAGAGACAGGAAAATACCATGTATCTGTTTGCCAAATATACCACTAAGCTGTACACAAAAGAGCTGAATACTTATTAATAGTAGCAGAAGGATTGAATGCTAAGTATGGTTATTGATGTGAAATCAAAAGAAATGTAACTGGCTAGTATGAACACAATGATATGAAATGTATTTTTTGAATCCATCAGAGTTGATCTAACTGGTTTTACTGAAGTATAATGCAGGATAGTGGCTAATCAGCAAAGACTTGAAAAATAATGAAGTTAAAAATAATGCTTTGCTTGCCTAAATATCTATTCTTTTTTTTCCTATTTTTTGCTTGTTTGTTTAGGGGTTTCATTTTAAATATCACATTCAAGAATGTCACAAAGTGGCAAAACTCCTGTAGTTTGAATCTAATCACAATTGTTTTGCTGGTTTTATTAATAGCAAGACTACCCAGCAATGAGTCAACTCTACATTCAGGGTCATTATCGACGATGCAACAGATAAACCACAACATTAGATGCCACTAAGTCATTAATATATACATACAAATATCCAAACAGTCTTCTATGCACAATCAGAATATTTTCTAACATTAAGACTCATGGTGCTGTGTGCACTTTTCATAGAATCCTAGAATGGCTTGGGTCAGAAGGTACATTAAATATCATCTAGTTTCAACGCCACGGCCGTGGGCAAGGATGCCACCCATTAGACCAGGCTGCTCAAAGCCAAATCCAACCTGGCCTTAAACACTTCCAGAGATGGGACATCCACAACTTTGGGCAACCTTCTTCTAGTGCCTCACAACTCTCATAGTGAAGAACCACTTTTCTCTTACTAATTCATTATTTTTGACCACGTGTGTCCTATTTTTTTATTTTAAGGAACTGCAGTAATTTTATTGCTTTATCAATAGTTTTTGAATGAGTATATATATTTTTCCCTGCCTTTATACCTAGTCAATAAACACTATTAAAAATCAGAGTTTGTTTTCCACAGAAAATTTCGTGTAAAAAGTTCATGTTGTGAATACAAAAATGGAAATTCTGGAAAAGTTTGGAAAGGCAGAAAATAGCATGTATTTAGATACTAAATATTTAGGTTATTCCTCAGGTTTATCTTAGATGTCAAGTTTTGCATCTTATTAGAATGCCTAGTTTCTCATCAATATGCATATCCTGAAATTACTAATTACAAATCCCAAACTCTCCAGAAGTTAGATGTGAAACTAAGCTGGTTTCTAATGAAAAGCATTGCCTTTAGGTTCTCTAGAGAATACTTCCCAAATACTTTCCTAGAACATCCTCGCTTCTCTAAATCAGATTGGTTTTTTTATATCACAAAACAGCTCTGCTGGCCAACCATCCATGGTCAACATGGCTAAAAGAAGGCTGACTTTCCCTTTTTCTAGCTTTCCTTTCCCTGTATTTAGCCATTGTCTCTCTCCCAGTTTTTTCATCTGCAAGGTAGAGTACTTTGGTTTTTTACTTCTTTGTTCAATTTTGTGCAGTTTTATGAGTTGGTACTCGCTTTTTATGGGCTGGTGCATGTGAAGTCTCTAAAAGGAGAATGAGATTATTCCTCCTCCTTGTGGTTTCTCAGGCTCTCAGATTCAACTATTGGCTTCCAGTTCCATGCTGTGCCTCTCGCATGGTCTTCTACCTGCTATGCCTTGTAGTCACTGATCCATCTTTGGGAAGAAAATGACCTGTTCAGGGAAAAAAGCTTTCAAACAGCCAAACCTGCATGGTAATGAAAACAGAAACTTCCTGGGAATTAGAGAGGGCTGTGCAGAGCTTACTGCAACTCAGCAGATCACTGTCCTGGCTCAAAGCAAGTCCAAAAACGAGGAGGGCCTGTGTACAAGATGCTATGGGCAGGGGAGAAATTGCAGAAAAAGGTTTTTTAAATCTATGTTCTGTCCTGCTTGGTCAATTTGAAGATTTTTTATTAAGAGGAAAAAGGAAAAAAAAACAAAAAAAACCAAAAAAAAAAACCAAAAAAAACAAACCCACCAACTTAGTCTCTTTCTTACGCTAAAGACAGAAATTCTATTTTAGGCTTAAAATCTTCTGTTCTGTATGTTTCAAAGCTGTGGCGAGCTCAGGTCCTATTATACCATTGCTCTGTGCAAGCTCACCCCCTCCTTTTTCTTAGGCCACATTTGCAGGTATTGTCATTGACTTGGGTATTGTTCCTGAGGCTTGCTGACCAAAACTATGTTCCTGTTTTGCCATTTTCTCTCATAGGATAATTTGAAATCTGTTGTTCTTATCTTTCCAGAATGCTCAGGTTTTTCACTGAGTGATGTGTATCTCACATAGTATACAATCTTTTCTTATTTAGTCTGAATTGCATCTCTATTTCTCTGCTCATTTCTGTTTAAAATGTTGCTGTTAATATTAGTTCCCTAAGTGCTTTTTATAGTCTGTCTCTTGAGTTTCTCCACTAGTTCTTTCATCTATCTGCAACGAACACAAAAAAAACCCTCAAAAAACCCCAAAAAACCCCAAAATATTTTAAGAGATTTATGGGTTTCTAAATGAAAGAGGTAGTTAATTCAGCATCTAGATTTGTTTCAGTTAGGGAGGGAATGGACAGATGAGTAAAAAAGCAAGTAAGCAATGAATGAGAAATTACTAAATATCAAGTTTTTTCAAGTTCTTCAGATATTTTTTTCCTCAGGGTCTTGATAAAAAAGTTGTCTGAAATTATGCTATATAAGTAACTTTGTCCTTTTTTTTTCTTTTAATGTATATACATTTTTAGGTCCGAACATGGATTCTTACAGTGGGATACACAACTGCATTTGGAGCAATGTTTGCAAAAACGTGGAGAGTCCATGCAATTTTCAAAAATGTGAAAATGAAGAAAAAGGTGAGGGGAAAACGACTCTTTTTTTGTTGCCCTGCAAATACAATTTTCTAATTGTTTTCATACCTTTCCTGGATGGCCATAGCCGTGCTATCTGTTCATGTGTCACATCCAAAGATCCTGAATAGTTTGATATTAGGGCTTTTTGATTTCTTGTTTAGTCTCTCAGAGTTGGAATCAAGCATCAGCCCTCCAGTCTTTATAATAAGAGATGGACAGTGGAGTTGGCTGTAAAATGTAAAAGTTAATTTAGATCTCTGCTCCCTCTTAGTGTGTTGCTTCAGCATCCAGAAGTCTCCTTCAGGTAGATTTGTTTTATTAAATGTTTTCTGATTCTATCTGTCTAAGACATGGGTATTACCTGAGGATTTCTCATGGATTGGTAGGAGGAGGCAAGAGTAAGTGCTGCTTATAGCTTCCTAATTAATAATTAATAGGAATTAATTATTAATTGCAAATTAATATTGCAATTTCAATATTAATTTCAATTAATATTGAAATTGCATAAGTTTACTCTAAGACTGGTCAGAATTGTACCACAATATTTGTCTCTGTCATTTTTGGCACAGCACATTTTCTGTAAAGGATTAGGCTCAGTTTAGGAGCAGTGCAGCTCTACATGATATTTTTCCCATTAAGCTTCTTTTCATACATGAAGTACTTTTTATGAGATGATTTTATTAAAAAATTGGAAAAACACAGAGTAGAAAACATTTTGCTCGTAAAAACATTAGGAGAAATGTTCATGAAAGAGAAAAAGAAAATTAATATTTTTGTAGAATGAGCAGAAGTGCCAAGTGCAGTTCCTATGTGCTTCATAACAGTTTTATTCTGATAACCAATAAAGAGTTATATATAACCAAATTAGTAGAAGAATGTTCCAAAGTCTTGTCAGATTCCTTTTTTTTTTTAAGTTCTCTGTTGTTAATTTTTATTTTGTTACCACTACGTTATTTTTCCACAATTTCAATATGTAGGGAGTCTGTCACAATAGGATATATCATTCCCTTAGAAGGAATGGACTTTAGATAGACAGGGAGAGAGTTAACTCAGTTTCTAAGAAGATTTATGTCTGAGGTTATTAAGGAATTACATGCTGTGTCTGGAACTGGATCTATTACTCTGGCAGCACAACACATCCACTTAGTACTTCCACCTCCTATTCTGTCATGTCAGGTTTGCTCCACTTCATTATCATTCATTGTAAAAAATGATGAGTAAATACAAAATATCTTCAAACTAATTAAACTTATAAATAAGTTCTATACCAAAACCAGGATGCCCTGGGTGGAGTGAAATGGAAACCCTCCCCTTTTTGCACGTGTGCAAAGAGCCCACTCTAACACATCAGTTTATACTACCAGACTCTTTTATAATTTTTTTCTTCATTTTTTTCAAGGATCTTATAATTCCTATATTACAGTTTTTTAACAGAGATGAGCCAGGATTTTACCTTCCCGAGAACTGAAATTTTACATTGCAAATATTTTTTTACCTATTGGTACAAATCTTTTTAAATTAGTGAAGTTACACAAGACACGACAGTCTAACACATAAAAGCATTTACTTCATGACCTTCATTATCCTCAGAATTTTGTAATTTCTCCAATACATACTATTTCAGATAGGAGTGAACAGGTACTGCAATGGACTGTCACTGAGTTTTTGCTTCTTTTTTCTTTTAAACATTACAATTTAGGTCTGCAAGTTGCTACTCAATATTAAATTGCACTGTCTGTTAATTAAACATAATCCTCAAATTCTTTATTGCCCCTGTTCTTCAAGGGGCTCATCATCAACTGCAAATTGCAATTTATTATGCATAGCTGTTATTAAAATTATTTAAGATCAGTTAAAAAGATACTGACCAGTATAAGGGAGATAAACTTTCAGACATCTGGATGATGACCAATGAGCTGCTTTGCTCTGAGTGATACTGGAAACACCAAGGCTATTAGGCTACCTTCCTCAGTATTCTGGAATTAAGTCAATAACACATTTTGTTCCGTAAACTTTAAAGAATTCTTTATTTAGATATCTCACTCCAAATCATAAGTATGAATCATGAAGTACAACAGTTTTCTTTATGTAAAACAAATCAACTATCCAGATAAGTGTTTACTAGTCGTATATTTTCTGTCTTTGGTTTGCCAGGATAGATGAAAGTGTTCTTAGGAGTCAACTGAAAAACATGGCATTCTGTACTTATGTCTTGCAAGAATGACATTTCCATTTTCTGCAGATGGAGTTTACAGCCAAAGTATTTTCTTTCTATAGATGCACAGAAAGTAGAAATTTTTGCAAACAGTGTTTATATTGGCAAATACACAAAGGTAGTGCCACATGAAAAAATCACAATAATGTTTTCTGAATTAGTTGTGCCATGACAGAGCTGACTGGCATTGCAATCAGAGAAGTACAACGTTCCAAAATTATTTAAGTAGTGTGGATCTTATCCATTTGTGATCACTTCAGTTACTACCTGTATATGACAGTAAAATCTGTATGACGTTTAGGCATACAACCTTTGCCTGTCATCCTCGATATTTTCATCAGGAAAATATTTGCCAACAGTGAAATTTCTTCACAGGGTCAAAGAATCTCTGTGTGACTGTGGGTAATACTGGTTAATGCATTTCTTGATAGTGGGTGTTAAGTAAGGGAGAGAATATGATGAGTAAATCTGTTTATCTTCATCAGATAGGGCAAGCTTCTGTACATTTATTGTACACTTTGGTATAAAATGTGGCTTTTTGAAGGGATTAGTGGATATCTGTCTCAGTGTGAGGAAATATACAGAATTTAAATAGTAATAATAATACGCTCCATATGAATGTAGTGGAAAGTGAAACTTAGTGAGTTAGAGTATCTTGAATTAGTTGAAGGTTCTCATTAACTGCTGTTTATAAAGCTTTCAAAAGCCTATTTTATTTTCACCCTTTTATATATCCACTCTAATGTTTCTGGAAATTAATAAACAATACATTTCAGAATATACTCATTCTGTTATAAGACTACTAAGGACAAATTTTGCAAAATTCCCAGAGCTCTGTCACCATCTTTGATCTTGCTAGGGCTCAAAGGAAGCAAATTAAAAATGCATTAGTTTTAGCTGGAAACAGAGGGGTGCAAGGGGATCAATTTTTGTCAAATGGAAATGACAAAATCAGTAGGGGGAAATAAATTATTTTTGAGTTTTGAAGAGGTTAGCGGAGATAATGGAAAGTGAAATAGAATTAGTATTAAAAATAACTGTAACAGTTATAATTGAGGTGCAATTCTGGTTTTCATACATTTCCTTTCTGTTGTTTTGGGCTGCAGAATGTGTTCTGCTCAGAGAGAGGTGAGGACTGGTTTTTTTGTTTCCCTTAGCAGCAGGAGGGCTGGCAGTGGATAAGAGGAGAGAGAGGAGAATATCAGTGGCAGGAGAGCATGTGGTGTCCTGGAGAAGCTTTAGCTAGCTGAACCATTTACAGAGCAAACCCTTCTGGAAAATCTAGAAGGATGAGAATCTATTTTGGTGGGATCTGCCCTGTTTTGGGTTTTCAGGGGTATTGAAGCACTCCCGCACAGTGACTGCTCCTGCACAACTCCTGAATGCCAAATAAAGCCCATGCACTTTTGATGAATACCAGAATAGTAAAAAATTCAAAGCAGTGATATTTAAAGCCTCCATAAATGTGATAAATTCTGCCCCTACAAAAACAAGCATTTGGCCATTTGTAGATGGCTACACTAAAGCATGAAGATGATCAAGGTCACAATGTTGCCTTGTTGCATTTGTTGTATTTGAAAGTAAAATACATCTCAGTTGATGCTGCCATGACAAGCTTGTCTTACCCATAACAGAGTACACTCTGTCTTTATTTATTTGGACTTAATTCTTCAACTGTGGCATCAGAGAAGGGATGTTTTATCTTCAGTTTTCACTGAAAATATTATCATTGTACTCAGTTATTACTTACTGCTGTAGATTTCTGGTGGCATATGTCTTTATGTTGACAAAGTTGTTACAAGATAAATACAGAATATAATGACAAAAGGGATGTAGAGCAGCCTCTTTTCTTGAGGTTTGTGCTGCTATAGTTTTAACAACATTATTCTACTCCTTCACATAAGCTTTTCTCTGTATTGGTAATATCAAAGGGAAAGGAAGCTGCAACTAATCACAACAGACAAAAATGACTTATCAGTCTAACCTGACTCAGCTATGCCTGCCTATCAGGCTGCCATCTGGCAAACTTATTGTCATCCATTTGGCCTGCTAGGTCCTTGTAAGAGTACTGAAGAGAGCTGAGCTCTTCATGCCTTGCAAAGATGGGTAGGAGATTGCACAGAATATGTTTTTGACAGTAGGATGGGGAAGGGAGGCTGGCAGTGCAAGAGAACTTCAGGGCCAAGAGACTGGGAGCAGGAAAGAGACTGAAGAGGAGAAATCAGGTTTCCTGCCAATTACTTCAAGAGAGAAGCCTGTCCAGATGAAAAAAATATAGGAAAATCTTGGGATTATATACTGGGAGAAGATATTGAAGAGGGAAACTGAATTTGGATTAAAATCCCCTTGGAAACGAAATTTCAAAGACAGCAAAGGCAGGAAGATATGTAAGAAGTGATCAAGAAAGCTGAGCATGATGGAATGCTGAGGCTGAGTATGGTATTTAAGTGGCAAACTGGAATTGAAGGACTAGGTCTGGTTTAAAAATAGATTAAGATTGAAATTTAGAGGCAGAATGGGAGGCCTGTAAAGTAGGGATGTAGTCAAGGAAAGGAAAGCAGGAATGAGAGTGGAGAAAGAGACAAGAAAAAACTTGAAATTAGGACTGGCCAAAATGCTTTCACAAGAAGTTTGGGCAGAGCATAAAATCTGAACACAGGATTTTGGAATTTCACCATTCTTCTTTCTATTACTGTGTATCTATAAAACCTACAGGCAAAATATGTGCCTTGTCTTCCTGTTATGCAGTTGTACAGATCCTGATAGCTTCTAGTGACTCTTCTAGCTTAAGCTGATGAGGTGTGCAGAGATGTAAAGCCTCCTCTTGCTGATGCGTGCAGCTCTCTCTATAATTGAATCCTCTTTCCATTTTCTTTATGAAGAATGGGCTCATGGAAACGTTAAAAGTTTTATGTTGTGGCTGAAAAGTCAATAATTGAAAAACTACAGCTTGCTAGGATCTCTACAATGCACATTTCTTCCCCTGTGTGAATTATTAGGACACCAGTGAAGCCTTGGCTTCCTACAAAATGCCGCTGTCATGAAACAAACATAGTGAGTCGGCTCTGAGCATGGAATAGGACTGTGCAGTAAAAGAGAGAGTTTTATGTTACCATCTTTTCACTTAAACTAGAAAGTATGCATAATGAAAAAGGCAGTATGAGTTCTGAGAAAGGTGGTCTCATGTATAAGACAGTTAAGTGCCAAATGAAGAAAAATAATTACTTTCCAGAATTATTTGTTACACAGTAGAAATCTCTGTGAGCATATTTTTTTAGAATTTATTCTTCTGTTTCTTTCTTTCTGAGAAGCAAATCTATTACCTGAGTGAAGCAGGGCAGGAATTCTCAGGCATTTTAGCTCATTGCCTTCACACTCCATTTTTTAACAAATCTGGCCACCCCACCTCCATAACTTGTACATTTAATGGTTCAAAAACAGGTGTATAGAAAACTGGGAGGGGTAAGAAACCATCCAGGCTCTTTCTGGGGATCAGGGTACATGGGCTACTCTGAGCAGTGCCCAGTCCTCATCTCCCAGGTCGGGGTGGACAGCAGCTGGCTATGTCCTCCTGCCCTGCATGGTGCCAGCTGCAGGGAAGCTGCCAGGACCTGTGATTGCACAGTGTCCCTGGGCAGGGGAAATAGAGGGAAGAAAGCAGCTGGAGGCTACACAGTTATGGGTTCATGTGCTGCTGCCTTTTCTTCTCAGCTTGTGTTGATTGCTATCCCCATCCCTCACTTGGAAACCTCTGTGAGGCAGTTTATAGAATTAATATAATCTCTTGCTATAAACTTTCCTGTAAGTTTTTCAAGCCACTTATGGAATTTAGAATTTATTAAAATCTATGTTTTTTCCTCACTAAAATCCTGAAGAGGATTAAAAAAAGTTACCCATTATCTTAGTCTTTTAAAAATAGATGAAGCAAAGTTCTTCACATTATGTTGACATAGGGTTTAGGTCAGAACCTCATAGGCCACTTCTCATTTCTTCACTTAAATCCTATGTAGATATAGTTCTGAATTAGCATAAAGGTAGTTTGTGTTATCTCATCAGTCCTTTCTGTAAATTCTGTTTTATAAAGTATTTTTCCAGGTCAGTTTTCAGATTGTCAGTGTTTATATTTTTTCCAGGATTTAAAAAAAAAAATCTTGCTAGAGCTTTTTGTGTGTATAACAAGAAGTTACATGATGGATTTCCCCTAGGATACACTTGTATTCTACTAAATATACATGAGAGATCATAAGTCTGGAGAGGAGATGTGTCAAGATCCAAAAATTTGCTTTGGGTAACCATACCAACAGTACAACAATCTATTAGGGACCATCTGCTGAAAATGAACCAGCATATGGATACCTAAAGAAATATTCAGTGTTATTGTTTAGTCTTTGAGAGTAAGAAAGAAGACAGTTTGAAATTTGCTTATGTTTAGGATTTTCTTTTTCATTATGAATATTTACCACTGGACCAAGTAATCTCTGATACTTACAGGATAGTGTAAATTATTCAGGTATGGCTTATGGTTTATTAATAAACAGATACAGTATTTCCTAAAGTGATATCAGTGGAAACGAAATTATTTTGAGTTTTTTCCCCAAATAGCTACAACTAAAAATTTTAAGTCCAAAGCTTTAAAAATAGTGTAATCTTAGAATCCAAACTTAGATGTAAAATAAGCATCCTGGTTTTCATAAGAGCTGATCAGCCAAAAATGCCAACCAAGGAACAACAGGAATCATATTTCAAAAATTTACATTCATATAAATATGGAATGTGGAGCTAAATCTCAAGCTCATGTCACAGAAAGAAGCTGAGCTAATGAACTGTACATCTAGGAGAAAAATCTGCTTTTGGAGTAATTTAGGTATGGAAATTTCTGCATGGTACAGCTTGATCAGGGTAAACCTCAGTAGTGACAAAGACAACGAAAACTCTATGTGAAATGTAAGTGCTCATAAATGGTGCTACAACCATAATTTCTATGTATTATGAGACTATTGGATGACAGAGAAATAAAGAACATGTTGCTATACAGTATGAGGCAATTTATTCCTGAATAGCTTGAAATTGGATTGTAAATGTAATCAAGCGCATTGATGTTCCCAGCTATTTGGTAATGATGAAGTATGCTTTCCCAGAGAATTTTTCATTAAGGAAAATATTAAAGTCTAGGTGCTTTAATGTTATATCAAACAAAATCAGAATATTTCTTCCTGAACGATCAAATCTTTCATGCACCGTTTTTTTTTTCCCTGAAGGTTTGGGTTCCTTTCAACTCCAAAGATGGGAATTCACACCTCTCATGGAAAGTCCTTTACATTTGTGGTCCCTGTGTTCTTGAGCTCAACAAGAGCATTTCTCTCAAAGGTGAATTTGACCTGCTGTGTTGGTGGGATATGCAGGTTTCTCAAGGCAGCACATCTTGCTTTACTTATGGTTGTGAGCAGAAGTTAACACAACGTGGAGGGTTTTTTCTAAGACTCTTCTCCAGAACACCAGCAAGAATGATTGGTTCTAATGCTGTCAAGTTGGATTTCTTAGTGCCATTTTTAGACTAACATGTTTCTTATTTTTGTCCTTTCAAAATAGTTTTGTGAAAAATAGTAATTTTTCAATATAGATTTATATTGAAAAACAAATTGTGTGCTCATTATGGGTGGATTAGCAACGTTAGGAAAAAAAAACACCTCTCCAATTCTCTAGTGCTTTGTATTCATAACTGAGGCTCAGGCTTTCAAAACTGAGGATTTTTATACCTTTTTTTAACCCATCACCTAATCTCTCTCCATCTCTAACCTCAGAAAAGTTTCTATCTTTTGCTTCCCCTAGGGAGCATCTCCACTAGGATATACCTACTTTTTTTTTATATGAGTTGGAAAAGAGGAAAGGTATCTTCCAATTGATTTCTTCTCCTGGCAGTAGGGCATAACATCCACATTTGCAGTAGCATGACTGGGAGTGAGTCTGCCCAACGGTGCAATTCTCCTAAACAGGAGTCACCAAAGAAGACACATTTTAGAAATACATGCTTTAGCAGGCTACTGACTGTAGCTATTTAATTCTCAAAGCCAAGCTTTTTGATCATGTCTAATTGTCCTTTATTGTCAGGAGAACCATGCACTCCACTATGCTGAAAGGTAGTCACCAAGTTCTTAGACTACAGGTGTCACAGTAGATCCTCACTGGAAACAGGAATGTTGGGGTTTTGTTTTTTTTTTTTTTAATTTATAAGTAGATATAAAAGTCTTCTATCAAATCAGTCAAAATACCTCTAAGAGAATAAAACTTAGCTTTTTACTCCCTGTGACTTACTGGTCAAAATCCTTAAAATTACAACGTTAGCATTCACTCATTAAAACTAATGTAATTGCAACTTGAGGCATTACCAATACTAATCATACAATCTATTATAGGAAGTACTCATAATAGCTGTTGAAAAAAACATTGTGGAGTTACTGGGAACAATGCATAATGTGTTTTCAATAGTCCTTTTTCCTCATTCCATTACACAATAGAAATTAAGACTTTATTATAGTATAGTTCACTAAAATATTAATGGCTTTAATAACTCTAAGATAGAATCTCCCTCAGCCCACATAGGGTAAAGTTCACCCACCCACCACTGACTTTGCATCCCCAACCTCCTGGCACCATCCCACTTGAGCCAACCCACTTAATGTAGGGGAGCAAGCCAAAGGTGTCCCTGAGCCAAACTAAGAGAAATGAAAAGTTTATGCAGTGGAGAGAGTATCCTGAAGGCAAGTTCATGAGTGGTTTTATGGTCCCTTTTGCAAGCTCACAGAATTCGCAGGTTTTTTTCCCTGCAAACTCTATTTTCTTTCTTTCCCCTCCAGTTCAGAGGGGGGGCTCTGATCAGCAGGATTTCTGTATGTATCAGGGAGAAGAATATTTGTTTTCAGATTTCTGAGGGCTTTTGTAATTGATGTCAGAGATATTCTTTTAATTGAATAAGGTCTAGGAAGCTTCACAGAGGGATCCTTTAAAGAGAGTTTCTCTCTACAGATTCCATCCCAGGAGCCTGGGGAAGAGACAACTGAAAAAAAAAAGTTAATTAATAACATTAAGTGTTTATCCAGCTAGTGCCAGAAGGCAAGGGACTACTCTGTCAGCTAGACTAGACAGGGTTGATCTACATAAGAGAAACCAGAATTTCCTTCTTAAGCAAAAAAGATCCTACATTTTAAATGGAAAAGAAAAAAATATATATCTATATATTTATATCAAAACCTATGAATAAATGCAAAAGCACTTCCAGCGTTTCTCTGTTTCTATCAATTCAATTAAAAACCCAACAAACAAACAAACTGCAAAGATTTAGCTAATATAGCTTTAAGTTTAAAGATATTTTATTCTGACAAATGGAGGTGATCTGGTAATAAGGAAACTAACTCTGAAGAAAAGACAGGAGTTAATTAACTCTTCAGTCATGCTGGAAAGCTGTTTGTGGAAATCAGAGTACAAAACTAATGCTTCATCCTGGAGATTTGTCTTCATATGTAAGACTTTTTCTTCATGGTTTAGAATGGAGTACAGCTTTAAGATCTATGAACATTCTGAACATTTTCAGAATTGGTTTCTAGTAAGATAAGAAATCACAGAAAGTTTTCCCTAGCCGTAATTATAAAAAACAAACCTAGTGTTTAGTTACTGTTGATTACCAAATTTCCAGGTAATCCCACAAACTGGTGGTTGATGTGGTCATCCAGGGCACAATGGATATGCTTTAGAAAGAAAATGAAAAAGCCCCACAAAAGGTTTATGCAATAATAACCAAATGGACAGTTGAAGTTACCGTGGCAGGTGGTACAGCCTGTGATAGTTCTAGAAAATCCTCAAGAGCTTCCATGAGCAGAAACTTTATCCCAGAGCTTCAGGCAGATTTTATATCTCCTGTGATCAGACAGCAAAGTCTGTGGAGAGTAAGGACTTTGATCTGTCTTCATGGTTGTGAGTTTTCAGAATAATTTTGATTTTCCCGTACAGTGATGTTGCTGAGAAGAAAATGGCCTACCAGCTTTTGTTCTGAGTGAATTTGTTTTGAGGACAGATCGCTTCATATCCAGATACATAGTCCAGACTGGTGGCAATGGCATTTATAACAGTGTGCAGATCTGCCAGGATGAGACAGATTCACCTATCCAATCACAGATGGTACAAAATATGACTCACAGATGCTGCTGTGTGAGAGCTTGGCTGCAGCAAGGATTCAGGAGCACTTGCATAAATGGATTTTATTAGCTACCATGTATTTCTCCAAAGGCTGATTTACTATTTGCTAGAGGGAAATGAAAAGAAAAAAAACGAGAACCTTCCTCTTAAAGAAAAATTACATTTTTGATTGTAAGGAGCCTCCCTAGCTCATTACTTTCTTTTGTCAGACAGAGAATTTGTTGGATTTGCAAGATCTGAGTCAAGACTCCTTCAGTGCATCTGGTGATTCCCGAGGAGGGAATGTACTGAGCTTAAAGAGTTCTAGTGGGTGGGAATGATGGCTGGGGAGAGGGAAAGCTGGGCTTCCTGCAGGTAGAAGGGGAGAGCAGCAAGCCTTTTAGAAGTGCTGTTAGTGATATACCAGTGGCATTTCTCAGGACAAATCTCTTTTAGGCCAAGCTGCTAATAACTGGCTGAAGTGAAAAATAATTGAACCTCGGTGTTTTGTTCTGAAAGCTAGCATTCTGGTGGAGAGTTCTGCTTCTGAGCTGTATTCCAGCAGTGCTTTTGCCAAGGACAGAGCAGTGCTATGATGGGTGTGGGAGACAGCCCCAGGTGCCCTGCATTCAGCCCTCTTGCCCTGCAGCAGCACCAGCACCAGGGTGTTTTACAGAGCTCACCATGCTGGTGTAGGTCACTTAGGTTATCTTATGGGCTTTCTTTTGCCTGCCTTCCTCCTGGCTGTCTGGCAGAAGTAAGGGATGAATAATACCTGCTGCCAGTGACAGCTGCTGTTATACAACTCCCCTTCTGTCCAGAAAAGGGCAGAGTAATGCAGGAAAAATTACTCCAAGAGGTATCCAAGGAAGAACTCAACTGTTTGCTGTATCTCTACTCTTATCTTTTTCTAATAACTACCTGTCCAAAAAAAGGTTACCAAACTAAAGTACTGATCTGCAGTAGTGTAAGGTACAAGTGAAAGATGTACAAGAGCAAGGAGAAGTGATGTGATAACATTAGCAATGTGAGCATGAATAGGGAGTTATTTATTTTGATTCTGTGAGTGGATTGTCAGTATTACTGATTTTAATAATATCCTTTCACTCTTTTCCTTCTGGCATTGCTGTACCAGATTGATTAATATTACCAGGGGGTGGCAAATCTGAATCCAATGCAACCTTACTTTCAATATGAAGATAGCTCATACAAATATGGAGGACATTGGGCTGCTTACCTATCCTAAGTAAAATGTGCACAATTTCCATTTAAAAGATAAGATATTTTAGGGTTTTTTTTCAAGGAACCTTTTTGGCTTAAAAGAGCAGAGGGAGACATTTCTGGCAAGATGCTTTCACATAGCTTTTAGTTTGTCAAATGCATAGTATGCAATATTATTATTAAAATGCATATTTTTAGCTGAAGTTAATTGTCTTCACCACCTTTGGGGGGCAGGGAGTGAGGAAGGGAGGGACATGTTTCAGAACACTAATTTTGCTGACCCCAGGATAGGTGGGATGAATTGTCTTTTAAAGGCTTTTGTCCCTGCCCGCTGGCTACTGAGAAAGGCTAGACATGTAATTGCTCAACAGCCAACTTCAGTAAAACAAACTACATCAGTTAAAAAGGAAGACCACCTAAAATATGCCAATACAATAAATTCCCTAGCCATTTAAGAGGAAGGAAAATAATTTTGAGTTAAGGTGTCAACATTTCATCTAAATACAAATTCTCTATGGACTTGACTCCCCATTGTTTTTTCTTCCATGTCTCCACTCATACTAGGAGCAGTACTAGGTATGTTTCACTCAAGGCCAGTTTACAGGCATTACAAAAGAGATTAAAAAACACATGGGCTTTTTAAACAAAGGTTAACCTGTTCCTTTTCAGCTCTGATTGCCACTTGATAAACACCAAAAGGTCAGACATAGTTCTGTTTTCCCAAAGAAGACAAGGGACCAAGCTGTGTCTGAGAATCTTTGCTTAATACCTGCTTTCATTTTAGCTTTATGAAGAAACACATTTCAACAGTCTTCCTCCCCCTGCACAGCTCACCAAGGCACCTTTTCCTTGCAAAATCCTCCTTGCCAAATCATCCAGTAGCAAGACATATCACCATGAAAGCTGCAGCCTCCCCTTTCACCTGCTCTCTCCAGACATGCCTGTGCTGTCTCAGAATTCTGAGATGGTGTGCTGCTTCCTTGCTGCCACAAGCCTGTGGAAAGCATCACTTTCCATTGCTTTATGGCAGTGGTAGCTACATGGATTTACATAACTGGTCCCAGGAAATGAAAACATTGTATCGAGTCCTTTAGCTCATTCTGATTTCTAGCCTTTATTTTACTCTTAGTTTATTCCAAATTATCTATAAAATAAACCAGCAGATTAACAAAAAGTGGTGCGCAATGTTGCCCATCTTTCAAAATAGAAAAGATATAACACCAAGCAATATGAAAACCAGACTTTCTAAAGTTCTTTATACATTATTTCAAATTTTTGTCATTTTCATCATTTCCTTCAGCTTGATAAGAATGTAATGCAAATACAATTTATTCTACGCAGGAATACTAACCTTGCCTCTATTAAGATTAGCTGACACTTCTGGCTTTTTAATGCATTTTTGAAATCCTAATAATTTCATCAAATTGAACTGAAATAATCACAACTTTCTTAAGCTTCTCAGGCTTAATATTTTTGAATATTTCATTTGGATTAAGTCAACTGTTTCCCAGAATGGAAACTTGGAAAAAAAAAGATGTGTATTTGTCCATGTTAAAGCAATTTAGCAATAACTTCTGATTATTGGACGAGTGTTCTTAATAATAGAGGTAGATATTAATTAAGAAAACATGACCATGGACTCAAGAACACTGAAATAAAAATTAATTTAAGCCTGATATTTCAACACGATTATAACTTTTCAACTGAAATAATGCAGTTGCAGTGTATTTTTTCTGTGTGTACAACAATAGAAATTACATAGTGATTGCATGCAGTTATAAAATACTCCAATACATGGTTTGGATTTTTATTTTTATCAGCAACTCTTGTTTTTCATTTTTGAACCTAAACCCCAAGCAATATTAAAAGCATGTTTTACCCTAGATGTGCATTAAAGCCTCTGACCTTTGTAATATGGAAAAAATACATCATTCCTTCCTGCTCCCTGGGTAACAGAGGCAAATATTAAACACAAAAAAACTCCAAAATAAACTTTTGATAGCTTCTGCATTTTCCACATCCAAGAAAGTTATGAAAGAGTGAGCACTATATCTTAGTGAAAACTACCTCAATGCCTTCTACTCTAAAAGGCCGATGAACATTTTTTCCACATTTGCATGTATAAACACAGTAGTGGCTCCCTAGAATATATTTTTCTCATTTTCCAGGAGTTAATAGTAAACCTGGATTTCAATATAAAAGTTTGAGAGTCTTCCCAAAGTCTTTTTAGAAGTGGGAAAGCACTTCAGATACTTCTAATAACCATGAAATTAACTAAAATAACTTGTCTTGCTTTCATCTTTCTATATTTCTTTTCTTTGTTCATTGTTAAAACCTTTACTATTAGCAACCTGTGTATTTCTCCCTATATAGGAACAAAGCTGTATAGGGTCTATCTGTGGCTCATGGGAATCTCCCTACTTCTTTTTTCTTTTTTTTTTTTTGTCTCTCCAGATCATTAAAGACCAGAAGCTACTGGGGATAGTTGGAGGGATGCTACTGATTGATCTTTGCATCCTGATTTGCTGGCAGGTTGTGGATCCTTTGAGGAGGACAGTGGAAAAGTATAACATGGAGGTACGTCCTCAAGCCCAAGTAATACTAATGGCTGCATATCAGTATCTACAGCTTTTCATAAGATTAAGCTAAAGACGTATTAGGTAAAATAAAAGCAAGTCAAGCTGTGTATTTTGGGGGAGGAAGGGTTCCGGTTTTCAAAACCAAATAGAAAAGAAAGAACTGCAACCAAAAGAAATTGTGTATGTAGTTGCAAGTGCCACATTTCTGTCACTTGTGAGACATTTTATTTGCAAGAGTTGTAAACACAGGAGAGTCCTCTGCTAAGACTCTCTATTAGAGTCTGTTGCAATAAATAATAGATTATCAGAACCCATTAGTGAATTTCAGTAAGAGCTCATTCAAGATAAGTGCAGGAGAGGTCACTGCTTAGACTGCATTCTTTGTGGAGATGGTCAGGAGTTATGTTACCTGCTGCTATATTTATTTGCAGTAATTTTATGTGCGTGCACCCATACTGATTGTTCCTCTCTTAATGGTATTCCCAGAAAGGTCACATGAGCAATTTTGATAGGCAGGAGGTAATAGCTGAATGCCAGCTGTACACACTTTCCAATACTCTGGTTGGTTTCTAGAAGTGGAGCGGAGGTAGAGCTTTCTGGACAAACTGACAGCAAGAAACATGGCAGCAACATTTTATACCTAGGAAAAAAACCATCTATCTGTATGTAGATGTGCATTGTTCAAGAGTTTATTGTCTCCAACATGGAAACTGGTGATATCTGAAAACTAGATTATATGAGGACAATATAGAAGTGTTACTCTCTTCTCCTATACTTGGCAATCAGTAAGAAAAAGAACAGTTGTTTTCTCTTCTGATGTTAACATTTGCAAGAAATTATATAGCATTTCAGTCCACTGCTTTTACTTTGTTCTTACTTTGCAGTGCAGCTCTGGAATTTTATTAGGAGAAGATTTCACTTTTTAGTACAATTTGTAGAAGATACCCTAGAACAATGCCTCTTAAACTGCAAGGGATTTCTTTGAAAAAATCATTTTAGAATCTGAAAAGATTTGTCTCAGTCATTCCCTAGAGTTTGAAAGACTTCCCAGCTAATACAGTTGTCAATAAAAAGTAGAAAATGTAGCTGAAATTTGTCTGCTGGAGACACTTCTGGTCTATGTGTGTATAGCTCAAAGCCATAGCAGCTTGTTGAGAACCTTGCTTATTTCATTTTGCTCCAAATGTGTTGTAAGTGATATTTCAGTTGTCAGCACTGTTGACATTTTCTCTGCTCATCTGAACCCAAACATATTATGACAAATAGTCACAAAATCCAATTAATATAATCTCAGATAGAAGGAATTTTACTTTTTACTTTGGTTTAAACTAAAGATCCTGATATCTAGTCTTATTAGATTCACTTGAGTATAATGTCCACAGACAGCAGCAATCACTGTGAAGTTAAACCATAAGTACCATATATCTAAAAAATAATGTTTACTGTAGTTTTAAATGATTGCAATTTCCATCTGAACTTTTCAGTGTATATTCTTTGATCATCTAATATATAATGCTAAAAATTTTGTGTGTTTTTTCCACATTTGGCGCTTTCCAAACCACAGGGCTGCACATCAGCTGCCTGAACTTTGCATAAGAACTGAAATTCTCCTGGAATTATATAAGCCCATGCAAAGGGACACTGAATGCACACATGACAATGTTTGATATTTTGATCCCTCAGCATAGAATTGACTTGAACTTACTGTTAGAGCTCTTAGCTATTACTGTAAGTTGTGCAGCATATTTTTTAAGCTAATGGATTTGGGGTGGGAAGGAAATAAAAGTATCATGCTAGCAAATGTAGTCATTAAACTACTGTATGTGCATAAAATATGTTACTATAAAAACAGTGAGGTGAACTGCAATTTACTTTCCTGAAGCACACCTCTTCAGGTCTCAAAAAATCCTGTGTAAAAGTAAATGACAATTGTCTTTGCTGTTATAATTATTATTGTTGTTGTTATGGTATTTTTTAATTTTTAGACTGCTAAAGTGTAATAGTGAATTCTTTAGTTGAGTTTGATTGAGCACATATTATCTTTTCTGTGTTTGAAAAATACTTGCCACATAGTAAACACTACTGGTGGCAAGTTTCTGTTTTATTTCAGGAATATTTTGTAGTGGATATTTCTTGTCCCACTTGATTCTGCGAAATAATTTTAAAGGGATTATTTCTGGCTGTTAATGCTAATCCAAGTGATAAAGATTAAACTAAATGTAGGCTCCAAAGTTATGAATGCAATCAGTCATTCTAGCTAATGAACCATTTGAGCTCTGTTTATGAATACTCATCAGCTTCCTACGTGATAGCTCTGCATTTGGCTTCTGTCGGGTGACCCTCTGTTAGCTGTGTCTTCATAAGCACATGAATCAAAGGAACCAGGACAAGAAGCCTAAAAGACTGGTAATGTCCTGTGCTGTTTGCTGTTATTCACAAAATAGTTCGTTTTAATGAAGCAACAGCAGTAAATTATCAAGAACTTTTTAAAAGAGTTCTTAAACCCAGAGCTTTAAAATCCAGGCTCCTTTCTGGAGTTGCTTGCTAAGTCCGAGCAATCCATGCCTTATAAGCTGAGGTTAGGTAGTCCAAATCTAAAAATACAAAGGGAAGTGAAGGCATTTTTAGAGACTCTCTGGCCGTTACAGAAGGCAGAAGTCCTATGGAATATTGGATCTCTCAGTTTTCAGCCAAATTTCTGGCCTCCTGACCCTACAGGTATGGTTTCCTTAGGAAAAGCACATCTGTGGCTGCCATAGGACACCACATTAAAAGTTTTAATGACTGACCCATAAAGCATCCAGATCCTCCAGTCATCAGCAGAGGAAGTAGTTTATGGCATATGGATAATAAAGTTGCTGGATAAAAAAAAAAAAAGAGGCTAAAGACCAAGGCAGGGACAATATTAAAACTTTCCTAACTGTACAGTGATCTGCAGAAGAACCGTAGTGGTATCCTTATGTACTTTTCCTAAGAGTGCTGTAGAAAGCATTTGATGACACAAAGAGCTTCTAATATTCAAGCAGCAGTGTAAAAAAAAAGAAAAAAAGGGGAATTAATTCATAATGTTACCTCTACTTATCTGTTTTCCTAGTTTCCCTGCCTGTAACATTTCTCCTTTTGCTAATTTTTCAGACCAGTGGAGAGACCAATCACATTTTTTCCTAATTTCTTCCTAGGCTGAACCAGGAATTTGCTTTTCTCATCATGATTCACCTTTTTTGTCATAATCAAAATGATTTTGCTCAGATCTGAGCTAGGTCCCTGCCAGGCTGTTTCTCCCAGTCATGTGAACTGGAGTGCATCCTTCCTTCACTGTCTCACTGGCTGAGCTGCCCATGAAGAACTATGGTGCTTCTGTGGATGCTGCTGTAGAAGAGATTTGCAAGGCTCTACCATTGTTTGCTTTTTGATCTGCTTTCTTAAGAAGGCAATGTTTATGTGCCAGGGTATGATGTTTTTACTGCTGCCTAACAAACTTTGCCTGTTTCAGTCAAATCTGACAAATTTGAGCAGATACAGCTCTTAAGGAAATAGAACCATGACATACTTGCTGTCAACAGCCAGCTGTGTGGAGGGAGGTTCTGGTAGTGTCTCCTCTAAGAGAAGGGCCACACAGTGAGTTTATCCCTTTGTCTAAAAACGGATATTTTAAATTACTTGCTACAGGGGAGCTTCACTCTTATCTGAAGATAATCCAACCACAAGAAAAGAACACTTAGGAAACCAGCTCCCTCTAATTTCAGTTGCTCAGCTATGTTGGAATGAAACCACAGTCTGAAATAGCAAAATCCTTTAGAAAGTGTAGTCTGTGCTACAGCCATATCATAATTCAATCATGTAGTTAGTACAGTTGAGAGGGTCCATGTGTACACATGCACTCACACTCACCTCTTGCTCACAATTAGCTCAGCTAGTCAGAGCACGGCACTGATAATGCCAAGGCCGTGTGCTCAGTCCCTGTATGGTCCATTCACTTAAGAGCTGGACTCAGTGATCCTTTTAGGTCCCTTCCAACTCAGAATATTCTGTCATTCTCTGGTGTAGTAACTCTTTTACTCTAGAGTTCAGCTTGAAAGCCTCTGACTGGCTTATCTTCTCCCAACACAAATATCTGTGAAACAGATTGGATCTCTGTGGCCTTGGAAGGTAGACAGTGATAATGTTTAATAAATAATAACTTGTAGGGGAAATGGACTACCTTTTGTAATTCCCAAGGTAAAAATATCTATCGTGTTAGATTCAATGAAAGTAGTATCTTATATAATGGATGCCAATATTTCTTGAAAATTTTAAAACATTTATCCAGGGCAGCAGCCTTTGTATTCCTTGATGTTTTAGTACCAATTAAGTAGTTATTTCTCTGATGTTTCCTCTTATGCATTCTTATGATAGCATCATCAAGATTTAAAAATAAACTTCATTCTGGCATCTAGAATACCAATATTTAAGGTTTCACCCTAATTTGTCCTGGAATGGTAATGAACATGAAATAGAGAAAAAAAATCTGAATAAAGATGCCATTTTAGAAGACACAGAAGAGAAAAAGAGATCAATGAGAGCTCAATCCTATTTGAGCTTCTAGCACTGATATAAATGTAAAATGCAGAAACCAATATGAGGAGACCTTATATGAGGATGGTGTAATAACCAAAATACCAATATGCAGGAAAGATTAGTAGGCCATGCCAGTGTCAGAGTAGTGCAGTATGTTAAAGAAAAGTCAATTCATATTACCAAATTAATAATTTCAGTGAGACACAATTCCTATGTATTACAAGTGTATAACAATGCTGCCAGACACATATTACTACACAAAAAGCCAGAAGTTCAGCTTTGACTGGTATGTTGAGGGACTCAAAAACATAAACCAAAAAAAATGTGCTGCTCAGGCTAACTAATTTGTAGATTAGAAAACCCACAGACAGAGACTTAACCCTTGATTATATTCTGAATAGGACACAGAATCCATTCCAAAGTCTTGATATCTGAAAGAGTTTTCTATAGCTACAAATAAATTGTTCTTAGTTTTGATAGCTTTGAAGAAGCAACAAACAAAAAAGATCTGTAGACCATTTTCAGAAAGCAGATAGACATTTATTTAAGGAAGTGTCTTAAAGAGAGGCTAAAGAGTAAATGTAGAGAGTTAAATCTTTACAGTTGGTTTAGAGAGTACTGAGAACTCCATATGTGAGCCACAGAGTAAATTCATGCCACATATCAACTAAGACTTGAAAAAGAAAAGACTCAGCGTGACAAAACAGTAGGAAGAACTCCTTCAAAAAAATAAAATTATATTCAAATGGGGAAAATACACAGGATCATAATGTCTGATAAGTTAAATGTAGAAGAAAATAAAGCAGTCTAAAAAAGCATCTTACAATGAATGAAAAAAGAATAATAAATCTTTCTGTAAATACTGGTAGCAGCAAGTTTGCTATGGAATCTTGGGAATAATATTTAAGCAGAATAGAAGATCATTACTTGCAGAAAATAAGGCTATGTGGAATGATTAAATGATTGATTTGCTGCTTTGTTCAGCAAAATTCTTAATGGAAGAATTTGTGGAGATTGCTGTGCTAGAACCCTTTTGATGAACTCACTGAGGAGAGGCTGGAGTTGCTGGTAGGAATAGGGAAACTGATCAGAAATAAATCAATGGAGAAGATTCTATTCTCCCAGGTTTTCTATAGCAATTCAAAAGAATAATTGTCAAACTACTGACAACAGTATGTAATCATTAGCTCAGAACTGCTTTGATATCTGAGCAAAATATTGCAATTATCTTGCCATGTTTTCAAGACAAAGTAGAAACCTTAAATTTGTAAGTTAATGTAGTGGGCCAAATTATAAAAATTATAATCAGGAGTAGGATTAGAAATTGATATGCTATGCTGAAGAGTAGTCGACACCACACTTGTGAAGGAACAAGTCATAAAAACTTAGTGAAGTCCTTTGAAGAAGCCAGCAGACATGAATAGAAGCTGACACAGCCAGCTAGGTCTCAAAAAGGACTCATCAATTTATTTCATCAAAGGCTCTCACAGAAAGGGAATAGACACAGAATAAGAGAGAAGCCCTCAAATGGGTATGAAGTTCTTTAGAATAAGGAAACAGAACTGAGAAATAAATAAAAGCTCATTTTCTAGTAAGGAGGCATGTAACCAGTAGAGGCCTTCAGGACAAGTCCACTCTTTGTGCTGGTATCTGTATTGTTCAGTGGAAGAGGTTATATCAAGTTATTTCAGAAAATATGAATGAGGGCTGACTGTGAAGAATTTGGGACAGACATTGCAAAGCTTAACATGAAGTGAAATGCTCTTTCCTTATTGCATCTGCAGCAGTAAAAATAAATGTTGTCTTGCTTGTGATGTAAACTCTTTCTGATACAGAGGAAGGTAGAATTATAGATTTAAGTTCAGCTAGAGGAAACCCATAAATAGATTAAATAAATTGAGTACATCTTACATCTTTCTGAATAAGACAGAAAAGCCTGGCTTAAAACAATTATAACTGCCCAAAGTTTTCATTTAAATAACTAACCCAGAACAAAATCACGTTAGCTGGCTTGACACAGCTCTCTGAGCACTGAGATATGTTGAGTATATCCTCAATAGATGGATGTAGGTATAACAGGACTGGAGGAATCAATATTGTTCCTGGGTATCTGATTGTCTTTTCTGTGGGACTGCTCTAAGAACCTGAAGAAATTAATACTACTGAGCTGTTACTTGGGCTGTACATGAATTTAACTATATATAGATATACAATTCTAAAAGTTACTCACAATAGTAATTCAAGGTCAATGGTAAGTGAGAGTTGTGCGAAAATAACTGAGATGGGATGTGAAGAATATTCAGGAAGGATGGCATATATAATGTATGAAAGTCCAAGGTGAGTGTAGTGCTATACCCTGATGGACTAGTTAACTAAAAGCTGTGGTCATCAAGTATAAAACATTTCCTTAGGAAAGACTTTTGTCTTTTAAAATTGCTTTATCCTTACATTTTTTTTATGAAAGTTATGTGAAAATTTGAATTTGGCTGCACAGATGTAGATATCTTTCTTTAATATCCATTTGCATTAATAACACTGCTGTTGGAAGGACTGGAAAATACTTAAGTCCAAAATTATACACAGAGGAGTGTGGGCGGGCTGGGGGGGGAGGGGTGTTAGTATTCACATGATAACATGGGAATAACATAGGTGTGGAATTGGTGAAGGTGTCTGGTTCAAATTCATGCACTCAAGCAGATTTTTGTAAATTCTTTGATGTTTTGAAAAAATCGGATCACGTTCTTTTCTCTTTCTGCATATGTATATATGCATAAACAGATGTGTTTATGGGGTTTTGTTTACTTTGTGCTGTTCAGTCAGCTAACAGCCAGATTAGAGAGAACTTTGTTCAATGTGGGATGTGAAATGAAGAATTTAATTGGCTGAAGTATTTTCTGCGGGTGTTCAGCCTAAAGCAGGTCAGAGCTTGTTAGTCAATTTGTTCTCTGTGTATCGTTACGCCCATCTGTTTCCCCTACTATTTTTTAAATAAATTTAATTTTTTCCTTCCAATTTGAAATATTACAGACTGTGGGTGCCAAATGTCTCCTGAATTCTGTAACCTGATTTCAAACCGTGCCATTGTAGCTCTCAGCAGGTGGCCTGCCAGGAGTAGCTGAAACTGAGAGCCCTTGCTTGCATCTGCTGGGACACTCTGGTAGCTGGCAGATGCTCCAGAGAGAAGGAAGCTGAATGGCCATAAAGTCATCTGTAAGCCTTCTACGAGCCCAGAGGATCTAGCACAGGTCCAAAGAAAGAGTAAATACTAAAAAAATAAAAGCTGGTTTACTTCTCTCTTTCATTTGACATCAGTTTCCAAGGAAACAGAACAAAACGTGAGAGCTGGGAGCCAGCAGCTGAGATTGACTCAGCTGGTGGCTAGTCCTGCTTCTGTTCCCATGGAAACATGTATCAAATTGGCAAAAATAAGGAAATAGGGCAGGGTCAGTTCTAAAATGGCAGGATGAATGGCTGCTGCTTAACAACAGCTACTTAACAAGATGAGGCTTGCTGGTACTTATTCCTCTTCAATAAACAATTCCAATTTTAGTTCTGCCTCCCAAAACAACAGTACCTATAATATTCCCACCTTAGGAATGTAGGAACCACTATCATTGACCAGACTTGTAACTCCTCTTGTCCACCACCTCATTTAAAACAATGATTGGCCCAAATACTTCCAGAGGTGGGTGCCAGAAATGTGTAGTACGCATCTGAAAGTTCATCTGTCACGCTTGAAAATTTCAGCTGTGATTCATAATGAGTACTAACTTGAAATGAGCAGTTGTGTATAACTCATAGCTCTTATACTCTCACTAATTGAACATTTTTGTTACTCTCATAAATGTCAGGGGGTTTTGACTCTTGCAAACTTTGTACAGATCAGAGTAATTGCTAGCTAGACACTGTGTGAAGAACTTCCTTTCTCAGTTTTGGAAACAATGCTTTTCAGTCTCATTGAACATACATTATTTTTCTTTTAGGGAAAAAGAAGAGAATTGAGTCTTCCACGTTTCCTTTGGCAGCACCAATCATTACTATGCATCTGTGTTTACAACCTTATTTTCCTCTTTTCTCTTTGGTAGATAGTCCCAATCTTATTAAGCTCTTTTTCATGTGACATGGAAACTCTAAAGCATCCTTTTTAGTTAGGATGACTAATATTGCATATTTTAGAAGATCTGTGTAATGTGTTTTATCTATTATTCATCCTCTTCCATATATTTAGTGTATTATTTTTCACTGTTGCACACCATTGAACAGAATTTTGGACTTGACTGTCAAAGCGATTCCCAGAACATTTCCATGAACTAATTATGACTCTGAGAAAATGTATAAGTAGTTCTACTGTTTTTACAGTAGCATTACAGCTACAGAAATCAAATTCCCCTTGTCATCATATGGCCCACTCAGCTACACTCCTGACATTTTTAGTCTCAATTAACCTCAGTATTTTTGTCTGGGTATTTTCATGGTTGAGCTGTTGGGCAAAACCGATTTTAGTATGGAGCTATGGTTCTTACCGAACTATATATGTGCTTCTGCAGATCTTACGGAGTGGAAGTATTATTCTGGAATATGGAAGCATCATAGTGGAGGGGTTTTGTTATATAACTATTGTTACTTGTGCTGCTGTTATGTAGTCACATGTCTAGCCTGTCACTGTTACTTTGCAGTAGCTGCTCCACTTCTGAGGGCTCTGCTGCCAGAGGTACCCAACAGGACCCATCCTTTCAACTGCTTTTGGAAATACAGACTATTGTTCCCCCTTTGGGATTTTAAGGCATAATCCCTAGTCCTCTGTGAATGAGTCTGTTGGAGGAAAGGAAATCAGATGTCAGATATCCAACCCCAACAAGTCAGTGCATACACACGGGCGGGACAACCAGGGAGTGATTCATACCTAACCATCATTAAAAGCAGCAGACACATTATCTGTCAGGGCTACCTGGCTGCTTCACACAGAAGGCACTGTGACAGTTTTGTTGATTCACTGAGGAGGCTCAGTATATTATAGACCCAGTGGCACTTCTTCATTTTAAACTTCAAATACATAGGATACAATCATTCAGATTTCTCTCTGAAAACTGAAGCCAGAGCCAAACTTAACCCTGATTTTATGCTCCTTCATAAGACTACATTGTTGGTATCGGACAACGCTGATATTTTGGCAGTTAGGAACTGTCTACCAAATAGAAACGTAGCTGGCTTTAGGATATTTCAGCATTTGTTAAGCACTACTGCATTAGCAAGGTCATAGAAGCTGTTTTCATCACATGCTTACCTTCTTCTTTCAGAGATAAGTCTCTGTGAGATCTCAGGACACATTTTCACTTAAACTTCATATTGAGTGTCAAGATTTACAGGCTTCATAAGCCAGACAGGAATTTTTTTGCTCTTTTTTTTCAGTTATTTGAGTTGTTAATATCAAAAGTGAAAAAAGACAAGAAAACACTTCTCTCCATCAGTCACCAAAACCTGATGAGGAAAAACTTTCAGAAAACAGTCTAGGAACTGATTAATCTTCCTTGCTGCATTTTATCCTGGGTACTCCATGTTCAACCCTTTCTAGCATTGTAGCACCTCTCTTGTTTTCTGAAAGAAACCACCAGTGTATAAGAAAGACAGACTTTAATGCTTATGCCCAAAAACAAATGCCGATATGGATAAAAAGAACCATAATTAATTACTCCACGAATATCCTAAGGCTGCAGTAGAGACCAATAAAATCTTTCCACCAGACATCTCTGAAAATAGAGAATTCTCCATTAAAATAGCTATTTTGGATAGAAGATTATCTAATGTAATTAATACTTCTTTGGGGGAAGAATATTCTCTTGTTCCTTCAAATGTTTAAATAGGCTGATACTGTAAAAATACAATCTGGATATCCCAGAGCGTCTTTAAAACTATTCTTTCAATCCTAAGCAACTTTATGGGGAAGGCAAGCCTCAAGCTTGTACTATAGGTAATAGTAGGTCGTATCATTTGCCTAGAATGTCCTGAGTTCTGGCCAGCAAATTGTACTGGAAAGGATTAAGGACAATGATAATCAGTTTGGAAAAGCAAGCCACGAGTAACCTGCCACAAGATCTTTATGCAGTGCTTGACTATGAAGCAATGCTCTCTCACTCAAAAGGAGCACCTTGGCTTTGCAATAAAACCACTTCAGTGCTGCTCAAACTTAATAGGAGCTGATGTACTTTTCCTTCGAGGTGAAGTGCCACGTGGAGCACTTCTGTTTGTAAGCACACCCAGGGAGACAGGGAGAGCTGGCTGGACAGCCAGGGCACACACACACACACAGGCAATAAGCAGATGGCACAGTGCTGCAGACTTGACCCAGACTTCGTGCTGGTGGGCAGAGGGCCCGAGGAAGAGCTTCCCTGAACAAAGCCATCCTCTTTATGGCTGTGCAGTACGGGTCATTTTGCTCCTGAGTTTGGCTCTCCTGGATTACTCATTGTCACTTTGCTCCCTGACAGAGCAGCATCTGTAAGCAGTGTAAAGCACTGTATTTGTGCCCAAACCTTGAAGACTCTGTTCTTCCCTAGCAAAACAGTGCAGTCATATTTTGAAAACTATTTTTAAAAAAAAGTGCTAGTACCAACACAGGACATTTTCTGCCAGTGCCTTGGGCCATTCTCTGCTGGAGTTTCCTATATGGTAGTAAATCAAAACCTTCATATTATTATATTTTCGGTACGTCAAAGTGTTTTGCTTTAGAGGGTAAATTTTTTTCTTCTCTGATAAGCATACCCTAAAATTTAAATGTATGTTTCATATGCAAGTGAGAAAAAACTTTTTTCCTTCCTTCCATGCTTCTCTACCCTCCTCTACTGTTTTCTCCTGCCTGTCTCCATGAACTGTCACACTTAACAAATCTTTACCTCATGCTCACTTTCACTCCCATAATGTGCAGGTCATTCCTATAAGTGACTGTGTCAAAGGACAGTAAACCTGTGGCTTAGGCCAGCTCAGCTTTAGATCATTATCCACTCTTGAGCAGCTATTAAAGACTGGTGATGACCTGACTGCCGGTGACCATCGGTCAGAAGTAAGAAGAGCAAGTGAAAAATGGATGCAGATTGGACAATTTCCCAAGAGAGATACTCACTTCTATTTTTGTTAAGAATGCTGACACTGCTCAAATCCAATAATTCTTTTTTTTTTTTTTCTTTAAAGAAAGAGTTATGAATCAACCATGAGCTGCACAGGTTGGCATGGACATACTTCTGGACAGTCAGTGTAAGGCTTCCCAGTAAGACCTGATTTAATGGTTTGTGGATAAAAGACTCAAAAATAAATGCTTACTAAGTAGTTATGTGGAAGTAGTAAGTGGAGCGAGTTCCTAGTGCATGAGGGTGCCTCATAAAGGGAGAGACCCAGTCCCCACAGCTGTAGCTGCCTGGCTGCCCTCTTTGTTGTTGTTGATTTTTGTTCTTGTCGGTTTTGTTGTTGGTTTTGTTTGTTTTGGTTTTTTTTGGATTTTTTGTGTGTTTGTTTAGTTTTTTGTGATTTTGGGCGTTAATTTTTTTTTGGTGGTGGTAGTCGACACTTTTCAACAGAAAATTCTGAGTTTTCATTTTAATGTCATCATTACTTCTCACCTTTACAGCCATGTCATGGATCCTTTTTTTTTTTTGGGGGGTACATTTTAAAAAAAAACTTACCTACTTGCCTTGTTCTTGAAAACTTGTATTAGCCATTCTAACTTTTCTCATGTCACTTCTGCTATAATATATGACTTCCTTATTATGATTGTGTTATAAAGGACTCCTGGTTATCTCAAATAACAGTTTGGATTTTTGTTATTGGTGTACTTATTTCTTTAGAATTCCCATTTTATTCAACGTTTTCCATTGATTCTGAGATATTTTTATTGCTTTCTCATGAAGCATCTATGACTCAAGTAAGAGTTTTAGAGAGCTGAGAATCTTTCTAAGCAGTTGATAATTCCTTTATCACTTTATATCAGGTTAGAGTTTACAAAGTTAGAATCCTCATTTTATGGAAATACCCTGCCTAAATTTTAAAATTATTATGTCTGCTTTTATCATCAAAAAATGAATTATTGTGTAATTTTTACCAGTAATTTTTATCTGTAATTTTTACAGATTCTTCTAATCTGTTCAGAGTTAGATACTTGAAAAGGAAAATATTTGTGAAAAAATGCTTGCCTAAATATTTATTTTCAATATGCTGCATATAGATGTAGATGTATATGTATGAATGTGTGTTAATATGTACAAATATATATATATTTTTAGTATCTTGACTGTTGATATTTCAGTTCTGGTATTTGGTCAGGGACATAATTGAAACAACCAATGGTTTGGATTCTGGTTGACAAAAGCTGGATATTTCGTCTGATATTTCTTTCTGTGTGCTGGTTACTTCCCTGCAGAAAGGAAATTTTTGGTCTAACTGCTCTGATTGGTTCTCCCACATTTTGTGGGGCTGTTGCAAATAAAAATAGAACAGTACACCTGCATCCTAGATCTGTAGAGCTAGTGATAGAAAGTTCCATTTACTATGGAATTTTCTGTTTGCAATAATACCATTGAGCCAGCATGTAACTTTGTGCAGCAGAGGAAAGCAAAATGAGGATTTCTTGCTTCCAAAATAGAGATGCTCTTCAGCTTTGCTATACAGGTTGAAGGCACACATCTTTAATGCTTTCATTGGGATCTAATCTTACAATAATGCTGTGAGCAGTTTAAACCAAAGTATTTTTAGTTTTTTCATATTTTTCATTTGCATACATTAATATAGAAGAAAGAACAGCCAGTTAAAGCACTCTAGAGACACAATCAGGATGGAAATGTGTGTTTGATGACAAACCATCAAACAACATTATAAGAGCCAGCATTACAAAGGAATTGGGCCGGAATAAGATGGAAAAGATCACTGTGGGGGCAATTTGGATATTTTCCCCTCTTTTCCGGTGTTTGGAGTTTTTAAAGTAAATTAATACAATTTTAATTAATATTAAATGAGATCCATATTAGAAATCACCAAAGTAATTAGGGAAGCAGTTACAATTATGAACTTCGACAAGTCATTTTGCAAGTCACTATGAAAATGATTTCATAAATTGAATGCCAAACAAGATTTCAGGTTTAAGGGAAAATGACAGAATAGGTGAAGCTGCTTATAAATAAATGCCAGGTGATGGTTAGATCTTGATAGAAGAGCACTCAGATTTAAGAAAATATCATCTTAATACACAATAGGAGTCAAAAGGCAAACCAAGTGTGAGGAATTATGAGAAAAGAAATAGGGGACAAAATATAACTCAATACTATGGCAGTGTTTAAATCCAGAGTGGAGTTATACCTATACTGTGTACAGTCCCAGCACAATTCCTGACCTCCAGGAGATGGAAAATGTCCAGAGCTTTGTAGAGGCTTGAGAAGTATGGATGGAATAGCCCCCATCCAAGGAATAGGCTGGAACAGAAGTGGATGAGGACAGGGAAGAGTAAAATCTTCAGTGGCTTAGAAAATGTGATTAGAAGTGATCACACATAGTCTATTCCTATACAAGAGCTAAGGAGTGTGAAGTGGAACTGGCAGGTTCAAAGAAGAGACAACACATAATGCAGGTGGTGAACTTCTCTGCAAAATGTTGTCCATCCTAAAAGCTTACATGGGATTGACATAGCAGCTGGGCACACTGATGAAAGAAAAAGCTATCAGGTGTTAAATAAGCAGACATGACCTCACTCTGAAGAAATCATTGTGTGACAGATGATAGAATTCTAGAGAGTTTTTTCTATATACTTGGTCTTTTTCAGATTCTTCCCCAGGGGAGGCATGGTTTGGTAGGACTTGAGACATGTAGATTTTTATGACTACATCTGTTATATACATCAGCTATGGAGAGAAGGGATACACCTGTATATTTAAGTTCCCTTTGCATTTAATTTTATTTCTGTTGTTTATAATTGTTCTCATAGAATAAAGAGACCAATTCTGACAAACTGCAGACAGCATTTCTGAACATTGATGGGAGAATGTTTAGAATGTAATTCTCAACAGCAGGTGTCCTGCATTCTTTTCCAAGTATGTCGCACATTTTTAGAGCGTTTGATAGTTGTGCTGTGACAGGAAAACATATTCTTCTAATATGTCATGAAGGGGAAGAAATCTTCTGTGTTTACCCAATTTTTATTTAATTTGTACAAACTGACTCCTGAAAAAGAAACTGAAGAAATTAAATATAAATATATATTATAGAATCTTTGAGACTGGAGGAGAACTCTGGATATTTTCTGCTTAAAGCAGAGTGACTTACAGTGCATGGTTCAAGACCATGTCTAATCATATTTTGAATGTATTCAAGTGTGGACTTTCCACAACCTCTCTGGGCAACATGTTACAGTGTTCAACCACCCTCATCATCAAAAAAGCACTTTTTTCCTATGTTTAAATGGTACTTCCTGCATTTCAATTTGTGCCTTTTGTTTTTTCATTGAATACCACTGACAAAAGTCTGGCTTCATCTAGAAATATATAGCTAAAAATTGATCACAAGTAAAGAGACACTGTGTGTGGGAGTGAGACTGTGTTTCTAAGGCACTAGATTAGTTGAAGATCTAGAATTGTCTTCTTTTGGGGGGGAATGATATAACTTGAATTTCAGAGTTTAATAATGCTATGAAAGAGGTTATGTGATGTGAAGACTGGCCCCATGTTTCTGTGTTTTGGAATTGGTCCCTAGATTTTTACAAAGACCTTGTGAGAACTGCTTTCATCCCTGCTATTTTCCAGTTAAAGGTTGGCTAGCTTCATCTGGATTTTGAGATATATTTTCAGCTGCAAATGGCTAACACAAGAGAGAGAATACCACAGCTATCACTGCATCTCCTTTAAAATGGTTCATTTGCCTCAGGCTTTAGGATTTAGCTGTAATGAAGATGAAAGATTGATGGCTGACTGCTGACCTACTTTGAGGAAATGAAAGAGCAGGTGGCATGCTGCTGACTAGGAAAGCAAAAGACTCTACTAAATGCAGAGAAATAAAGCATGGCTGAATAAAGTCTCTTTTACATCACAGCTTCTTTTCAGTAGCCCAGTACAGAATAATACACATCTGGAAACCTCAAAACCTCTTTTATATCTCTGCATGTGTAAATATATTTAACCTATTTGAAATAGTTATTTTCATTTTACATAAGAAGGCTCTATCACTTACTGCTAGGGCTTTGAATCTATCCAAATGTCACAGCATATTGTAGAAACTAATAGGAAAAGCTAGACAAGGCAAATTACAAAAAAATGTAAGGCTTAAAGTGTGACAGATGTTTCTTTCAGTGGTTGCAACAAACTGTTCTCCAAATTTTGTTTAACCTTTGGCAAAAGAGAGGCATGTTCATCTAAACTCAGAATTAAGATGCTCCCAACTGTGTGGGGAAAGTGTTTAACCATTGTTGTGAACCAGCCCTTCAGAGAAGAGCTGCCTCCTTTCAACTGGGAGCAGCGTACTCTACTTTGTGTCAGGAATTTCAGGCATGAAGCATGAGAAGAGATTAAAGGAAAAAACATTTTCAGTTTCTTGGTAGCAGCCTTTTGTTTCAAGCAAGCTAGTAATACATTGGTGAATGCTGATGTTGATGTTGACCACCAAATATGTCTGCAACTTCTCATAACTGGTACATTAACAGAGAATGGCATGATTTTTTAAGCTAATTGTTTTCATTAAAAAGCAGCTGTCTTCCATGTTTTGGAGCAGGTACAGAAGAAAAGAGCTGTGTTGTCTACCAAATCAGAAAAGGATTGAGCTGCAAGTCAGGGACTGAGTTGTAAGCAATCATACTCCCTTACAGCTTGCATTTCTGCACTTGCAACAGCCCTCGTTGATAACTGCAGTGTCATGCTGACATCCTGAAATCAGAGGAAGTTTCACAAGCTAAGCGGATCCCTCTGTATTCAGCTTCAGATGGCAACACGACCCTGGGATGTCATTTAAGACATCCAATTCTCATTCCTTTCGAGAAGAGTCAAAGGGGTGTGCCATCTGGAGAATAGTAAAAGGTGTGTAGCTCTGACTTTCCCTTCAGTAAATTATTAAGACTGTCCAACTATGTGACAAAAGGCATCTTTTTGTATCTTTGCACTCTTTTCCTTTAACAGAGAGAGTTTCTAGTTTATTCTTTGCATGCAAGACATGGGAGATACCAAGCTATTAGGCTGTCAATTCTGTAACTATTCCCAAGAGCTTTCTTTTCTTAAATTCTGGGAATAAAAATCTCATTTTATCATCTGACATTCAGCCCATATTCTAAAACAACTTAGTAACTCGTGGTTATTTTTGTACTGTCTTCCTTCGTTCTGCACCTTTGAAAGAGGAGACAGCTAGAGGAAGTGGGCATTTACTATTGTGGTGTTATTCAAAGCTTGAGAGTGATTTAGAGGATAAAGGGGGGAAAGCATGTATGTGTGTATCAGGGAATGTGTGAGTTTATGTGCTGAATCCTTTTTTTTTTTTTCTCCCTTCCCACCCTGTAAAACATTCTAGTTAGGAGAAGACGTACCTTGGTGTTTTCTTTTTATTTTTGGTGGGTACAGGACAGTTGCAGGAACTTTTTCCTTTTTGTACAAATAGTAATAAGGGTTCTGTATGTGCATCCTGTAAAGGACAAAATCTAATTTTATAAATCTTTTTCCTCAAATGAAGTCTGATTTCCAAGTTGTTATATTAATACTATATGGGTGTGGTTTTCTCAGGGTGTAGGAATTGTGCCATCAAGACTTCCTTTTGCCTGGTTTTGATCTCTCTTACCAGGTGTCTGATAGCTGTTCTGGTAGCTTGCACTCCTAGAACCCACCTGATAGACTCTCCATCATTTGTTTGCACCATATACAGCTCACTGAGCACAGACCCTTATTGAAACTTTGCATAAAAGCTCTAGAAAGGACAAAAAAATTAGTTACTTTTATAATGTTAAATTTAACATTTACAACAAATTGAAAGCTAATATTAGCATTTTAAAAATAATTTGATGTTAGGATGATTCAGCGTCTTTTAATCTTTCATGAATAATGATTGCCTATAAACAGTAGTGATATGGGAAAAGGAGATGTCCTTTTTCTATTCTTGCTTGGTAAAAACCATGAGAAACAGGAGTGAAGGTGAGGGTGAGGGTGACCTAAAGAAGAAAAGTAAGAGAAGAAGAAGATTATTCTTTTGAATCGGTGTCCCACAAGCTAGCAGAGAAAGAAACCAAGGCAAAAAATACATGTCTGCCAGTGAAAACGCATGTGCCTGGGCATAGCTAAGAAACATCTATAAAGACAATACCAAGATAATTATTTTATTGTCATAAACACAGACTACAAAGTGGTAGCTGAATAGATTCTTTTTAAAAGGCTAGTGAAGTATAGCCATTAAAATGGCAGGGCTTGGAGTGTTTTAGAAGTTAGGACTATTTTAGTGAAGTTTGTAAACATAAATTAAAAGACCACTGTAGCCTTAAAAGATCTATTCAGAATGTTCTATGGTGAAGTGATGTCAATATTCTTCTGTGTTGGAAATCACAGAATCATAGAATGGAAGAGAGGGAGGTTGGAGGGGACTTTAAACATCATCTAGTTCCAAAATCCTGCCATGGGAAGGGACATCTTTCACAAGACAGGTTTCTCAGAGCCCATATTTCCCCTAGGTGTCACAGATACAATTTTCCTTTTGCATAATATTAGAAGGAAATTTACTGCCATTGCTACTGAAAGATTTAAGTGATTCACATACAAAGCTGAGAGAATTAAAGGTGAATCCTAAGATGGACATGCATTGTGTGTCCATCCAATTCCTAAATTGATTTTGACCTAACTTACAGCCATTTTGTTCACATCAGAACTCTGGCTGGTGCACAGTTATTAATGTAAAACCTTTTTCTAATTCTGCAATTTTTCCACCATTTTAACTGATGTATTTTAACTTCTATAAATTAGGCCAGTGATGTTTATTATGCAGACAAGTTACAACTTTCCAAGCTATCAGGTTACCTGTCACAAATACATTCACTCTAGGTGGTACAGATTGAAGGATTGTAATCTTGTCTATTAGGTATTTGAATACCTAGATTTGGGTCTATCAGTGTACAGAGATAAAAAGTATAACTTGTGAAAATTTGGTTTTCTTTGGGATTTAGTTTTTACTTGATGTTGTCAATGGAATTATTCATCATAAACAATTTGTGGGATTTACGATGGGAGTGGCCTGTAAAAAATCTTTCGGTAGTAATTTGATTAATTTGCTCACATTTTCAATCTCAACACTCCTTTTTCTTTTCCTCCATGTTTTCCTAACTCTTTCAATGAACAGAACTGTAGCATTTTCACTTTGATGTATGTCCCTTTTGATTAGGAGATCATCAATTATTTAGATTGTTCCAAACCTTGCAGTCTAATACTTTGAACATAAGACAGTAAGTAGAGCATTTTCAAGATCAGTGTTTAAAAATAGGTCATGTTTTTCAAGAGATCAGCCAATTCAGTGCTTGAAAATCTGGAAAATCTCCTGATTAACATTCAGTATTTGTTAACCTCATATGGACTTGTTTTTAAAACATTAGCTGTATTATTTTCTCCATTTAGAAAAGTCACCTAGCTTATATCCAACATTTAATGCCAGTTGTATCATTAATAGTATCTGTTAAAAAACAAGAATAATGATATTCAAGGGGTTTTGCTGAAGGAAAAGAAGGTATTTTCTCAACCTTATAAAGGTATCAATGGTTTTTTGCTATGATAATTATTTGGTGCATGTGCTTCATTATTATCATTAATAGTAATAATAATATTTTGCAGTTCTGAAGCACTTTTCATCTGCCGACCTCACTTCTTTTTGCAAACAGCTAATTAGACTTCAAAACACAGTAAGTGGTGCTATACCCACTTTTCTGCAGGGCAGTACTGGAGGGCAAACCATGCTGCCTCTCAGTAGGCAGTCCAGGAAGCTTGAGGGGATGAGTAGGAACCCCCATGAATATGAATTGTGAATTAATATGCCATGAGGCAAGTTTTCCTGCTTATTCTGACTAATTAGCTCATGGCCTGATAATGAAAAGGACAGAAATTTCAGACTGTTCCCTGCAACCGCATGCTTAAAAGTTTTCCCCTTATCTCATTACATGGCAGTGAAATCATGACAACCACAGAGCTTTTCACAGTAGTTTCATACACCAGAGAGAAGTTCAAAATTTGATGATTAAATGGTATTTTCCATCCTAACCTGTATAAGTGGTGATAGTTCTACTTATTCCAGCTTTGCTTCTTTCATTTGGTTGTTTTTTGGATGAGTTCTGGCCAAGTGCTTTCAACAATGTAGCTACTGATACTTGTCTAGTTTTGGTGGCTCTCCAAGCACAGGCTGTCACACTCAAATATATTAGAAATGTTCATTGCACATAAATACTGAGAGAGAACTAGTTACATCATCAAACCACAGACTCGGTTAAACGTCCTCCTTTTAAATAAGGAGGGTAGGAGCAGTGGATACTATCTGTTTACCTCAGCTTTAGTAGGGGCATTAGACACTGTCTACCATATCCTCACAGAGAAATTGTAGCTGACGATGAGCAGAGAGCAGATTGAAATCTGAATGGCTGAGACCAGAAGGTGGCGATCAGCAGCACAAAGTCCAGCTGGAGGCCAGTAGGCAGTGGTGTACCCTGGGCTCAGTCCTGGGTCCAGCCCTGTTCAACATCTTCCCTGATGATCTGGATGAGGGAGCACCCTCAGCAAGGTTGCTGGTGGCGTGTAACTGGGAGGGATGGCTGCTGCATGAGGGGATTGTGCTGCCATCCAGAGGTTCCTTGAAAGTCTGGAAAAATGGACTGACAGGAAGCTCAGGCAACTCAACAAAGAGAAATGCCGAGTCCTTCACCCAGGGAGAAAAAAGCCTGAGTACCCTGGGGGCTGACCAGGTGGAAGTAGCTCAGCAGAAAAGGACCAGGGCTTCTGGTAGACACCACATCAAACGAGAACCACAAATGTGCCCTTGCCATAAAGGTGGCCAATGGAACCCTGGGCTGCATTAGACAAAGCACTGACAGCAAGTGAGAGGAGGATCCTTCTCCTCCTCTTGCCACTGGTGAGGCCACACCTGGACTGCTGTGTCCAGTTCTTGGCTCCCCAATACAGGAAAGACAAGGATACTTAGGAGAGTCCAATGAAGGGATACAAGATTAAGAGACTGGAGCATTTGTCCTGTGTGGAAAGGCTGAGAGAG
The DNA here is from genome assembly GCF_015832195.1 of Motacilla alba alba. Classification (NCBI taxonomy): domain Eukaryota; kingdom Metazoa; phylum Chordata; class Aves; order Passeriformes; family Motacillidae; genus Motacilla; species Motacilla alba. The sequence continues at coordinate 90,412,085 of NC_052017.1, forward strand.
CTGGGACTGTGTGTAAGTATATATGATATACATATATATGTATATATAACACATGATATACACACAGCTATGTAAATAAATACCTGAAGGGGAGGGGACAAAGAGGATGGAGCCAAGCACTTTTTAAAGGCACTCAGTGACAGGACCAGCGGCAGTAGGAACAACCTGAAACAGAGGAGGTTTTTTCTCAACATTCAGGAAACACATTTGCTCTCTGAGGCTGACAGAGCACTGGCACAGGCTGCCCAGAAACACGGAGGAGGTATTCTCACCCTTGGAGATATTCAAAAGCTGCCTGGTTATTGTCCTGGAAAACCTGCTCTAGGTAGCTCTGCTTGAGCAAATGGGTTGAACAAGATGACTTCTGGAGATCCCTTGCTGCTATAGCCAGTCTGTGATCCTTTGATTCTGTAAAATAAAAAAAAGGTGGATTTCCTAATGGCCCTACCTCAGGGCTACTTGGGATTTCCTCTCTGCTACTAATTTTACCTTGGTTTCCATGGAGCCAAAGGCAGAGGAGCAGAAGAAATCAAGTAATGAAGCCTACAAATAGTTTCTTAAGGGAATGAAGAACTGAATAAGGTAAATTGATATGAAATAAAACAGAAACTATTGCTCACTTCATTGAATGCCTGAAAAAAATAACAGAAGTATGTCTCTGAATGCAGTACTCTCCAGATTGGTATTTAGCATAATTTTTAATATCTTTAATTTTTCCCCATTATTTTATATTTATTACTAGTATAATTTTTAAACAATAACACCATTTAATGCTTTCTGAAATATATTATGGACACAGAGGATATCAAGACCAGTAACATCATTTAAGTCTTGTTTTAAGAGCAAACTGTGGCATAGATGTGAACTTCAGTGTAATTTTTTACTTAGATTTTAAAAAGAAAGTATTCACTGTTCACAAATATTTGTCCTAGAGACCCAGTGAAAAATCACTGTGATGTGAAATGAAATACATTATTAACATAGCACAAATAGTGAAGTTTATTGTACTTAATATTAAGTATTTAAAAACAGTAGGGTAAAAATACTGGTAGAATTTCCTCTGTTCTTAACAGAATTTCCTCTGTTCTTAACAACCAGAGTACAGAATGTCATTTTTTCATCTGTGTCTCATGAAAGAGCTCATCATAATACATATCATAGATTTTTTGTCTCTGCCTTTTTTTCTTACCAGTTATACTGCTGATTCAGACCCTGACTCTGCAAGCTATTGTGCACAGCTACCAGCATGTGCTCACTGCCTGAGCTGTGGCTTTTCTGAACACATGCAGCATTCATTTTACAACCAGATTCTGCACTAAGATATTGGAGACTATTGAGGGAGTGGTGGTGGGGATTTTATTTTCTTTTTTCCCTCTTTATCTTTTTTTGTTGTTGTTTTTGTTTTTGTTTGGTTTTGTTTTTTGGTTTTTGTTTATTGTATTGCTTGTCATCAAAGAAAATAAATATTCCGTGGAGAGGGTCCAGGTGAAAGAGTGTTACTTTAGTGCTCCAAGGATGAAACACTGCTGCAGAGGGCAAAAACATTGTTGGCATGTTGTCAAGTCAGTAACTACTGGGAAAATCCCAATGAGAGGCTGTTTATCAGAGATTGTAATGTATTATAAGGAAAGCATTAGGAAACTGGCAAGCAGACCAACTAATTTATTAAAAATATGTTAAGAACTCAAATACCACTAAGAACCACAGTAATGGAAAATTACATGGATCATCAAAGACAGACTATAGACTCAGTGAAAACCAGTATTCTACTGATTCCTTATGGATGGACTTACATGAAATTTGGGTTAAAATAATTCACTTTATAACACCAGAAAGAGTGACTTATCTGAAGATAATGGCTCCAAGGTCCTCAAGCTACAGAATAACAGTATCCCCTCGTGTGACCTATTTTATGTGTTTTGGCTGGTACAGCAGAACAGCTGCAGTCACTCTGATCTCCTCTCTTAGTTTTGCAGAGAACTGTTGGGTTTGTAGGGATGACCATTCATCAGGCTAGCCCTGAGGTGCCCCAGGAGTAATTCTGGTGGAGTAAGGGCTACAACAGTAAGTGATATCACTTCCTGAAAGAAAAACCATAAGTAATAAAAATGATCAGAGAGTTTTGTTTAGGAAAGCTACAAATCCATCTTTTTCTTCTCTTGCTCGTTGTTTTCATGTAATATATGTCCAGCAATAGTGGAAATTGGAAAAAAGAATAAACCACTGTGTATTGTGACTTTTCAAAAATTTGAAAAGCATTTTTTGCATGTCCATGTTTTGGCAACAAAAAATATATCTATTTTTTTTTTCGTTTCATTTATCATTATGGCAATACCTGTGGGTTTCCTGGCTAGGACACTAGAATTATTAGCAGATAAACTTTTGTTAAGTTTGCTAAGTGTTTATTTTGCACTACCGAGCCATAAAATACACTGGGTATATACTGGCATAATTTTTACCTCAAAATTCCTCTGAGTGCAGAGGTATCTGCTGAATTTCTTCCTGTAGCGTAAAGCAAGTGCAATGGCACTCAGTGCAGGAGCTCAAACTGGTCACTGCTCCTCCCAGAAATCCCTAGGCTGTGTGTTGCAGCTCATCTGAGGGCAAAATAGATGCTGTCCTGAGAAAGTGTTTTGAAATGACTTGTAGATTACTTCTTACACATGATATTAATATGCTACAGGGTTTTTTAGTTTCCACAAAGAGTGCAAGAGTGCGTTTATTTTAAGAAGTCTAGCTTGGGCTTGTACTCTTCCTTTTTTTTTTTTTTAAGATCAGATGTCTTCTATCTGCCCTCCCCCCCCCCCTCCTCCTCCCCCTCCTTTGTTTCCTTAACACCTCCTCAGACATGTAATCAAAGGTTTGGCTCTTCCACTGTTGCCATGGACTACACCTGCTCCTGAGTCAGACTCTCTGTGGTTGTGGACTTTGGTGAGCCAAGGTAATGAATCTCTTTTAAACTACTCGAAGCTTGGCCTTTTGGGTTGATCATTTGATTTGACCATGAAGGAAGGTGAAATCTGAAACTTTCTTGCCTGGATTTTGTTTGCTTCTTTTAGTGGAAAAAAAAATAAAAAAAAAAAACCCTGTCACTAAACTGAAGGAACTATGGATTTTGTGTAAATCAGTCATGAAAGGGTGCTGGTTTCCAAGCCTTTCTTCACTTCATGACACTTACAGAGTACATTTCCATCTCAACATTCATCTACTCCTTTTGTAAGTATCTGATAAAATTGTACCAGAATTGTCTGTTATTTCTTGCTTCCCTCCCAGATCCAACTTGTCCTAAATGAACTTCTATTCCAAAAAAAGAACATTACTAAAGGAGCAGTGAGGTGTGTATTCACCACATCTGCACAGACTTTCCAATTGAGCCCCCAGGAAACACAGATAAACCATTTTATTGCATATGTGAGCAGGATTGTTTTCATCTGGACTTGTCAGGCCAGAATTCCTATTTATTTTGAAACAACTAGATCCTGCGATATTTTTCCCTTTTGCTGCACTCAGTTGCATGTCTAACAGAAATACGAACTCAAACATAACCCTGAGTTCCCTAATTCGTGTTGAAACTGATGAGAAAATATTGCAGAAATTAGTGTCTGTGAACTGATCCAAATAAGTATTTAAATGTTCTTCTTTCCTCCCCCTCATTCCCTGGGTGCCTCTCTCTCATTTTCTCTTTTCATTCTTTTAGCTGCCTTCTTTCTAGATTACTCCTTTCCTCTTTATTCATTCATTTTTAACCTACTACATCTCTTAACTCAACTTTTGCCACTGAAAACTCCCTCTTTCTAGGAAAGATGTTTGTTTTTCTCTCCTCTGCTGAGGATACACCTGCTCTTGGTTATCTAGAGGACTTCCTTTTCTGCGACTGTACCTCTGCATGCACCAATTTTGCCCAGCTGAGTGTTCCATAATGTGGTTCTACAGAAAAATTATTAGGATCATTGCTTCTGTTTCTTCTTAACTGTTGGAGTTTTGAAATTGACCATATTGCTAAAAAACAAGCTGTAAAACATATCCCCTGTTTTGTTGCTGAAATATCTATGTCCAGTACAGATCAAGTCTTCATTGACCTCTGAAACTATATTTTCCTTTTCACTTGCCTTCAGAGTGTAACTGGATTTAGTCAACAATGAGACATAAAGATGTGCACCCATAACTGGGAAGTCTCTCTCCTTGCAAATTTTTTAAATCTTAAAAATAAAATAGAAATAAAAAGCTAAGAAAATAAATTAATCTTTGGCTAATTAACAATGCATTTTCTTAATAGAACTCCATCATAAATGTTCATGCATGCAAAAAATGCTTGTTCAGAGAGAATTATAAAAGGGCACTCTTGCCATAACTGCAACATCAAAAGTGCATTTTTTGGTGTTGGAGCAAACAAAGCACTTGCTTTTCCAGACTGCTCTGCTCAGTGCAGTGGTTCAGTCAGATTCAAACCCTACTATTACCCTACTCTAAGGCACTTCACCTGAAAGTTCTTCCAGCCCCTGACAGTTGTCTGACCCAATCGTCACTTCAACTTAAACTTTTATACAAGCTTAACACCTTCCCTGGGCCCTTGATTCATGTGTCAGCCTTCAAATATGTCTTCTTGTGCTGAAAAAAAAAAACAAAATACAAAATATTTTATCTCCTTCAAACTGAGAACCCCAAAATAAACAGCAGAAAGAAATGTCTCATATGACAGCCTATCTCCTACAGAAAACAGAGCTGTGAAGTGCGTAGACAGATGGCTTCTGCAGGCAAAGCATATTCTCAATGTGTGATAAATCAGATTTTTTATAAATATTCTTGTCTCTTTTTTAAAAAAAATGCTGTTATATAAAGGTTATTATTAACTGTTAAAGAATGGGCTATCGATTTCAGCCTCAGTGCTGAATGGGAGAAGATCATCATTCACTTGAGACTTCTCACTGGCAAGGCTCTCCTGAGAGGCAATCAAGAGTGGTTTGTTCTCCGAAAAATATTCTAGTTTTGGAAGTGACACACAGATTATACATTTTCAGAGTCAACTACCTTTGACAGTTTTAGCTCCATTCTTTCCATTAACATACATGTTTTTACTATTAGAGTACAAACATCTGACACGTAAGAAAAACTTTTTCTTCCCTGGAATACAGTATTTCCACTTCTCACTGTTATCTGCTCATCCCAACAATAGTGAATAAGTGATATTTTAGGGTATTACATTTTATAGTGCTTATCTTCTTCCCTTTACTCAAGTTTCCTCTATTACTGCTGCATATTTTCCATCTATCAAGCTTAGCTGTTCACAGTATCAAACAAACACATACACTCCCTTTAGTGTGAAATTTTGCACAACTGTGTCTAATAATTTAATTGAGTTGAGAAACATGGAAAATTCATACTGTAAAAAAGCTGAATTACCTGGACAATTCTGGTCGGTAGTTATGAATGCAAGAGAAGCTAACATATGTATTTTCCCACAAGCAGCTAACTTTTCTGGTTTTTTTCTGTTCAAACATAGGACATAATTTGTTTTATCCCACATTGCATGCTCAGAAAGTAGAATCCAGTTGACTGTTTTGTCTTCTTTTCCTGTTCTTAATTGTCCCCTTGGCACTCTAATACATTTTGAGAGAGCCATGTCTGCTTCTGTAGCTGGGGGGGAACTGTCAGACTTGACACACTGCTGTGCTTCTTCCCTTTAGCGAGCCAAGCCAGGTCATAGATTGGGAAAAAAATTTTTTAAATCAAACCACATTTGGGAAAATTTGTTACTGAGACTTCACTCTGGCAAAGAGAAATCCTGAGCCAGGTCTGAGTGAGAAGCCAGGAAGAAATGTGTCAGAGAAAGCAGCATAAAACAGAAGTGCTGTTAAATCTGTTAATGACCATGGTCAAGCAAGGTCAGTGTTTGTCAGCAACATTCAGTAGGCTGAGATGAAAAGCCTCTCACCAAAGACAGAAGTATGTCCTGACCTACAAGTCTAACCTGGGAGGGAAAGGGCCTGTCCCTACCAGTTGCAAATGTGAGTGGTTTTGTTAATAGTGCTCTCCATTCTACTGGGGTATTGGTTTTGTGTCTTCTGCATCATTATTTACATGAAATAGTTAATCATTAAGCTTCCATCTGATTTCAGTGGTGAGGGTTTGAGCAGTGCTTGGATTTAGATTTTAAATCATGACTTTTCAACTAAGAACAAGGTGTACCAGTCAATGACAAGCTTGCTGCAATAGTCAAGCTGTTGTAGGAATTGAAATCCCACCTGTAATCTTTCACATAGATAACAGTCCTATACTTAAAATACTACTTCACAACTTTATTGGTCTTTGATAGGGCAGGGGGAGTTGTACATAAGGTGTATGTAGTAGCATTGTATACTAAAACAGAATCTGCCAAACATCACCCATGCCATTCTGCCATCAAGCTGAATTCCTTTCCTTAATTTTTTATTTCTATTTTATTGTTAAGATCCTGGAATATTATGAGAAGGACAGTGCCTTTCTGGGGATTTTGGTGCACACAAGGAGAAAAGCAGTTGGGAGCACAGAAGTGAGAACTAGGAAAAATAAACACACAGAAGAGCAGCAGTGGTGCTGGCTGGTTGTGGTAACTGGCAGAAGTAAATGATTGACATCTACAACTTACAATTTCTTACCTTGAGTGAAACACATGTATTTCAGTTGTGGTTTAGGTTTTTTAATAGGCTTATCTTTTATAAAGCAATAATAGTATTCTGTCAGTGCATGCAGGACTTTTCTTAGTGGCATATAATCCTGTACCAGTTTTCTGAAGTGCTGTCATAATCAAAATAGGGGTATTTTTGCAAATACTTTATCTTATGGTTTTTACTTCACTCTATGTTTTTTCATACTCCTATAACATTACATTATTTGCTTTGCAGCCTTTGAGGGAGGTGGCCTCTATGTACCCAGTGTAGCTAGTATATTTGTCTAATTCACATGTAAATTACACCATAGTTTGCATCTCTGATATTTAAGAAAAAAATTTAATTATCTTTTGTTGTTTGGTTGGTATTTCCTTCAGTTCTGTCTTTTCCTATTTTCAAGTTTCATCTGCTGGGAAGACCAAAGACTTGCAATTTTTCCTGGGAAATTAAGCAGTATTTATACTTCATTTAGAAATCACTTCCCCTTGGTCTGCAGACACTTAGGTTTCACTGGTTAGTTCCCTCACACCTGAAATTCTGCATCTGGGCATACTCCACGTAGGTGGATGTTCACCACCATGCTGTGTCTCAGGCTTTCCTCTACCTATACCTCTTTAGGCATTTGATCTAGTACCTATTGTAAGAGCAGGTCTGATACATACAAGCAGTATAAGTTCATCTGAAAGCATGCTAGTGTCAGATGCTTTGGTTAAAAAATAGAGAAATTGTTCTTGGTTCAGCCACTCCAGCTGGGGTGTGCCCCATCAGCCTACCTTTTGTACTTGCTGCCTTTCTCTTTCTCCTTGTAGCCCAGCACAACCAAGATGGTTTCTGTCAGGACCAACAGCAGTTTCTGCATCTGGTACTGTAGGTGGTTCAGCATCTTGACATCTACAGTTCCCTGTGTCCTCAACAAGACAGGCATTATACAGCTGGGGGGTTCCTACAGCTGCACTGTCCAGGTGTCCCAGTCCAAAAACATTGGATTAAACTCTCCACAGATTTGGCCTGAAGCTAGGAATCTGGTTTTCTCTACTAGAGAAACTCTGCTGTGTGACTATCTAGCATAACTCTTCCCCTTCTAGGAGTCCAAAGCCAAAGGAGGGTGTGATTTCAGACATACCTCTCTTATTAGCTTTGTTCTTGGAGTAATGGCTCACTGCTCAGTGTGCTGCTGCTTTAAATCTCATTCAGAAGAGTTCTGTGGAGAGTGCAGGCAGCTGACACATCTTGGTGGATAGCACTTCAAAAGAAGGTGCCAACCACTTCAAAGTCAGACACCACAATGCCAGGTCTCACACTGTGTCTGCATCCTTTTGCACAACTGAACTTTACAATTTTAATTTTAATCTTTTAATCTGCTGCTGGCAGAAAGCACTTAAATCATCTCTTTCATCTATTGGGCCTTGCAGAAATGCACTTTCATGCTAAATGACTTCACTCAGGCCATTTCTGCACTCAGTGCATCCAGTCCTCAGCTCAGTAATCAGACAGGCTGGCAAAAGGTAGGGCAGATAGGTCTGGGCTGTGTTGGGAAGGATGAAAGTTTGACAAGAAAGTCTCACAGATATGTATGCTTAGCTGAAAGATTTTTGAATGTAGAATCTGAAGAAGGAACAGAGATGGAAGCAAGTTTTGATATAGAAGTAAAGAATTGCTGAACCAGTCTTACTGGATAACCAAGGAGGAAAAGTGTATGTTAGTTAGAAGGGGTTTTTATGACTTAGAGCAAAGGATAAACCTGCCTCAAACAAGAAGATGTTTTTACTAAGCAGAAAGATAGCACAGGCAAACAAGGCTGCTGATGTTGCACGAAGAAAAAAGGTCTCAGAATTTTCCACTGCAAGAAAACTGAAAAACAACTTCTAGCTTAAACTGTAATGTACTAACTTCTAGTGATTGGAGAATAGTAACATGAATATGGTAATTATAGTCGTTATGATAGGCTATAGGTAAAAGTTAAGGTATAGATTGGTTCTACTGTATTGAGGTGCTCAGCAAACAAAAGTATATAGTGGATTGTAACCAAATCCAAAGGGTGTCCAGGCCTGCCTGCAGCTGGAGCTGTAGGCACAGGCTCTGTTGCCCACAATCCTGGACTGCTGTAACTCTTGGATGTAATAAACTGCATTTTGAAGAGCTGCCTGGAGTCCCGCATCTCTCATTCAGGCTCTAACAGGGCTGCCTTTGGATAAGCAACTTGGACAAGACAATGAGCTCCAGGATGCTGAATTCCCTGACTGGAATGCTATTTTCTTGATGAGCCATGGTGTACTTGTTAATTGTCACTTCCCACCTCTGCCCCCTCAGTGTGCTGGGTCTTTCCTTTGTGTGCTGGTCCTTGGAAATGTCAAAGATGGCAACAGTAACCCCACACAGTGTCAGATATCCTCCCTGACCCCTCCACAGCTGGAGACTGTCACTTGTCATAAAGTGTCTGCTCTCAGCATACTTCATCTTCCCTTGTTGTAGTTTACTTTTAAACAGCTTTTAGACATACTATTAATATAGATATTTTAAAAACCCACTGTCTTGAAGTCTATTCCTTTTAAATTCTTGCAGGCAGGTGTCCAGGACACAGGTCGTACAACTGTGCTAATTATGTTTATTTCTAGATTCATTACCGCTGTCCTGTCCATCTTAGCATCCTTTCTCTTGTTACACTGCACTTCCTATTTCATCCACTGTTTTGGTTCTGAACAGGGAGAACCATAGGGAAGTTCCCATTGTGACTATCCTAGAAGTCTATTATTAGTCTATTAGAAGTCCCCAATAAAACAAGTAGAGGGATGAAGATTTTGTTATTATTTCACTAAAAACCTTTATCCACTCATTATCCAGTCCATTGTCTTCAGAGTTCTACTATTAACATTATGAGTTTCTGACCTGCAGAATTTTTATGGGCATTGGTATTATAGGTATCAGAGGATAGTTTTCCTTTATATCCCACTGTATTTCATGTCCTTAATCATCCTCTGCAAGTACCTTGAGTCTGCTTTCCTTTTGTGGGTAAACTAACACTTCACAATCTCATTTCACCTTGAAATTTGGTACAAATTTGTCTATAAAACAATTAAGAAGTATATTATTAATTCAAACAATTTTAATTTTCTGTGACAGGCGTTACCACACACTTCAGAAGATGGTGTGACATTTTCACTGACACACACACAAACACACACATCAAGCTGTTGTGAACCCATAGTGAAGGTTTATTCCTTTGCTACAGCAATCTGTGCCTGACTTATGGCTGCAGTGTCCTGCCACTGCTCCTGTGTCCATTCCTGCTGAACTTGCAAGAGGGTCACCTGAGAGTGTTTAGTTCCCTGCCTTACTGAAGACCAGTGATGGCTGTGTTCCTGCTTCTTTTCAACTCCCAGGATTTTGTCATCTCAGCAACCTCTTTTAGTAGATTTTTCTTCTTCTGCACCCCACCACCCCACACACCTACTTGTGAAATTGCACAATTTTCTGCAGAGATTTTAATGTTATTTTGATAGTGTAATTGCTGGGTTGTGAATGAAAATATAAATATTTCCCCAGAGATTAACTGAATTTCTCTGTTCTCTGCATGGAACCATACTTGACCACACAGTAACAAAAGTTAAAGGGTACCTCTGAACCATTTCAGCTATCTTTCACTCCAAAAACAAAAAACAAAACAAACAAACAAACAAAAAAACAACCAAAAAAATTAAAAGGACAATTAGTACTAAAAGCTAATTTTTCCTGGGAATGAAAAAGCCATGGAGATTAATAGTTCCTGGTCAAAGGGAGTACCAGCTGAAGAAAAGGATTAAACATGAAGCAGATTTTTGCTAATGGTGTCTAAGGGACCAATTTTTTTCCTCTAACCTACAAATCAAAGACTGCCTGTGCTAATAATAGCAAACTAACTCTTTCAAATTCAGCAATTAATTTTTTTAATGGAATGATGAGTGTGTGTTTTGCTAAAAAAACCCCTGTCAGTTTTAGTACAGACCACATAATCTTGTGGTATTTTGAATATTAACTGCCATAAAAATAAAATGCAGGAGGTTTGATTTTGTTTTACCTCAAACAATACTGTTTATCAAAGACTAACACTTTTTTTTAATTTTCAAGAGCCAAAGATTTTAAATTCTCTAAGCAGTGGAAAAAATATGAGACAATTACTAATTTAAAAATCTTGATATTATTTATAAACATTCTCTACATATGTGAAGTATGCTTCATAGCTGTGAATGTACTTCTTTATATTAGTGTTCTAAAGAAAAAAATGGTTACAATTATTATTACGGATATTTTAAGGCCAAAAATGTATTTTCAATGCTGATTTACATTTCTTTAAAAAACTAAAATACCAATAGCATGAAACAGTAGGCTGAGAACCAACTTCAGCCATTTAAATGCATGTGCTAGGAAAATGTTATTTGATTTAACAGCTAAAGATGTTTCCTTACCAGAGACAGATCTAATAAGACCTTGGAGGAAGTGAGGCTAAATTCAGATAATGCTTATGTACTGAGGGTAAGATGTCTTTGTGAGCAGCAGTCTCTGGCAATAACACCAATTTCTTTGGATGGGAAAGGAAAGATGGAGGTCGCCTCATGGCTCAGGGAAGGGAGGGTGCTTCAGTCAGAGCCTGGTGTTTCACTCAGACACTGCTGAGCTCACAACTCACCACCCCACTGATCTGCTGCCTTCAGAGTGCATCATATCCCTCCTCACCAGCCAGGAACACTGGAGCTGTAGATGGGCTCAGGCAGGGGTGGCTTAGTCCTCACATAACTGTAACCAACCACCCTGAGCTGAAATTTTTAGTAAGATAGTAGTACAGAAAATGAGATCAATATGCATTTAATTGGATCCTTCCACTTAACAAGCCCAGCTTTCTTTGGTTTCATGTAGATAATGGTAGAGATGGCTCAATATATTTTCTAGCAGTTTATAAAACTCCAAAACTAAAAAAATCTTACAATATGCTGCTCACTACGTAAGTTAGTGACCACCACCTTGGCAACACATCACTAGCAACCTAAGCTACATGTTTTATAGTTTTTTCACCAATTGAAACCTATTGTTTCAGTTATTGTTTTCTTGAATAACAGAAGGCTAATTAACACCCAGTGCTCTTCACAGAAGTATTTTGTGAATGTTATTGAATGAGTTCTGACAAAATCAAAAAAGAAAACAATTTATTATTTCCAGAAGGGTGTGTTTATGGACAGAGAATTTTAGTGACTGGTCTCAGACCTTAGAGAATTGGCTGCAACACCCAAGTTACATAAGATAGGATGGGTTATTTTGGTTCAGAATCCAGCTGCCTATTAGTTACACACAACACCTTTCACTATTGTTGTGCCCAACTTTTTCTTGGGATCCTGTCTGGATGCCTGCCTAAAAATGTCCCTAACTGGCTAAGGAGGGTATGACTTCAGTGTTTACCTGATATACAGTCTACCCAGAATTGTACAGATACTTTTTTGTACAGATACAGCACTTTTGCCCCAGGTTATCAACCTCTGAAAATGAAGATCTAAAATAAAACTGATGATGTAGCCTTAGCTGCAGGAGAACTCAAAGTCATTTCTCTTTCAGCACAAAGTGGGGACATTTTCTTTTCCTCTGCAGCGTTGTGGCAGGCTTGGACTGAGTCATTTCTTTGATGTGTAAATGTACCTTAAGAAGGACATTAAATATTTCAAGTAATTGGTACGAACATGAAATCTCTCATTAGTGTCTGCTAGACAGCTGCTAAGTGCAGATAAGAAACTGCATGTGCTGGTACAAGAAAATATTCTAAAACTCTTGAGGGAAGCTTCCTGTCTAGAAATGCCCCACTTCTTTTTGCCCTTCCAGACTATGTCTGTGCAATCTGTGTCTACTGTAAATATTCTGGTTGTGTGGAAAAGTGAAGCACTGTGTCTGTTAATCTCCTTGTCACAAAGGATTTTCCTTACAGTGACATGACATCCCGCATCTAGGCTGCAGACCAAAACTCTTTTCCCACCTACTTGCAGAATTGAATTTGAATAGTGCTTATTTAAAACACTTTAATTTGTCACATGTTTGATTTTGAAATGTGTTTTTAATAACATCCAGTGAAGTCCATTCTAAAACTGATAGGACTGTCTAAAATGAAACGACAACAGTAATTAACATTCTACTTCATGGTTAATTGAAATAGATTATATATTAAGAAAACACAAATTTCATATCATAAAACTAGTTAATTAGTCTTCTCAAAGCTGCTTTTATGAAGTCTGTTGTTTTCACAAGCTCTGAATCTGTCTGTTAGTGCAATTTGGATGTAAAGCAATACTCTGGACTGTCTTTTGTGGAAGAAGAAAGTTTACTTCCCCACATGTACTTCTAGCAGTTTCTGACAAAATCTGGATATACAAATTCATCTTTCCCAAGACTGAGCAAGATGTCAGTGGGAATTAATTCATGAAAGTGAAAGTAATTTCATAACAGGCTGATTTTCAGCATTCATTGTGGTTCCTGACTGCACTGAGGAGAGAAGGGCAGTCAAGTGTGTACTGCCAGTATAACCATGTAGAATAATCTAGTTTACTGGGGAGACCAGAGATGAAGGCTGGAAACAGGACTTGAGTCCTTCAGAGAGCTGGATGTTTTCCCAATACATGGCAGGGTAGAATTGCTGTAGTGAAAATTTGCTCTTTTTTTAGTACTGCTCTGAAAGCGGGGTAGGATGATGTCCTTGCTAGTGCAGAATCCCAAAGTACTGAGAGTAGCTCTCCCTGTTATCTAATGTTGTGACCTGCATTATGCATTAACCATTAATTATTTTACAGATTTTTGGTTTTTCAAATTTACAGATTTCTCCTAAGATTACCTTCTTTCCTATAATTTTAGAATTATAAAAGAATACCAGCTGGTAGTTTTGATGACTAAAACTTTATGCCTACAGATTGGGATTAAGGCAATCTTTTCTCTGACAGTGGTCTGCAAACACTGAAACCAGAAGGGAGAAAGAAACAATAACAAACCTCTCAATCATAACAATTTGTGCAGCTCTGACTTTCCAGTGAGCAAGCAGACCATGCTGGTGGACAGGAGCACTGAATCTGACGGCCAACATCACCTTGTGAGTCTTTTAAGCAACAATGGCTCCAGCATCCTAATGAACAGGGCTGCAGTGCAGTAGATGTTATACAGAGGAAGTGCTCTGTTGCCAGTGAGGCCAAAGGAGAAATGCTAGTTTAGTTTTGCTTATAAATAAACTTTAAAAGATCACAATAGCTGTCATCAGATAATCAAATTTTAGAGCAATTCTTGAGTTATGCTTGAGCTACTTCTTGGTCAATCTTGCATTTATGTGCCTTATATTCTGGGACATAAATAGTTTTTCCACTTTTGGACCTTTCTGATATTCAGAACAAATGTTTTCCTTTAGTGCTGTAAGGAGAATCATAGCACAGCCCCTTGCAGGAAGTACAGTCATAAATGATGCTGTGATAGTACATTAGATATTTGGTGCTTGGCTTGCCTTCTGCAATCCAGGAACAATTAAGTGATAAAAACACCTGGTTTAGCCATTAGTGCTAACTATCAATTTGTCTCAAGTTGTCTTAAGTACATAACACAATTAAGTTTATTTCAGAACTTTTTTTTATACATTATTTTGAAGTGTTTGCTGTCTTTTTAAACCTGATGATGAGTTCATAAATAAATATATTTTAGTCTTCCAGTCAATCTAACAAATTACCTGCTCCTAAAACCCCTGCATTTCTATGTCATTAAACACTGAAGGTGGAGCAACACTAATATTGCATATATTTTAGAAATATTGTTCTGTGGCACAGCAATGGAAAATGTTGGTAGCTTTTTCATTAAAAACCTGTGTTTTATGCTCAGCTCTGCCTAAAATATCCTTATATAACCTCCTGAGTGAAATGCATGATACGTACTTACTCCTGAACAATAGCACTCAGAGGCCTTGACTGATGCTAAGGGGTTTGAGTGTTCAGGAATATTACCATATGTAAGTGGGAGAGCTGGGACTGCACAGCTCAGTGAATATTCCTCTGAGCTATAGATAGCTTTTGGAAAAGGTATCAAATGCAATTTAAAAATGCCCAAGTGCCCACAATTCATAGCCCTGTTATCTGGCATTACTGAGTATTTTTGGTCTGTTTAGAGTCTGATCTAATTTTTGTGCCAGATACTGCAATCGGGGTTGCTTATTTTCCAATACATTATTAAGGCAAATTCAGAAATACCTGTGCAGAGAGAAAAGATACAAGTTATCTAACCCTTTGATCTGGCAAACAAAAAAAGCATGATTTTTGAGTGACAATCAAAATTATCACTGCCCACATTAAGAAGCAAGATGGAACATTTTGAATACATCAGTAATGAGCCACAAGACCATCCTAATTGTGTAGTAAATTCCTCTTTCTTAGCAACCCTCAATTCAGCAGTGCTCTGTAGCATTCAAACTGCAAAAGGCATAGTGATCCAATTTTTTATTACTGTGAATTAATCTCCTTCTAGTCAACCCAGAATATAGAAGTTGTCTTGCCATTTTTGTGATCCCTTTCTTTTTCATCTTCCTAATTACATTAATAGTAATGTTCTATTTTTTTCATCCTGACACAATTGTAAATCTTTCACATACAAGCTCCACACCATTTGAGGTCTCTAGAAGAAGGATCTATGTTGTTTCTAGTTTTGGTTTCATACCAAGATGCTATTTGAATGTGTTGTACACCTTCAGCATGTGGGTACTCATACTGAAGTCAACAGGTGACTCATACATAGAGAGAAGCATATGGTTAAGTGGCTAAGTAGTAGGTTTTTTTCCTTTTTTTTTTTTTTTTTCCAGATTAGGATCTCAAATCATGCTGGAAAAGCCTGAATATAACAAAACTGCTCTTCTTCCACTGTGGGGAAGAGCAAGACACCTGACATAGTTCCATATTTCCTGTCTGTGTGCCATGAAGCTATATTTTGTGGGATTTCTTTCTATATGAGTGTATGAGGTTAGAGGAAAAGCCGATGTAGCATGATCATGTGCAACCACAATGATTACATAGACTTCGTTATGTAACTGGAAGGCTGGATGAGCAGTTCTGCTAATGCTTTGCAGAGATAATCTGTTTGAGTTCTATGAAGACTGACAGTGTAATATCGGGTTTTGATACCATAACCAAGGTTTTGTTGCATAGATACAAAACAAGATTGCGTCCTAGCCAGTATTCCAGGTTTATTTCTTTGTACGGCTCTGCACGGAGTTTCTGTTCAGGTCATGAAGTAGTGCTAGGTTTTCACTCTTCATTCTATTCATTAGCTTTGAAGGGGCTGATTTAAATGCATCAGTATTCTGTTTCTCTTTCATATGCATTCCTTATCTGTATTTGCAATATATTAATTGCATTAGAGTAATCTATTTAGCGTAATCCATTCATGGTTTTGGTTTTCTTGTTTTGTTTTTTTTTTGTTTTTATATTGCCCATTCATGTGATGGAAAGCAAAGAGACTTCTGAGAACAGGGCCAAAACCCAGCTATTTCTCTCCATCCTGGATTTTAGCTAAGCATTAGGTGTTTACTCTCTTTGGCATTTGTGTGGAGACAGATCCATGTTGACATGAATCCTAGGAATTCCTCTTTTTTGGTGAGTTTGCTGTTACTCACGAATATTTCTTACCATATATGCAGTCTTTCTCCTGTTTGAAAGGAGAGGAGGCAGTTGCAGAGGAGGATTCCCAGTTCTGGATCTGAGCAGACTGAAGTGCCTGCCATGGAACCATCATTCACAGGCTGAGGCATCTGGGAGAGGTCAGTGGTCAGGCACAGCTTAGCACTCCTTCCAGGATAACTTCTGCTCTGCTAGAACGTTGAAATGCCTTCTAAAAGCACTTCAGTTGCTGTCAGCTGTGCTCTGGCAGATGGACTCTGGGCAATTTACTGCCACCAAATAACCAAGCCTGATATCTATTGAGGCTCTCCAGATTGCTACCAGAAGTGGCAGAATGACATTTTGGCTGCCATAGAGTGCCACCTAAGTCATTAACCTAAAAGAAAGTCAGCAGTGATTTTAAGTTTATGTGTGAGCACTGAATCACAGCAAGTATATCATCCATTCTGCCTTGTGGCTGCAGTGGCAGTAGCCTGTGCCAGAAGCAAACAGCTCAGATTGGTGACCTCTTGAATCTTCATGAATTCCCAGAGACTGCAGACGATAAATCTGTCATCGGCTGCCCTGGGAGTTTAAATGTCTAACTTGGATAGTTTGATACTCTGGTACTTTGAATCAATCTCTCTTTGAAAAAGCGGGAAAAAAACCCCTAAAAAAACCATCAAACACCATCTCCACTCCTCCCCAGTCTTCCCACCTCCAACCCCTATACAGAGCTTTTAAAGCAGATGTTTGGAATCAGCCCCTTGTGTTAGGTGCGTGTTTATCTTTTTGTAGTTCCTTATGTTTCATTTCTTTTGCCCATCACCTCACAGCTTTGCAGTAACCTCTTCCGTATGAAATTGTATTTTAAAATGAAATAAATTAACTCTTTTTCTCACAGTCACTATTCCATTTACAGTCAAAGAGCAGTAAGAATCCATGCCAACTACATCACGTCATCGAGCCTGGTCTCTCAGGTCTCTTTTCATTCTGATTAATTTATCACTTCAGCCCATTTGCCAAGTTTAGACTTACGGTTTAATGCCAAGATCAAGCTCTGGAATTATTTAAAATAAAGACATAACCATGGTTATACTTAAATAGGGTTTCATTTTTGTAACTATTTTTAAGGATATCTGTTTCCAAAGCAGACTCTTTTCTTTCTAAACTACAATATTTGAGGGATGTGGAGAAAATATTCTCTGAAATTCAGCTGGTAGCTAAGGGGATCAGGCACTGGAATTTCTCAAATTCTTCTGCAATCTTACCTATACAGTGAAATTCCAGCAGGACAAATGTTTCATTATTAAGGTACAAATTATTTTACTGATGGTGACCATTACATAAGAGAAAACTGTGATCTGCCCTTCTAAAATGTGTTTGCTGAAGAGCAATGGATTGTAGAGGATGAATCCGGAGCTGAACATCCCAATCCCTGCAGGAGTATGCTGGTTTCATCTCCATACTCTTCAACCTGACCTGTCCTGCCTTTAGGTTTTCAAGGGTGCCAAAATGCTGCTGTACCTGAGAGGTCAGCTCTAAACAGGGATATGTCAGCATTGCTGACATGTGTGTAGGTCTTGGCTATTGCATTGAGAGTTTTCTTCATTCTGGTGTTCTGCTGAACACAACAGAACCAGTGAATACACTTCCAAGCCCAATGGATGTTTTAATATGTGTGAAAAATGGATTATCAGGAATGAGTATAAATCATATCAGCTCAGGTGCCGAAGTGTCATATCACAATGAAAGTCCTCTGCAGTGGATTGTACTGTTCCTGTAGTACCATAGGTGCTCCAGACCTGGCTATTTAAATGGTCTCATTCTTGTAAAGGGATAAATGGCAAATATTTCATGTACATTGACAAAATCTGATCACAGAACTTTTCTTGCAAGACTTGGTCTATCTAAGTTCACACAAAACCAGATCAGGGCTGAGGCTCCTCACTGCTCATAGCTAAAGAACTCTTACCACAATAACAAACAAATTGAAAACAAATTAATGATGAAGCGTTGCAATTTGGACAGTAGTTGTTCTTCCTTTCATGTTTACATCATCTGGCTATTCAATGGCAGCTGATTTTAAAAAATCCCTCTCCCTAGTCTCAGGTGATGGATAAGGGAGCTGTCAGGCTTCCATGAGAAGGTTCTGATGGCCATGACATAAACACATGCAATACAATATTTGAAATAATTAAATTTATCAGATGAAGTTTAGGACAAAGAAAAAAAACAGCACTCACTTGCATCTATTGTTTTTGGTGTAGACCTCTCTGATGAATTTAGCCAGAACTGACACATTATTTTTGTGGCTTTTGAGCCTTGTCACTAATGTTGGCTCCCTAATATTCTAGCTCAGCCTATCCTGGGATGCCTGTGGCCACTCTTATTATTTGTTTAGTTTCCCAATACGTGTCAGTGTTAAATCAGTGAGGTAGATGAACAGCTGTGGCAAAAAAGAATAAAAGGTATTTCTTTGCTATGGTACTATATGTTCCATGTGTGCAGACCATGAATCCTACAAATTACTACGATACAATTACTACAATATTCCTACATACAATACACTCAAAAACCATAAAATATTTCTTTTATTTCTTTTATATCCCTTAAATGTGTAACAAAAACTTGATCTTTATCACTGTTAGCAATATGGCAGAATAGCAGCAAACTTAGGACTATTTATCTCAATTTATTATGATTAAAAATATAAAAGAAATATATTGTTACAGAGGAATGTCTTTTCCTAGCCAATTTAGTGCTCATCCCTCTGTCTGAGATTGCTTGTGGACCAATATAACTAGTTTTATTGCTATTTATTTGGACAAATGTCAGTCATATATTTCTCTTGACCTTTTAGTCTATTTAAAGCAAAAAGGAAATAGATATTTATTGTTTGCCAGCCCTTTTTTCGTCTCATTTCACTGCATATGTTCTGCAATCCAGTTTTCTGCAGTTTTCTTCTGCAGGCAAGCTGACTGCATTCATTTCATTCACCATTCTGCCATCTGTGAAGTAATTAACTTTTGACTTATGGAAAAAAAATCATGAAGAATGACAATCATTTTATTTGTTTCCAGTACCTCTGGAAGATCAGCAGTAATATTGTTTCTATTTAAGCCAGGGGTATGCATGAACATCCAAAATCTGGAAATTGCAGAGTTTCTTTTACAGTAGCCATTGGAATTTTACTACAGCTAAAATTTTACTGTCATGACTGTGAGGGGTGCTACTGTGAGCTGTATTTCTGCATCTGGGTTGGCTGTGGCCCTGAAACTTAATATGAGGACTGGGCTAAACTGTCTGATACAGATTGGCATCCTCCTCTACCAAACCACAGCACCCCTAGAAGCAAGATTGGCAAAAGCATTTGGAGATTTATAATGTTTTATGTGGTTTGAGGTAGGAGAGAAAAAAATTATATTTTTTCCAATTTACAAGGAGATTTATGTTACTATGAAATATAAAATATGATATTAGTTTTCATGTTAAAAGGAAGACACTTTTACAGGACTGTTATAGTGCTTACCCCAGTAGAAGATCACAAGTCATGTTCTGTTGTGTGGAGGAGCAGAGAACTGGCAAAAATTCTGTTTACCTACTTTGATTATAGCAATTCACAGCCTGATGAACTAGCCTGAAGCATTCACATTCACACTATAGAGCAACCATGTGTAGTTACTCATCCAGATTGGTGCAATGATTACCTTTCTTCCCTTCTGTTTTAATCCAGTTGAGTTGACACAGGGTGAATTAACAGATATGGCAGAAATGCATGCTGCCTTTACCAGTTTTTCCGCTCCTTGCCCCAGGTGTTGCCCTTTCCCAAGCAGGGCTGGCTGGACCACACATGAGGTTTGCAGCTCAGAAGATGAAAAGAATTATAGTATCTGGGGGAGTATTTTCCTGCAGTTGTTTGGGGACTGCTTCAGGTGTGGTTTAAGCATCCTTTGGCATGGTTATAGAATAGCTTCAGGCATCTTACTTCAATCCTCACTGTGAGTTGACAATATCAGAATTGCAGTCTTTCCTTTAGAGCTGTTAATATTTCAGGAAACATTTCCTGGGATAGCAATTTCGTGACCTTTTCTCCACAGTACTTTTTGTTTCAGTAGCAAGCCTGTCAAATAGCTCTTTCTCATATGACTGCCAGGGATACTTCACCTGTCCAGTGGGTGAACTGAATGGATTGCATGGAGAATGACTGAGGAAACAGAGTTTCAGGCCAGGAGTGAGAGCAATTTTAGGCGAATTAGGGTTACAGCATAACAGACTATCCATAAGCCAGCTCTCCTGGTGAACCAGAGGACATCCTGCCAGCTAAAAACATTGAAAGAGATCAACAGAGACCGGGAAGGATGGTCAGGGAGCAGATATACTAATCCACAGTCAGGCTCCATCTGGTGGGATTTGAAACTACTGTGTCTGTAACAGGGCTGGGAACAGTGGCAGAGCCATTGCCACTTTCCACTCTGCATACTGGAGAAAGGAAAATATTCACCACAAGTGACCATCAAAGCACAGGAGCATGCCAGCTGCTCATCTCTCCAGCCTTTGCAAATCTTGTAGAGAAACATTGCTAAATTGTTAAATGAAATAGGTTACAAATTCTTATTTTCTAATAGGTTCTCCATCCCAGATGCTCTGACAGCTGTCCAGCTATATTCAGCATTTTTTTTTTCTGAGGGGATGGGAAGGATTTTAATAGAATATAAATCAAATAAATTTTTTATTTCAAATACATATTTTAAATGGCTGGTGAACTATGTCTTTCTTTCCCGAAGTTATTTCCTTTCCAGAGTGCCACAGATTTAGGTCTTATTAAGAAAATTTAGAAATTCAGGTTTGCTTATGTTCATTGTCTCACAGCTCTGTCTTGTAGTTTCAACTATTCATTCAAAATTAGAAAAATATGAATATGGATAACATTCTTGAAAACTGTGGATGGGTGCTGTGGTACTGCTGGAATCAAAAATCTGGCACAGTATTACCTGTCACAGTCTTTTGTCTTCGTTTTCTGTCCAGGTCATGAAATTTTTTTATTCATAGTCCTGCACAGCCCAAACCCAAGTTTTCCAGGGATTTAGTTAATGTTGTCATTATGCTGTCATTGCCTTTCAGAAGACAAGGCATTCATTTCTGTAACATCTGGTGCAAGATGGTTCAATCCCCCCAATTTGTGCAAATCCTGCTGTAGTTTAAGTGCTTTGTAGTGTTTTAATGTCTGGAACCGTTTAGTAGAAGCAGCAAAATTTAGTAATGCACAGTCCAGTTCTCTCTTCATATGAGTATGTAAAATAAGTATTGCTTATAATAGCTCTGTAGGATAGAACCTTTTAACCTTTAACCCTGCTGCAGAGTGTGAAATGGCATCCTTCTGCCATTGTATGCTCTACCCAGTGGAAATCTACATGTGTTGTTACTTGATTGACTAATCTGCTCTGCCTTGGGCACCCAGGAATGGGATTGGTTTTTTGGGTTACAACTACTGGGGGTTGCTGCAGACAAAGGTATTGTAGGTACAGGCAAACTTGATGAAGGATGAAATGTGCCAAAGTTTGTGCTTCTTTTTTTTTTGTTTACCTGATAGATCAGATGTTAAATTTAATCACCTCAAATTGTATCAATGTTTTACCAACTTCTGAACTAGATTATCAGACAGTTTCCCTGGCTCTCATTTAAGTTGCTTCTCTTTGTAAATTATAAGACTGTCTTTCTCGGAGCAGCTTTGCTATCTTTAGAAATATTTGCTATTTTAAGAATAACTTGCATAAACAGTCGGTTTAATTGCACTGGATTATGCAAAGTATTTTCTGGATTTGTGGTAGAGGTAGCTCAGTATGCAAAAGTGCCCAAAAAAAGAAAGGAAATATGTTTTCTAGCTGTTAAATGTTAGGGACTAATTTACTCTTCTGTATTTAATCAATTCTAATTGGTCAGCATAGCATGGTTGAAATATATGCCCATTCAGTGTAAAATGCTATGTATGTTGCTTGTTGAAGTAGTTGTTACCAGTCTTAAAGACCTGAATTAATATTCAGATATCATTATCAGTTAAAGACATTCTATCTGTTACTCAATAAGCATTTTTGAGTCTTTATTATTGAATACCAGAATATTGTGTCATACTTTCTGTACAGACTCAGTT
Organism: Motacilla alba alba; assembly: GCF_015832195.1. NCBI lineage: Eukaryota > Metazoa > Chordata > Aves > Passeriformes > Motacillidae > Motacilla > Motacilla alba. The sequence goes on from NC_052017.1 coordinate 90,434,509, forward strand.
CCACTTGTCATTGCTATCAAAATATAAGGCTGCTTTTTTCTTAGCTATTGATACAATGACAACTAAAATATCACTCTCCCTAAAGATCCTTCTTGGTTTATTGTGATAGATAAGGTATGACATTAAACACTCTGGTGATTCTATAAATTAAAACATGTATAGAAGATTTCATTTACATGTTTATTTTTCTTTTCTAAGTGTTCACCTAAAGTTTTGTTCCTTGCCATTGCTGACAAGAACCTCATGCTAAGCTTTAAGCAGACAAAAAAAAACCAAATGAACAAAACTTAGTCCAAACTCCAAACTTACATACCAGATGACAGCGAGTGGTCAACAATAGAGCATTAATAAAGCATTTATCACTCAACAGAATCAAGGAGAGTTTCAGGGACAATTCACAGGAAAGAAGGGGATTTAGCTCAGAAGATTCATACAGCTTACTCTGGGATGGGGCAATATTCCCTTGGGTAGTCCTGTAATCCTGTGGCATACTCTTGCCATGAGAGTTGTCCCTTTCTGTTGGCAGATTACACATTAGCCAGTTTGGCCTTTTTCACTGGCACATCTCTTACTAGCCAGAGTTTTTTATTTATTTCATAGATTCAACCAATCCATCTTGAACAATATGGATTACCTATTTCTAGGAGGAACAAACACAATAGTTTCTTATTTCTACTAGTTTTGCTATCTGAGATTGTGGTAACGTTTGAGAGTTTCATCTTGACCTCTTGAAACCATTTTCTCAATAGAAATCACTCAATATCAAAGTCCAGTTTTCTGCAGAGTTCAAATGTGTTGAATTTCAGAGTTAGAGTGTAAGACTCATTCTTTTCTTCAGGGAACAATAAGAACCCAGAGACTGGAGCTTGCCCTTGTGTCACCAGAGACTCAGTGGACAACTGTCCAGGGCTCTTCAGTATGCTGTTCATTCTGCTGAGTCCGAAACCTGTCACTTTGGAAGCTGCAGAATAAATATCCTCTTCAGTACACTCTTTCATATTATTCCTTTCAATCCTTGAATGAAATACCATCTGGTCTTGATGACTTACTGTAATTGCATCTCTAATTGCTCTGTAGCTTCCTCAGAGAGTTCAATCTCAGGGAAGGACGTATTCAGATGCACCATTAAAATTGCCTTCAGTATAGCAATTCAGTTATCAGGTCTCCTTTTTCTACATCTCACTGTATCCAAATTGTGTAGAAGAATGAAGGCTACCATAAGGATTTTTCTGGCCTACAGGAATCCTACTTTGGTTAAATAGAGATTTTTTTTCTTGGAAAATACGTTACAAATCTGACAAGTAGAGAAATAAGATAAATTTGGAACCCCTTAACACTGAAAAATCTGAAAAATCTGATATTTATTATCACTTCTGTTGATTACATCTCTCTAGTCTCAGGATTGAAATTATCATTGTCAATCACAATGATATTACACCTTTACTATGAATGCTTTCCTGTGTTTAAAGTCTCAATCCTTATGCTGTTCTGATGTTGCTCTGTTCTGATGTTGCTCCAAGTGACACTGACTTTCCTTATATTTTTAAGAAATCTTTTTGAAGTACTGAAAATTATTTTTAAAATGTACACACATTTTTTCCATCGTTGTGTGAGCACCTTTCTGGCCCTGTAGTTGTGGTGTAATACATCATGGCTCATAGGTACAAGCTGTTGAAGCATCCTAGTTAGTGGGAGATGTTGCCTAAAGGTTGTCAGTTCTTTGTGCAAGCAAAGCATCTATACTTTCATAGACTTCAAGCCCACACTTGAGTTTATGGACCAGACAAAGGAAATATTTTTGATCCATGAATCATTTACAGAGATCCTAACACATGATCATCCTGCAAACAGGGAAGACACAGGACATCTTTTCCTAAGAAAAAGCAGCATGTTTAGCTCTTTTCTGTTGCTTTCCACATTTTTTCTGTTTCCAACATCTGAAATCATTTGCAAATAGGTTTTGTAAACCAGTGTCCCTTACAGCGATTACATACCCTCACTTTCATCTCAGAGATACAGAATAACTTTCTGTTGCTATCTGTATCACTTCCTCCTACAAATCCGAGAGAAAATGAGATGATATAACTGATATGTCTCAGTCAGTTTTCCCATATGGATCTTCAGCTCAAGACCATGGCATCAGCCTTGTTGTGCTCATTAGGATCTCAGGACTTTTTCCAGATATTGAGTTCAGTTCCGTTCTTCCCTGGGACTGTCCTGGCATCCTGAGCAATTTCAGCAAGATTTCTGGCCAATATCATCAATATGATCAGCTGAAATCCTTGCATCACAATGTTATAATGATTATCCTGTATGGCTTCACTTGCAGGATTTCACCAGACGCTACTTCAGAGCTGGCTGCCAGTCCAAAGCAGTGGGTTGGCATTTACAGTATCACTTCTCCAGCATTGTGTCCACACAGGTAAAAGTGGTAAAAGAATACAGTCTCAGTGTCAATGTTTCTCTCCCTTCAAATTTACAGTCTTAACACATGCCTCAACACAAGCAAGCAGGAGGCATATGGATCTTCAGTCATCCACTCCTCCTGAAAATGCATCAAAAGTCAGACAATCCAGAGAAGTGACATTTTGCATCCTGACTGATGTTATATTGGCTGCATCCACTGGGTAAGGGAGAACTTTTCACCCTGATAGGTTCAGCATGAAATAGCTTGCAGAGCACTGCAGTTACCAGGTGTAAGCAGCCACCCACCAGACTGTTTTAAACAGTAAGTAATCCCCAGGCTGCCAGGTAAGGTGAAAGACCAATCCTCTCAGTACAAGAAGAAAAATGAGTAATGAGTTGAAAACATACCATTTTGTGCTATAATGGGTCACATTCCCGGCTCTCTCTGAGATACCCTTTGGCATTCTTATTAAAAAAATAAAACCCTACTACAAGATTCTAAACCTATTTCTTGCTAAAAATTGAAGTAATTCAAAATGGTTTGTCTCTGTGGATCCTATTATCTACTTTTCTTTCTCTCTTTTCCATCACCTTGCCATGCTTCCAGGGTGACTCAAAGTGGTAGATGGAATACAAGTTTTGAATGACTCTGAGATAAGACTCTTGAAATCCTTGCATTACAGTCCCAGTCGAAGAATAAGAGAGATATGGGAGTGTCCCTATGGATAAGGGATGCATAAAGAATAATATTCAGAAAAATGTGCTTATAGTAAATTCAGTGACCATGTGAATGTCATCTGATTTTGTTGGTGAGAGGAGGGGTTGTACAGAAATAGTCTGGATTATTTAATTTATTTTTGAAGTCTTCTCCCTCTTCTGGAGTTTGTGTGCATGCAAATCTGATTGTTATCATGTCTCCCCTTTAAGTTCTACCACTAGTACAAAGACATTTATACTGTTGACATTATTATAAGTAGTATAAAGTGTTAGCTAGATAATATATTCCTGTGAGGCACTTATTCTGGATTCAAGTTTAGGAGTCTTAGAAAAATTTGTCTCAAATCTAGAAGCATGTTGAACTTTATGCAAATTAATACATACTAATAGAGCAAATTTGGTTTTCCAGAACAGTCACTGTCCACTATTTCTTTTTCTTCTTTGTAAAATATTAATCATCCATGCAGGAAGTTCAAACAGTACTCAAGTGATAGGCAATAAATCAGAAAACACTATTTCTTTGTTGTTTTGATAAGTGGCTTGCTATTTGTTTTCAGGTTATTTTTGGTATGAGGGAGGGTGCTAGCATTTATCTAGATTTGTTCAGCAAATGTTGGAGTGGAATATTTTACATTAAACTGCTCAACTCTATGACAGTTTAAACCCTGTAAAATTTATAAATAATTCATATTTTATAAAGAAAAGGGAAAATGTTGGCAGAAGTGTAAGTTATGGACCCTTTTTTTAAGATACAGAGACAAAACACATGATTTGTCTTCAGGCAAGAATAATTGAAATGTCACCCAAGATCCGTGCACCTTGACCTCTTTTCACTGAATAACGTACCAGTTGCATGACAGGTGCATTTGAAATATTAAATTTTGATGGAACTGGAAAGTACAACTAGAGCTAGATATGTATGTCATCAGAAATGAAAGACATGGCTAATCTACCAGGGACAAAAAACTATTCTACCCGTTTCAGACATAGCACCTGATCAGACATTGTATCGCAGGAATGATCAGAGTTCAAATCAGTTTCTCTTATAGGATGATGAAGTCTGTCAGATTTTTACAAGCAAATGACATGAACTCACTGGACTGGGATTTGAGGAGAAAAATGGATTTAATCCAGAAGTAACTGACAGCATGAGAGATGGAAAGGGTCAAAGAGGGGAAAGCAGAAAGTGCTTTCTTGGAAAAGTAATTTTTTTTCAATATAACTAAACCAACATAGATGAGCTTTCTGGAGAGTCAGACTAGATAAAATATTCAGACAGGCTGTTTTAATCTGGTGTCTGTCTATTCTGTATAAATCTCGTCCTAATCTATGCTCCCTTACCCAATATAAATAAAATAAGATTGTACAGTTGAGATTAAAATACAGGGCTGGTGGTCTCAAATCCAGCCTAAATTTCTGAGTTGTGAGGCCACTTTCTGAAACTATTGCAAGTCTGTCATCCTATTGGTAGCTGCAGTAGGGAAATGGAGGTGTTTTCTCTGTATATCACTGTACAGAGAAAATCCTGACTTTTAAGCAAAGAAGAAACCTCTTTTGCAGAAACCTCTCAGTGATACACTCTGATATTCATTGCTCTGCCAGATGCATGTCTTTAGCCACATTATTACTAAAAAAAAATCAGTTATGGACGGTCATATGCAGTCCATTGGCCAGAGCAGCTCTGCAGAAGTGGATATAGTGGGAATTCTGGACTGAGCAGCATGTTACCAGCTGACATGATGATATTTTGCTGCACACTACCAGTATTTGCCCCTTCTGCATCACCTGGAGCCAGTTATCATAGCAAACCGAATAAAAAAGAGGTTTTCTTCTGTGAGATGACTGCCTTTCAAACTAAAAAGTATGCCAGCTGTACTTATCTACAGAAGTTTGTTGGTGCAGACTTATCAGAGATCCTTTCAGGCATTACTTGGTCTTATTTGAAGAAATGTGAGCAGTGACAATGGCCTCTCCATGCTGTGGTGGAATACAGCAGCAGGAAACAGAAGCTCCATCCCTCCCCTCCAGGCCAGCAATCTCAGGGGCCAGAAAGATCAGTTTCTCTCTCTTTCTGGTATCTGCATCAACCAATGCTAGACTGCTTAGTTTCATGTTTTCTAAGATCAGATATCTTGGATTATTGTGCATAAACATCAGCCCAGCTGACTTCACAAACTTGGTTTTATAAGGATTGAGTAAACTTTGGTTAAGACTTGAGACTCTATGAAGAGAAGTTTGAGCCTACAGAACAATATTAATTACTTCCTTCTTTTGTTCTTAGTTTTGCCATGCTGAGCAGATATGCAATAAGAAGAAAAAAATATAGGAGGTTAACAGACAAATTAAAAACTGGAACTGAGAGAAAAAGTTCAAGAACCGTAGCTGGAACTTCAGCAGAATTATGTGATTAAATCCAAATTAGTGCAGCTGTAACCTAAACCAGTAACACTCCATTTACTGCTTTAAAATCCTCTAGAATGATAACACACATGATGAGTTGCCTCAGTTTTGGCAGAATGGATTAAAATCTTATTGTTTTACACCAATACTTGAAAGGGAAGCATCAGTCCTCTTATTAAGTTTGAGCAGCCTAATCCTCAGGCTTAACACACTCTGACACATGTGGAATTCAAAGAAACACCAAACAAAAACCTCTGTGACAGTTGCCCCTTCCTTGTAAAACATAACCCTTCAGATTGCACGAGATGATGGTGAGTTTGTTCACCCAAGAAGTGGGACACATTTCAAATACCTGCTCGGTGTTTAAGCTCCCAGTTCCAGGCATTGACTGACACATTTGTCTGTATCCTGGAAAATTGTCACTTTGCATTATCAGATTGGAGACACAAAACTGCCTTTGTAGATGATTGATCCCTAGTCTCAAGGTGACTTTTTTTATTATTATTATTTTAGTCAACGAACCAGGAAGTTGTTCCCTTCTTCCTGATCAGTGGTCTAAGATACCAATTTTTATATGGAAATGGAAAACCATGTCTTTTGTTAGCTTTGTTTTTAAAAAAATATCTCAGAAGTATGTTTGATGTGTGGATTTTATGCTGGAGAAAGGAAAAAGAAAGAAGAGGAATCTGTATGATGTGCCTAAGAGGCAAGATTTAATGATCTTGCTATCCAATTGCCTAGCTCTAGATAGCTTTCCACTCAAGATTCAAATTTTGCTGGTTTCCATTTGAGGATATATCTCTATGTCCACATACCAAGGACATTTTAGGATATCTCTCTATGTCCAGGCACCAAACCTGTGAAGGCAGATGCTTGAAAGATAGCCATCCCTGTCCTTACTTTCTGGATCAACTTAGTGGATCCAGCCTTGAGAGCCCATTGCTGTTGGGTAGCAGCAAATTAACTTTATGAAATGCAGTTTTTAAAAAATTCCTTCTTATCTATCTAATAAATTGCAACCTTAAAAAAGAAATAATCTGGCCTAGAGACTTAAATTTATCATGGCATTAATCTGACTATGTTTTTACTCTGCCTAAAGTTTAATTTGATTCTTTCCCTTCAATAAATCTCATGTTAATTAAGACAGCCCAAAATGAATTATAGGGGCTGTTACTGGATGCTCATTGTTGAATATTTTAAAGATAAGTGAAGCTGACTCCTGCCTTCAAGTGAAGCAGAAACAGCATGAGGGCATGAACACTGATGGGCATGAGATGGCAAATTGTAACATGAGCAAGAGCTGTGAGGCTCCTACCAGCAGATCTTGGCTTGTAGACCCAGTAAAGACAGAGACAAATCTGTCATTTCTATAGAGAGTACATAAGATGCACTGTCAGTCCAGTGTAGCTGTTTGGGCTTTTTTTTTCAGCAGTGGCCATCAACACAAGTACCCCGTGCCAGATGTGCATAGCACAGCTGGAATAGAGCGTACAAACTCATGCACAGAGTCAACAGTATCGCATGCAGCTGAGCCAGTGAGTTTCAACATTTATCTGTAACAGGCTGCCATCCCAACCAAGCACTTTTCCTCTCCTTAGAAGAAGGCTATCAGTGATGCCAAACTCTACAAAGAGCACTCAGTTCTTCTTTCTAATTTGCATTGGCTTGAAATGTAGTTTTTCAGATATACTTGAAGGTAGAATTGAGCCTATAAAGGCCCCATTCCTTCAAAGTGTGATGTGCATGCAAATAACTCATCTTACAAAGGTTCCCATTGATAGCATTAACTTCATAGCCAGATGTTTCATGAAATCAATACCTTCGATAAGAGGGAAGTTTTTAATGCATGAGACCCAGGGCATTTCACAGCTATTAGAAATGAATATTCAGTAAAATTCCCATATTTGAATTTCAGATATTATGAAACACATTATTTCTTCTTCATAGAATTTGAGTAGTTATATAGTTATCCTGGTTGACCACAGCTATTGACAGATGTAAGGCAAGAAATATCTGTGAGAGTACATGACTTCATACTCTAAACTGTCTTTTTATTTAAGTTTATTGAGCATAAGAGGATCATGAGTCCCTAACAAGTTTATTAGACTCTATGTACTGCATAATAAACTTAACAAGTTTATTCGACTCTCTGTACTACAATATACAGCACTGTTTTCCAATATGGTGCTGTATATTGTAGTATAATTAAAATCAGTTGCTGAAACGTCAATAAAGTCACAGTATCTCTTTTAGGATAATAAACTAACTATGTTAACTTTTTTTCCAAAGGGAGGGACTCACCAGATTGGGGGTTTAGATGAAGAGTGCACAAGTCTATAAAATAGTAGCAAAGAGTAAAATAATCAGCAGAGTTGTATAAAGACAAAAGCAGCAGAAACTGATAATGTTACAGGTTGATGCCATCCAGTGGTTCACCAGAGCACTCAGGGACAGGTTTTGAGTAGTATCTGGTATCATTCATAGATCAGGCTAAAGAATTGCTCCTCTTTGGTATTATCAGTCCAGTTGAACTTGCTTGTGTTTAATAACTGTTAATTTACTTTTGTTCTAACCTACAATTGGGTAATACTCTTCACATATGCTTTGACCTAATTTCATATGCACAGGTATATATTGTCTTGTCTGTGTCATTTGTCTGTGTGCACATACAGACAACAGTAATGTTATATGGCACAGTTTTCATCTGAAGGGGTATGCCTCAGCTATTCAAAGAAAAAACAGTTAATTTTTCTGTAAATCACGTTAAAAGATGCCTGCTCCATAAAAGGAGCTATTGCTTTATATCACAGCTCTACACAGCAATAAACTTTTTATTTTCTCAAATGCCTATAAAGGGGAGACATACTAAATGGGCTACAAGCAATTTGGATGAAGCAATTATGAATGCTTGCTAGAAGAAACCTGCTACACCATCCTAACAATATTGCAATTTATTTGTGTGGCCACCATTTAGGAAATAAGGAAATACCAAAGGACTCAGTGTAGGGGGTTTCAGATGGATGCATTGCATTGCCAAGCTGCAGAAAAGTTGCCTATTGACAATAATTTTATAATGTTCAGTAAGCAGAACCAATATTGTGGTTCGTTTCAAATCAGGAAACCAGTGGAAAATTTAAAAAAAATTAACTCAGGCTGTGATAAGAAATCTGCTTGCTAGTACGTGCATGTTGATTTTAGGGGATTGAAGGAGGTATTGAAAGTTCTTTCTTCCTTTGAGAATGGACATCAGTGCTAAACAACTCTGAGAGACCATAAGCAGCTCACACTACTTTTCCATGCAAAAGCAGCTTCAGGAGTGCTCTGCATTGGAATGCCCACAATTCCCTGTGGAGTCACAAGGGATAGCATCAGAGCATGGTAAACACACATTGCAGTGCATTAGAGGAACTACTAGATTCTGTTGTCCTATGTGGTAACTGCATCAATTTCAAAATTGCAGATTTGGGTGGAGGGGAGTGTGCAGTTATGAAGGAGAAAAAATTTTCTGTGTGGCTCCCTTTTTCTCTTCTGTAAATAAAAGAAGCAGAAAGAGAAAGAAAAGGGCAGAGAAATGCAAAATGTCTGACAAATGAAGTTATCCCGCTTCAATTTTGACAGGAATATAAAGGGTGTTGAAAACAAGCCAGTTTCCTGGCAGTCTGTTTCATAGGAATTCCTGTCTGCTAACAAGAGTGATTAAAACAGCAACTGAAACTTTAAATATGAGTTACCAAGAAAGCCTTTTGAAAACTTAATTGTTGCAGTTTTTCTATTCCCTTGAGTGCCAAGCAGCACACAGCTAATGTCATGCCAGCTTTCCCCCCCACAAACTTGTTAAATCCACAGCATTTCAAATACAGACCTAAGGTTTCTGTGTGTCTGTTAGCAGGGAAGTGCCTTCTCTCATTTAGCAATTATTACTTTTTTTCCCTAATCTCAGCCACAGGCGATTGAATTTTACTTTGATCAACTGTCTTGTCTTTCTATCATTTGTCTGAGATCTGAAGAGAGAGAAACATCACTGAGAAAATGCTTCTGAACTGGCATTAATGTGATTCAACTCGTTTGAATAAGTTTTGGATTAAATTTGGCACTTTTTTATCTCTGAGTTTGGATAGTTAGTGTTCATAGATATTGGGATGAGAAAGCATGAACACATGGATGCATTACAAGAGTGAATAGTTAGAAGTGCCTACAAACATCTGTGCTCTTTGTGTGTTTTTAATTTTTAATATATAATCCTGTGTTCTCTTGTACACTTATATCGATTATTCCCCGCCTCCTCAAACTTTGATCTTGCCTTTTTCTCTGAAATACGAGAATATTGGTTGTTACAGCATACTGAAAGTTGACTAATGACGTGGGTGAGGAGAGTAAAACTGAAGGCAAAATTCTGGCTGCCTCTCATGTCTCTGCAGAGACTCTGCTTCTCTGGTACCCTTGCAGTCTACACTGCAGAATAATTATTTCAGCAGCCGATTTTTGCCATAATTATTTAGATCCTTGTCAGACTATTTAGGGCTTTATAGGCTTAAATTGTCCCTTTCACTTCCACCCAGGAGCTCACTGAAGGCCAGTACAGTGGAGCTGAGGGTAGTAGTGTAATGGGCTTACCGCCTACTCATCCTTCCATGTAACCCAGGTTTCAACATCTGAGGCATCACAGGCAAGCTCTCTCTGAAAACCGTATTACAGTGACCTTATTTTGGCAAATCCTGCAGTGGAGAGCAAACAGCATGGAGATGAACTGGTCTCTGCATTCAGAGTGCAGGAGCAGTATGGCCAACAAAAAGAAGGCCTTGGCTTACAAAAAGGAGTCTCTCCTGTTTAAAATAAGTTCCAGGGTAAACTGGATAGATGTTGTCTCTGACTTGATTGAGTGTGTACCACCTGAGTGCTAAGTTAGTGTGAGTATTGGATAATATATTCCCCTAGTTCAGCACCTCCACAAAAGATGAAGCTGTAGGACTGTGTACCACAGAAAACTGCTTATCTTTCTTACTGCATCCAGTCTAATCCTAGGAGTCAAACAGCAAGGGGACACCATTCCAAATAATGTCTTAGACCAAACAGTTCACAACATAATTATCTTATATGTCATTCAAAGCATCCAGATGTCTTACAGCAACCTAAAAGTGTTTTGTTACTCAGTCTTTTTAAAGAATAACACTTGTTAGCAATATTGTCTCGAGGCTGAAGTGCTTTCTGGTTTATTATTTCTCACCATCCTTTGGTGCACTGCATTGTACTATGAGCTAATTAAATCTCTTGTCTCTTAGAAATTACAAATTCCTTTTCTGTGTTTATCTTGTCAGGCTGAACACAAAAAGGAAAAGTTTGGAGATAAAGGCAGATATATAACTAAGATTGATGTAGATAGATCTTACTGGATCTCATGTTTAGTACCCTCAAGCTTCACCGTCCAGACATTGAAATGGTTTGAATTTCTGAGCATTTGCAATGTCAATCAGCAAAGGAAGGATAAAACATGCAGTCAGTGGCTTAGTTTTGCTAATTGTTGTTAGGAATTTGCAGACAAGCCCATAGTAAACCACTTTTGCTTCACTAATTCTGTGTAAGGATCATGAAGACCTTCCAGAGGAGGACTTTGAAGAAGTGTAAGAAAGGGGGTTTGTGGGGTAACTCAGAGAAGGAATTCAGAATTGTCTCTGTGGAGTCCTCATAACTTATTACAGAGTGAAGAAACAGGCTTGTAGCATGCACAGTTGCAATAGTAGAAGAAACAAAAGGCAAAATCTGAATTCAGAGAGACAGAGATATAAAAGCCCTTCTTCAAATTTGTAATTTGGTTTAAAAAATGTGTAATATCTACAATTACATTATAAACAGTTGACTTTAGCATTTAGGAATGCTCTCACTACAATAGAAAGGATCATTATTTTGTGAAATATTCCCAATGACAAAATACAACTTGTAGAACAATCAACCTGCCTTCAATAGTCAAAAAGTTACCAAAATAATTTTTTAAATAATCAGTTTATAGGAACATAGATAATAAAATAGCAAAGTGAAATGAAATGAAATAGCCAGCATCAATTTATCAAGAATAAATAATAAATAAGAAGAATAAATAAAGTCAAATCAGGCTGTGTTTCTTGTTGACAGCATAACTGCCTGGTGGATACAAAGGAAGCAGGGGATGTGATATATTTGGACATTAATAAGGCTTTTGACACACTACCAGTTCCATTCTCGTAAGCAACCTAAGGAAATGTTCTGGATGAAATTGCCATCTGGTGGGTGCACCCACTGGCTGCAGAAATGTACTAAAATGTAGTTATGACAGTTCACTGTCAAATTGGGAAGACATATTATATAATGTTCCTTACAGACTTTTCCTGTGTTTTGTTCCAGTTTCATTAATGATCAGAAAACGCTCATCAAAAAATGGATTTTTTTTATCCACTGATAAAATGGGAATATTTTGAGGGATTAAAATTCAAAAGTCATGGCAGTTTGAAGAAGTGGTTTGAAAATCATTACACATTAAAGAACTTCTACACTTACTAAGAATAAAATACTCAAACAGAAGATTTGAAGTAAGAGTAATAATACTGTACAAAGGAGCAGGATAGATCACAGTCAAAATTGCAGTTTCATACTGCTAAAAAAAGAAAAAAAAAGGAGCAGAGGAATTTCAATTTTTGTGTCTAAAGCATGGGAGGTAGGACATATTTTGTTTTACATATGGCATTTTAACTGGACCATTATGTCAGATGCTTGGTTTTCAGAATAGGTAAACATTGCTTAGAGTAGAAAGGAAAGTCAAAAGAGATATGAGAAGTTTAGAAAATTACTTGTGAGGGAGGTTTGAGAATTTGCTTATTTGTTGTGGTTTCTTTGTTCTGAACAAAACAAGTATGAGAAAGTTTGTCCTAAAAAGAACTGGGAAATATTAAGATTACTATAATGATGAGAAATTCAAATTCCCTCTTATCCACTGAGTATAAGACAAAAGTAGTTAGCAGAATTTATCCAAGAGAGAGTTAAGTTCGATTCTAAGAAAATGTAAATGTAGGGACAGATTGTGCTGGAACATGCTAACTGTGCAGTCTCCTTCACTGGAGATTTCTGAGGACACATTAGATGAATGTGTAATCAAGAGTGAGCTGGGTATGCTTCATCCTGTCTCAGAAATTTCTTTCAGCCTAGCTTTGTGTGATTTCTACTTAGTAATGCAAATGTCTGAAATTAGTGCTTAGGTGGATTCTAGAAAATAGCTCTGAGGTGGATTCAGGCAAAAGTATCTCTGCCAACAGGCTGGCAGCAAAGCCTCCTGAGGAGACCTGGAAGCTAGGAATGAGGGGGTGAAGAGAGATGGTGACCCACATTAGGGACGTGGTGGTTGTATTGGCAGGACGGTGCAGCAGACAAGACAGAGCTTAAGAACAACAAAACAGGGTGAAGAACACCCACTTCAAGAACATGAGGGCAAACAGGGAAGTGCCACAGACAGCATCATGGGGGAAGCTCTCATAATTTATGAGAAATCAACTGGTTGGAGCACCTCTTTGAAATGACTTTACCCTGATGCATGCATGTAGCATGAGACAAAAGCAGGAGGAATCAAAAGCCTGTGTGAGGGTGCAGGTCTGTGACCTTGCACTGGCACGGTGGGACAGCTCCCACAGCCAGCAGGCTGCAATGGGTGGGCACAGGCACTGCAGCACCAATAGTCCAGGGGGAAGGTTGTGGAGTCGTTCAGCTTTTTGTCAGAGACTAACAGAGGAGCTTTGCCCTGGGACAGGCAACTAGAGAGTCAACACTTTATGGCTTAGGATTAGAGGGCAGACCATGTTGTGGCATGTATCTACTATGGACTGCCAGGTGGGGAAGAGGATGCTGCTGTCTTCAGACAAGGGGAAGAAGCCTCGTGTTCAAAACCCCTCTTCTCATAAGGGGCCTGTTACGTGCTGGACACAGCATGAAACAAGCAATCCTGATACATGGATTACACTTATTACACTGATTATTGCACTGATTACAACTTCCCAGCAGGGTTGACTGGTGATCCAACAATGGCTGACCCTCCATTGGACTGGATGCTTGCAAACAAGAAAGGCTTGGGGATATGAAAGTTGGGGGCAGTCTTGGCTGCCCATGAGGTGGTGGAGAGCCTATTCTGGGCAACAAATAGGAGGAGCATGACTCTGGTTACAGAACATCAGACTTTGGCCTCTTGAAGGATCTACTTGATAGGAGATGGTCATAGAGAGAAGAGCAGACTGGGAGCTCTGGCTGATTTTCAGGATGAATAACAACAAGTCATGCCAGTGTGGAAGAAATCAAACCAAAGTGGCAGGAGGCCTACACGTCTGCTCAGTTTTGGGCCTCCCACTGCAAGAAGAACATTGAGGTGCTGGAGCCTGTCCCAAGAATGGGTCTCAAGACCTGGTGAAGGGTATGGAGCACATGTCTTATGAGGAGCGACTGTGGGACCTGGGGAGGTTTAGCCTGGAGAAAACAAGGCTGAGGGGCTTATTGTTCTCTATAGCTACTTGAATGGAGGTTGTAGAGAGAAAGGGATATTAGGAAAAATTTTCTTTGTGGAAAGGGTGACAGGCAATGGAAGGGGCTGTCCAGGGAACTGGCACGGTCACCATCGTTTGAAGTGCATGTGGATATGGCACTTGAGGACATGGTTTAGCGATGAATATGGTGGTGGCGCTGAGTTGGCAATTGGACTTGATGATCTAAGAGGATGAGCTGCTTACTTAATTCAGACCTAAAAAGGAATAGTAGAAGAGGTGAAAGCTGGAACAGGTGAAAAAGAGGAATACAGAGATATTCTCTGTCTGTGCAGGAATGGCATTAGGGAGTAAAGCCCATCTACAGCTGAATCTTGGAAAAGACAGGAAGGGAAACATGAAGGACTCTAACAGGGCCATCAACAACAAAAGACAGATCAGCAAAAATAAGGGCCTGACACTGAATGGGGTGGGGAGAAAGGACATGGGAAAGGGTGAGGTACCAGTGCCTTCTTCACCTTAGCCTCACTGATAAAATCTGTCCTGAGGAATCCCAGCTCCCTGAGACCCGTGAGAAAGGCCAAAGCAATGAAGTTGTATACTCAGGAGGATCACATTACAGAATATTAAACCAAGTGCACATTCACAGCTGTGGGACACAAGTGAATGCATCCATGAGGACTAAGGCTGCTGGCTGATGTCACTGTGAGGCCACTCTTGATTATCTTGATTATCTTTGGAAAACTGTGGTGACTCGAGGAGGTTTCAGAGGACTGGAAAACCAAAGGTCACTGGTATGTTCAGTAAGGGCAAGCAGGAGGGTCTAGGGAACTACAGGACTGTACCACACATTAATTGCTGTGATAGTGGTGGAGCAAATCCCACTGGAACTATTTCCCAACACATCATTGTGTTTTAGGCGTTTTTCAATCGTTTGTAGAAGAAGGCAAAACATTTTTTTTTTGTTATTTTTAGTATGAAACACAGAGGTTTCATGCCTGCAATGCTGAGGCTCTGTTTGGTTCAGTGATCTTGCTAGTCAAATGTCACTTACCTTTTTCTGTCTCAGCAGCAAGCTGAGTCAAACTTTTGGCATCTCATAAATGGTGGAACTCCACATAGTCAGAAAGTCTCTTCCAAACACAACACTCCTATTTTCTAGTAGGGATCAGATTAAAAAATAAAAAAAAACCTATTTATTCTGAACTCCCCCATTTCTGCATGGCCATCCTCATGCCATAGTTTGGCATAATAAAGTGGAACCATCTGGGACTAGCAGATATATATGAGAGAGAGTGAGAATGAGATTATCTGGGTGCAGACTGATTGCAGTTGCAAAAGTAATAAATTCATTTTTAAGGGAACAATTTTCAGGAAGTTTAATTTGCAGAGTGAGAAAATTAATTGAGAGCATAGGCAATTTTCATCTTTCCATCCAGCAAGGAGAGAAAAACTAAAGGGAAATACTGAATATAATCAGAATGACAGGAAAAAGAAACAGTCACTCATAATTGTTCTTGGTGACAGCACAATTTTTAGAAGAATATAGAGGTGTCTGAAAATTACTTTCAATAGCTCTGAAAATATATGGATGATATCCAGTCAGCTATGTATTATGACCAAAACACTTACACAATAATTCAGAGGCTTGGATGGGACAGATTCATATTCCCAAATTTAAAATATTTTAAAAATCAATAATTAACATACAGGTGAGACATACTCTCACACAAATTTTGTGTGTATGTAAACAAAAAAAATAACCTTTTCAATTCCAGAGGAAGAATTGTACAGCTTTATTAAGCAAAGCATGGCTGTGAATCTCTATTGAGGCTGTGGGAGAAAAACTGTCCTGAAAAAATTAAGATATGTCAACATTTGCATTTTTTCTGAATTTGCATAAAATTAAAATATCTCTTTTTTTTTCATAGAACAAAACTACTTTCTGTAACAGGCTTGTTTTCATATTCACCATGGTCATGGCTGAGACTGCCTGGCTCCTGATTCTGGGGATGGTTCTGCATGAGCTATGGTGTTGGGAGAATTTAGTGCTGCTCAGAAGACTGCTAATTAGCAACTGGTCTAAAGGAGCTCTTTGCCAAAGTAAGCAGAGTGCGAGAAAACTACAGCCCTTTCCAACATGATTCCTTTTCTCGGAAGGGTGGGATACTACTCTGTTTGTAATTATAATGAACTGTCTTGTACTGAAAGATCCTTAGCTGGCAAATGTGCCTCATTTTTAGATCCTTGATACTGGTTGAGCTGTGAAAAGTGAAGCAGATCTGATAATCTGACCCACTCGACTCCTCTACAAAGTAAACATTATCAATGAACACTTCATTTCCTTGTATCCCCAAGAAAAATTACTTAGGAAGAAGAGACTGCTCATGAGTGGCTCTTGATAGCCTCTTTTTCAAATGCTTATCCTCCTGGATCAGCAGGAAATTCTTGTTTATGACAAGGGCACCACTGCACCTCCTTGTTTGGGATACCAAGGGTAATTCACACTCATCTGTATCTTGGTTTTCATC
This sequence comes from Motacilla alba alba, assembly GCF_015832195.1. Taxonomy (NCBI): domain Eukaryota; kingdom Metazoa; phylum Chordata; class Aves; order Passeriformes; family Motacillidae; genus Motacilla; species Motacilla alba. The sequence goes on from NC_052017.1 coordinate 90,451,052, forward strand.
ATGTTCTGCTCTGCTGTAAATACCAGTTTTATTGACAGCTATCAGCCTCTCTGACACTCCTCTGTTGGCTGGAGATGTGAAATTCCCCAGCTCCATGTTTTGTCAGAACATCTCCCAGAGATATAATGAGCAGCAGCAGGGATTGGAAAAAAAAAACACTTTATAAGTGCTCAAAGCCCAGCTTTGTTCATTCTTTGTGGCAATCTGCTCTAAGGTTTGCTGCCTAATAGTGCTCACACTACAAAACACTGCTTCCTACATGATTAGCCTTTCCCACTATTAAAATATTGTGTTCTTTATGTTTCACCTGATTGTAAAAAGAACTTTCACTTCAGGCTGCTGTTGGAATTGTTTTACGTGGAAAACAGTGCAACTGTGTTTTAGGTACTCCAGAATCTCTAAAAACAATACAAAATAAATAAGCTGTCACTGAGAAGGACAGAAAACAAGTGCTCTCATGGAAAAGATGCCATTTCTTCACATTTGGGGTATTTCTGTAATCTTTGCTGCACAGAACAATTACTCTGGAAGTTGCAATTTTTTTCTTTCTTAAAACATAGTGTCTTTAATGGCTAAAAATAGCTGTCTGTCTAATGTTCTGTGCTTCTGCCCTATAGAATTAGCCTTGCAGAAAAAAGCCTCAAGGCAAAAAGAGGCAAGTCTGAACTTGACCCACATCCAGAGATTTTTGTGAACACAAACCCCATGGGCTGTTGAGTTGGTAACAATCAGAATTGCAGTAAGTTTTCTTCTAATTCCTCATGGCATTGCAAAGCAACAAGAAGAATGAATGCAGAAGCTATGTTAGGTGTCCATATCCCAAATTCAAAAGCACTAAAACAGTAAAAGGTGGAGAAATAATATTCTGGCTGCAGAAATAATACCTGGTTATATTAAAAAGGCAAGGTAGGTATCTGTAAGTCTAGTTGGATTTTAGAAAATAAAAAAAGATCACCCTTGTATTTTCCATAGTATTATCATGAGCTTCACAGTTTTGACGGTTTTCTTGACTTTCTTATCTCATCTCTTGAAAAAATTTGCCTTTATTCAAAATTTTTTGTTTGTTCTGTTAATTTTAACAGGACACTTCTCATGATAAACATATCTGTCACAGCCATACATCTTTGAAATTAAAAGTGAGCTCACTCCTAACATTATATAGTCTGCACTTCATGGCATCTTTTAAACAATGGTGAGCTGCTGCTTTGCTTACTGTCCCCTTAATTATCTTTAGGACATATGTAGCCTCCTAATAAAACAAAGAATTAAATATATTTAAACTTTTGTTTACATGCCCGTGAAGTCAGTACCATTTATACTTCACAAATAAACGCACTAGAATTAAAGTAGAGACAAACTGGGGACATAAGTGAAGTTTTTGCATGCTACATTTCGCTATGGCCCTTGCACCTTGAGGCAGAATAGAGTGTTGGGAGGTAGTTTTTGTATTTAAAGGCCCTGTCAGTTGCAGTTCTACAGACTGGGCTCAGGAGTGTGTATGGAAGCACATCCCTTTGCTGTTTCCATGGCCACATGGTGCTCCTCAGCATCCTGGAGAAGAATGCAATGGTGCTGCTTCCCCAGGAGATTGCCTGTGTACTTCCACCTTCCTTGTGTTCAACACCAGCATGGCAGAATGATGGGATTTAGTGATGCACCTGGTGAAATACAGCAAGATGGGGAAACTTTAACCACAGAAGTGGGCAAACCAGAAACTGCTCTTCATCTGCAGGCAGTTTGTGCTCCTCATTGCAGCACTGAATTTAGAAGCCTTCTTAAAGAAATATATATATATATATATATATATTTATAAAGATCTACTCTCTCTAAATACAGAGTTATTATGTCACACATGATACCTAGAGGATAGGTTCCATTTTCCCTGGTTTATCAAATTTGAGGTTGAATTTCATGAAAAAAGAGTAGCACCTGAGATCTGATTCAGGGACTATCTCTTCAAATACTCAACACTTTTGCTTATTTCACAGACCTTCCATCATATCAGTCAATATTCCTATTTTTGTAAGAATAGCTTTGATTTCTCAGTAAACAAATCTCTTTTGCTAGCTTGCTGTGGTGATAACATTTTACATTACAAGCAGCTGCTCTGTAAAGATTGAAATGAGGACTATGTGTTAATACCACAAAAAAGAAACACTGGGCTGCAAAGTGCTCTTTCTTTGTCCAGGTGCCAGCACTATGAAGAATCAATACAAAATGAACAATTAGGATAAGAAAGAAAACAAACATAATTCTGTCCCCTCTGCTTCTTTCTCAATGTTAAAAACCTAGTTATTAAACAGGCAGAGGGGGAAAGATGAAGAAATTCTGAGAGATATGAAAAAATGAAGCCCTCAGAATTTAGGACTTTGTCTTCCTCTAAAATGGCAGAGAAGACCAAGGTCATTTAAAGTCAGTGAAACAGGAGCCATTCTTTTGTGTCCTTCAATTAAAGCAGGGTTTGCATAAAGATGATTTTCTCTACTGCATCCTTTTCAGGCTCTGACCCAGTAATGACAACCCAGTTTAGCATGATGACTTTGATAATCATTGTTATCTCAGGTGTGCAGAGGTGGTGAGAAAAAAAACATCTTATAAATGCCTGCCACCATAATAAAGTGACAATATATTTCATTATTGAGGAATGGGGGATCTTCAGAGAAATTGTGGAAACAATTTAGGCAGTCATGGGTAGAGACAGAAAAGATTTAAAGGGAGAGGAGCTCCAGCCAATGAGAAAAATCACATTTCAAAGGATAGATTACATGATCCTTAATTGGGATTTTAGTGGTGCACAGGACTTTTGCTGCATTATTCTTTGCAGTAGACAGACATCCAGCACACTCAGACACACATCCCACTTGCATTTACTGCAGGATACAGCATTGAGTAAGCAGAGAATAATCCTTCCAGAGGCAGAACAATAATTCAGACAAAACAGCCTAAAGTAAACAGAAGAATTGAGTGTGAGGCTTTTACACTATCTCCTAGACTGAGCATCTGTTAAGCAGCTGAGGTGGATTCTTAGATTCAGGAGCAAATCATAGTATTTTTTGCATTGGCACAATCCCTTTTCTCCTATGAGGAGAGATTTTCCAAGCCGCTATGCTCCAGTGTGGAGAGCCACCTGGTGGGGGCTGGCAGCGGCGCCTTGCCGGGCTCACCTACAGAGCCCAAAATAATCTCTTGGCCACAGTCCTTTGGTTATTGTTCTCGGGATTGCTGTCTGCAAAGCCTTCATGGCCACCTAAGTTTTTTCTGCTGGTTTTTTTCCTTCTTTTCGTTTTTGTGTTTGTGCAATTGTAGTTGTTCTTTGCCAAACAGGGTGCTTGAACAAGACTAAGTGTTAGCGAGCCATTTCATAGCTGGACAAAATGTTTTAGCAAAAAAAAAAAAAAAAAAGTGATTTACTTCAAAGTAAAAATTCACAATACCTTACAGATGTAAACCAAATTCACCAAATAATTTCATGCGGGGGAAAAAGAAAGGTGCCTCATTCAGATGCATGCTTGAGCTAGACAAGGGGGATTATTTTTTGTCTGCCTGATGTCTCAGGGCTTAGAGCAATGTGGAGGGCTGGAAGGGACTTGATTCCATCCTCTGTAAGACTGAGGGTGGATGTCGGCTGAGGAGGAGGTGCTGGTAATCAGATCGAGATGTAAAAAAAAAAAAAAAAGAAAAAGGGAGAGCTGTCTTAGACCGATTCTGCAGCTATGTGCTGGGATTTTTGCTGGATAGACAGTATATTAATGCACTGGGGTGCACTACAGGGGTAGCAGGGTTGGAGCAGATGACCTTTAAGGTCCTTCTCCAACCCAAACTAATCTGTGATTTGGCACACACCAGTGTTCACACAAGTTACTACGGAGTAACATAACACACAGGAAGTTCCTCAACAGGTGAAATGCAAAGCAGACTGACCATTGTGGCTGCGGGGCACTTCCAAGGAGGTAGGAACTGGGGATTCAGATCCCCTCAAGAAGAGGAGACATCTGAGCTTGGGGCTCCTAAACTGTAAACCCCTGAAAGGCTGAATAAACCCATCCTTTTTTTTTTGTTTGGCAGGTCCAGGCTTTCTTTAGCATTGTTCTTTTAACAAGTTCTGAAATAATATTTTATCTAAGAGAAAAAGATTTTTTTGTCACAGTAGGAGAAAATGGGGGGAAAATCTATATGAGCCACATAAATGTGGGTGTTTGATCCAGATCAACAATTTGATTCAGCTAACAAAAAGTCTCACAGCCTTAATTCCAAATGCGGGTTATTTTATTAAGTGTTCATATTCCCACTTATATTTTAAAAAAGCATTCAGAAAGTGCTCCACCTATATTTTGCATCAGAGTTTAAAGACAGTGTTGGAAATTAGGCAGTGACTTTTCTAATTTCCAAGTATTTCAGGAAAACAGAAGCTTCTCTCAGAATGTTGAGCATCCTTTAGCTTGAGAAATATCTGGGGCGTTTTATTTCACTGCAGGAAACAAAAGCAAGTACAATTATTCTCTTTTCTGTTGTTTCAAACTGTCGCCTTTATGTAATTAATTAAATATGCAACACAGAACTGCTATGAGAGGGTTGTGTGTGCTAGACAGTAGCTCTTATCTTGCCAGAGAGGTTGGAAAACCACTTATCTATATTCTTCTGTAGAGCATTAAATGTTTCTTGCAGGGTTGGGGTGAGCTGTGTACCACTCCTGCCCCTATCTCACCTGATCCCCTTATTTGCAGCTCACTTGCATTAAATTCAGGATAGGTCTGCATAACACCCCAACACCCAGTTTCCTGCAGTGTCAGGTGGCCCCCCTATCCTCAGATCAATCACACTGCACTCGTCTGGCTGCTCTGACATTGCTGCTCAGCCACCATCATGAACACTTTCTGTCTGCAGCTGTTTCTTAGCTGGTCTCAGGAGCAGGTGTGGGCTGAGTCAGTGCCCTGGCAGGGAATGCGCAGCCTCAGAGGTGCAGCCAAAGCACCCAGCCTGCAGGACAAAAGTCAGTGCAGGCTTTTCAAATTTCTCTGGGTTTAAAATATTGTTAATTTCATACTTTTTGTCCCATTTTTCTTTCCTTAATTTAAAAAAACACATTCTCATATGATTATACTTTATGTCAGAGGCATTTCTAATTTGAATATCAGAGTAACATAGTGGCTGTAGTTCCTCTGCTTAGTACATGAGCTGCTGTTTTTTCCAGAATGTCTTTCAATAATACATCTTATTATCTTGGAAAATGATGGTGCATTCACCTTACCTCATGTTGGAACTCAGAATGTCCCACAGACATTCTCGGACGTTCCAGACCCAGGTCAAAAGCATCTGAGACCCTGGCATGCAGCCAGAGACCCCTGTGGCTTTGAATCTGACCCATGGAACAGTTTACCAACTTCGCAGGAATTACAAGAAGTCACAAAAGTTTAAGTATTGTAGTAGAAGTAGTCACGAAGTAAAGGGTAGGATTTCTGAGTGCTGTACAGGGGGGTTTTAAGCCTTGTACGCAGGGGTCCAAGTTTTGTACATGGGGGTCAGGAGATCTAAGATGGAGGGACTTGGGTGTGCCCTGTCCTCTTTCTTTCTCCTTCCTAACCTCCATGTCTTTGGTGATGTTGGCACTCACAGATTGGTTTAGAGTAGAAAGTCACCATTCAATATAGATAGTAGGTATTGGAGAAAAAGCATAAACATGTAGTACGTAATATATGATATAAAAGATAGCACCAGCCCCCTGAGAGGGCAGAGTGCCTTTGTCTGAGCTGCTGAACGGGCCACAGCAGTTCAGAGAGAAGAATCTTGTAGATAACCAACAATAAACTACCTTGAGAACAGACAACAGAAGACTACTGAGTCTTTCTTCGAAGGCATGGGTTGGAGGAGGGACTTTTCCATCTTTTGGGGTCACCCCAATCCGGGGGTGAAACCCCACAACCTCATGCTTCTAATTATTATATAAACTTGTTGGTAACTATTTTCACTGTAAGACAATGGAACAAAAGCAATTGTGTTTGCCAGCAAACACAAAGTCGAATATCAGCTTTTAAAATCTTTGTCTCATATAAAGTACAAACCATGGCATATGCTTCAGAATAAACTTCTTTCTACTTTTCACCTGGTTTGTTGCACGTGGAAGCCTTTCATTGCAGTTCTGTTTTACAGAATCAGCTCCTTGCCAGGAGCATTCAAGTAGAATTGCTGATTTTACAAACATATACATCCCCCTGTCAAAACCATAATTCACATTAAATGGAGACTGTAAAATTAACATTCTTTCATGAACTAGGTCACATGTGATCTTACATCTGATGAATCAAGAATCTAGGACAGAGCCAGTTTGTGGCCCTAAAATAACTGCTGTTGATGTCTAAATTGATGTGATTAAAATGTCAATTGTTCACACGGGCTATTCATTTAATATTTGAACTCAATCCTTGTGGGTCACTTCTAACTCAGAATATTCTGTGATTCTGTCCTGTCACTCCATGTCCTTGATCAAATTTTTTGAAAATAATTCAAATTATATTTGAAAATTTCTATTTCAATTTGTCACTGATGATTCAGAAAAAAAATTGCAGTTTTATTTGGAATACTGTTTCCTTGAGTTCCTGTTCTATTCCAGGAGTCAAAGCAAAGCACTAACACATCCTAAATCTCTGTGAGCTCGTTACTGAAACAAGTTCAGGATAGGGCCACCAACATAATAGGGGCTGGAGCACTTCACCTGAGGGGAGAGGTTAAGGGAAAAAGTTTTGCTCAGCCTTGAGAAGAAAAAGCTTCAGGCTGGTTTAACATCAGCCTTCCAACACCTATGAGGAGGTTGCTGAGGAGATGAGCTTCCTCTCAGAAGTGCATGGGGCAGGATGAGAAACAATGAGCACAAACAGAAAAGATAGGCTTGGCCTAGGCACAATGAGAATCTTTTTTTGTAGGGGGCACAATCCCTGTATTAAACCAGGTTTAACACTCTCTCTGCCCAGAGAGGTTGTGCAGTCTCTGTCCATTGTGAGACTGGACTGGACGAGTAACTGGTTCTGACTCCATGGCTGACCCTGCTTTGAGCAGGGGGTTAAATTACAGACAGGTCCCTGAGGTGTCTTACAATTTTCCTGTGAACCTATAATTCATTGTTTGAAAGGAAAATTGTCTATTAGTATGTCAGAAACAAACACAATACTGACACAGTAGGAGTGGCATGAGGAAACCTCAAAATTTTAGCCATCTCAAGAGACCTCCAACAATGTCATGCTAAACTGGATATGTTCTGATAAAGCAGCTTTGCTGTGATTACATATAATGATCCCTAAGCCACAGGAGAATATTATTTTCTCTCCTTGTCATAGGCATGGAAATGTCTACAGCAACGTTGTCATTGGGAAGGAAAAATTAAAGTAAGAAATTCTGACAGGAAGAACTCATGAAGTGTATCACCCTTGTGTAACAGTGGTTATGCACGAGAAGGGGTTGCTTCCACTTCTGCCATTCTTTTTAAAGAGTTTAGCTTAAAGAATCTAAATCTCTAAGGCTCTGTAGCCTTTTATGTAGTTATTTGAATTTTATTTAGATGTAAGATTCATGTTAAGTGGAGTTGTTTCTGCTTAGTCTGAAAGGGCTCTTCAAAATAATTTGCTGTGGCTGTCACAGTTTTCCCTTCTTCCCCAGCCAGCAGGGTAAAATCCTACATGAGATGTGCCTGCAGATTTCATGTACTGTTGAGCTGCATATTTAAAATACAGATTATTTGTGGTGACTGCAAAACAAGCTCTAAACATAACTTCTCTTTTCTATATATTTTAACTGCACAGTGTAGGGAAATTCATTTCAGTGCTCATTGAAGGTTGCTTCTTGTTCTTGATGTTGACTTTTTTTTAATAAACAGAGACTTGCTTTAAAGTAGTAAATCTATGCTTTTACCAGGGATTAATGTAGTCCTGGATTTATTTCATTAATTTAGCACCTATGAACAAAAACAATTAAAATCCAAACTTAAATATTCAAAGAAATCTAACATTACCATAAATGCCAGCAAATGAACAAATGATACATTTCTGCAAAGATGACTGGTTTTTCCAGGCATATAAGAAATAATTGGCTGACAACCTGGGTATATGAGCCTTTTTGAGGAATAATTGCTTCAAAAATGAAAAGAGCAGCCACAAAGTGTGAGTCACTGCAACCAGTTGTGGAAAACAGACACTAAATATATTTGACATGCTCTAGTAGTCATATATGAAGAAAGTAGAAACTTTCAAGCACTTTTGTAGGACAAACCTCCCACTTTCAAGTATGAAGTGTAAAGAGCAGTGTAATCCTAATAAATAAAATGCCCAGTCAATGAGGATACCTTTGGAGTTTCACTTTTGAAGTTCAGTAGAAGCTGAAATAGCCTGCCCTCAAATAACTTTTAGGTGTTTGGAAAGAATACAAGATTACCATTCCTTTCAGATATCGCAAAAACAGCAAAAACTTCCTGTCCTTTATATTTTCTTTAAAGCTTTAAAGTTTCTTAAAGCTTTAAAGAATATACTGAAATACTTTATTGTCAAAAATACCAGAGTAAAAGTATGAAGATCAAAATTTGAAAGTATGTAGGCTTGAGCAGTTGATACATTTTCCAAAGGTTTTCTTACAGGTTCTACCTTTAGTACCACAAGATACTAAAACAAAAGTATAATAGAGCTTGTATGTACTACATAAACCAGTGATCTGTGACAAAAATGTAAATGTGTGACAGTATTGTTACCTTACATTTTAATAGTGAAAGTCAGAAGATGGTGGTTTTGATCTGCTATTTTAGTTGAAAAAGCACATAACAGATCAGAAAAGGCTACCTTCATAGATCTATTAGTTAGAAATAAATATAAATATAAATATAAATAATATAAATTTGATATAGCAGCTAAATGCCTCAAAATCAGTATGAAGATCATAGTTACTTAACAAGTAGAAACGGGGCCATTAATGTTTTTGTAGCAAAACTTACAGCTGGCCCTAACTTCTGTTATATTTAAATTGTTGTGAAACAACTTAAAGGATTGAGGAAAATGCAGCAAAGAGAAGCATAATATAAGGGTTTCCATTCTGAAGAACAATTTTATAGCTGATAAGAGTGGTAGATGTCAGTGGCACACAGTGATGAAAGTGGAATATATAAGGAAGCAAGATCAGAGAGATGAAAGAGAAATTTCAGATAGTAGGAGAACAAAAATCATAAAGAAGTTTAGTTCAGGTGCTTTTTAAAAACTTGGAAAATATTAAAAAAACCACATAAGAGCTAATAATATAGTAGTATAAAAAATAACTAATGGTGGAAAAGGCCAAACAGTATGTTTACTCTTCTAAAGTGACGTCAACAAACTGTCAGCCAAAGTCTTAATTTTATCAACACATTTTTAATAGATAAGAGTGTATACTTTGCAGACTATGCATAAATAACCTGTTGAACTAAGTTTTGCAAGAATGGAAGAAGAAAAAAACCTGCAACTTTTATACAAGTAATAAAGGTTTTACCAGTCCTTCATAGAAAATTTCAGTAGTTTGAGAGGAATATTTTGTTTTCTTTTTCCCAGAAATATGGTTAGCTAGTAAGTTTGGACATTTTGCAAAGCACATCTGGAAGTAAGGTTCCAGCAACTGTGCTATTGGTCTTAAATACAGTGACAGTTCCTTTGTCTTTGCTGTGGTGCAGTGCAGATATATTAGTTACCCCAAAAAAAGTGGAAAAAACACTGAAACAAATTATGGTTTTAAGTGTAAATTCACACACCTGTCAGTGAAATATAAGTTGTACTTCTATATAGCAACAACAATAATAAAGACCTGACTTTTTTTTTCTGTAATGTTCTATTTAAAATCCACTTAAATTAAATGAATTTTTCTTTACTAGCAGTAATAAATTATTTTTTTACACAAAATAAGCAACTGTGCTACCACGGCAGAAGTTTATGCTGCTTGTATGTTGTCATGACACTTCTGGTTAGGTCATTCCTTTTCCCAACCAACTTCTCAGAAGCACTTTAGATATCAAAGTGTAAGGATGAAGTTTGTCCTTGATACTAATTCAATAATTGATATTTATGCCATGGAAAAGTGTTTTGCAGCAGGGAACATGTGAGATCTTACGATGCTCAGTACAAAATGCAATCGAAGCTGTTGATAACCAGGGTAGGAGATTGGCATAATGGTCTGATAACTTACTCAGGATTCTTATGGAGTCCACTTGAGTGTAGTCATAATTCTGATCATGGCTTTGAATAATGCATTTAGTCTTTCACCACTCCCCACCACTGAAATGGGAAAATCATTATTTTCTTCAAGATACACTGGACATATTTGCTGTTGGGATTGGAGTGGGAAAATTTCAATAAAATACCCTATTTCAGGGTGTCATTTCTTCACTCTACAGGAGGGTCAAAAATACAGGTTTTTATTACTTCATAATAAGATAAATAGTAACATTTCTTTGTGATAATACTTGTCATCCTCACAAAATTCCAATGAAAAATACATGGTTTTTCTTCTCTCTTTTCTTACCAGCCAACTGAATGGTGACACAGATAATTGAGCAGTTTCATATTCTACCAAATGCAGCTTACCTCTAATTAAGTGTTGTCCATGTATGAGAAGGATTAGAATATTAAGGTCTTAAGGGCAGGATTAGCTGCAGAAGCTGTCCTCATCCTCAGGAAACAAATTAAAGGCACTGTTGATTAAATGGATGATTTCCAATAGTCAGTGTAGATAGTCCATGTACATCTCCCTGTCACCATATTTTGTCAAAGTGACTGGTATGTGCATGTATGACAGCATTGCTCCCATTCAGGAGAAATTAAACATTTACTGTGTGCAAGGAAGCACTGCAGAAAATTTTATTTTGAAAGTATGAAGAGATCTGTTGATGGCAGTTCAGGGTGTTGGTGACCCTGGCATCTTGTTGTTTTATTACCTTCTTGGTTATTTGATTCATACAGCAATTTTTCAAGAAATGTTTAATTTACCTTGACTTGTACCACATTTTGAACTTTTGTTCCTTAAAGCCAGTGAAACTGCTGGCAGGATGGATTTCTGTGCTGTAGAATTAAGTGTTAGACCAATAATAGAAAAGGATTAGAGACACTTAATGGCCAGTGATTTCTGTATTCCTGTACACCACCTCAAAACTTCTCAACCTCCTTCCTAATCTTTATACCTATTTCTTTCACTGCTGCTCAGCCACAGAGAACTAGCTCCATTTTCAAGTGCTTGCACTAGTTAATAGAATTCCTGACCCCAAATTAGGTTTTGAGGTGCCTCATTTCAGCATCACCTCTCCTCCAGTTGACAGCTGTACATCAAGGCACACAAGGAGGTGGCAGCTTCTCTAATGCTTCTCTTCCCAATTTGAGTACAAGTTTTTAAATTTCACTGTACTTCAGCAAGTTAGTGTGCAAAAGTGGAAGATGCTGGTTCATATTTGATGTCATGGAAGCAAGTTTGGAGTTCATCTGTATTCCATCCCGATAGACAACAGCTGGGATGGGGGAGGGAGGAATAAAAGGATGCCTCCCTGCCCTTCCCACCAGCTGTGTTTCACACAGGGGTCGGTACTGCCAAAGCAGAATCAGAAAATCAAGCCCCACATGTGAGGCAGTTGGGAAGCATTCTGTGGTAAGGCTCATCATGAGGCAAGCTGCAGGAGAACAGATGTCCTGAGGTGCCATGCATGCACTTCACTGCCAAAATGGAGGTGCCTACTAGGAATGTTTGCAGAGGAGACTGAAATGTCACAGGGATGTGTTGTCTGGAGAGCTGGTCTGCCACAGGTACTGGTGATATCAAAATGGTGGACATGCATCCCTGTCCTCTTTGTAAATGCATCCTTGAGCATCTCTGATAGTTCTCTCCTTCTTATTTGTTCTGTTTTGTTGTCTTTGACCTTAGTGAGAATGGTCTCATGAAGTGTCCTCTGTCTAACAATCAGAAGAATTGCCTATTTATTCCTGTTTTCTTTCTTCTTCTAATGGCTGTGTTTGAGATGGGTTGGAGTTTTCATGATAGATGTAGATAGGAATTTCTTTGTTTCCTAGTCTATTTGCCTTCAAGGAAACTGGGTATAATTACTGTTTGAGGTTGAACTCCAGTTACTGTTGAGAAAAACTTCTGCTTCTCAAATTAGTACTCAGAACTGAGATGCAAATAAACATGAACTGAAATAATTAAATCAATTACTAACTTTGACTGTTCTCCTGGTAATCTGTGTAGGCTTTATAGTTTCAGAATAATAATGTCCAAATTCATCTTAGCTGAAGTAATTTTTTGGTTGAGATTCATTCCTTCCTCTCAGTACTCAGAACTAGGTCTTGCTTGAGGCAGTCATTTAATTTGTAAAGAAATTACTTCTCTAAACTTTGTCCCAATGTGACTTTTGACCAGTTTATGTGTGGATAGCTGAAATAATACATTACCAACAGTTTATTAACTTCAGCTGCCACGTCTTTCCTTCAGTTTTATATGTTCAGTACTTATGATTTAGAGGCCGTAATTTTAACCTGCCAAGTATGTCTTTCAGATGGGGTAAATACACATGTAGTTTTGATGTTAAACATAATAGCTTCTGTTTGGCTTGGGGAGCTCTGGATACAGCAGGCAATTATTACCAGGTTCCTGTAGCTTTACTATTCCAACCTTCTCTCAGACATCTATTTCTCTTTCCCACTCACCACACGTAGAAGACTGCCTGTCGCTCAGCCTCCCATGGGCTGAGCTGCCCATGGGTGATGTGGCAACCTCTCTGATGCTTCCCAGGTTTTCTCATCCTCCTGGAAAACCTGGCTGCTTCATTTTTACCTCTGCCACCAGAAAGGCAGGAAATTGTAAAGAAGGAAAGTGTCCACAAATGTCAGGGCTGCATGGAATTAAACTAATTAGCTACATGAAATATGTTCAGAACTATTCAGGGGAACTCCTTGGAACAGAAGATCAATGGTTGCAAGGCAAGCTGAAGACAAGCAGGGGATGGGGATGGCAGGTGGTGGTTGCATGTTGACAGTATTTGCTGCATGGTGGTGCATTGTTCAGAGAAAGCCAGCAATAGCACTGCAGGAGGTATGTGGGAATGCAAGGTCAGGACTCCAAAATTATTTAAATTCTGAATTGCCTAGATGTCTCACAGGCGCCTAGGTGCAAATTCACCCAACCTCAGTCTAGCTGCCACTTCTCCTTTCAGGCTTCTGAAATCCCAGCTCTTAACTTTTCAGATGCCCAAGTGCAGCACTGGGGGTAGAACTGCCTAAACTTTGCTGTTGAGCTCCTGGGCCCTTCCAACTCTGCCAGGGTTTACAGGCTGAGCACTCCTCCGTCTGAAATTCTCTTTGCAGTCTTGTCTGTATTAGAGGACTCAAAACAGATTAATAGTAGTCTCTTTACTCTAGAAATCTGTGAAAATACAGGATGCACACTTAGAAATTTTTTCTACTGGCTTTGACCACATATCTTGGAGAAGTACCTTGGTCTTTTCTGTTTGCATGACCAGGAGCTGAGACTACCACATGCCTTTAATGAAGTTCTCTGTTGGTATGAATCCCTGTCTGACATTGTTCCTCCTCACTACCCTGTTTTTAGAGAAAAATAAACAGCAAATCTTTAGGTTGTAAGGTTTAATATCCCAGGTTCTTGTGAGCCTTACACATAGTCTGCCCTCCTAAGGACATTGTGACTTACAACAGATTGGGCACAGAAACCAGAGGAAATGGCTTCAATTTTGAACCTGTTATTGAAACTTCTACCCACAAACTGAGTATTATTTCAGTGCTACAGGTGCACATTCACTGTACATCTAACAGCAGCTTAATTGTAATGCTAGGCTTTTTTTTTTGAAGATTAATTTTTTAATTGGAGATCAAATCGTTGCTGCCTGACTGAAAGCAGCTCTCATTTATGTAATAAATTTATGTCTAGCAGCTCTACTCAAGCCATTGAGTGGAGTTGTACTAGGGCCACTGAGAATGCTATCATCTTTAGAACAGTGTAAACTTATTAGGATAATTTTTTGATCTTATAAGTGAATCCAGCAAGCTAAAATCACCCTTCATCTAAAGCTTGCCAGGATCCTGTGAGTATCTCTCTCTTAACTTCCCTCTCTTGAATCCTGGCATGAAAGTGATGGAACTGGAAGAAATGTGCAAGTTACAATTTGAAGTGTGTCACCACTGACTTTTCAGTTATTTGTTGCTGTTTACAGAGCAGCTCAGGTTTGTGTGGCACAGCAGGAAAGTACAGCATCAGGTTTCTGCCTGACACATGGGTAGCCTGATTGTTCACCACTAGGCTTAGGCATTCCTGCTTGCATGAAATGCAGGTGATGTGTGCATTACCTGATGGCAAATCTGAATGCTTCGTTCACCTCCCCTCCATTACATTTTGCTTTATGCTGACTGCTCAGGGAGGCATACCAGTGTAAGAGATGTGTGCTGTACCAGCTGTGGTCCTGGAACAGGAATCAGATGTGATAGAAGTTTGCTATTGTGACAGCAAAGCCTGCAGTTGTGGAATCCTTTTCCACACTTCCAAGAAGTGACATTTAGAAAGGCAAAATACGGATGAAAAATAAGTGAAAATTTGCAAGGAAGATATTCTTTCCCATACCTCTCCTGTTTTCCTTTATTTGTATATGTATTTCCTCTTCTATCTGTGATGGTTTTTTGTTCCTATTTGAATACCAGATGTTCTTAAAAGCTGTTTAAGTTCACCCATATAGAAGTAGGGGTCATCAGTTTATTACTACCACGTGCATCATGCATCACCTCAAGTCCCTCTAATTTTGTTCTAGACTTCAACAGACAGTAATATAAATATATATTTGATTTATCTACCATCATGTCATTATGAACATTGGTTGAATATCAGGCCTCTGGAAAGCATGTTCTTCCTTTAGAGTCTCCTGACAGGAAAGCACCAGTGTGAAAGACCCAGGGGGATAGAAAGAGAGAGAGAGAAAAAGGAGAGGTACCTCTGATCTAGTTCTTCAAAGTTGGACCTTAGAAAACACCTGCATCTATCAATCAAAAACACTGATACTGAGAAATCAGGCTTTGTTTGCTCCATTTGATGCAGGACTAATTGTTTCAATACAGAGCAAGATGAAAGAAGTCATAAGAGTTAATCTGTTTCTTAAAACTTTTGCTTCTGGTAGATGATAGGGTAATTTTCATTGAAAATTAAATTGTAGAAAGTCATATATGAATGTGGCTAAATACAGCCTGGGAAATTTTTCTGAAAAGAATATATGCTGTAGCTTGGGATAAAACATTCAGAAATGTAGGAGTTGCTATGGAAATGCTTAAATTAAATGTAAAGCATGCATAAATTTTCAATATACCCGTCACTTTGGGAATTGGGGACATATGTTAGGGGGAAAGACATATACATGAAGACTAAGCAGAAGGTAAAACATGGGATTTTTTTTTTTTCCTGTGGATCTGTGTTTGGAATATTCCATTGGCGTATCTATACTTCATTTTGAGTGCAGACCAAAATCCAAACTTGAATACCAAAGAATTCCTGTGCAAACTTCAGGAGAAGCCAGAAACGTGGGCCTGAAGTAATTGTGCCACCAGTGCCCTGTCTTCTCATGCAGCACTACAACTTGGCCAGCTTTGGGCAAACAAATGTCCTGCGCTTTCTAGGAAGGTGCTGGGTACCACCACAGTCAATCACAACATGTGGTTGACCCTAGCTGGTCCTGTGTGAAGAAGAGAGCTCAAGATGAACTCCAAATGTGCCTTCTGACCTCAGTTACTCCATAGTTTCCTGAAGCTGGAATTGTGTGAATAGCCTGATATCTTGTCCTTGCAAGTTTGTTCACTGAGCTGCAGATGTTCTTTAGCAGATGTAGTTAAAAAGACAGAAAAGCACACTGGGTAAATTCCACCATTTTACCCTCATTCTCTGTGCACTGTGAATTTGACACAGACTAAGAATTTGAAAGCATACACTTTGCATTATACTCTAAAAATTGCCAGTTAACTGACGAGACACTATTTGGCCATAAGAAGAAATGCTTGGAAGAAAAGAAATGCTCAGCTTTTTGCTAAGTGCTCCGACTGTTGGCTCTGTCAGCTCTATGTATTAAACAGATGACAGGGCACTGTGTATTCTCTCCTAATCACCTTCAGGAAGTCCTGGACTTGCTGCACATGCACAGGAGTACCTGCACATGCCACAGAACTCCAAGGTGCAATGATTGGGTGCAATGCCTGTAAGGCACTCCCAGGAGTGCCTGGTGTTCTGAACTGCAGTACACGGGAGCCACCCTCACAGATCAGTCTTACCACACTTGGTAGCTTGCTATCACTGTTTGACACAAGTTGAAAACCACAGATATAGAGAGAGGATATAGCTACAAAACCCCCTCCAGGTTTCTGTCTGTGATGATGCTGACATAGTGAATGTCTAATCAGCCTGAAGACTGCAATTTGCAGAAACATTCTGAATCTCTCTTCATGCTTGAAAGACATCTTCTCTAAGGTAGTTCAGTTTTCTGTTTTGATCTTCTTGTTAAATTATAGTTCAGCATTCTAATGCAAATTAAAAGAAAAACTCTGAATCTTCAAATTGCAACTTCTTAAAAGCTGATTTCCTCTTTATAAAGAAATAAAAAGATATATATATATGTGAAATATGTCTCAGGAAACTATACCTATAGAAAGGCACATGCACCTTTAATAATCAAGTTATTCAGTTTAATCTAAGTCTTGACTTATGAAAAGGCTTCCCTCCTCAAGGACGTTGTGTCTATCTGTCTGCCTGCATCAGCATTTTGATTTGAGAATGTGCACTTGGGACTTGGTTTCACTTTTTCAGTGGAGCTGCATCAGAAGTGCTCTAAAAGTGTGCCTGATGTGCTCTATCCACTGGTGGGTAACAAGGCTGCAGGGCTTTGTTTGAATAGGTGTGCCCAGCCCAGGCAGCGCTGCAGGTGGTAACGCATTGTTGCAGTTGTAGGAACCCTGTTAGGTTTGAAAAATGTAAAAAAAAAACACAGGCATAATCTTGACTGCATTAAAATGAAAAGTAAGATTCCCATTCACTTTAGGGAAGGATATAACTAGAGTAGGTGCTCTTCCCACCCTAGCAGCTGCCTGACAGGGATGAACAACTACAGCAATCAATTCTTAGATATGGCTGCTGGATCCAAAACAATTATATACTCTGAACTACACTTCTGTGCAGAGATAGAAGAATACAACCTTTTGCACCCTTTAGCAAAGACACATTAACCCTGCTGGACAGCCATTTTAATGGATAGGTTTAATAACATCATATCTTGTTTGTTTGCCATTGTCCATGCATGCAAAATAAATTCCTCTGCTAACACGGCCTGCCTGTCTTTCACACCCATTTTAAACACTATTTTACACAGATGTGAGTGTTCGTCATTCATTAAAAATCGACATGATGATAGTAAAAAATAGTATATTCAGTCATGTCCTTCATCTGTGTATTTCTGTCATTTCTCTCTTTGTTTTTTCATTTAGATAATGATGGAAAGCTAAGGGTTGAAGCCATGCACATGTGCAGATAAACCTAGGAAGCTAGGAAATGCCAGTAAAGATATTCTTATGTCCATATAGGCAGGTGTTCTATCAGGGAATTTCAGGTATTTATTTATATTAATTGTCCACTAAGTAAAATATTCTGAAAAAAAAACCAAAAACCTCAGAAGCAACAAATCGTACCTGGTGGATTTGATTTCAATCTGTGAGCAATATGCTGAGGCTTTGTAACCCATGGCATAGGCAAATGACTTTAACCTTGGAGTTAAACGTTAGTGGATTCATTGGAGACTATTTTGGCAAACATAGAGCCTATTAAAGAGAGAACAAGAACTCATACTTGTGAAAATATGTTGGGAATAGAAATTGAACTATAACATCTGCATGCTATTTAATTAAAAAGAACATATTTGCACAGCTAATATAGATCAGACATTAATGGAGGAAGCTTCCTATTGCTTGTCACAAGAGATGTTGGTCCTCAGAGTTTGATTTAATTCACACATGAGCAGTGCATATCTCAATGTTTAGATTCATGATCCTGTGAGTCAACCCAAATTGCATATTGTGACTATTAGATTTGATACAATTCTTGAAAGCAGTGTATTTAAAAATACTACATTGAAAACTGAAACCTTTTATTTAGTCATAATTAGCAGATATAGGAATCGAGATACCACAGACTTTATGTCTTCAGGGGATAAAAGGTATTTAAAGAATGGTAAGAAGTTAATATGTCTCCATAAAAACTTAAATGCATAGGGCCATATTGTGAGAGTTTGCTCATACAGTGCTAAGGTACTATTTAACATGCAAATTGTGTAATGGGGACTCTCTCATTTTAAAACGCCATATTCAGTTATTCAGGTACTTTTTGCTTAACAAATTGTTCCTCAATTTGTCCAAATTACTACAGCAAAGAATTATTTGTAGAAGATGGTTCTATTTAATTAAGGAAGGCTGTCATAATCCGTCTGTATAGAATGGGTTCATGTAACTTTCAGCTGTATAATACATTATGTTATACATATAATATAAAACTGTAATATTTTGAATTATAAGGTAAGCATTTGTTTGGATTTTTTCCCTGAAAACAATAGTATGAATCCACCTTTGATGGTGCTTTCAAAATTTTTCATAAACAGTCTAATCCCTCAATTATATGCAAACAAACCATGCTACTTATTCACTGTCTGATAAATATAAATCCCTGTGTTTTAACAGGTCAGCTAAATCATGGTCTAATCAAAGTTTTACACTTGTTCATTCCATTGAACATATTCTAGCACTGCTCAGTGGTAGATACACTTGTCGACTCATAAACAAGTGTATGAAAAGCTGTCATATGTCTTTCCCTGTCCATTCATCCCTGGAGGGTAATATTGGATTGCTATTTTTCAAATTAAGATTTTGTTAAGTCAGATTCAAAAGACTACATTTGTATTTTGCCTTTATAAGAGTTCCTGTTTTCATAATAATTATAATATTGTTTCTGATTCATACAGAGATATATTTCATGGCCTTCAACCATCTCCTAAGAAAGTAGTTTTCTGCTTCTAACCAATAATTGCTGCTGTTTAATTTGTTGTATGAATGAGCGATGTATTCATAGAGTAATGTCAAGGTGATTGTGGGAACATCAGGCCTAGTTGCATGGAAATAAAGATTTACTTATACAAACACATTTCAAAAAGAAAAAAAAAATCACTTTTACAAAAGTTCATTGAGAAATACTTTTTAATGAATATTGATCAGGCTGCAGAAAGAATTCTTTGCTATTTTTGGCTTATATATGTTGGTTCATATGTGTTAACTGGGGGACCACGTATGGGATTAATGCTGAGCCTGTTCATATCCCACTTAGTGTTGACAGAAGGAAATGCTGTTTAGGGGGATCATGTGAACCTGTCCACTTTCTGCATTAGCTCTCTCTTCCCTTTCTTTTTAATTTGGCAGGCAAAAGTGTTCACCACCACTTCCTTTCTTCCCCACTGTCTTCTTGAGCCGAAATGGTCTGATGTTTCAGTCTCTATATCCTTGATATATTTGTGAGATTCTTACTTCATTCTATCAGTAATTTACCAAAAGTCTACTTTGTATAGAAACGCAAGTGACTAAGAGCTGTCACTGCTGACACTTTTTCAGGCCTCAGATGAGTTGTGAATACCACCTCAAGCTTCAGTTTCTCAATGTAGGAAAGCTTACTCCAGCAGAGGACTAAGACATCTCACCTTACTGAGTTGGATCACTTGGCTCTTACCATAGGCACTCCAGAGATCCTCAGTGTGAATTTACTTCAGGGACAATCAACCGAGAGCTCTGTATCAGAACATTCTGCAGTTTCCTCAGTTTCCTTAGCTCCTGAAAGCACATCAGCAAAACTGAGATTTCCTGGGGCCCCACCACTGCTGCTTACCCAGCTGTTTTGGCTGGTCCTGCTCCAAGGAGCCCTCCAGCACTGCTGGACACTGCAGCCCAAAGTGGCAGAAGGTCACACCTCCTGCCTCTCCTAAAGTCCTGTCACGCTGCAGCCTTAAAAAGGAGATGGTGACAGCATAATAATTGCTCAGATAGCTCCGAGAGAAGGGTTTGCTCTGAAATGTGTGACAGGCTGGTTAGTGGCTGTAGGTGAATACTGCAAAGGAGGTGAATGCCACGTCAGGCAAACCAGGCTGACACCAGCCATCACTGCTCAGAATGTGCTGCTTTTCCTGCCCTCATGCTGATAATGCCTGTCTGCCTGTGCTTATCTCATCCTCTGCTGGTCTCTCAGTGGGCTGTGAAAAGTGGTATCATGAACAAAGGCATCAACCCTGTACTGTTTCTCTTCAATGCCTTGATCTCAGAAATGAAAATTTGGGTGTAAATGTAAGCTGTCAGGGGCTATGCTGAGAAAGAGTTTTTGATGGCTTTCATGTCAGCTCTGGAAGTGCTCTAGAAGAATTACACATGCTCACCTGTCAAAATAAAACTATGAAATAGACATCCCAAAAAAAAAATAACAGGAGAAATGGTTAAATTGCTAACTACACCTTATTTAAAAAATTACAGATAGATTTAGACATTTTGCCATGGAAATAACCACCTGGAATTCTTCAAGTCCAGTAAAGATTGCAGGTTTTGTTTCCAATACTGAAACAATGCAGCTTCCTAAAACATGCTGACGCCTGACACAGTATGATACACCTGTACTGGGAAGATGTTTGTAGGTAAGATCATCTCTACCTAGCAGGATAACTTCAAGTTCTCATGACAAGAGAAAAAATGTAAAGCTATGGATATACACTATATTTTTTGCTGTAGAAAAGAAATGAAAACACATCAGATAAATGCTTCCTATCACTACCTAGCTTGAAAAAATGAAAAATGAACATTTTGTCTTGTCCAGATCTTCTAATGCAAGAATTCACAGAAATATCACCTTAAAAATCAGCAAATGTACTAATATTATCAAGGATTTGTGGGAATTGCAAGGCAGAGTAGGTTCAAAGTTATCTGCTTGTGTTACATACCTATCTATCATATATATGCTTCAAAACCAAAAACCTATATGATTCAAGTTTAACAAAGAAAAAAAAACTATGGAAATATAAAGTGGATTTTATGGTTGCTAGCTTTCTTTTTCCACGTTGGCTTGCTTTTTCAACTGAACATTCTTCTGTTGTATACCAGAGCAAAGGACCTGCAACATTTAAAGTGTTTGGTAGACTTGTGTTAAATGAAATCTGGTCTGACAGATGCTGAAAGAAAATAAATTATTTAAGAAAAATGTTGCATAAAAGTTTTACTGAACTGTGAGAAAGAAAAAATTCCCAAGACTACCTGCTTTGCTCTGAATAACGTCAATAGAAGAGGCAACACAGAAATAGCTATTTGTAGAAGAAAGATGTCATGGAAAAATCAAAAATCCCTGTAACTGCTATTCTTTTTGTGTTTTGGGGGCATGTAGCTTTCAAGGTAGTTTAGTGCAACTATTATGGGTTCTCACTCATGTCAACTATTCCTATGAAATCAACATAAATACTTGATGAATTAGATTTCAAGATTATATTTTTGTTTTCTACAGCTTTTAAACGATCTTCACATTTATTTATTCATTTAGAATAGAGAAAAGAAAAATTGAGAAACTTTGTGGCACCTTTGGTTACAAGTATACTTTTTGGTCTAACTTGACCTTGGGTGTTACAATGGCATTAATCCTGTATATGTCTGTAGGGCAGCCATGACAGCTGAGCATACTCCATTCCACTCTTCAGATTTCAGGAAATGTGCTGGTCCAATGGTCCAAAGACCAATAAGGCATGTTAAAGAAAGATAAAATATGTCGACAGTGAAACACGAGCTCAAGATGTAGCTTATCAAGGACTACATTAAGAGTTTATTTCTGTAAATACCAACACAGTAACAAAATTTTGTTATGCAGCCTTTCAATTTGGTAGACAAAACATAGTAATAACTAAAGGAATTTGATATTTCATTTTAGACATCAGAATCAAAATTAGGGCTATTTTTTCTACAGTCAATACAATTGGCTGAGCAAGATCTGCATGGGTTTGTTGTCACAGGATTTTTTTCTAAAAAGAGATGTTTTATTTCAAACTGGAGTTGAAATATGAATATGAAAATCTATATTCTATGTTTTACTGAAGATGAGACCGCTAGCAAGACAGTCTCATTTAACTGTAATGTCAATATAACTATGAAATATTAAGTCTCATTTCAAAGTCTTTCTTTAAAGCATTGATTTAAGATTCCAAGTGAAATTTTTGTTTAGCCCTACATTTTTCACTGCTGTAACAGAACCCTACCGAAGATAAGGCATACTTTGTACACCTCTAATCACCTGCCTTTACCTATAAGCTTTGCTGGCATAATTTTGTCTGTAAAAGTTACAAAGATGTGTGGTTCATTCATTGGTTTCACTGCTCTAATATAGATTCAGTCATACTGGCCAGCTTGAATCTTCAGAAGTAATCCATCAGGAACATGGATTTACAAGCTAATTGTTGATGATATTCCCTAAGTTAAGTATTGGGATATTTTTCTCAGAAAACATTGAGCAGCCATAAGATTCATATACTTGTAATAAAAAGGTAGTCTCAGTCACTTTTCCCATGCAGAATTATTTTGGTAGGAAAGTGCTAAAATATTCTTGTTGACCTTTGTTAACTAAAGAACATCTCTTTTGAATTCAGCATGACCTTTCTTACCAAAATGGAGCTAGGTTATATCAAAGAAGGTTATCAATTTTGAAAGGTCAAAACAAAATCAAGTCTTTTGAAGTAATCGAAATATTTCTGTTGACCTGACTTTTATTGATTTATTCATCCACTTATTTTTTGCATGAAAATTGTATGTAAAAATGTTAGATCTGAGAGATTACTAGTGTTGCAAGGTGGGAGAAGGAAATCAAAAACTTCAAAATTTTTGTCAAAGACTAATGTTTTCTTGCACTTCTGTACATTGAGATGCACCTTATGTTTGACTGTCAACAAGAAACTGGCAGTTGATTGAAGAGAAAGAAGCTTTTGTGTTGGGGAAGTTGAATTACCTAATTTTAGAAGGATTTGTGGGAAAGAATCAGATTTTTCTGCTTCAATCATCATGATGAAATTATGGAATATACTTACTAAGCTAGTCTTAGGATTTAAAAATTAAAGATTTTGCTCCAATTTTTGAAAACAAAGGAAATACCTCCCCTTACTACAGTAGTTCCTCAATTATGTCTTAGTGCAGTCATAAAAATAGCAGCAAAATCCTCCAATAGATTGATGGACCATCATCTTATCATTTTGGAGAATATAAAAAAAACCAAGGGAGCAAATTAAAATCATCCCTAATGTTGATAATTAATCTCCTTTTGTTTGCCACGGCCCAGAAAATATTATCAGTGCCTACATAAGGTGGCAGTGGTCTCTGCTGATCTTTGCCTCTGAAAATGTCATGCAACCTTATTTTATGCTTCCCTCTTCTCCCCCACATGATATATATGTTTTTAAATCCTCTTAGGGAATGCATTTTTCACTTTCTAAATTCAGTCAGTGTCCATTTGTTGTTGTTGTTGTTGTCACTACAATGCAAATAAGCATCGTGATAAATATTTTAGAATCCATAAATCAAGGGAATTATAGCACTAAACAGAAAATATAAGAAAATTGTAGAGGTGAGATTGTTGTCCTCCTTGACCCAAATAGTGGGCACAATTGAGGACCTGGTTTTTCTTATAGGAAGAAGCAACTGGTGATAGATTCTGTTAGTTGTTGGGTGCAAGCCAGGCTTGTTTACAGGAAAAGTGTTAAATCCAGTTTCTCTGAGTGCCACATAAAGGGCAGTAAGTCATATCCTTGCATACAACTCGAAGCCTGCCCACTAGGAAATTAATTACTGAAACAGCCTCTAACTTGGTTCCAGCTGGGGCCACCCAAACAGTTTGTCCCTGGCTGTCCTCTGTGGTTTCACTCTACTGTTGTCCTTTCTGCCTTTGCTGTCCTTCCCAAGAATGCTGTCTGTCTCCATTACCATAAGCAAGGAGACATTGAATTCCTCCAGCCACCAAAAGGAGTGCCTGGCATGGCCTTCAGCATAGCAGGAAATCTAGCTAGGAAAGGAAAAAAAAACTAGAAGAAACTGCAAGTCTGGGTTGTGAACCACAATTCTGTGCAGCTTCACAGGAAAGGAGCGGAAAATATTCACCTTGTGAAGCTGATACCAGGAACTGTACATTTCTGGAAGAATCTGTACAGTGCAAGAGGGTCTGGGGAGTAACAGAGTTCCTCATTGCTCTGACCTACTTCTCTTATGTGCCTTGGCCCCTTGCCCTCCCTTCAAAGGAAACCACACGTTCTACTGCTGAGTGCTTTATTACGTCTTTGTAACACTTGTCTCCATGCACATACACAGAAAAAATTCATTCATTATCCAGTCACTAGATATGCAATTGGGGCAACATTCTCTGAGGAACTAATATGATGTAAAATTTCTACTGAAGCGATAGCTGAGTGCAGATTGGGAAGACTCAGTCACAGTTGTTTGAAACTCTCCATGATTCAAGAGAATTTTGCCTTTTCCCTTTTACTTCCTAGTCTTTGTTTGCAGGCATCACAGAGGTTTCTTGACTCAGTCTAAACTATTATTTTGCAAATAAATGAAACTGCTTGGATTAGGAGATGATATTAATAAAAATAGCAAGAAATCTCTGGGAACCTTTTGCATCTCAGAAAAAGAGTTTCATATTAACAAAACAAACCACCACAACAGGAAAATAAAACTCATTAAGTAAAGTGATGTTATAAATAATGCTGATGGGGGATTTGCTCTACAAATAAATGTATGGACAAATTCATGATACAAGAGTTTATAAATAGCTCTTCTGGCATTTTATCATCTTTAAATCAGACTAATTTACAGTATGTATGCTGACTGATTTATGGAATTATTTTTACAAGAGGCAGATGGGGACCTTAAAAGTCAGTTTCTTTTAAATATATTGCAGGATTATATCCCTGTGTCTGTATTATCAAACCTTGGTGTTTTTTGGAATAATAGGAATGACAGTGGTTATCTCTGTTACATTTGGGGGAGGAGGGGAGGTTTCCTGTCTTTCTTCAAACCCATTCACTTGGAAATTTAGGCCTGAATTCTGTATGTGTACCAAGCTGAGGGATGCAAAATAGCAACATCAATATCAGACATATCAGTACATTTTCCTTGGCTTTCATGGTACATCTTTATTCTTTAGAAAACCAAATTGAGAAAAGTGACTGAATAAAAAAAGGCCATATTCATATTGGTATTCCAGCAAGTGTCATTTTGTTATGTCATGATTGTGAGCTAGCCATTACTGAATTACTGTCTCATACTAAAATACCACTTGGAATTAAGATTTTTTAGGAGTTATAATATAAACATATATATTGCTATATTGAATTGTGGGAATAGTTTAATTTTTGAAGTATTTGTGAAGCCACACAATGCCTAAAGTCCAGTCCATTGACTCAGGTGGGGTGGTGAACTGAATTTCAGTATGACAAGAAAATGAATGAAGAAAAAAATACCCCTTAATCCCCTTGGATAACCTAAAGAAATCCTTTAGTTCATGTCAAAGAGGCAAGGGGTGTGTATTCAGATCTGTGTAAGAAAGCCTGTGTCCTGAAACACTGCATAGCTCATCTTTCAATCATAAGAATGTTACAGAAATGTCCAGACTTCTCAATTAACACTGGAGGGAAATTAAATTGGTCGCTGGACTGCAAGAATTCAGTAATAGTTTTGTGCTTTGCTGAGATACTCTGTGACATAAAATGGGATCCACAAGGTACCCAAACCTAAGCTCAGGTATCAAAAAAGACACACAAGGTTGTCTGTTATTCTAGGTTGCCTACCAAATTTTTAAGACATTCCAAATGAGCTGTCCTAGATAAGTATTGCCATTCCTGTTTTGCATTAATGGAAAGTATGACTGCACAAAGTAAAAAATACATGAAACAAAAGGGATCCATTTCCTGGAAAATCTCTTCTTCATATCACTGTTCTCATCAGCTGTTTTGCTCTAAAAATACCTACAAATTATTAAGTAATCAAAAAGTTGACAGTGTCTGATCCTTCTCTTTTCATCAGTAATTAAGAGCCTGGCTCTCAATTTCACACTGTGTGCTCAAACTGTTTGAATCCTTTTATGAAGCACCTTTACAGAATTCAGAGTTTAAACCAACTATAATTATCCTTGGGAGTAAAAAAAAAAAAAAAAAAAAAAAAAAAAAAGGCAAATTAAGAAGTAAGAACAATCTTCTAATTTAGCAAAGTCTGAGTTTTAAGGCAAGGAATCACATGTGAGCTCCATATGACTGCTAAATGTGCCAAATTAAAGATGCCAGAGATATCTAATTCACACTGCAAACTAGCTGTAGTGTACAGTCATTATGCCAGTTCAATTGAAGCCATTTAATGGGAAGATAAAACAGAGTGGGATGGTATATGGAGGCCATTTTAACAGTGTGACAGAAGAGTATGATCCTGCATTTTCCTATACTGTGGGAAACTCACAGTTTCTTTTAAACGTAGTAAACAGAAGCTGCAACTGTTTACCTTATGTTCCATACCCATCTTTGGAAAAGGCTGAGGCCTGATGTTGTGCCTTTCTCACTGGTGAAAGTGCAGCTTCAGAAGTGGCCCAGAGCCACACTGGGGGTGTGCTGCAGTGTCCTGAGTGAGCTTGCTGAGGCTGACCCCAGTGAGCTCTGCCACACAGCAGCACCGCAGCTCTACAGACAGAATCGTCTGCTCCACTGGCCTAGGGACCTGGTGAGGAGACCGTGTAGGAAAACTGCCAAGGATTTTTGGATATGTGTGCTAGCCCAGTCTGTTCTTCCCAAATATTTGCTGGATAAAATGCCCCAGGGAACACAGACCCTTCCTCCTTTTAAAACCTTTGTGAAGCTACAGAAAAGGAACAGCAATAAAGACACAAAATAAGTCAAAGGTAATCAGCCATCATACAAATATCTGTCTTTTCCAGAGACATTTTGGCTAGTATAATAACCACTAAGAAATTGCACTTATAGATTTAAAAATTTAAAATTGAAAAAAATCAGATTTCCTTGATGGTCCCTGATAGTTTTAAGATTTACTTCTCACTCTGCCAGTTCCCACCTAGGATATCACTCATCTCTTATGACAAGGACCTGCCAGCCCTCCCAGGAGACTGAAGAGCAAAGAAAATGAAAAGGCAACGGAACTACGGAACTACAGAATTGACTAATAATAGTTTAAAAACACACACACACACACACACACACACACACACACACAGAGGGGATATCAGCATTGTGTGGGTAATCTGTTTACTGGTTTGGTTTGCTTTCTAGACCTAGCAGATCTCATGTAAAACAAGCATTTTACTGGTGATGATACACAACTCTTGTATGAAGTGAACAGATTAAACTATTTATGTTCAACTGCTGAAGGCACTCCAGAAATGGATGCCAATGTCAGAAACCTTATTAGGTTTCAGAAGAGGTAGGAAAGCTTCAGCCTAATCACAAGATAGGAGGTCTTCAGGCTTTTGAGAATGACATCTGAAGGGCATTGAGATTGTTTTCTATAAAAGGAAAGGGCAAATTTCCAGTACATATATAATCACTGGTAGCATTTATGTTGTCATCCTCTCTAAAGCAATAACAAAGTGCACAAATGGTGGATGATTAGAGAGGTCAGTCAAGTGCCCCATTCAGCTGTAATTGTAGAGTTTTCAAAAATTCTTTTGACATCAGAAAATATCATATGTTTTTTTAACCCTGCTTTTTGCTATGATTAGTTAATTCATGCAAAATCAGTGAAGAAACAGAATGGCAAATTAAAAGCAGTAGAACACGAATGTCATTTTGCAGTAGCGGTAAGTAATCAACAAAATCCGTTCACTTTAAAATTACTGCTACCTGCCAACATTTAACCCCACATGCACAGGACCTCAGCAAATTTTTGTTTAAAAAATTTACCACCTTGCAGGTCTTGAAAGTCTTTTGAAAGAAGTGCTGCCCCATGCACACTTTTGCTGCAATCAATATTCTCTCTTTCCCTGGTCTACCTAGAGCACTTCACAGGATTTTCCTATCTCACCAAAAAAAAAAAAAAAAAAGCAACCCTGAACACACTGTTTTACTTAATTAACATTGATTTTGAGCTATCATGCCTCATAAAGTCTGACAGTCTTCCTACTGAGGAAACAATGCTTACTCTCTAATAGTATTTGAAAATAAATTATGTTTTCCACTTCATCATTTTGTGCCTGGATCTTAAAAGAGAGGTTTTGAGCAATAAATGGACATACACTTTCCAGTTTTGAAGTAAATTTTCATTACAGAATATATGAATTATATTAAAACATTTATAATCTGCCACAAACCAAATAGGAGTTCTTGTTTCATTAATGTTCCTCAAAACAGGGAGATATTCCAATTACTTATAGTTACTTAAAAATGGAGGAATCCTTCAGTCTAGGTGTGATTAGAGTTTTCAATCCATGAACAAGGAAAACAAACATCATCCATCACACCAGGTGAAAGCCCTAATTATTTATACATTTTCTTGCTTCAGAAAAGTGGGAAACTGAAATAAAAGAAATACCTGGCAGGAGGGATGTGGAACTGGGAAAGCAGAGACAGTCCTCTGCTGACTCACCAGTATGAAGGGAAAAAAAAGGGACAACTCTCTGATGATGAAAACCTTAAATTTTATGTCACTTCTGTAATTCCAGACCGTAAGAGATGGAGCTTTTGGCAGGTTAGAAAAATTTCTCTGTAGTACAGTCCTGCTGACACATCAGTAAGACATTCAGAGCTCAGTGTGAATGATTTGTCCTGTGACGTTTATTACATAATAAAAAAAAAATGATGTTAAACATATTAGGTTGTAACTTTGACATGAAAATGTGTTTTCAGTGCACCTAAATTTTATCATTGGGCTTTTGTCATTGATCAGGGAGAATGAGGTAGTTCAACTGATCCCCAGACAAGCATTTGTAGCTTCTTAAATGTTGTGATGACACTTAATGTTCGCAGTAATTTCAGTTCTTCAGCTAATGGTTGTTTGCCTGCCATCAACAACCATTAGGATGGAGTCATAAGTTCTTTGGGAGAGTTAATATTGCCGCCTTGTTTTTTATCTTATTTTATTTCAGGACACCTTTTTTTTTCCAAGAGCTTTATTTTTCCATTTAGAGTTTCTACAGAAGTTCAGGGAAGAAAAGGTTTTAAATGTTAATGTCTTGCCTACTGGAGGCTTTGCAAAGAAAATTGTGGATAGTTTCACTGTGCAGTGCATCATAGCACAAGGTTGCTTGGGTTTTCTCACTTTTTTTACAGTGCATGAGGTCAGCGGAAATGCCTCACATACAAAACCGGTGGAAGAAAGTGAACTGAAGATTTTTGCTGTGACCAGTGGAATACATAGCAGAGGTCATACCTCATCAGAGGAAGCAAAAATAACCTTTAGGAAATTAATTCAGATCTCCCCAAAGTTTTTCCATGTACAAGTCTACATTCCAGTTAGTGAAAACATTATTTTTCCTTATATAATAATCATTATACTTCTGCATGGGACATTTTACATGTGTTATTCATAAAAAAGGGAAATTGAAAAGCCCACCGGGACAGCCAGGTACAGAAAGCTATGTCTGGGTTGATCTTAGTTTGGCTAAAGCTCAAATCCATTCCTTCAAAGTAGAAAGGAAAAAACAGCTTTCACTATTTCAGCATTTTCTGTAAACACAGCAGACTGTAGGTACATGCATCTCACAACAGGAGTGCTCTGCAGTATGTAACTAAAACAAGTTCTCTTAGAATCTCATACAAGACCCTTGTGTTCTTTAACAATGTACACCATTAACAAGCAGTCTAGCAGTTTGACCAGACCCTAATATCTATTCTAATTGCATTCAGCATAGTAGCTAGTAACCCTTTTCTCTGTGTGGCAACTGTTCTTTCCCCTGTGTGTTAAAAATAAAAAAGTGAGTAGGTCAAGGGGTGGTTCTTGCAGATTTCTCTGAGCCTTTGTTAGTGCTTCTCCTTCATAGTCTCCAAGTCCTCTTGATTCTGTAATATTATACAACCTCCTTTTCAAAATAAATGGAAAACTGCAAAGCTTCCAGCAATATTTCATTTTGCACAGTCAATCACTGGCTCTAAATGATATTTCATTGGGGGCTTTTTTTGTTTGTTTTGTTGTGGGGTTTTTTTGGGGTTTTGGGTTTTGGTTTTGGTTTTTTTTGTTTGTTTGTTTGTTTTTGTTTTTGTTTTTGTTTTTGTTTGATGATTTATGATCTTGCCCAAGCTGCTGCTGTAGTTTAGATAGTCTTTGATTAGCTCATGGTTATCAATAAAAAGCAACCTGAAACACAGCAATGTTTTAAATGTTTATCAGCCATTTGCCAGTGACACAAGAACTGCAGGTGAAGGAAAGAGAAATTTGAATGCATTATTTTTCATGCCTGTGCTTTCAAGTTGTTTGCCTTATAGAAAAAGTAGATACTGTAAAGCTGATAAATATGACCGGCACTGTTAAATATCGAGTGACTTCAGATATTTTCTTTCAGGTTTACAGTAGATGTGACCTCACCAGGTAGTAGCTATCCAGCAGCTGTTTCCTCAGATCCTTACTTTTCACTGTATTTCTCTGCAGGTTCATGGGTCACCACAAGTTACTCTGAAGTTGTCCACTCTGTATCCTACACATCCTCAGTCTACTGAAATCTCTAAGTACCACTGAAGTGTGAAGCAAAGGAAATCTGAGTCCAAATATCTCACCTTTTCTTTTTGCAGCCTGACCCTGCGGGCAGAGACATCTCCATCCGACCAATCCTGGAGCACTGCGAAAACACCCACATGACCATCTGGCTTGGGATTGTCTATGCTTACAAAGGGCTGCTGATGGTAAGCACAGCTTCTTCTGCACAGCACTGACTTCCAGCTGCTATTTGCTGATAGGCATGTACTGAATTATATGTGCTTTCCTGATGGCTGGGAGTGAGTAAAAACTGCTTTGAGTACAACTTCTACAATCAGGTCTGTTCTAGAATTTGTTAGACAGTAATATGTGGATATATGCCTGCGTAAAATAAATAGGACATCAGTAGCATTTAAGCAGAATATTATGGATATACCGCAAACTTAAGAATTCAGTACTGAAAAGATGGGTCTATAAATGAGACAACTTTGTAAATAAAGAAGTCAAATCATCCAAATTCCTGAAGGGTCTCCAAAAAGGTAGAACTAGGTTGTCCAAGATGTTTGCCTCTTAGTTTCTAATGTATTTGAGGAATAGTCATGAGATACATGATTAATCTGGGACCTGAATCAAAATAAACCTTTTGTCATTCAGGCCCATCTCCATGAAAAAATTTAGTAACTAAAACAGACCTCAGGAACCAGGGATCTTGAGGCTTGATAGTTTAAATAAATAAAAAAAATTTAAAAAAAAGAAACTGTATGGGTGACCATTAGTGATTAAAAGCTCCTGAGCCAGAAGGTTTTGAAAACATCTGATATGGACAGCACTGACCAGCAGAACACCTATCTAGAGTTGAGCCCCATCTGGATCCTAAGCCTGACAGACATTAGTCTACACTGCCTGAAGGGATCAATCTGTTCTGTTCATTTGGAGCATGCTGGTTCATTAGGACACTGGGGAAAGATTGGATCAGGTGCTTCCACTTGGCATGGTTGGTGCTGCTGCCCAGAGGGGGCTGCTGGTGCCTGGTTCCCTCTCCCCTGTGCATGACTGCTCTGACGAGTCCTGCTGCTTTTCATGCTGCCTTTTTCAGGCTAAAAAGTCTTTAAATATCCCATATGAGGTTCAGCAGGGAAGGATGAGAAGTTTTGTTTCTGTAAATTCTAAACAGTTGCATTATGGTCAGACCATTTTGCTGGGGTGAGCCTTCAAGCAAGGAGGCACCAACATCAAGTGTCTCCAGATGAGAGCTCTGATCCTCGAGCTACTAGCCAAAAGGAAGCCTTCTCAGCTTTCCATTTAATAAAAAAAAAAAAGGGGTGGGAAAAAAAGTCAACTTTAGGTGCAGATGCCTCCTTTTCAGAGACTGTCCAAGTAGGAAATGAAGAGCTAGGAAATATATTCTCTCTAAAAGGGACCAGGAATTAGGAGAGATTCCACACCTCAGCATGTCTTACTGGTTGGTCAGCTTGGGATGGCTCTGGATGCACATTAACCTTGGCATGTAGCTCAGCATCAAGGAATTTGTGTCCTGAAGGGCAGCACAGGCTGGGAGCTGTGACATTGACCAGCACTGGGGCCACAGTAAAATTCAAACTGGTAGGGTTTTTTTGGTTTTTTAAAATAACTTCATCAATGTTTTCAGTTAAAGTATTTCAAATATACATTCTCTGGTAACTTTCTTTGAGGTTTCAAGTTTGAGTGGTGTTAGTAGTCAAACTGCTTGGGTTCTCATTAGTCCTTTGCCCTCGATTGTTTTGTCAGCATGTATGTTAGACTATTTTCTACAAGATATGTGACTCTCTTTAAGTCTGCAAGTGTCATTTGCAAACTTATTTTGTAAATGCCACTACATTATTCGACAATAATATGTGCATATATGTGCATATATGCATATGTAAAATACTCAATTCACTATTGAATTT